>NC_091646.1:66101853-66709914 GCF_027580195.1 Bos mutus | reverse complement strand
AGCCGTCTGGACCTGGGCTTTTGTTTTCTGGAAGATTTTTTATTACAGTTTCAATTTCCGTGCTTGTGATGGGTCTGTTCAGATTTTCTATTTCTTCCTGGTCCAGTTTTGGAAAGTTTTACTTTTCTAAGAATTTGTCCATTTCTTCCACATTGTCCATTTTATTGGCATATAATTGTTGATAGTAGTCTCTTATGATCCTTTGTATTTCTGTGTTGTCTGTTGTGATCTCTCCATTTTCATTTCTAATTTTATTGATTTGATTTTTCTCCCTTTGTTTCTTGATGAGTCTGGCTAATGGTTTGTCAATTGTATTTATCCTTTCAAAGAACACTTTCTAACACCATACACAAAAATAAACTCAAAATGGATTAAAGATCTAAACATAAGACCAGAAACTATAAAACTCCTAGAGGAGAACATAGGCAAAACACTCTCCGACATACATCACAGCAGGATCCTCTATGACCCACCTCCCAGAATATTGGAAATAAAAGCAAAAATAAACAAATGGGACCTAATTAAACTTAAAAGCTTCTGCACATCAAAGGAAACTATTAGCAAGGTGAAAAGGCAGCCTTCAGAATGGGAGAAAATAATAGCAAATGAAGCAACTGACAAACAACTAATCTCAAAAATATACAAGCAACTCCTACAGCTCAACTCCAGAAAAATAAATGACCCAATCAAAAAATGGGCCAAAGAACTAAATAGACATTTCTCCAAAGAAGACATACAGATGGCTAACAAACACATGAAAAGATGCTCAACATCACTCATTATCAGAGAAATGCAAATCAAAACCACTATGAGGTACCATTTCACGCCAGTCAGAATGGCTGCAATCCAAAAGTCTACAAGCAATAAATGCTGGAGAGGGTGTGGAGAAAAGGGAACCCTCTTACACTGTTGGTGGGAATGCAAACTAGTACAGCCACTATGGATAACAGTGTGGGAGATTCCTTAAAAAAACTGGAAATAGAACTGCCTTATGATCCAGCAATCCCACTGCTGGGCATACACACTGAGGAAACCAGAAGGGAAAGAGACACGTGTACCCCAATGTTCATCGCAGCACTGTTTATAATAGCCAGGACATGGAAGCAACCTAGATGCCCATCAGCAGATGAATGGATAAGAAAGCTGTTGTACATATACACAATGGAGTATTACTCAGCCATTAAAAAGAATACATTTGAATCAGTTCTAATGAGATGGATGAAACTGGAACCTATTATACAGAGTGAAGTAAGCCAGAAAGAAAAACACCAATATAGTATACTAACGCATATATATGGAATTTAGAAAGATGGTAACAATAACCCTGTGTACGAGACAGCAAAAGAGACACTGATGTATAGATCAGTCTTTTGGACTCTGTGGGAGAGGGAGAGGGTGGGGAGATTTGGGAGAATGGCATTGAAACATGTATAATATCATGTATGAAACGAGTCGCCAGTCCAGGTTTGATGCATGATGCTGGATGCTTGGGGCTGGTGCACTGGGACGACCCAGAGGGAGGGTATGGGGAGGGAGGAGGGAGGAGGGCTCAGGATGGGGAACACAGGTATACCTGTGGTGGATTCATTTTGATATCTGGCAAAACTAATACAATATTGTAAAGTTAAAAAAAAAAAAAAAACAACTCAACATTCAAAAACCTAAAAAAAATAAATAAATCTTCTGCTTCTGTTAGGTCCATACCATATCTGTCCTTTATTGTGCCCATCTTTCCATGAAATTTTCCCTTGGTATCTCTAATTTTCTCAGTGAGATCTCTAGTCTTTCCCACTCTATTGTTTCCATTTCTTTGCACTAAACAAGTCACAGAGTTACAGGGTTAGAAATAATCTCAGATAGTTATTAGATCTATTGGTCTGCTTCTAGGGAAGGCTCACTGATTCATGCCAGATAGTTTGGTGTTTAATACTTTCTGAATACGTTTTATGGCATCTCCTATTAAACTGCCCTAATGTTCAGAAAGTTATCTTCAAGTCTAATTTTCAAACTTCTGGTTACAATTGAATCTAATTTTAGTTTATGGGTTCTACTGTCTTCAGAATCCTGACATATAAAAAATGTTAGAACTCAAATTGTTAATACTTCACATTTACAAAGCAGTTTAATACTGCATATTTTATGTCCGTATACTTTTGCTCTTGCTAGCTTAAAATAATAAATCTGTAAGATGTTATTAAACTAGACTTATTTTAAAGAAATTGCGGTCAGAGAAGTTGAGTTACTTACCAAAAGTCATAGAGCTAGTAAATGACAGAACTGGAACTTCAACCCAGATCCTCTGTCTCTAAATCCTGTGCTTTGTCCCATTATGCCCCACTGCAGAATAAAGAAGCAAAATCTAATCTTATTCTTTGGTGTATTGATGAATATAAGAGCTACCAGTGGAGAAGTGCTTGAGAATTACAAAATTCTAGAGTAAGAGGGACATTAACAATCATAAATTGTGGTAACAGTTTCCTAAAGAATTCAAATTCTGGCGACTGGATTGATGATACCAGAAAGGTTTTGAACTGAGTTGGGCTTACAAATGACTACACGGGTGTAGCTGAGTTCATTGATAACATACAAAAAATGAAAGTATACTACTTTGGACACTAGAAAAATGAGCATTTGAGCATCAAGTTTCTGAGTAAGGAGGTCAACTAAGCAAATCAGAAAGTTGTAGATTGAGAAGTAAAAGAACAGGTATAGATTTGCTTAATAGCATGGACTTTAATGTCAGGCAGTTCTGGGTTTGAATCTTACCACTTACTAGCTAGATGACCTGGGATAAGTTACTTAACTTCTCTAAACTTCAGTTTTCTTCTCAATAAAATGTCATAAGAATGTCTATATCATTGTGTTGATGTAAATATTGAAAGACTATACACACATACAATACTTAGCAAGGTATCCTGCACAATAAATTGTAGTTTCCAGTTATAATAACAATATTACTGTCATTATTACTATTATGGTGGAGCATCAACTAAGCCCCCACCCACTTCTCTTGAAAGGCTATTGTGGAAATGACATTTATTTATAAATATTTCATATATGTATATAGAAAATCTCTGACCTTAAGAACTATTCGCGGGTAGTCCCAAGATGGTGGAGGAATAGGATGGGGAGAACACTCTCTCCCCCACCAATACATCAAAAGATCATCTGCCTATGGAGCAACTTCCACAAAACAACTTCTGAACCCAGATACCCCAGAAAGACAATCTCTTCAAAATGAGGTAGGAAAAAAGATAAAGATGAAAAGAGAGACAAAAGATTTAGGGATGGAGACCCATCCTGGGGAGGGAGTCATGAAGGAGGAGAAGTTTCCACACAATAGAAAACCCTCTCAGAGGTGGGGTCAGTGGGGAGCTTTGGAATCTCAGAGGGCAGCATAACTGAAAATCACCACAGATTTCACAATGAACAGCAATTATTAGCCAAGAAGTGGCTCACATGCTTGCCTTTGGCCAAAGCCAGTGGGGGCTGGTGCAGAGGCATGAGCTAGATTGTCAGTCCTTAGGGTAAAGACTGGGGTGAATGCCCTGAGGACACTCTGAGGAGACTAATGTGACATAGCAACCTAAACCATGGGAACGTCAGAGAAACAAAAAAAAAAAAAAAAAAAAGGACCTTTCCCATGGGAAGGCTCTAACACAGCACTGTGACCCCTGGCATGCTCACAGAGCAAAGGATCACACTCTAGTGAGCAAGTTGGCTGCCATTTATGCCCTCTCTCCTTGAAGGCAGAGAGGTAGAAGGCAATGGGCCACTGCAATCTGGGCCCCAGAGACTGCATCTCCTGCCAAGCTGTGAGCTGGCTGCCAGTCACTAATCACATCTTCCTGGAATCCTGGATGGTTTATATTGGCTAGGAGTGTTAGATCTTGGGACCAGCTCCCCTGATGAGATGAATGGCCCACCTGGGACCGTGTGTTCGCAGCGCAACTGAGAGCCTGAGCAGCTTAGACTTGGGAGGTGCACAAGACACACGGCATACCTGAGACTGTGCCCTTGTGGTGCACCTGGAGCCTGAGAGGCTTGGATCTGGGAAGTGCACAAGACGCATGGCTCATCTGGGACTGTGTCCTCATGGCACACCTGAGAGCCTGAGAAGCTTGGACCTGGGAAGTACATGCCACCTTGGGCTGTGGCAACCCAGTGTGATCTATCCACTGTGAGCACTCCCCACACATGCCAGCAGTATTTTTTTTTTTTTTTTTCAGTGTCTTTCCCTCTCCAAAGCACAGCTGAGCAAGTGAGCTCGAATAAGTGGCCACTTTTGCCTCCTCATGTCAGGGTGGAAATTAGACACTGAAGAGACTTGCAAACAGAGGAGACCAAATGAAGCAAAGGAAAGAAGGGGGAACTCCCCCAGAAGTGACAGTTGCAACAGATTAAAACTCTGCAGTTAAGCTGAGACTGCATTTGAGGGGCAACTGTAGACTTCGAGAGCAAGTATAAGCTGGAACAAAGGACTATCTGACAGTGAACTGACCCCATCAACACTGCCCACAAAAGCTCCAGAGAAATACCTAGACATATTTTTATTATTATTATTTTTAAATTAAAAAATTTAGTCCTTTATAAACTTTTATTTTTATAGTATACTATTACCTTTAAAAAAAAAAAAAAACCTTATTTAAACAAACTCCATATATTTTTTCCAGAGGAGCTACTGAAAATATGTTCTGCTTTATCTCTGGGCAATCTTCCTAAAAGACATCATCTTAAACTTTCCACTAACTTCAGTGTATTCCTGGGAAAGTTGCTCAATTTATAGGCTTAATGTAATTCACTTTTAGACAGAAAGAGGGATATAGTCCTGACAAAAACAACTTATAATACCCACTTACCTTTTTCTGCTGGGCTCAAAACAGTCACTGTGAAAAGAGAGAGAAGATCAAGATTAGTGATATTTAGAAACATTATTTTTCTTATCTGTTTTTCCATAGCATCAATTTTAGTAATTTAGTCAATGATACATTAGGAAACCATCAGCCTGCTAACATAAAGGAAGGCAAGGGTGATTAAATTCTATCCTTTGCTATCTTCCTTCATCTTAAACCTTGAGTGAGAATTTCTATGGGCTTCCCTGGTGACTCAGTGGTAAAGAATCTGCCTGCCAATGCAGGAGACACGGGTTCAATCCTTGGGTCAGGAAGATCCCCTGGAGAAGGAAATGGCAATCCACTCCAGTATGCTTGCCTGGAAAATCCCATGGACAGAGGAGCATGGTGGGCTAGAGTCCATGGGGTCGCAAAAAGTCAGTCACAGA
The DNA here is from genome assembly GCF_027580195.1 of Bos mutus. Taxonomy (NCBI): domain Eukaryota; kingdom Metazoa; phylum Chordata; class Mammalia; order Artiodactyla; family Bovidae; genus Bos; species Bos mutus. The sequence goes on along the minus strand of NC_091646.1, from coordinate 66,704,633 downwards.
GGGGACCTTCAAGATGGTGGAGGAATAGGACAGGGAGAACCCCTCTCCAACAAATATATAAAAAAATCACTTGCATGTAGAACAAATCCCATAGAACACCTTCTGAATGCTGGCAGAGGATCCCAGACATCCAGAAAGGCAAACAAATCTCACTGCAGTGAGGTAGGGCAAAAGATAGAGACTAAAAGGGAGACAGAGGATTTTGGGACAGGGACCTGCACCCCGGGGGAGTTCTAAAGGAGGGGAGGTTTCCACACACTAAGAAATCGCCTCACATGTGGGGTCAAGGGGAAGCTTCAGAACTCAGAGGAGAGTGCATCACAGGAAGACAGGTGCTCTGAGGCAAAAACAGAGAAAATTCACCACAGAGATTAAGCCCAACAGCACTTCCCAACTGAGAAGTGGCTCACACAGTTGTGTCCACTTGCCGTGAATCAGGGCTAGGTGCAGAGGCCTAGGCTTTGGGGATGAGGCCTCAGAGAGAGGGCCAGAGCTGACTGCCATGAAGATACTCTGAGAGGGCTGAGGCAACACAGTAGAGGTAGACCAGAAAAACTTTGGGTCTGCCAGAGGAAAAAAGGATCATTCCCACAGGTAGACTCTAACACCGCCCTCTGATTCCACACGCTCACAGAACAAGGGACCCCATCCAAGCGAATTCTGAAGAGGTGTGATCCAGCTGTGGTCTGTGGCCCCAGAGGCAGAGAGGCAGGCATGGTGCCAGTGGTGGAAGGCAAGGGACCACTATAATCTCAGTCCCAGAGATCACAACTACTGCCAAGCAATGAGCAGCTGCAGGTTGCCACCCATGTCTTCTTGGAAGCCTGAGCGACTCAGCTCTGCCAAGTGTTCCACAAACCTGGACTAACTCCCCTGGGGAAAAGCATAGCCCACCTCAGACTATTTCAACCCTCCACATTGCCCAGCCACAATGAGCACTCCCCACACACCCCTCTCCTCAGCACAACTGAGCAAGTGACCTCGAATAAGGGGCTACTTTCACACCCTCACACCTGGGCAGTGAACAAACATGGGAGAGAGACTTAAAAACAAAGGTGGGACCAAAACCAAAGCAGAACACCAGGGGCTGCATGAGCAAAGGAAAGAAGCCAAAAGCATTTCAGAAGTGACAGCTGCAGCAGTTTAAATTCCAGCATTTAGCCTGAGACTGGAATTTAGGGTCAATTGTCTGCTTTGAGAGTAAGTACAAATGGGAGCAAGATAAGACCTGAGTATGAGCAGACCCTGCACTGCCCACAACATGTCCAGAGAGATACTTTCTTGATATACTGGAGAACTCTCTGAGTAGGCAAATCACCTGGAGCCGGAAAATGGAGAAACTACTTGGACATTCTTCTCACTTTTGTTGTCATTCTGTCGCTAAGTCGTGTCTGATTCTCCACAACCCCATGGACTGCAGCACACCAGGTTCCCCAGTCCTTCATCGTCTCCTGGAGTTTGATCAAATTCATGTCCATTGAGTCACTGATGCTATCTAATCATCTCATCCTCTGCTGCTCTCTTCTCCTTTTGCCTTCAATCTTTTCCAGCATCAGGGTCTTTGCCGCTGAAAAGGTTCCTCATATCAGGTGGCCAAAGTATTGGAGCTTCAGCTTCAGCATCAGTCCTTCCAATGGGTATTCAGGGCTGATTTCCTTTAGCATTGAATGGTTTGATCTTATAGTCCAAGGGATTCTCAAGAGTATACTCCAGCACCACAATTCTTTGGCACTCAGCCTTCTTTATGGTCCAACTCTCACATCTGTATGTAACTACTGGAAAAACCATAGCTTTGACTAGATGCAACTTTGTTGGCAAAGTGATGTCTTTCTTTTTTAAATATGCTGTGTAGGTTTGTATAGCTTTTCTTCCAAGGAGCAAGAGTCTTTTAATTTCATGGCTGCAATAATCACCTGCAGTGATTTTGGAGCCAACAAAATAAAACCTTTCATTGTTTCCACTCTCCCCCATTTTATTTGCCATGACTACCACTCTCTATATATTTCCCCTCCTCTTTTCCCCTTTTTCTTTTTTTCTTCTCTCATACTGTCCTAATGTGGTTCTTTATTACTCCTTTAATTTTTATTTCTTATTACCTACTTTTTATTTTTATTAAAATATCTTATTTTTAAAACAAATTCCAAATTTTCAACTTTTGTTTTAGATATTTCTTTTTGATATTGTATTTTTGAGTCTAATTTTTCCCATGCTTTTGATTTTTAGTTTTTTTATCTTTTGTTTTTGATTTTGTATCTTTGAAAGTCTGTTAATAATTTTTAATATCTATTTTCATTTGGGGTTTGATTATTGGCTTGATTGTTCTCTTTTTTGACTCTTCTTTTTAACTTTTCTTTCTCCTTTATCTTTCTTTCCTTCTCTATATAACTGTGTGAATCTCGGCTTTTGAGAGTTATTTCACCATTATTCTAGGGATTTTTTGTCTTCTGTGCTGTGTGGCCTGTGAAATATTGATGCTACAGTCAAGGTTCAGGCCCGAATCCCAGAGGTGGGAGACTCAACTTCAAAACTGTGGACCACCAGAAACTACTAACTCCATGGAAGATTAATAGGTGAGAGCCCTCTCAAAGGCCTCCATCTCAACACTAAGGGCAAGCCCCACCAAAAAGCCAGCAAGATCCAGTGCCAAATGCCACATTCCAGTCCTTCAGCTACATAGGTGCACAACCTGCACATTAGTAGATAGTCTGACCAAAGCCATACCAAACACATCAGTTTAGTTCAGTTGCTCAGTTGTGTCCGACTCTTTGCAACCCCAGGGACTGCAGCACGCCAGGCCTCCCTGTCCATCACGAAACACATAGGCACCCCAAATCTCACTACTGGACCTGGCACTGCCCTTCAGAGAGACAAGGTCTGGCTCCATCCAGCAGAACACAGGCACAAATCCCCCCAACCAGGAAACTGTCACAAGGCACTGGTCCATCCCCATCCAGGGGAGGCAGAATCCACAATTAAGAGGAACTACAACCTTCCAGCTTGAAGAAAGGAGACTCCAAACCCAGTAAATTTATAAAAAAGGAAAAGACAGAGAAATATCCAGCAGAAAGAACATGGTAAAAACTTATAAGATGGAACAAATGAAGATGAAATAGGCAATCTACCTGAAAAAGAATTCAGAGTAATGATAATAAAGATGATTCAAAATCTTGAAAACAACATGGAGGTATGGATAAATAGACTATAGGCACAGATCGAGAAGACGTAAGAAATGTTCATCAAAGACACTGAAGAATTAAAGAACATACAATCAACAATGAACAGTGCAATAACTAAGATTAAAAGTGCACTAGAAGGAACCAACAGTAGAGTAACTGAGGCAGAAAAACGGATAAGTAAGCTGTAAGAGAGAATGACTGAAATGACTGAAACAGAACATGAATATGAAAATTTGAATGATGAAAAAAGAATAAAAAGTAATGAGGACAGTCTCAGAGACCTATGGGACAACATTAAATATAACATTCAAATCATAGGGTTCCTAGAAGAAGACAAAATAAAGTCCATGAGAAAATATTTGAGGAGATTATAGTTGAAAATTTCCCTAAAATAGGAAAAGAAATAGCCACCCAAGTCCAGGAAGCCCAGAGCCTCCCAAAAAGGATAAACACACAGAGAAACACAACAGATATTAATCAAACCAACAAAAATCAAACAGAAAGAACAAATATTAAAAGCAGAAAGGGAAAAGCAACAAATAACATACAGGGAGATACCTAGAAGGCAAATAGCAAATCTTTCAACAGAAACCCTATAGGCCAGAAGGGAATGGTACTACTACTACTATTACTACTACTACTAAGTCGCTTCAGTCATGTCCGACTCTGTGCGACCCCACAGATGGCAGCCCGCCAGGCTCCGCCATCCCTGGGATTCTCCAGGCAAGAACACTGGAGTGGGTTTCCATTTCCTTCTCCAATGCATGAAAGTCAAGAGTGAAAGTGAAGTCACTCAGTTGTGTCCGACTCTTCGCGACCCCATGGACTGCAGCCTACCAGGCTCCTCTGTCCATGGGATTTTCAGCCAAGAGTACTGGAGTGGGTTGCCATTGCCTTCTCCAGAAGGGAATGGTAGGATATACTTAAAGTAATGAAAGGGAAAAAGCTACAACCAAGATTACTCTATCCAGCAGGGATCTCATTCAGATTTGAAGATGAAATCAAAAGTTTTACAGACAAGCAAAAGTGAACTGAATTCAGCACCACAACAAATTGAGCTCCTCAACAAATACTGAAGGAACTTCTATAGACAGGAAACACAAAAAGGAAAGGCCTACAAAAACAAACCCAAAACAGTAAAGTAAATGGTAACAGGATCATATATACCAAAATTTACCTTAAACGTAAATGGGATAAATTCTCCAACCAAAAGATACAGATTGAATGAATGCATACAAAAAGAAGACCCCTCCCCTATACATACTGTCTCCAAGAAACCCACCTCAGACCTAGGAATAAATGCAGACTGAAAATGAGAGCCTGGAAAAAGGAACTGCTACAAGTAGAAATCAAAATAAAGCGGGAGTAGCAATACTTATCTTAGATTAAATAGACTTTTAAAAAAAGATATTTGTAAGACACAAAGAAGGACACTGCATAATGATCAAGGGATCAGCTCAAGAAGATATAACAACTATAAATATTTGTATTGCCTCCTGTGAAACCTGTATGCAGGTCAAGAAGCAACATTCAGAACTGGACATGGAACAACAGACTGGCTCCAAATTGGGAAAGGAGTACGTCAAGGCTGTATATTGTCACCCTGCTTATTTAACTTATATGCAGGGTACATCATGTGAAATGCCAGGCTGGATGAGGCATAAGCTGGAATCAAGATTGCCAGGAGAAATATCAATAACCTCAGATATGCAAATGACACTACCCTTATGGCAGAAAGTGAAGAGGAACTAAAGAGCCTCTTGATGAAGATGAAAGAGGAGAGTAAAAAAGCTGGCTTAAAACTCAACATTCAGACAACTAAGATCATGGCATCCAGTCCTATCACTTCATGGCAAATTTGCTGTAGTCCATGGTGTCACAAAGAGTTGGACACAACTGAGAGACCGAATTAAAAACCCAAAATAGGAGCACCTCAATACATAAGGCAAATACTAATAACTATTAAAGGGGATGCTGACAGTAACACAGTAATATTGCAGGACTTTAATACCTCACTCACACCAATGGACAGATCATTCAGACAAAAAATTAATAAGGAAACACAGGCTTTAAATGATACATTGGACCAGTTGGACCTAATTGATACCTACATGGTATTTCATCTGAAAACAGTGCATATGGAATATTCTCCAGGATAGATTATATCTTGGGCCAAAAACCAAACTTTAAATTTTTATTTTTATTTTTTATTTTATTTATTTTTTTTAAATAATTTACACTCAGCTCCCGCAAGCAGTACCTGCTACGCTGCTGAGTCCCGACCACAAAACTTCCTCTAAATTTTTAAAAATTGAAATTACTTCAAGTATCTTCTCTGACCACAGCACTGTAAGATTAGATATGAACTACTGAGAAAATGACTACAGAAACACAAACACATGGAGGCTAAACAACAAGCTTCTGAATAACCAACAGATCACTGAAGAAAATATCCCTAGAAACAAATGACAACTCAAGACCAATGGAATGTAGTAAATCAATGCTAAGTTGGAAGCTTATAGCAATGCAAGCCTACCTCGAGAAACAAGAGAGGCATCAAAAAAAAAAAAAAAAAAAAAACAACCTAACTTTACACCTAAAGCAACTACAAAAAAAAAAAATCATCCCAAAGTTAGTAAGTGAAAAGAGATTATAAAAATCTTAGAAAAAAATAAATGAAAAAGAATCAAAGGAGATAATAGCAAAGATTAATAAAACTAAAACAAAACTGACAAACCATTAGCTAAGACTCATCAAGAAAAAAAGGGAGAAGACTTAAACCAATAAAATTAGAAATGCCAAAGGAGAAGTTACAATGGACAACACAGATACACAAAGGATTATAAGACACCACTATGAACAATTATAAGTAAATAAAATGATGGAATTCCAGTTGAGCTATTGCAAATCCTGAAAGATGATGCTGTGAAGGTGCTGCACTCAATATGCCAGCAAATTTGGAAAACTCAGCAGTGGCCACAGGACTGGAAAAGGTCAGTTTTCATTCCAATCCCAAAGAAAGGCAATGCCAAAGAATGCTCAAACTACCGTACAACTGCACTCATCTCACACGCTAGTAAAGTAATGCTCAAAATTCTCCAAGCCAGGCTTCAGCAATATGTGAACCATGAACTTCCTGATGTTCAAGCTGGTTTTAGAAAAGGCAGAGGAACCAGAGATCAAACTGCCAACATCCGCTGGATCATGGAAAAAGCAAGAGAGTTCCAGAAAAACATTTCTGCTTTATTGACTATGCCAAAGCCTTTGACTGTGTGGATCACAAGAAACTGTGGAAAATTCTGAAAGAGATGGGAATACCAGACCACCTGACCTGCCTCTTGAGAAATTTGTATGCAGGTCAGGAAGCAACAGTTAGAACTGGACATGGAACAACAGACTGGTTCCAAATAGGAAAAGGAGTTCGTCAAGGCTGTATATTGTCACCCTGTTTATTTAACTTATATGCAGAGTACATCATGAGAAACACTGGACTGGAAGAAACACAAACTGGAATCAAGATTGCCAGGAGAAATATCAGTAACCTCAGATATGCAGATGACACCACCCTTATGGCAGAAAGTGAAAAGGAACTCAAAAGCCTCTTGATGAAAGTGAAAGTGGAGAGTGAAAAAGTTGGCTTGAAGCTCAACATTCAGAAAATGAAGATCATGGCATCCGGTCCCACCATTTCATGGGAAATAGATGGGGAAACAGTGTCAGACTTTATTTTTCTGGGTTCCAAAATCACTGCAGATGGTGACTGCAGCCATGAAATTAAAAGCCACTTACTCCTTGGAAGGAAAGTTATGACCAACCTAGATAGCATATTCAAAAGCAGAGACATTACTTTGCCAACAAAGGTTCGTCTAGTCAAGGCTATGGTTTTTCCAGTGGTCATGTATGGATGTGAGAGTTGGACTGTGAAGAAGGCTGAGCGCCAAAGAATTGATGCTTTTGAACTGTGGTGTTGGAGAAGACTCTTGAGAGTCCCTTGGACTGCAAGGAGATCCAACCAGTCCATTCTGAAGGAGATCAGCCCTGGGATTTCTTGGGAAGGAATGATGCTAAAGCTGAAACTCCAGTACTTTGGCCACCTCATGCGAAGAGTTGACTTGTTGGAAAAGACTCTGATGCTGGGAGGGCCTGGGGGCAGCAGGAGAAGGGGACGACAGAGGATGAGATGGCTGGATGGCATCACTGACTTGATGGACGTGAGTCTCGGTGAACTCCGGGAGTTGGTGATGGACAGGGAGGCCTGGTGTGCTGCGATTCATGGGGTTGCAAAGAGTCGGACACGACTAAGCGACTGATCAGATCTGATCTGATCTGAAAATGGACAACCTGGAATAAATGGACAATTTCTTAGAAAACTATAACCTTCCAAACCTGAACCAGGAAGAAACAGAAAATATAACCAGACCAATCACAAACACAGAAGTGAAACTGTAATAAAACATCTCTGAACAAATAAAAACCCAGTGCCAAATGGCTTCACAGGTGAATTCTACCAAAAGCTTATAGGAAAGCTAACATCTACTTTACTCAAATTCTTCCAGCAAACTACAGAGGAAGAAAAACACCCAAATTCATTATATGAGGCCACCATTACCCTGATACAAAAACCAGACAAAGATACCACAAAAAAGAAAATTACATGTCAATATCATAGATGATGTGGCTTCTCCTTTGCCCTTGGATGCAGGGTATCCTTTTTAGCTGGGATCCAACATTCTTCTATCGATGGTTGTTCACCAGCTAGTTTCAATTTTGGAGTTTTCACAGGAGAAGCTGAACACATGTCCTTCTACTCCACCACCTTAACATCTTTATGACAAACCACTTCAGTGTTTTTCCCTTTAGAACTCTATGAACAGTATGAAAATGCAAAAAAGTATGACACTGAAAGATGAACTCCCAGGTCAGTAGGTACCCAATATGCTACTAGAGAAGAGTGAAGAAATAGCTTCAGAAGGAATGAAGAGGCTGAGCCAAAGTGGTAACAATGTCCAGGTGTGGATGTGTCTGGTGGTGAAAGTAACGTCTGATGCTGTAAGAACAATACTGCATAGGAATCTGGAATGTTAGGTCCATGAATCAAAGTAAGTTGGAAGTGGTCAAACAGGAGATGGCAAGAGTGAACATCGACATTTTAGGAATCAGTGAACTAAAATGGACTGGAATGAGCAAATTTAATTCATGACCATTATACCTACTACTTTGGGGAAAGAATGCTTTAGAAGAAATGGAGTAGCTCTCATAGTAAACAGGAGTCCAAAATGCATAACTTGGGTGCAATATCAAAAACAACAGAATGATCTTAGTTAGTTTCCAAGGCAAACCATTCAATATCACAGTAATCCAAGTCTATGCCCCAACCACTAATGCCAAAGAAGCTGAAGTTAAATGGTTATATGAAGACCTACAAGACCTTCTAGAATTAACACCCAAAAAGACTGTCATTTTCATCATAGGGGACTGGAATGCAAAAGTACAAAGTCAAGAGATAACTGGAGTAACAGGCAGCTTTGGCCTTTGAGTACAAAATGAAGGAAGGAAAAGGCTAATAGCGTTTTGCCAAAAGAATGCACTGGTCATAGCAAACACCCTCTTCCAACAACACAAGAGAAGACTCTACACATGGGCATCATCAGATGGTCAATACCAAAATCAGACTGATTATATTCTTTGCAGCCCGAGATGGAGTAGTTCGATACAGTCAGCAAAAACAAGATTGAGAGCTGACTGTGGCTCAGATCATGAACTTCTTATTGCAAAATTCAGACTTGAATTGAAAAAACTAGGGAAAACCACTAGGCCATTCAGGTATCACCTAAATCAAATTCCTTATGATATACAGTAAAGGGAACTTCCCTATAGCTCAGATGGTAAAGAATCTGCCTGAAATTCAAGAGATCCAGGTTTGATCCCTGGATCAGGAAGATCACCTGGAGAAGGAAATGGCAACCCACTCCAGTATTATTGCCTGGAGAATCCCATGGACAGAGGAGGCTAGAGGGCTACAGTCCATAGCGTTGCAAAGACTAGGACACGAATAAGTGACTAACACACACACATACAATAAAGGGACAGCTAGATTCAAGGGACTAGAACTGATAGACAGTTTCTGAAGAAATATGGATGGAGGTTCAAAACACTGTACAGGAGACAGTGATCAGAACCATTTCCAAGAAAAAGAAATGCAAAAAGGCAAAATGGTTGTCTGAGGAGGCCTTACAAATAGCTGAGAAAAGAAGTGAAAGGCAAAGGAGATAAGGAAAGATATACCCATCTGAATGGAGAGTTCCAAAGAACAGCAGGGAGAGATGAGAAGGCCTTCCTAAGTAAAAAATGCAAAGAAATAGAGGAAAACAATAGAATGGGAAAGACTAGAGATCACTTGAAGAAAATTAGAGATACCAAGGGAACATTTCATGCAAAGATGGGCACAATAAAGGACACAAATGGTATGGACCTAACAGAAGCAGAAGATATTAAGAAGACGTGGCAAGAATACAAAGAAAAAAGTGAAAGTTGCTCAGTCATGTCGAACTCTTTGTGATCCCATGGACTAGACAGTCCATGGAATTCTCCAGGCCAGAAACTCTAGTGGGTAGCCTTTCCCTTCTCCAGGGTATTTTCCCAACCCAGGGATCGAACCCAGGTCTCCAGCATTGCAGGCAGATTCTTTACTGGCTGACCCACAAGGGAACCTCAAAGAATAAAAAGAACCATACAAAAAAGATGTTAATGACCCATATAAAAATGATGATGTGATCACTTACCAACAGCCAGACATCCTAGTGTGCGAAGTCAAGTAGGCTTTAGGAAGTATCACTATGATGAAAGCTAGTGGAGGTGACAGAATTCCAGCTGAGCTATTTCAAATTCTAAAAGATGATGCTGTTAAAGTGCTGCAGTCAATATACTAACAAAATTGGAAAATTCAGCAGTGGGCCAGAACTGGAAAAGGTCAGTTTCGTTCCAATCTCAAAGAAAAGCAATGCCAAAGAATGTTCAAACTACCACACAGTTGCACTCATTTCACACGCTAGCAAAGTAATGCTCAAAATTCTCAAAGTTAGGCTTCAATAGTATGGGAACCAAGAACTTCCAGATGTTCAAGCTGGATTTAGAAAAGGCAGAGGAACCAGAGATCATATTGCCAATATTCGTTGGATCACAGAAAAAGCAAGAGAATTCCAGAAAAACATCTACTTCTGCTTCATTGACAACGCTAAAGACTCTGACCATGCAGATCAAAATAAACTGTGGAAAATTCTTAAAGAGATGGGAATACCAGAGCATCTTACCTACCTGAAAAACCTGTATGCAAGTCAAGAAGCAACAGAACCGAACATAGAACAAAGGATTAGTTCCAAATTTGAAAATGAGTACATCAAGGCTGTATATTGTCACCCTGCTTATTTAACTTATATGCAGAGTACATCATGTGAAATGCCAGGCTGGATGAAGCACAAGTTGGAATCAAGATTGCTAGGAGAAATATCAATAACCTCAGATATAAGGAGGACACTGCCTTTATGGCAGAAAGTGAAGAAGAACTAAAGAGCCTCTTGATGAAAGTGAAAGAGGAGAGTAAAAAAGCTTGCTTAAAACTCAACATGCAAAAAATGAAGATCATGGCATCCGATCCCATTACTTCATGGAAAATAGAGGGGAAACAATGGAAACAGTTATAGACTTTGTTTTCTTGGGTTCCAAAATCAGTGCATATGTTGACAGCAGCCATGAAATTAAAAGACGCTTGCTCCACGGAAAAGCTATGACAAACATAGATAGCATATATAAAAAGAGACATTACTTGGTCAACAAAGGTCCACATATTCAAAGATATGGTTTTTTCATTAGTCATGTATGGATCTGAGATTTGGACCATAAAGAAGGCTGAGTGCTGAAGAACTGATGCTTTTGAACTGTGGTGTTAGAGAAGACTCTTGAGAGTCCCTTGGACTACAAGATCAAACCAGTCAATCCTAAAGGAAATCAGTCCTGAATATTCATTGCAAGGACTGATGCTGAAGCTGAAGCTCCAGGACCTGGCCACCTGATGCAAAGATCTGACTCTTGGAAAAGACCCAGATGCTGGGAGAGATTGAAGGCAGGAGGAGAAGGGGACAACAGAGGATGTGATGGTTGGATGGCATCACCATCTCAATGGACATGAGTTTGAGCAAGCCCTGGGAGACGCTGAAGGACAGGGATGCCTGGCATGCTGCAGTCCATGGGGTCACAACGAGTCAGACATGACTGAGCAAAAACAATCACTGATGAATACAGACGTAAAAATCCTCAACAAAATCTTAGCAAATACAATCTAGTAACACATTAAAAAGATCATACATCATGATCAAATGGGCTTTATCCCAGTGGTGCAAACATTCTTTATTATACACAAATAATCAATGTGATATACCATATTAACAAATTGAAAGATATGATCAACTCAATAGATGCAGAGGAAGCTTTTGACAAAATTCAACACCCATTTATGATAAAAAAAAAAAATGAGTTAACTTAGACCCTGCCACTTCTATTTATCAAGCATTTTCCATAATCATTATAATAGACATTTCATTAATTTTTAACTTTTCTACTAGCCCATCAGGAATAAAAGTTTCCTGAAGACTAAACTGCAATATTTATCTTTCCATCTAAAATATTTAATACTTTGTCAATAACATGTAAGCTATCAGTGAATAACTATGGAAGGTTGGCTGAATGAGCTAAATTGCATTTCAAGGTTAAGAAGCAATATAGCTTAGTGATGATGAACACAGACAATCTAGCCTGTGAGGTTTGACTCCCCAACTCTGCTATTTACTAGCCATATAATCATGAGTTGCTTAATCTTTCTGTGCCTTAGTTTCCTCATCTATAAAATAAAATTTGTATTATTATGATGTGATAAACATTATATGAGTTAACATGTGTAAAGCACTTAAATGATTGTGTGGAACATAATAAGCTGTAAATAATCATATGTGGATATAACAACTGTTGTGATGTTAAAATTTTACAGTCGAAAATGATAAGGTAAACATGTAAATATTCCAACTCAATCCAATGTGGAACATGAAACAAAATTAATTTCTAAAATAACATGTTGCCAGAACTTCCAAAACTGTGTTGAATAGTGATGGTGAAAGTGGGCACCCTTGTAAAGATCTAAACGTAAGACCAGAAACTATAAAACTCCTAGAGGAGAACATAGGCAAACACTCTCTGACATAAAAAAAAAAAAACTCTCCAGAAAGTAAGCATAGAAGGAACATAGCTCAACATAATAAAGGCCATATACAATAAACCCACAGTAAACATTATTCACGATGGTGAAAAAAAGAAAGCATTTCCTCTAAAAATCAGGAACAAAATAAGGGAGCCCACTCTCACCACTATTATTGACCATAGTTTTGGAAGTCCTAGCCACAACAATCAGAAAAGGAAATAAAAGGAATCCATATTGCAAAAGAAGAAATAAAACTCTATTTGAAGATTACATGATTCTTTACATAGAAACCCCTAAAGATGTCACCAGAAGATTACTAGTGCTAATCAATGAATATAGTAAAGTCACAGGATATAAAATTAATACACAGAAATCCTTTGCATTCATATACACTAAAAAAGAAAAATCAGAAAGAGAAATTAAAGAAACAATCCCATTCACCATTGCAACAAAAACAAGAAAATACTTAGGAATAATTTTACCGAAATAGACAAAAGACCTGTATGCACAAAACTATAAGATATTGATGAAAGAGATTAAGGACAACACCAACATATAGAGAGATATAGCATGTTCTTTGATTGGAAGAATCAATATTATGAAAATGATTATACTATTCAAAGCAATCTATAGATTCAATGCATTTCCTATCAAACTACCAATGGTGTTCTTCACATATCTAAAATAAATAATTTCAAAATTTGCATGGAAACACAAAAAAATTTGAATAGTGAAAGCAATCTTGAGAAAGAAGAATGGAAATGGAGGAATCACCCTTCCTGACTTCAGACTATACTACAAATCTACAGTCATCAAGATAGTATGGTACAAATACAAAAAACAGAAATATAGACCAATGGAACAAGATAGAGAAACCAGAGATAAACCCATGTACTTATGGGTACCTTATTTTTGTCAAAGGAGGTTAGAATATACAATGGGGCAAAAAGAGTCTCTTTAATAAGTGGTGCTGGCAAAACTGGACAGCTACATGTAAAAGAATGAAATTAGAAGACTTCCTAACACTGCACACAATGATAAACTCAAAATGGATTAAAGACCTAAATGTAAGACCAGAAACTATAAAACTCTAGAGGAAAACATAGACAGAACAAAATAAGACATAAACCACAGCAAGATCCTCTATGATTCACCCCCTAGAGTAACAGAAATAAAAATAAAAATAAACAAGTAAGACCTAATTAAACTTAAAAGCTTTTGCACAGGAAAAGAAACTATAAACATGAAAAGACAACCTTCACAATCAGAGAAAATAATAGGAAATGAAACAACTGACAAAGCATTAATTTCCAAAATACACAAGCAGCTATACAAGTCAATATAAGGAAAACAAACCACCGAATCAAAGTGGAGAAAAGACCTAAATAGACATTTCTGCAAAGAAGAAGTACAGGTGACTAACAAACACATGAAAAGATACTCAACATTGTTAATTATTAGAGAAATGCAAATGAAAAATACAATGAGGTATCACCTCACATTGTTCAGAATGACCATCATCAAAAAGTCTACAATCAATAAATGTTGGAAAGGATGTGGAGAAAAGGGAACCCTCTTGCACTGTTGGTGGGAATGTAAATTGATACAGCCACTATGGAAGACAGTATGGAGACTCCTTAAAAAAAAAACTAGGAATAAAACCACCATAAGACCCAGCAGTCCCACTACTAGGCATATACCCTGAGGAAATCAAAATGGGAAAAGACACATGTACCTTTGCAGCACTATTTACAATAGCTGGAACATGGAAGCAACCTAGAAGTCCATCAACAGATGAATGGAAAAGAAGTTCAGGTACTTATATACAATGGAATATTACTCAGCCATAAGAAGGAAAGTATTTGAGTCAGTTCTTGAGGTGGATGAACCTAGAGCCTATTACACAGAGTGAAGTATGTCAGATAGAGAAAAACAAATGTCATATAGTAATGCATATATACGGAATCTAGAAAGAAAATACTGATGAAATTATTTGCAGGGCATCAATGGAGAACCCAACATAGACAACAGACTTATGGGCATGGTGGGAGTTGGGGTGGAAGGAGAGGGTAGGATGTATGGAGAGAGTAACATGGAAACTTACATTAACATATGTAAAATAGATAGCAAATGGGAATTTGCTGTATGACTCAGGAAACTCAAACCAGGGCTCTGCAACAGCCTAGGGGTGGGATGGGGAGGGAGATATGAGGCAAGTTCAAGACGGAGGGGTCTTGAACTATGGCTGATTCATGTTGATGTTTGGCAAAAACCAACACAATTCTGTACAACAATTATCCTTCGATTAAAAAAATAAATTTAAAATAAAAAAAGACAGTATGATACTGGCAGAAAAAAGAAATATAGACCAATGGAATAAGATAGAAAGCCTGAAAATAAATTCACACACCTATGGGCACCTTATCTTTGACAAAGGAGGCAAAAATATACAATGGAGAACAGTCTCTTCAATTAGTGGTTTTGGGAAAATCGGTCACCTATGTGTAAAAGAATTAAAATAGAACTGCCATATGACCCAGCAATCCCACTGCTGGGCATACACACTGAGGAAACCAGAATTGAAAGAGACACATGTACCCCAATCTTCATCGAGCACTGTTTATAATATCCAGGACATGGAAGCAACCTAGATGTCTATCAGCAGATGAATGGATAAGAAAGCTGTGGTACATATACACAGTGAAATATTACTCAGCCATTAAAAAGAATACATTTGAATCAGTTCTAATGAGGTGGATGAAACTGGAGCCTACTATACAGAGTGAAGTAAGCCAGAAAGAAAAACAGCAAAGGAACCAGAGATCAAATTGCCAATATCTGCTGGATCATGGAAAAAGCAAGAGAGTTCCAGAAAAACATCTATTTCTGTTTTATTGACTATGCCAAAGCCTTTGACTGTGTGGATCACAAGAACCTGTGGAAATTTCTGAAAGAGATGGGAATACCAGACCACCTGACCTGCCTCTTGAGAAACCTATATGCAGGACAGGAAGCAACAGTTAGAACTGGACATGGAACAACAGACTGGTTCAAAATAGGAAAAGGAGTACATCAAGGCTGTATATTGTCACCCTGCTTCTTTAACTTCTATGTGGAGTACATCATAAGAAACACTGGGCTGGAAGAAGCACCAGCTGGAATCAAGATTGCCGGGAGAAACATCAATAACCTCAGATATGCAGATGACACCACCCTTATGGCAGAAAGTGAAGAGGAACTAAAAAGCCTCTCGATGAAAATGAAAGAGGAGAGTAAAAAAGTTGGCTTACAGCTCAACATTCAGAAAACTAAGATCATGGCCTCCGGTCCCATCACTTCATGGGAAATAGATGGGGAAACAGTGGAAACAGTGTCAGACTTTATTTTGGGGGGCTCCAAAATCACTGCAGATGGTGATTGCAGCCATGAAATCAAAAGATGCCTACTCCTTGGAAGGAAAGTTATGACCAACCTAGATAGCATATTGAAAAGCAGAGATATTACTTTGCCAACAAAGGTCCATCTAGTCAAGGCTATGATTTTTCCAGTGGTCATGTATGGATATGAGAGTTGGACTGTGAAGAAAGCTGAGTGCCAAAGAATTGATGCTTTTGAATTGTGGTGTTGGAGAAGACTCTTGAGAGTCCCTAGGACTGCAAGGAGATCCAACCAGTCCATCCTAAAGGAGATCAGTCCCGGGTGTTCGTTGGAAGGACTGATGCTGATGCTGAAACTCCAATACTTTGGCCACCTCATTGGAAGAATTGACTCATTGGAAAAGACCCTGATGCTGGGAAGGACTGGGGGCCAGAGGAGAAGGAGACGACAGAGGATGAGATGGCTGGATGGCATCACCGACTCGATGGACATGAATTTGAGTGAACTCTGGGAGTTGGTAATGGACAGGGAGGCCTGGCATGCTGTGATTCATGGGGTCGCAAAGAGTCAGACACGACTGAGTGACTGAACTGAACTGATACATGGAATTTAGAAAGATGGTAATGATAACCCTATATGCGACCCAGCAAAAGGGACACAGGTATATAGAACAGTCTTTTGGACTCTGTGAGAGAAGGTGAGGGTGGGATGATTTGAGAAAATAGCACTGAAACATGTATATTATCATATGTGAAACATATCATATCATGAAACAGTCCAGGTTTGATGCATGAGACAGGGTGCTCAGGGCTGGTGCACTGGGATGACCCAGAGGGATGTGATGGGGATGAAGGTAGGAGGAGGGTTCAGGATGGGGAACACATGTACACTCATGGCTGATTCATGTCATTGTATGACAAAACCACCACAATACTGTAAAGTAATTAGCCTCCAATTAAAATAAATAAATTTAAAAAAATAAAATGCCCAAAAAAAGAAATTTGGAGGACTCACACTCTTGACATCAAAATTTAAAACAAAGATGCAGTCATCAAAGCAAATGTGGTACTGACAGAGGAATCGACAAACAAATCAGTGGGACAGAATTAAGAGTACAGAAATAAATCCATACCTCTATGATCAACTGGTTTTTGACAATCATGTCAAGGCTATTCAATGGTGTAAGAATAGTCTCTTCTATAAATGATGCTGGGACATCTTCATAGCCACATGAAAAAGAATGAATCTGGATTCCTCCCTCACTCCATGTACAAAAATTAACTCAAAATTGGCCAAAGATCTAATCATATTTAATAAAAAGTAAAAACTATAAAAATCTTTTAGAAGAAAATACATTGGTAAATCTTTATGGCCTTGCATTTATCAATGGGTGCTTAGATATGATACCAAAAAGCAGGCAACAAGTAAAAATATAGGTAAGTTGAACTTTATCAAAATTAAAGATTTTATGTATCAAATGACAGGCTTCCCAGGTAGCTCAGTGGTAAAGAATCCACCTGCCAATGTAGGAGACGCTGGAGACGTGGGTTTGATCCCTGGGTCAGGAAGATCCCCTGGAGGAGGAAATGGCAACCCACTCCAGGTTTCTTGCTGGGACAATGCCATGGACAGAGGAACCTGGTGGGCTACAGTCCATGAGGTCGCAGAGTCAGATACGACTGAGCAACTGAGCAGATATCAAATTATACTATCAAGAAAGTGAAAAGATAACACACTGAATGGGAGAAAGTATCTGCAAATCATTTTCTGATAAGGGTTGAATATTCAAAATACATAAGGAAATCTTATAATTCAAAAACAAAAAGATAAATAACCCAGTTAAAAATGTGCAAAGGACTTAAATAGATATTTCTTTAAAGAAGATATACAGATGGCCAACAAATACATGAAAAGATAATCTATTTCATTAGTCATCAGGGATATGCAAACCAAAATCACATAAGATACTACTTCATAGCCACTCTGATGGCTATAATTTAAAAAGGAAAATAAGTTTTGGTGAGGATGTGGAATATTACTCAGCCATAAATAAGAATGAATTTGAGTCAGTCCTAGTAAGGTGGATGAATCTAGAGCCTGTTATACAGAGTGTAAGTCTGAAACAGAAAAATAAGTATCATATATTCAAGCATATATATGGAACCTAGAAAAATGGTATTGATGAACCTACTTGCAGGGAAGGAATGGAGACGCAGACATAGAGAAAGAACTTGTGAACACAGTGGGGGAAGGAAAGTGGGAAGAACAGAGAAAGTAGCACTGGTATACATACACTATAATGTGTAAAACAGATAGCTAGTGGGAAGTTTCTACATAACACAGGGAGCCCAGCCTGGTGCTCTGTACTGATCTAGAGGGGTAGGATGGGGTAAGGAA
The DNA here is from genome assembly GCF_027580195.1 of Bos mutus. NCBI lineage: Eukaryota > Metazoa > Chordata > Mammalia > Artiodactyla > Bovidae > Bos > Bos mutus. The sequence continues at coordinate 66,686,435 of NC_091646.1, read as the reverse complement.
GGGAGACTCAAGAGGGAGATGATATATGTATAATTATGGCTGATTTGCATTTTTGTACAGCAGAAACCATCACAACATTGTAAAGCAATTTTCCTCCAATTAAAAATTAAATTAAAAAATAAAAGACTTATTAAAGGGGGGGGGGAATGACAGGATGGATTGGTGGAGCCAGAATTGGAAATAAAAGCTATCTTACCTTTCTAGTTTTTAAATAATGGTATCTGATGCAAAATGTTAAGAAAATACTGTGCAGGCCAAATGAAACACATCTGTAGGCTACATATGGCCTGTGAGTCACAAGTTTAGACCTCTGTATTGGTTGAAAGTAGATGGAGTTAAGTAAGATACTGTGGAGGTTAAAGCATGGACTGAGGAGCTATACTGCCTGGGTTGCCATCCAAGCTTGGACATTTACTAGGTCCATGACTTTAGACAAGTTTCACAATGTGTCTGTGCCTCAGTTTTCTTATCTTCAAAACGGATATAATGATAATGCTTGCCTCATAAGGTTGTTATAAGGATTAAGTTTGTGTGTCTGTGTATGTTTGTGTGTGTGTAGTCACTTAAAACAGTGCCTGCTGCTGCTGCTAAGTCACTTCAGTCGTGTCCGATTCTGTGTGACCCCATAGACAGCAGCCCACCAGGCTCCCCCATCCCTGGGATTCTCCAGGCAAGAACACGGGAGTGAGTTGCCATTTCCTTCTCCAATACATGAAAGTGAAAAGTGAAAGTGAAGTCGCTTAGTCGTGTCCAACTCTTAGCGACCCCATGGACTGCAGCCTACCAGGCTCCTCCACCCATGGGATTTTCCAGGCAAGAGTACTGGAGTGGGGTGCCATTGCAAACAGTGCCTAGAATATAGTAAATGCCCTGCAAATATGTTAAATAAACAAAATAAATAAGCTTCTTTTCAGCTTTTACTATTATATAACTTAATAAGAACTTGTAGAAAGCTAATTATTAATTTGGTCTTTACATCATTTTGCACATCTGCACAATGGGGATAGTAATGATATCTGCTTTGTATGGTTAGTGTTAGTATTAAATAAGTTAATATATTAAAATGTTCATATATCTACAGTACTTAGAACATTGCCTGGCACAGATCAAGCACTATGTAAGTGTTAGCCATTATTAATTTTTAAAATAATTGCTTGGCAAAGCTCATGTAGGTCAGTACTGAAAAACTCCAAAATATGTCTGATATATTTACAATATGGCATTGATCCTAGGAGCAACAATAACAGAGCTGAACTTTTAACCCTTCAATCAATCATTCAAAAGAAGAAAGTGGTGAGCTCTGGGAATAGAAAAACTTCCCAGTCATTGTACAGCCCATTTAATACACCTGCATATCAGAATGTGATTAAAAAAAGAAATACAGCCTAAATTTGTATTTATGAAGGCAACTAATTGAATTTGTAATAACCTTTCTGTATTTTCCTTAGTAAATCTAAGAAATGGACCAGGAAAATTCAAACTCTGATGCACAGAATCTATAAGAAACTTCTATATTAGAAAATATAGCTATCTTCTGTCTCCCTAGTTAATCCCAGTCTACCTGGAGTAGACTATTGCTTTGTCAAATATGTAAGAAACAGAAATTATAAGTGGAGTCAGGTCCTAGGGTTAGAAAAAGCAGGACCTCAACCATAATTTTTAAGAGGAGAAGAATCTGATATAAAGAAATATAGGAGTCTTGGAAGGATTTGAAAGTGAGGGGATGTCCAAAGAGACAAATAGGAGTCCTAATGTGAGGGAACGGAAATATACTGGGACCTCACATTGAATGAATAGGGAACATTATAGGACACAATTTTAAGAATGTTAGAAGTGGGATTCTATACTGAAGTGACAAGATTAGTGGAACTTCCTTTGAGAAGAGATGGGGATTCTTCAATGTGAGAGGCAAAGAGAAATCTCACCATGAGAAAAGCAGAGGTTCTTTTGCGAGGATATACTATGAAGACTCCATTGTGAATTGATAACACTATAGGGGACTGGGGTTAATCCAAGTGGGATAGAGTCTTGGGATTTGCATCTGTAAATACTGTGGAATTCTGAGTTTGAGAGCGTGAGATATACTGTGGGAACTGTTTTATAGACTGGAGGGGATGAAATGTTCCCTGGTGTTATAGGACTGGGTGTAACAGGAGACCCTAGATTTATAAAAGTATGGTCTAATGAGAGGGGACAAGAAATGAGCCCCCCATTGTTAGGAGAGGAAATATTAGAAACCCCTGAAGGAAAGTATGGTGTTTCCCTAGTTTGAGAAGACAAGGGACAAGTGTAATCCTAGAAGAAAGTAAGTGAAAATAATAAGAAACCCCAGAGGAAGAGGATGGCAAAATGTGGGGCTAACAGTGGAAGAAGACTGCAGGAGGTGGGGGGTATACTTCAGAAAAGATAGCAAGAGGAGGTCATCATATAGAAAGCTAATGGCCTTTGGAAGGTGTATAGGGGATATTGTGGGAACCCTTGAAATTGAAAATGTTAGTCGCTCAGTTGTGTCTGACTTTTTGCAACCCCATGGACTGTAGCCCACCAGGCTTCTCTGTACATGGGATCCTCCAGGCAAATATATTGGAGTGGGTAGCTATTCCCTTCTCCAGGGGATCTTTCCCACCCAGGGATCGAACCCTACCCTCCTGCATTGCAGGCATATTCTTTACTGTCTGAGCCACCAGGGAAACCCTTGTAGGAGGGTAAACAGGATACCCTAGTGTGAGAAGAGAGTGGACAAAGCAGTACCATAGTGTGATAAAAAGCAGGGTGACTAGTATGAGGTGTCAGAAAATAATGTGGGGCCATGAATGGGAAGGAGTGAATGTACCTCAAAGCAGGCAGGCAGGAGACTAAGGGGAGCTCCAGTGTGACAAAATCAGGGCTTCTTGTATGAGCAGAAAGGATGGGATGTATTGTAGGATTCCCATTCCATTAGAGAAGATCAGAAAATGGGGAATGGAAGGGAAACTAATCGAACTTTTAGTTTAGTCCCACAGGGAAAGAGGAATGGAAGGCACATTACTTTGTTAAAAGGGGAGACTACAGTGGGATAGAACAAGGTGTACTGTGGGGTCCCAAGTGGCAGAAAATGCACTTCAGCTGGCTTGAGAGGATCACTGGAAAAGGAGGAATCCCAGTGTTAGATAAGGGAGAGCTAGTAAGGGAGTACAGGAAATATTTGGGGGTTCCTAATAGGAAGAAACTGGAAAATATGGGGCTCTTAGTTGGGTGAATTGGAGGGACTCATAGTGTAAGTGGCCAGTTTAAGTATACAGGGTACGTTGTTTACTCAACTCGGTAGGATGACAGCCCCTAGAACCAGAGCACAAGGCACAAGTGGTTGTCCTGTTTGAGAAAAGGGGACCCCAGTGGGGGGGTGGGGAGGAAATTCTTGTGGGTATGGCCAGGAAGTAATGTAAGAAACCCTGGCTAGGAGACGATAGCGACATGGTGGGACACTCGTGGGAGGGTGCAAGAAATACTATGGGAAGCCATAGGTTGGAGATCAAGAGATCTCCAGGGAGCTTAAGGAAAACCGCAGTGTGAGGGCTAAGAACACAGGGGACACCAGTGTGAAGGGTAGGGCAGACGGTTATGCTGAAGCATAATTTCCCCACCTTAGGTGCCAGCTCGACTTACCCAGGCAGAGTTCAAAGACGTAGGCATAGTAGGACCAGAGCACGACGAGGACGATAACGAGCACTGGCACCCAGGAAAGTACACGGCGGCAGCACCGTAGCCCCCCGGACAGAGCCATCTTCCAGCCCCGCCGCATCTTAGGCTCGAAGATCGACCGAGCAGGCCTGCTGGCGCTGGGTCGGAATTGCTGGGCAGCGGCTGAGAGGCGGGAAGACGCGCTGTGCGGCGCTCCACTGCCTAGCCTGGCGGGAACAATCTCCCCTAGTCGATACCACCTGTGGGGCTGCAGGCCAGAGTGCACCACACACAATAGGCATGAGTCACGGCGAGGAGGAACAGGCGGTGTTGGAGCGGAAGATGATCCGTCAGGCTGGCGAGGCTGGGCACGCTCAGAGGGAGTGGAGAGTGCAGTCCCTCCTCTTTCCCCCTCTCCCACCCCTTGCCACAGCACTTGATGCAGGGCTGGACCTCTGCAAAACTCTTAAGCAGAAGAAATTGAGGTCCGCCCATCTGCTCTTACTGCACTGCGTTCCCCTCATCTCATCTCCGCTCTGATCTCTTTCTGTTTCTTTGTCCCCTCCCTCCCAACGCCACACACACGCACACGCACACGCACACACACACACACTATTGTCTGACACACTCGAGCACAAAGACACGCAGTGTGAAATATACGAACGGTAGCATCTAATGACTTAAAGATCATCCAGCCCCATACTCCCACTGCTGCTTGAACAATATGCTTAACACGTAGCGCCGCAGTTGCTGCTTGGGTAAGTCCATTAACAGGAAGCTCCCTCCTTCTTTCTCTAGTTCCCTTCCCCCCGAGTCAACTTAGTCCATTTATTTTAAGAATAAATAAACATATTGGTACAGAAAAAAAAATGGGAGAGATGTCAATTCTGTGAGAGGTGAGAGAAAACTACAAGGTAGTGATATTTAAGCTGGGCTTCAGTAATAAATAAGAGTTTGCCTAACAAAAGGGAGGGGAAGGACTTTTCAGACAGAGGAAACAGCATTTGTAAAGGCAGAGAGTCCCGGGCTTCCCTGGTAGCTCAGATCTTAAAGCCTCTGCCTGCAGTGGGGGAGACACGTGTTCGATCCCTGGGTCGGGAAGATCACCTGGAGAAGAAAATGGCAACCTAATCAAGTATTCTTGCCTGGAGAATTCCATGGACAGAGGAGCCTGGGAGGCCACAGTCCATGGGGTCACAAAGAGTTGAACAGGACTGAGCGATTAACACTAGACACTGGACACTGGAGAGGAATGAAAATACAAACGTGTTCAAGAAACAGTCAGCACAGCTTGAGGAGAGAGTATGTGAAGAGGAGAGGTCAGGAATGAGACTGGGAATACAAGTCGTGAGTAGAGTACACCCTGCCAGGGTATGTGGACATAATCCTGTAAAGCAGATTATGAACAACCATTAAAGGTTTGGGGGCAATGAATTGAATAATCATTAAAAGTTTTGGGACAATGAAAATGACATTATCAAAAGTGTATTTTTGTAAAACAACCGGCAGAATTTTGTAGAGGGGAACAGCCTGGAAATACACATCAATTAGAAGGCAACTATTTCAACAAGTGTTTGCAGAGTGGTTGCTTTGTGTTAGGTTGCTGCTACTGCTAAGTCACTTCAGTCCTGTCCGACTCTGTGCGACCCCATAGATGGCAGCCCACCAGGCTCCCCCCGTCCCTTGGATTCTCCAGGCAAGAGCACTGGAGTGGGTTGCCATTTCCTTCTCCAATGCATGAAAGTGAAAAGTGAAAGTCAAGTCGCTCAGTCATGTCCGACTCTTCACGACCCCATGGACTGCAGCCCACCAGGCTCCTCCATCCATGGGATTTTCCAGGCAAGAGTACTGGAGTGGGGTGATAAAAAGAATGACAAAAGGGGGCCTGTCTCCAAGAAGCTCATGTTCTCATCACAGCAATAGGTGTTCAATGACATAAGTACAATAATAGAAGTATAGCAAGCTTTTGTACATTTATAGATATGATAAATTTGATAAATACCTGCTGTTCAAAGATTCCCAAGTAATTCAATGGTATAGAACCTACCTGCCAATGCAGGAGACGTAGGAGACCTGGGTTCCATCCCTGGGTTGGGAAGATCCCCTAGAGGAAGAAATGGCAACCCAATCCAGTTTTCTTGCCTGAAAAATCCCATGAACAGAGGAACCTGGTGGACTGCAGTCCATGAGCTCGAAAAGAGTTAGACACAACTGAGCACCCAGGCAGGTTCAAAGATTTATGAAGATCTGTGACATGAAGAAATTTATAATTTTGCTAAGACTCATGTTGCTCTCTGTTCTTATTCATAGTTACATGTGCAGCAAATTTCCTGAACTGATAAGAACTTTGTTGTTTCTTTTCAGATTGTTACATTCATAGTTAATACTACTAAATAAATGATGTAATGAAATGCAGCTCATTTCAATTAAAATATTTATTTTTTAATAGCCTGATAAGACTTGTGCCCTAAGGTTCTGACGTAGATTTTCAAATATTTTTCCATCTTTTTGAGATAAAACTGACAGATAAAAGTATAGGAACTTCCCTGGTGGTCCAGTGGTTAAGACATGCTGCTTCCACTACAGGTTTGATCCTGGTTGGGGAGCTAAGATCACATATGTTGACTGCACACACACACACACACACACACACATATATATATATGAAGATTTGATATACATATACATTGTGAAATGATTGCCATAATCAAGCTAATTAACACATCCATCACCTCACACAGTTACCATTTTTGACAATTATTTTTTATTGAGTATATTTGACGTACAATAAACATTGTGTAATTTAAGGTGTACATCATGTTGATTGGCAGTACTATTGCTATTGTACCCTTAGCTAACATCTGTACCACACCACATAATGCAAATATGTACATTTAAACAACTTCTGCCTCATTTTCCCACCCCAATCCCCACAGCTCCTGGTAACAATATGTTTTTTTTTAATTTCACATGTAAGAAATATACAGTATATGTCTTTCTCTTTATGACATCTCATTTAGCATAATGTCCTCAAAGTGCATCCATATTTTTGAAAATGGCAGAATTTCCTTTTTTCTCATGACTCAATAGTATTTTATATGTATACTAGCAATTTTGACGGAGAAGGCAATGGCAACCCACTCCAGTACTCTTGCCTGGAAAATCCCATGGACGGAGCGGCCAGGTGGGCTGCAGTCCATGGGGTCGCTAGGAGTCGGACGTGACTGAGCGACTTCACTTTATTTTTTCACTTTCATGTATTGGAGTAGGAAATGGCAACCCACTCCAGTGTTCTTGCCTGGAGAATCTCAGGGACGGGGGAGCCTAGTGGGCTGCCGTCTATGGGGTCGCACAGAGTCGGACACGACTGAAGTGACTTAGCAGCAGCAATTGTGAATAATGCTGAAATAAACATGGGAAAATATATGTTTTCTCAGTAACCTTTTTCATTTCCTGTGGATATATACCCAGAAGTGGGATTGCTGGAACATGTGGTTGTTCTATGTTTAATTTTTTGAGTAACCTCCATAGGGTTCTCCGTAGTGGCTGAGCCAGTTTACAGTTCCACCAACAGTGCACAAACAGTTGTTACCTCTTGTCTCTTTGATGATAATCATTTAACAGGTGATATGTCGTTGTGGTTTGGACTTGCATTTCCCCAATAATTAGTTATATTGAGCACCTTTCACATACCTTTTGGCATCTGTATGTCATCCTCAGAAAAATGACTATTTAGGTAGTACTTTGTCCATTTTCAAATCAAATTGTTTATTTTATGCTATTTAACTGTATAAGTTCCTTATATATTATGGAGAACTTCTTATCAGAAATTTGATTTGCAAATATTTTCCCCATTCTGTGGGCTGCTGTTTAATTTTGTGGATTGTGTGCTGTGCAAAAGCTTTTTAGTCTGATATAATTCCACACATTTGTTTTTGCTTTTGTTGTATTTGCTTTTGGTGTCATATCCAGAAAATAATTGCAAAGACTAATGTCAAGGAGTGTTTTCCCTCTGTTTTCTTCTAGGAGTTCTACAGTTTTGGGTTTAAGTCTTCAATGCATTTTGAATTGATTTTTGTGTATGATGTAAGATAATTGTTCAGTTTCTTTTGCATGTAGATGTCCAAATTTTCCAGAACTATTGATTAAAGAGACTATCATTTCCCCATTGTATATTCACTCTTGTTAAAAATTAATAGACGGCTTATATGTGGCTTTATTTCTAGACTCTCATCAGTTCCATTGGACTATATATCTCTTCTTATGCCAGTACCACACTGTTTTGACTGCAATAGTTTTTAATAGAGTTTAAAATCAAGAAACATGATGCCTCCAGCTTTGTTCTTCTTGCTCAGGATTGCTTTGGCTATTCAATCCTTTGTGGTTCCATATACATTTTGCAGGGATTCCCAGGTGACTCAGTGGTTAAAAATCTGCCTACCAATCAGGAGACTCAGGTTCAATCCCTGGGCCAGCAAGATCCCCTGGAGAAGGAAATGGCAATCCCCTCCAGTATTCTTGCCTGGGAAATCGCATGAACAGAGGAGCCTGGCAGCTACAGCCCATGGGGTTGCTAAGAGTTGGATGTGACTAAACCACCACCACCAGCATATATTTTGCAATAGTTTTTTCTATTTTTATGAAAAATATCACTCATTTTGACAGAGATTGCGTTGACTCTGTCGATCACATTGGGTAGTATGCACATTTTAACAATATTAATTTTTCTAATCCATGACCATAGGATATCTTTCTATTTAATTGTATCTTCTTTAGTTTCTTTCACCAATGTCCTAAAGTTTTGTATGCAAACTTTTTTTCATCTCTTCAGTTAAATTAATTCCTAGGTTTTTTTTTTCAGGCTGCTGTGAAAGGAATTGTTTTCTTAGTTTCTCTTTCAGGTAGTTTGCTGTAAGAATATAAAGATAGAACTGATTTTTTATAAGTTTGCATCCTGAAGTTTCACCAAAATCATTTATTAGATCTTGCAGGTTTTTGGTGGAGTCTTTAGGGTTTTCTAAATATAAGATCAACTCGTCATCTGCCAACAGACAATTTTACTTCCTTACTTTCTGGCTTGGATGCTTTTATTTATTCATTTATTCTTTATTTATTTTACTCTGTCTAGATAGGACTTCAGTCTATGTTGAGTAGAAGTGGTGAGAGTGGGCATGATTGTCTTGTTTCTTATCTTAAAGAAAATGCTTTCAGATTTTCACCATTGAGTATGATGTTAGGTGTGGGCTTGTCATATATAATGACCTTTATTAAGTTGAGGGACATTTTTCTATACCTAATTTGTTGAGTTTTTAATAATGAAAGTATGGTGAATTTTGTCAAATACTTTTTCTGTTTCTATTGAGATGGCCATATGATTTTTATTCTTCATTCTGTTAATACGATGTGTCACATTTATTAATTGCATATGTTGAACCATTCTTGCATCCCAGGGATAAATTTCATTTGATCATGGTATAAGATCCTTTTCATGTGCTATTGAATTTGGTTTGCTAGTAATCTGTTAAGGACTTTTGTTCATCAGGGATGTAGTCCTATTGTTTTCCTTATTTAAGTGTCCTTGTTTGGCTTTGGTTTCAGGGTAATGTTGGTTTTGTAAAATGGTTTGGAGGTGTTTCCTTCTGTTCAATTTTTTGAAAGAGTTTGAGAAGGAGTAGAAATAATTCTTTTTAAAATGTCTGTTGGAATTCACCAGTGAAACCACCTGGCCCTGGACTTTTATTTTTGGGAGATTTTTGATTACTGATTCAAAATTCTAACTCATTATTGGTCAGGTCAGATTGTCTATTTCTTCATGGTTTAGTCTGAGTAGGTTATATATTTCTAGGAATTTATCTATTTTTCTAGATAATTCAATTTGTTGGCATTTCATTGTTTATTAAAGTCTTTTATGAACTTTTTATTTCTTGGTATTGCAAAGAGTCAGACACAACTTAGTGACTGAACAACAACAAATCAGTTGAAATGTCTTCTATTTAAAATTTTATTTGTCTTTCTTTCGTAGTCAGCATAGCAAAAGTTTTCAATTTTCTTTGTCATTTCAAAAACACAACACTTAGTTTCCTTGATATTTTCTATTGTCTTTCCAGTCTCTATTTCTTTTCTTTAAAACACTGGTTTGGGCTGTGACTTTTCTTTTTACTTTAAAAATCCTATGTATGTGGAAATTAAATGTCCACTTTTAAATGATGGGTTTATCAAAGAAGCCACAACAAAGAACATTAGAAGATATTTGTAACAGAAGAAAAATGAAAAGAGAATTTACCAGAATTTCTTGCATGTAGCCAAAGCTGCTCAGTGCAATTAAATTAAATACAATGTGGAGTCTTGAATAAGGTATGAAAACAAATAGTGGACACTATCATAAAATGTTGTGAAATTTGAATGAAACCTCTATTTTAGTTAATAACACTGTTGTTGTTCAGCTGCTAAGTCATGTCCAATTCTTTGCAACCCCATGGACTGCAGCATGCTAGGCTTCTCTGTTCTTCACCATCCCCCAGAGTTTTCAAATTCATGTCCATTGAGTCGGTGATGCCATCCAACCATCTCATTCTCTGTCATCCCCTTATCCTCCTGCCTTCAATCTTCCCCAGCATCAGGGTCTTTTCCAGTGAGTTGGTTCTTCCCATCATGTGGCCAAAGTATTGGAGCTTCAGCTTCAGCATCAGTCCTTCCAATGAATATTTGGGGTTGATTTCCTTTAGGAATGACTGGTATGATCTCCTTGCAGTCCAAGGGACTCTCAAGAGTCTTCTCCAGCACCACAATTTGAAAGCATCAATTCTTCAATGCTCAACTTTCCTTATAGTTCAACTGTCACATCTGAACACGACTACTGGAAAAACCATAGATTTGACTATACGGACTTTTGTCAGTAAAGTGATATCTCTGGTTTTTAGTATGCTGTCTAGGTTTGTCATTGCTTTCCTTCCAAGGAGCAAGTGTCATTTAATTTCAGGACTGCAGTCACCATCTGCAGTGATTTTGGAGCCTAAGAAAATAAAATCTGTCACTTCTACTTTTCTCTCATTCTGTTTGCCATGAATTGATGGGACCAGATGCCATGATCTTAGTTTTTTGAAGGTTGAGTTTCAAATCAGCCTTTTCACTTTCCTCTTTGCCTTCATCAAGAGGCTCTTTCATTCCTCTTCACTTTGTGCCATTAGAGTGGTATCATCTGCATATCTGAGGTTGTTGATTTTTCTTCTAGAAATTTTGATTCCTGCTTGTGCTTCATCCAGTCTGGCATTTTACATGATATACTCTGCATATAAGTTAAATAAACAGGGTGACAGTATACAGCCTCATATACTGTCTGAAGCCTAGCTTGAAGAATTTAGAGCATAACCTTACTATAAATAGCATGTGAAATGAGTGCAATTTAATAGTAGTTTGAACATTCTTTGGCATTGCCCTTCTTTGAGATTGGAATGAAAACTGACCTTTTCCAGTCCTGTGACCAGTGCTGAGTTTCCCAAATTTTCTGACATACTGAGTGCAGCACTTTAGCAGCAGCATCTTTTAGGATTTGTAATAGCTCAGCTGGCATTCTATCACTTTCACTAGCTTTGTTCATAGTAATGCTTCCTAAGGCCCACTTGACTTCACACTCCAGGATGTCTGGCTCTAGGTGAGTGATCACACCATCATGGTTGTTCAGGTCATTAAGACCTTTTTGTGTAGTTCTTCTGTGTATTCTTGCCACCTCTTCTTAACCTTTTCTGCTTTTGTTAGGTCCTTACTATTTTTGTACTTTATCATGCCCATCTTTGCATGACATGTTCCCTTGATATCTCCAGTTTTCTTGAAGAGATCTCTTGTCTTTCCCATTTTTTATTTTCCTCTGTTTATTTGCATTGTTCATTTAACAAGGCCTTCTTATCTCTCCTTGCTATTCTCTGGAACTCTGCATTCAGTTGGATATATCTTTCCCTTTCTCCCTTGCTTTTCACTTCTCTTCTTTCCTCAGCTGTTTGTAAAATCTCCTCAGAAAACTACATTGCCTTCTTGCATTTCTTTTTCTTTGGGATGATTTTGTTCACTGCCTCCTATACAATGTTATGAACTTTCGCCCATAGTTCTCCATGCTCTCTGTCTACCAGATCTATCCCTTGCATCTTTTAACATTCATCACCTCCACTGTATAATCATAAGGGATTTGATTTAGGTCATACTTAGTTGTTTTCCCTTCTTTCTTCCATTTAAGTCAGAATTTTGAAATAAGGAGCTCATGATGTGAGCCACAGTCAGCTCCATATCTTGTTTTTGCTGACTGTGTAGAGCTTCTCCATATGCGGCTGCAAAGAATATAATCAATCTGATTTTGGTATTGACAATCTGGTGATATCCATATGTAGAGTTGTCTCTTGGGTTGTTGGAAGAGGGTGTTTGCTATGACCAGTGTGTTCTCTTGACAAAACTGTTAGCTTTTACTCTGCTTCATTTTTTTCTCCAAGGCCAAACTTGTTACTTCAAATATCTCTTGACTTCCTACCTTTGCATCCCAATCTTCTTTGATAAAAAACACGTTTTTGGTGTTAGTTCTAGAACGTCTTATAGGTCTTCAAAGAAGCAGTCATGTTTAGCTTCTTTGGCATCATTGGTTGCGGCATAGACTTGGATTACTGTGATGTTGTGTGGCTTGCCTTGGAAACCAACTGAAATCATTCTGTCATTTTTAATAATATTGTATCACATGTTAATTTCCTGTTTTTTTTAAAGCATAGTATTTATAGGATTAGAATTGGATTAGAGGTTTTTAAGTCTCAGAATTGGATTAGAAGTTTTTAAGTCTCATTCAAAATTTTTTAAAGCACTAATTTAATAAACTTTCTAGACTCACAACAGTAATACTAGATGCCAAAATACATGGAACTATATCAAAATTTTGAGTGAATATAAATTAGAAATCTAGCATTCTATTCATACTAAGTCAAACAAATGGATTCAAAATGTCATACTTTTTAGCTGGGCAAGAAGTCATAAGTTTTCTAAAATGTATGTTATTTTATACATACTGTATATACATATACAAAAGTTTTCACTGTGGAAACTTCTGAAAGAGGTGGGAATACCAGACCACCTGACCTGCCTCTTGAGAAACCTATATGAAGATCAGGAAGCACTGCAAGTTAGAACTGGACATGGAACAACAGACTGGTTCCAAATAGGAAAAGGAGTACGTCAAGACTGTATATTGTCACCCTGCGTATTTAACTTATATGCAGAGTACATCATGAGAAATGCTGGGCTGGAGGAAGCACAAACTGGAATCAAGATTGCTGGGAGAAATATCAATAACCTCAGATATGCAGATGACACCACCCTTATGGCAGAAAGTGAAGACGAACTAAAGAGCCTCTTGATGAAAGTGAAAGAGGAGAGTGAAAAAGTTGGCTTAAAGCTCAACATTCAGAAAACAAAGATCATGGCCTCCAGTCCCATCACTTCATGGCAAATAGATGGGGAAACAGTGGAAACAGTGTCAGACTTTATTTTTCTGGGCTCCAAAATCACTGTGGATGGTGATTGCAGCCATGAAATTAAAAGATGCTTACACTTTGGAAGGAAAGTTATGACCAACCTAGACAGCACATTAAAAAACAGAGACATTACTTTGCCAGCAGAGGTCCGTCTAGTCAAGGCTATAGTTTTTCCAGTAGTCATGTATGGATGTGAGAGTTGGACTATAAAGAAAGCTGAGCACCGAAGAATTGATGCTTTTGAACTGTGGTGTTGGAGAAGACTCTTGAGAGTCCCTTGGACTGCAAGGAGATTCAACCAGTCCATCCTAAAGGAGATCAGTCCTGGGTGTTCATTGGAAGGACTGATGTTGAAGCTGAAATTCTAATACTTTGGCCACCTGATGCAAAGAGCTCACTCATTTGAAAAGACCCTGATGCTGGGAAAGATTGAGGGCAGGAGGAGAAGGGGACGACAGAGGGTGAGATGGTTGGATGGCATCACCGACTCAATGGACATGAGTTTGGGTGGACTCCAGGAGTTGGTGATGGACAGGGAGGCCTGACCTGCTGCAGTCTGTGGGGCCACAGAGTCGGACACAACTGAGAGACTGAACTGAACTGACTGACACTTGATCAAAGTTTGAGAAAGAATATCAGAAGAAAAAGAGAGAACTTGGAAAACATTAAATGAAATGGGAGAACTGAATATGAAACAGTAAATGTGAAATAAACTAGATATAAATAAATGATCATCATATAGTCCAGTTGTTTTTATACATCACTGTTCATTATAAATACATCTGGAGCTTTGGAGGAAAAAAAGCAATACGTAGGTGTTTATATTTTTCAAAATATTCAATGATAATTCTGATATGCATCTGGATATAAAAAATGATTACTGGATCATAAGGCAGTTCTATTCCCAGTTTTTTAAGGAATCTCCACACTGTTATCCATAGTGGCTGTACTAGTTTGCATTCCCACCAACAATGTAAGAGGGTTCCCTTTTCTCTACACCCTCTCCAGCATTTATTGCTTGTAGACTTTTGGATTGCAGCCATTCTGACTGGCGTGAAATGGTACCTCATAGTGGTTTTGATTTGCATTTCTCTGATAATGAGTGATGTTGAGCATCTTTTCATGTGTTTGTTAGCCATCTGTATGTCTTCTTTGGAGAAATGTCTATTTAGTTCTTTGGCCCATTTTTTGATTGGGTCATTTATTTTTCTGGAATTGAGCTGCAGGAGTTGCTTGTATATTTTTGAGATTAGCTGTTTGTCAGTTGTTTCATTTGCTATTATTTTCTCCCATTCTGAAAGCTGTCTTTTCACCTTGCTTATAGTTTCCTTTGTTGTGCAGAGCTTTTAAGTTTAATTAGGTCCCATTTGTCAATCCCACTGCTGGGCATACACACTGAGGAAACCAGAATTGAAAGAGACACGTGTACCCCAATGTTCATTGCAGCACTGTTTATAATAGCCAGGACATGGAAGCAACCTAGATGTCCATCAGCAGATGAATGGATAAGAAAGCTGTGGTACATATATACAATGGAGCATTACTCAGCCATTAAAAAGAATGCATTTGAGTCAGTTCTAATGAGGTGGATGAAACTGGAGCCTACTATACAGAGTGAAGTAAGCCAGAAAGAAAAACACCAATATAGTATACTAATGCATATATATGGAATTTAGAAAGATAGTAACAATAACCCTGTATACGAGACAGCAAAAGAGACACTGATGTATAGAACAGTCTTTTGGACTCTGTGGGAGAGGGAGAGGGTGGGATGATTTGGGAGAATGGCATTGAAACATGTATAATATCATATATGAAACGAGTCGCCAGTCTAGGTTCGATGCACGATACTGGATGCTTGGGGCTGGTGCACTGGGATGACCCAGAGGGATGGTAGGGGAGGGAGGTGGGAGGAGGGTTCAGGGTGGGGAACACATGTGTACCTGTGGCGGATTCATTTTGATATATGGCAAAACCAATACAATATTGTAAAGTTAAAAAATAAAGTTAAATTAAATTTAAAAAAAATAAAAGAGGAGGAGGTGTAAAAAATAAAATGAGCTCATATACAAAAAAAAAAATAAAAATGATTATAGGTTTTTCTCTTAAATGTTTTGGCAGTACAGAATTCTATTATTTTTCTGTTGACCCATCATGATGCTATGGTATTAAGTGAGAAATAGTTACATAATCACAGTAATAAAATATGTTTATCAGTTTTCACAATCAATAACCAGACAAGTAAATGGAAGCATGATTAATCTAACAATATAAAAGAATTGCATACGTTCTGGGGGGTTAAATAGAGTGACATGGTAACTGGAAGTGCATACATGCACAAGTTTTCATCTGCCCAGCCAGTCTATGTCTTTTGGTTGATGCTTTTAATTCATTTACATTTAAGGTACTTAGCAATATGTATGATCCTATTGGGCTTCCCTGGTGGCTCAGACGGTAAAGCGTCTGCCTGCAATACCATTTTCTAATTGTTTTGGGTTTATTTTGTGTAAGTCTTTTCCTTGTCTTCTGTTTCCTGCCTAGAGAAGTTCCGTTAGCATTTGTTGTAAAACTGGTTTGGTGATGATGAATTCTCTTAACTTTTGCTTGTTTAGAAAGCTTTTGATTTCTCCATCAAATCTGAATGAGAATCTTGCTGGGTAGAGTATTCCTGGTTGTAGTTTCTTCCCTTTCATCACTTTAAATATATGGTGCCATTCCCTTCTGACTTGTAGAGCTTCTGTTTGAGAAATCAGTTGATAACCTGATGGGAGTTCCCTTGTATGTTATTTGTCATTTTTCTCTTGTTGCTTTTAATATTTAATCTTTGTTTTTAATTTTCATCATTTTGATTACTATGTGTCTTGGTGTGTTCCTCGGGTTTATCCTGCTAGGAATTCTCTGCACTTCCTGAACTGGTTAACTATTTCCTTTCCTATGTTAGGGAAGTTTCAGCTATTATCTCTTCTAGTATTTTCTTGGGTCCTTTCTCTTTCTCTTCTTCTTCTGGGACCCCTGTAACGTGAATGTTGGTGTGTTTTCCCAGAAGTCTCTTAGGCTGTCTTCATTTTTTTCATTCTTCTTTCTATATTCTATTCTGCAGCAGTGATTCCCACTGTTCTGTCCTCCAGGTCACTTATCTGTTCTTCCTCGGTTATTCTGCTATTGAATCTTTCTAGTGTACTGTTCATCTCTGTTTATTCTTTAATTCTTCTACATCTTTGGTAAACATCTCTTGCATCTTCATTCTGTTTCCCAGATCCTGGATCATCTTCACTAATTATTCTGAATTCTTTTTCTGGAAGGGTGCATATCTCCACTTCATTTAGTTGTTTTCCTGGAGTTTTATCTTGTCCCTTCATCTAGGACATAACCCTCTCTTTTTCATCCTGATTAACTTTTTACGTGGTTTTCTTTTAGCCAATGTGGAATTCTGGTTTTTCTTGCTGCTTCTGTCTGCACACTGGTGGATGAGACTAAGAGGCTTGTATAAGCTTCCTGATAGGAAGTACTGGTGGTGGGAAAAACTGGGTCTTGCTCTTATGGACAGGGTCTTGGTAAGTAAAGATATAATTTAATTATATGCTGATGGTTGGGGTTGCACTCCCTCTCTGTTAGTTGTTTGACCTGAGGCTACCCAGTCCTGGGGTCTACGGGCTCTATGGTAGGGTTAATGGTGACTCTAACAGGACTTATGCCAAGGAGCCCCTTCCAGGACTGCTACTGCCAGTGCCCCCTTCCCCATGACAAGCCTCTACTGACCCACACCTCCATGGGAGACCCTCCAACACTAGCAGGTAGGTCTCATTCAGTCTTCTATGGGGTCACTGCTCCTTTCCCCTGGGCTTGGAACACATAAGATTTTGTTTGTGCCCTCCAAAGGTGTAGTCTCTGTTTCCCCAGTCCTGTGGAAGTCGTGTTATTAAATCCCACTGACCTTCAAAGTCAGATTCCCTGGGGATTCCCTGTCCCTTTGGCAGATCCCCAGGCTGGGAAGCCTGACATGGGGCTCAAAACCTTCACAATAGTGGGAGAACTCCTCTGATATTATTGTTCTCCAATTTGTGGGTTGCCCACCCAGTGGGTATGGAATTTGATTTTATTGATTTTATTGTTAATGGCCCTCCTCCCATCTCATTGCAGCATCTTCTTTGTCTTTGGACATAGGTTATCCTTTTTTTTTTTTTTTTTTTTGATAGGTTCCAGCATCCTCTGCTCATGGTTGTTCAACAGCTAATTGTGATTTTTGTGTTCTAGGTCTCTATTTCTGTTCTGCATTGGCATTACAGGCTAGCTCAGTCACGCCCAACTCTTTGCAATTCTTTAGACTGTAGCCCACCAGGCTCCTCTGTTTGTGGGGTTTTTCAGGGAAGAATACTGAAGTGGATTGCCATTTCCTCCTCTAGGGGATCTTCCTCACCCAGGGATCAAACCCACGTCCTCTGTGTCTCCTGCATTGCAGGCAGATTTCTTTACCACTGAGCCATCAGGGATGCCTCTGTTCTAATTTTCATTAATTTCTTCCTTTTGCTAACTGTGGTCTTAGTTTGTTCAAATTTCCTTAGGTGGATTATTGAAGTCCTTGCCATTATTATATTGTTTTCTATTTCTCATCCAGTTTGCTTAATAATTCCTATATATATTAAGTGCTCCAATGTTGACTGTATTTATATTTATAATTGCTATATCCTCTTGATGAATGGACTACATTATCATTATATAGTGACCTTCTTTGTCTATTGTGACAGATGTTGAATGAAAGTCTATTTTCTCTCTTTTAAGGATACCCACTACTACTTCCTTTTGGTTACTATTTACACATAATATCTTTTTCTATCCCTTCATTTGCAGTCAGTGGGTGCCCTTAAATCTTATGTGAATTTCTTATAGGCTCTATATTGTTCAGTTCAGTTCAGTTCAGTCGCTCTATTGTGTTTAATTCTTTGTGATTCGATGGACTGCAGCACGCCAGGCTTCCCTGTCCATCACCAACTCCCAGAGCTTGCTCAAACTCATGTCCATCGAGTCAGTGATGCCATCCAACCATCTTATCTTCTGTTATCTCCTTCTCCTCCTGCCTTCAATCTTTCCCAGCATCAGGGTCTTTTCCAGTGAATCAGTTCTTCACATCAAGTGGCCAAAGTATTGGAGCTTCAGCTTCATCATCAGTCCTTCCAATGAATATTCAGGACTGATTTCCTTTAGGATTGACTGGTTTGATATCCTTGTAGTCCAAGGGACTCTCAAGAGTCTTCTCCAACACCACAATTCAAAAGCATCAATTCTTTGGTACTCAGCTTTCTTTATAGTCCAACTCTCACATCCATACATGACTACTGGAAAAACCATAGCTTTGACTAGATGGACCTTTGTTGGCAAAGTAATGTTTCTGCTTTTTAATATGTTGTCTGGGTTGGTAATAGGTTTTCTTCCAAGGAGAAAGTGTCTTTTAATTTCATGGCTGCAGTCACCATGAAATTATGGCAGCAAAATCATGGCAGCAGTGATTTTGGAGCCCCCAAAAATAAAGTCTGTCACTGTTTCCATTATTTTCCCATCTATTTGCCATGAAGTGATGGGACCAGAGACTATCCATGATCTTAGTTTTCCGAATGTTGAGTTTTAAACCAACTTTTTCACTCTCCTCTTTCACTTTCATCAAGAGGCTCTTTAGTTCCTCTTCACTTTCTGCCATAAGGGTGATATCATCTGCCTATCTGATGTTATTGGTATTTCTCCTGGGAATCTTGACTCCAGTTTGTGCTTTATCCAGCCTGGCATTTTGCAGGATGTACTCTGCATGTAAGTTAAATAAGCAGGGTGAGAATATACAGCCTTGATGTACTCCTTTCCTGATTTGGAATCAGTCTATTGTTCCATGTCCAGTTCTAGCTGTTGCTTCTTGACCCGCATTCGGTTTTCCAGGGAGGCAGGTAAGGTGGTCTGGTATTCCCATCTCTTGAAGAATTTTCCACAGTTTGTTGTAATCTACACAGTCAAAGGCTTAGGTGTACTCAATAAAGCAGAAGTAGATGTCTTTTTGGAACTCTTTTGCTTTTTCAATGATCCAACAGATGTTGTTAGATCTTGTTTGTTTGTTTGTTTGTTTTTTTAAATCCATTCAGCCGTTCTATGACTTCTGATTGAAGAACTTAATACATTACATTTAAAGTAATTATTGACAGATAAGTATTTATTATTGCCAATTTGTTCATTATTTTGTGAATTTTTTTTTAGTTTGTTCTTTTTTCCTCACTTATTATCTTCCATTTTTATTCATTAATTATTCCCATGTATACATTGGTTTCTTTATCATTTGTGCATGCAGTAGAGGTTTTTATTTTTTTACTGTGAAGCTTACAAAAGACATAGTTGAAGTTTCTGCTTTAAACTAATAAGAACTTAATGTCAGTCATTTGAAAAAATATGATATATTTATACTTCTCCCATATTTTATGCTACTGATATGACCTTTCACTTCTTCTTATATTATGTATCCATTAACAAATTATTATAGCTGCAGTTATCTTTATTACTTTTGCCTGTTAAATTTTACTCTAGAGTTCAGTGATTTATATACCACCATTACTATATTAGAGTGTTCTGAACTGACTATATATTTACCTTTACTACTGTTTGGCATTTTCATATGTTTGCATATTGTTTCTTAGGTTCCTTTCAAGTTAAAGAACTCCCTTTATCATTTCTCATGAGTGAAATCTAATAGTAATAGTATCCCTCAGCTCTAGTTTTTATGGGAGTGCAGTTATCTTTACTTCATTTTTAAATGAAAGCTTTTCATGGAATAGTATTCCTAGTTAGCATATTTTCCTTTTAGTATTTTGAAAATACCATTTGACTTCTTCCTATCCTGCAAGAATTTTGCAGAGAAATCCACTGATAGTTTTATGGGGTTGCTCTGTATGTCACACACTGTATTTCTCTTGCTGCTTCAAAATACTCTTTGTCTTAGATTTTTATGATTATTATGTGCCTTTGGGAAATCTTTAGTTGGATGTTGCTTGGGAATATTTGATCACATGAGTCTGGATATACATATCCATCCCAAGATTTTGGAAATATTCAGCCATTATTTCTTTGACTGAGTTATCTGTCCCTTTCTCATTCTCTCCTTCTTCTTTGAATCCCATAAGGTATCACGTTGAGTGCTCACTTTTATTGCTTTTATGAAAAAGAAAATGTGTTTAATTGGGAGCTGATGAATGAGGCAAGTAGTTTCATAAAGAATGACAAAGACAACAACAACATTTTCCTATTACCCATGGAGCTATGGCCAAAGTCAGAATGTGGGTGGCTGGAGATGTAATATCTAGTGCTTTACATTCCTATGGCTCACAAAGAAAATTGAAACTAAAAATTGTACACGATGCATTGAAAAAGTAGTGTAGATGGCAATTTAGAAAAAAAAGACAGTAGCAAATAAGTCTTGTATTAAATGACGGTCAAATCGCCTTTTGTATTTAGCTTAAAATAAAATACCACTGCTTGTTTATATGCCATTTATGATTTACCATTAAAAACAAGGATTTTCAAGCCAAGCAAGACTGACTCTCAGTTATTTTCTAAAGGAGTTTTCTGTTGTGTCTAAAGCATGCAGGAAAGCTCCACATCTGGCCTTTACATAAATAATTGATGAACATTTCCTTTTCTGCACAACAGTATAGTATAAATTTGAGAATTAGAAAGTAGCCTTACATTTCAGACACTAGAATGGGGCAGAAATGAGGCCTACCTTTCTCATTTTTAATATATGTATTAATGCTGACTATAATGTAATCATAAATGGCATATAAATTGGCAGTAACATTTTTAATTAATTAGTTTATTTTAATTGGAGGATAATTACTTTATAATATTGTGATGGTTTTAGCCATACATTGACATGAATCAGCCATGGGTGCACATATGTCCCCCATCCTGAACCCCCTCCCACTTCCTTCCCCACCCCATCCCTCTGGGTTGTCTCAGAGCACTGACTTTGAGTGCCCTGCTTCATGCATCGAACTTGCCCTGGTCTTCTATTTTACATATGGTTTCAATGCTATTCTCTCAAATCATCCCACCCTTGCCTTCTCCTACATAGTCCAATAGTCTGTTCTTTACATCTGTGTCTCTTTTGCTGCTTTGCATATAGGATCATTGTTACTATCTTTCCAAATTACATATATACAGGCAGTTCCATTACCACTGAGCCACCTGGAAATCCCTCCCTGGTTATTACTTCTGCATAACTGAGTTTGTTGTTAAAGCTGTGTATTGAATTTTCCAGATTTTGTCATTGTATTATTCAGCTTCAGGATTTCTGCTTGGTTCATTTGTTTTTTTAAATAAAATATCGACTATATTCCCTGTGCCATACAATATATTCTTGTAGTTTATTTATCATATACATAGTAGTTTGTACCTCTTAACCCCCTACCTATATCTCGCCACACTTCTTCCATTGCCCTCTGGTAACCACTAGTTTGTTCTCTATACCTGTAAATCTGTTTCTCTTTGGTTATATTTATTCACTTATTTTTAAGGTTATACATGTAAGTTACAACATATAGTATTTGCCTCTGTCAGACTTATTCATTTAGCATTCTGCCCTCCAAGTCTATCCATATTGTTGCAAATGGCAAAATTTCGTTCTTTTTATGGCTGAGTAGAATTCCATTGTGTGCACACACATACCACAATTTCTCTTTTAAAAATTTTTATTGGAGTACAGTTGATTTATAATGTTGTGTTTCAGGGAGACAGCAAAGTGAATCAGTTATACATATATGTATATCTACTTGTTTTTAGATATTTTCCCATATAGGACAATACCGAGTACTGAGTAGAGTTCCCTGTGCTGTAGAGCAGATCCTCATTAGTTATCTATTTTATATATATTAATAGTAATGTGTATGTCAGTTCCAATCTCCTAATTTATTCCTCCCCCACTGATACCCTGATAACCATATGTTTGTTTTCTGTATCTATAAATCTATATCTGATTTGTAGATGAGTTCATTTCTACCCTTTTTATATTCCACATATAAGCAATATCATATATTTGTTTTTCTCTGATTTAGTGGTGCAGTCATGTCTGACTCTTTGTGACCCCATGGACTGTAGCCTGTGAAGTGCCTCTGTTCCTGGAATTCTCCCAGAAAGAAGACTAGAGTGGGCTGCCATCTCCTTCTTCAGGTGATCTTCCTGCCTCAGGGATTGAACCCAGGTTTAGTGCATTGCAGGCAGAGTCTTTACTATCTGAGCCACCACTTTGCCCACAAAGGTCCGTATAGTCAAAGCTCTGGTTTTTCCAGTAGTCATGTATGGATGTTAGAGCTGGACAATAAAATAAAAGGCTGAGCAACAAAGAATTGATGCCTTCAAACTGTGATGCTGGAGAAGACTCTTGAGAGTCCCTTGGACTGCAAGGAGATCAAACCAGTCAATCCTAAAGTAAATCAGTCCTGAATATTCGTTGAAAGGACAGATGATGAAGCTGAAGCTCCAATACTTTGGCCATCTGATGCGAAGAGCTTACTCATTGGAAAAGACCCTGATGCTGGGAAAGATTAAAGGCAGGAGGAGAAGGGGATGACAGAGGATGAAATGGTTGAATGGCATCACTGACTCAATGGACATGAGTTTGAACAAGCTCTGGGAGATGATGAAGGACAGGGAAGCCTGGTGTGCTTCAGTCCATGGGGTTGCAAAGAGTTGGACATGACTGAATGACTAAACAACAACATCTGACTTAACTTCACTCAGTATAACAATCTCCATATCCATCCGTGTTTCTGCAAATGGCATTATTCTGGTCTTTTTGTGGCTGAATAATATTCCATTGTGTATATATACCACATCTTCTTTATCAGTTCATCTGTGGATGAACACTTAAGTTGCTTACATATCTTGGTAATTATAAATAATGCTGCTATGGACATATCCAAGATTAGTGTTTTTGGTTTTTTTTTTTTCAGATATGTACCAAGTAGTGGAATCTCCAGGTTATATGGTAGTTCTACTTTTACAGTCACATAAAAAATAATAAGATACCTAGGAATACACCAACCTAAGGAGGTAAAAGGTCCATACTCAGAAAATTATAAGACACTGATGAAAAAATTAAAGATGACAAAAAGAGATGGAAAGAATACTGTGTTCTTGAATTGGAAGGATTAATATTGTTAAAATGAGCATACCACACAAGGTTTAGGTGGAGTTCGGTTTTGTGGATTTAGTTTAGGTGGAGTTCTGGTTCAAGATGGTGGAGTGCAAGGACATGCACTCATCGTCTACAAGAGCACCAAAATTGCAACTAGCTGTTGAACAACCATCATGAGAGGATGGTGGTATCTACCAAAAAAGATAGCCCACAAAGACAAAGGAGAAGATGCAACAAGATGGTAGAAGAGGCACAAACATGATGAAATCAAATTCCATACCCACTGGGTAAGTGACCCACAAACTGGAGAATAGTAATACCAAAGAAGTTCTCTCACTGTTGTGAAAGTTCTGAGCCTCATGTCAGGCTTCCCAGCCTAGGAATCTGGCAAAGGGACTGAGAATCCCCAGGGCCACTTTGGGGATTTTGGCCACTCCCACTTTGAAGGCCAGTGGGATTTGATTACAGGACTTTGACAGGACTGGGGATAACAGAGACTCCACCTTTGGAGGGCACAAACAAAATCTTGCATGCACCAATACTCAGGAGAAAGGAGCAGTAACCCCACAGGAGACTGAACCAGACCTACCTGCTAGTGTTGGAAGGTATTCTGTGGAGGCGTAAGTCAGCAGTGCCTCACCACAGGGAATAGGTCACTGGCAGCAGCAGTTCTGGAAGGGGCCCATTGGCATAAGTCCCGTTGGAGTCTCCATTAACCCTACCATAGACCCCAGGACTGGGTGGCCTCAGGCCAAACAACTAACAGGCAACCCCACCCATCAGCAGATAATTGTATTATATCTTTACTGACCAAGGCCCTGTCCACAAGAGCAAGACCCAGTTTTTCCAACCACCAGTCCTTCCCATTAGGAAGCTTACACAAGCCTCTTAGTCTCATCCACCAGTGTTCAGACAGAAGAAGCGAGAAGAACCAGACTCCCACAGTGGCTAGAATGAAAACCACATTATAGAAAGTTAGTCAGGAAAACCACATTATAGAAAGTTAATCAGGATGAAAAAGCAGAGGGTTATGCCCTAGGTGAAGGGACAAGATAAAACCCCACAAAAATGACTAAGTTAGGCAACCTTCCAGGAAAAGAATTCAGAATAATGATAGTGAAGGTGATCCAGGATCTCAGAAATACTATATTGTGAAAAAAAACAAACAACAACAGGAAATTAACAAGTGATCCAGTATTATTAACTACAGATTTTGTTTTAATTTCACAAAATTTTATGCTAGAGTCCATTATTTATTTTCATACCTTATTCAAGCTTCTATATTGTATTCAACTGCATTGAGGAGTTTCTGCTGCATGCAACAGATTCCAGTAAATTCTCTTTTCATTTTTATTCCATTACAAATATTTTCTAATTTTCAATGTAATGGCTTCTTAGATACACTCATCAATTTTAAGTGAACATTTATTTTCCAAATAAATGGGGTTTTGTTTAAAGTATATTTAACATTAAATTCTCATTTTGATACTAATTTCTCATGTAAATGCTTTCTTCTTTGCAATCACCCTCTGTGTTGTTTTCAGACTAACATTATTGAGGCTTTAAATGCCTAAGTTGAGGATCTCTCTTGGTAAATGCATATTGCACTTGAAAATATGTAGGTTATTTTCAAATATCTTTTGATATTGATTTCTGACATAATTCCACAGTGATAAGAGAACAGACTATGATCTCAATACATTTAGACCATGATATTCTTGCACTTTGGTTTTATGTCCCTGGATATGTTCCTGTGTCTCCTAGTTTATAGTCTATGAAAACTTGAATAGAATTTGTATCCTGCTGTTGTGGGAAAATTGTATAAATCTTCATTATGTTGAATTGGTTCACAGAACTTTTCAGGTGTACTGAAAAGCTACTTCTACTTCCTTCTACTTCTCTGTATATTCATTCTGTTAATTTTTGAGAGTTTGATATTGAAACTCCAACTAAACTTAATTTATCTACTTAAAAAGTAATTGTAACATATAGTAGAACTATATGTAACCTTGTTCTGTATTTTCCAATTCTCCTGTAAATCTGTTATCATACTTTCATAATTAAAAAAATGTTAAATAAAAAACATAGATGGAATACTCTTTGACATAAATTATAGCAATATTTTGTATTTGTCTCCTAAAGCAAGGGAAATAAAGGCAAAGGTAAACAAATGTGACCTAACTAAACTTAAAAGCTTTTGCATAGCAAGGATATCCATCAGCAAATCAAAAAGACACCTTACTGAGTGGGGGAAAATGTTTTCAAATGATATTTCTGATAAGTGGTTAATATCCAAAATAAATAAACAGCTCACACAACCAATATGAAAAAACAACAACCCTAGACGGCCTCTTCAACAAGTGGTGCTGGAAAAACTGGACAGCTACGTGTAAGAGAATGAAACTAGAACACTTCCTAACACCATATGCAAAGATAAACTCTAAATGGATTAAAGACTTAAATGTAAGGCCAAATAAATCAGGCAGTATACACCTTGACATAAATCAGGGCAAGATCTTCTACGACCCACCTAGTAGAGTAATGGAAATAAAAACAAAAAGAAACAAATGAGACCTAATGAAACTTAAAAACTTTTGCACAGCAAAGGAAACTATAAACAAATTGAAAAGACAACCCTCAGAATGGGGAGAATATAATTGTATATGAAGCAACTGACAAAGGATTATTTTCCAAAATATACAAGCAGCTCATGCAGCTGAATATCAGAAAAACACAGCTCAATCAGAAAATGGGAAGAAGATATAAACATACATTTCTCCAAAGAAGACATACAGAAGGCATGAAATAAACACATGAAAACCCCACTATGTGAGTTGTCTTTCTGTTTTGCTTATGGTTTCCTTTGCTGTGCAAAAGCTTTCTAAGTTTAATTAGGTCCCATTTGCTTGTTTATGTTTTTATTTGTATTACTCTAGGACAGTGGTCCCAACATTTTTGGCACCAAGGACTGGCTTCACGGAAGATGATTTTTCCACAGACCAGGGGTTGGGAGTGGGAATGTTTTCAGGATGATTCAAGTGCATCACATTTCTTGTGCACTTTTTCCTATTGTTATTACAATATGATATATAATGAAATAATTATGTAACTCACCATAATGCAGACCCATTGTGAACCCTGAGCTTGTTTTCCTGCAAGTAGAGAATCTGTAAATACAGGTGAAGCTTCACTTGCTTGCCTGCAGCTCACCTGCTATGTGGCCTGGTTCCCCTACTCTAGAAGGTGCATTCAGAAAGATATTGCAGCAATTTATGTCAAAGAGTGTCCTGCCTATGTTTTCTTCTAAGAGTTTTATAGTATTCAGTGTTCCAGTTTTGTAGTGTCTGGTCTTATATTTAGGTCTAAAATCATTTTTAGTTTATTTGTGTATATGGTGTTAGAATGGTCTAATTTCATTCTTTTACATGTACCTGTCCAGTTTTTGCAGCAGCACCACTTATAAGAGATGTCATTTCTTCATTGTATATCCTTGCCTTCCTTGTCATAGATTAATCAACCATGGGTATGTGGGTTTATTTCTGGGCTTTCTCTCCTATTCCACTGTTCTGCATTTCTGTTTTTGTGTCAGTACCATACAGTACTATAGTCTGAAGTCAGGGGGTCTGTTTCCTCCATCTCTGTTTTTCTTTCTCAGGACTGCTTTGGCTATTCAGTGCCTTTTATGTTTCCATACAAATTAAAAATTATTTTTGTTCTAGTTCAGTGAAAAATGACATTGGTAACTTCATAGGGATTGCATTGTATCCACAGACTGTGTTGGGTAATGTGGTCACATTGACAATATTGATTCTTACAATCCAAGAACATGGTATATCTTTCCTTCTGTGTTATCTTTAATTTCTTTCATCACTGCCATAGTTTTCAGAGTACATGTATTTGCCTGATTATGTAGGCTTATTCCTAGGTATTTTATTCTTTTCAATATGTTTTTAAAATTTTGATATATATATTTAAATACTAAATTGTATTTTTCTTTAATTTCTCTTCCTGATCTTTCACTGTTTGTGTATAGATAGAAATGCAACAGATTTCTATGTATTATGTATCCTGCAAATTTACTGAATTAATTAATGAGCTCTAGTATTTCTCTGGTGGTACATTTAGGATTTTCTATTTGTATTATGTCATCTGTAAACAGTGACAGTTTTACTTCATCTTTTCCAATTTGTATTTCTTTCATTTCTTTTCCTTCTTGGATTGCTGTAGCTGGGACTTCCAATACTATATTGTTTAAAGGTGGCAATGATGGACATCCTTGTCTTGTTCCTGATCTTAGAGGAAATGCTTTCAGGTTTTCACCATTGAGAATGATATTTGCTGTGAATTTGTTGTATATGCCCTTTATTATGTTGAGTTAGCTTCCCTATATGCTCAATTTCTGGAGTTTTGTAAAAATCATAAATTGGTGTTGAAGTTTGTCAAAAGATTTTTCTGTATCTGTTGAGATAATCATATGGTTTCTATTCTTGTGTTTGTTGATGTGGAGTATCACAGTGATTGATTTACAAATATTGAAAATTCCTTGCATCTCTGAAATAAATCCCACTTGATCATGGTGTATGATTCTTTTAATGTGTTGTTGAATTTAGTTTGGTGGTATTTTGTTGAGGATTTTTGCATCTATGTTCATCAGTGATGTGATATCTTTGTCTGGCTTTGATGTCAGAGTGATGGTGGACTCAGAATGTATTTGGGTATGTTCCTTCCTCTGCCATTTTTTGGAATAGTTTCAAAAGTATAGGTGTTAACGCTTCTTAAACGTTTGATAGAGTTCAACTTTGAAGCCAGGTGTTTCTGGACTTTTGTTTGTTGGAAGTTTAAATCACAGTTTCAACTACAGTACTTGTGACTGGTCTGTTCATATTTGTTCTTTCTTCTTGGTTAGGTCTTGAAAAATCATACATTTCTAAGAATTTGTCTGTTTATGCCAAGTTGTCCATTTTTATTGCCATATAGTTGCATGTAGTAGTCTCTTATTATCCTTTCTGTTTCTGTGGTGTCCTTGTAACATTTCCTTTTTCATTTCTAATTTTATTGATTTGAACCCTCTTATTTTTTTCTTATCACATGCTAAGTCACTTCAGTTGTGTCCAACACTTTGTGACCCTATGGATTGTAGCCTGCCAGGCTCCTCTGTCCATGGGGTTCTCCAGGCAAGAATACTGGAGTGGATTGTCATGCCCTCCTCCAGGGGAGGTTCCCAACCCAGGGATCGAACCCATATCTTTATGTCTCCTGCTTTGGCAGCTAGATTCTTTACCATTAGCACCATCTGGGAAGCAATCCGCTGCCCCCCCCCGCCTTTTAATTTAGTCTGGCTAAATCTTCATCAATTTTGTTTATCTGTTCAAATAAGCAATGTTCAATTTCATTGATATTTTCTACTCTTTTCTCTGTTTCATTTATTTTTGCTCTAATCTTTATATTTTCTTTCCTTCTACTAACTTTTAGTTTTGTTTGTTCTTTTTCTAGTAGCATTGGTGTAAGTTTAGTTTGCTTATTTAAGATTTTTATTGTTTCCTGAGGTGAGATTGTATTGGTATAAAGTTCTCTCTTAGAATTGCTTTTGCTGTGTCCCATAGGTTTTGGATATTTGTGTTTTCTCATAGTTTCCTATTTGATTTCCTCAGTGATCCATTGATTGTTCAGTAGCATATTGTTTAGCCTTTATGTGTCTATGTTTTTATTGTTTTTTTTCTTGTAGTTTATTTTTAATCTCATAGTTTTGTAGTCAGAAAGATGCTTGATAGGATTTCAATTTTCTTAAATTTAATGAGGCTTGATTTATGGCCCAGCATGTGATCTATCCTGGAAATTGTTCCATCTGCACTTGAGAAAAATGTGTATTCTGCTGCTTTTGGATGGACTGTTGTATAAATATCAAGTCCATATGGTCTAATGTGTCCTTTAAGGCTTATGTTTCGTTACTGAGTTTCTATCTGGATAAGCTGTCCATTGATGTAATTGGGATGTTGAAGTCTCAAAATAGTTAAACACTATTATTGTATTACTGTGTATTTTTCTTTCTATGGCTGTTACTATCTGTCTTATATATTGAAGTGCTCCTATGTTGGGTGCATATATATTTACAATTGTTATATTTCCTTCTTATTGATCCCTTTATTATTATTTTAATGTCCTACTTTTTTCTTATGACAGTCTTTATCTTAAATTCTATTTTGTCTTATATGAGTAATGCTACTCCAGCTTTCTTTTGTTTTCCATTTCTGTGGACTAACTTCCCATCCCCTATCTTTCCGCCTGCATGTGTCCTTAGATCTGAGGTGGGTCTCTTGTAGACAGAATATATTTGGGTCTTGTTTTTGTATCCATTCAGCCAGTCTATCTTTTGGTTGGAGCATTTAATACATTTATATTTAAGGTAACAATTGATATGTATGTTCCTATTGCCATTTTTTAATTGTTTTGGACTGTTTTTGTAGGTCTTTTTGTCTTCATTTCCTCTTTTGTTCTTTCCTTTTGTGACTTGATGATGACTGTCTTCAGTTCAGTTCAGTTCAATCAGTCGTGTCCAACTCCTTGAGAACCCATGAATCACAGCACGCCAGGCCTCCCTGTCCATCACCAACTCCAGGAGTCCACCCGAACCCATGTCCATCCAATCGGTGATGCCATCCAACCATCTCACCTTTTGTCTCTGCTTTTTAATATGCTATCTAGGTTGGTCATAACTTTCCTTCCAAGGAGTAAGCATCTTTTAATTTCATGGCTGCAATCACTATCTGCAGTGATTTTGGAGCCCCCAAAAATAAAGTCAGCCACTGTTTCCCCATTTATTTGCCATGAAGTGATGGGACAGAGGAACCAGGAATCAAATTGCCAACATCCACTGTATCATAGAAAAACCAAGAGAGTTCCAGAAAAACATCTATTTCTGCTTTATTGACTATGCCAAAGCCTTTGACTGTGTGGATCACAATAAACTGTGGAAAATTCTTCAAGAGATGGGAATACCAGACCACCTGACCTGTCTCTTGAGAAACCTATATGCAGGTCAGGAAGCAACAGTTAGAACTGGACATGGAAGAACAGACTGGTTCCAAATCAGGAAAGGAGTATGTCAAGGCTGTATGCGGTCTCCCTGTTTATTTAAGTTATATGCAGAGTGCATCATATGAAATGCCAGGCTGGATGAAGCACAAGCTGGGGTCAAGATTGCCTGGAGAAACATCAATATCCTCAGATATGCAGATGACACCACCCTTATGGCAGAAGTTGAAGAACTAAAGAACCTCTTGAAAGTGAAAGAAGAGAGTGGAAAAGCTGGCTTAAATCTCAACATTCACAAAATGAAGATCATGGTATTTGGTCCCATAACTTCATGGCAAAGAGATGGGGAAACAATGGAAACAGTGACAGACTTCCTTTTCTTGGGCTCCAAAATCACTGCAGATGGTGACTGCAGCCATGAAATTAAAAGATGCTTGCTCCTTGGAGGGAAAGCTATTACCAACCTAGACAGTGTATTAAAATGCAGAGACATTACTTTGCTCACAAAGGTCTGTCTAGTCAAAGGTATGGTTTTTCCAGTAGTCATGTATGGATGTGAGAGTTGAACTATAAAGAAAGCTGAGTGCCGAAGAATTGATAGTTTTGAACTGTGGCGTTCCAAGACTCCTGAGAGTCCGTTGGGCAGCAAGGAGATCCAACCAGTCCAGCCTAAAGCAAATCAGTCCTGAATATTCATTGGAAGGACCGATGCTGAGGCTGAAGCTCCAGTACTTTGGCCACCTGATGTGAAGAACTGACTCACTGGAAAAGACCCTGATTCCTGGAACAATTGAAGGCAGGAGGAGAAGGGGATGACAGAGGATGAGATGGTTGGATGGCGTCACCGACTCAATTGACATGAGTTTGAGCAAGCTCCAGCAGTTGGTGATTGTCAGGGAAGCCTGGCGTGCTGCAGTCCATGGGACATGACTGAGAGACTGAACTGAACTGAAGGTTTATTTAAAGGTTAGTTTTCATTTACAGTCATTACAAAATATTGTCTATATTCCCCATGTTCTACAATTTGTAAATTTTACTCTTTCTGTTTTTTTTTAAATAACTTTGACTTTCAGTTTTTTTTAAATTTTATTTTATTTTTTAACTTTACAATATTGTATTGGTTTTGCCATATATCAAAATGAATCGCCACTGGTATCTTTCTGTTCTTTTAAAATATTATTTAATTTATTATATAGTTTTTTAAAGATTACTTTCCATTTTAGTTATTATAAAATGTTCCCTATACAAACCCATTCTAAAAGAACTACACTTTTTACTCCCTTCTTCCACACTTTGTGTCCTTGATGTCATACTTTGCATCTTCATGTGTATCTTTTTACAGTTTTTTGTGGTTACTTTTGATTTCACAATTTTTTGTCTTTTAATTTTTGTACTGGTTTGTTAAATGGTTGAATGATGGCCTTTACTATATATTTCCTTCCTAGGGGGATTTTTACTTTCCTATGAGTTCTTACTTCTTGTATCCTTTTCTTTTCACCTTAAAGAAAACTCTTTAACATTTTTTTAGGGTCAGTTTCGTATCAATGAACTCTTTTAGTATTTACTTGCCTGAGAAGTTTTTTCTCTTCTTTAATTCTGAATGATAGTTTTACTTGGTAGAATATACTAGGTTTTTGTTCTTCTCTTTCAGCACTTAAAATATATCATGCCACTCACTTCTGGGCTGCAATATTTTTGCAGGAAAATCCACTGATAACCTTATGGATCTCCCCTGTAATGTGACTCCATTTTTTTCTTGCTGCCTTTAGGATACTCTTATCTTTAAACTTTTGCCATTTTAACTATGATATATCTTGGTGTGTGTCTGTTTGGCTTCATCTTTTCTTGGTACCCTATTTGCTTTATATAATGGTTACCCTGTGTAACCTATATAATGTGAATGTTGGTACACTTGATATTGTCTCAGAGGTCCTTTACTATGTTCTCATTAAAAAATTTTTTTTTGTTGTTGTTTTTGCTGTTCTTATTTGTTATTCTCTTTTCCAGATCACTTAGGCATTCTTCTTTATTACCTAGTCTGCTATTAATTCCTTCTGATATGTTTTTCAATTGTTGTATTTTCAGTTCTAGCTGTTTTTCTTTTTTAGTTCCTTGATAAAATTCTCACTGTATTTTTGCTAATTCAGTTACTAATTCAGTACCATTCTTATTACTAATGC
Organism: Bos mutus; assembly: GCF_027580195.1. Taxonomy (NCBI): domain Eukaryota; kingdom Metazoa; phylum Chordata; class Mammalia; order Artiodactyla; family Bovidae; genus Bos; species Bos mutus. Next base: position 66,653,898 of record NC_091646.1, on the reverse strand, counting down.
TTTGAACTCTTTATCTGGTAAATCTGTTTCATTAGTTTTTATTTTATTTTTTCCCTTTTTCTTTCATTTGAACCAAATTCCTCTATCTTATCATTTGGCTTAACTTTTTTTTTTTTTTTTAAATCACTGTGAAGTTAAGTGAAATTGTTACCTATCCTGGTCTTAAAGTGGTGTGCTTGTATGGGAGTATCCCTATATGTTCTGTATGTGCCTGGTGTCATTGGGAGGGCTATATCTGAAAGGAACAGAAGTCACATCTTCCCCCAGGGTGTGTTGGCTACTGTTACCTTGATAGGTGGTGGAACTGGAGATGGAGTGGCTTGAGCCAGAGTCAAGTGTGAGCCAGAGCTTGTCTCCTCAGTGGTCAATACCACCCTATTAGGGGTGGGATGATTCTCAAGTTGTAGGAGCAGAAGCCCTGAAGTTCATGTCTGAGCTAGTTCTGTTCCTTTTCAGTGTTTGCTTTCTGCACCCCCAGCATTGTCACCTCCATTGCAAAGAGGAGCAGTGCTGGAGCAAGAGGGGCTTAAGTGGGCATCCAGTGTGGGCTAGGGGCATTCTGTTGTGGTCCTGGCACACCAGAGTTCCAGACTGTTCCTGATCTGCTGCCCCCGTGAATGCCAGTAATGGCTGCCCTTGCTCTGTTAGGGTGCTGTGCTGGGTCTGAACCTGCTCTGTCTTTCACAAGTGTGCCCTTTCCTCAGCTACAGCAGACCTCACCCTAGTGTTGAGCAGTGCCAGACAGCAAAAGGGGCTGATACAGCCACTCACCTTGGGTTGGGGTGCGCCCTGGGGCAGTCATAGGAAGCTGGTTAGAGTCCCATGAAATTTCAATCTGCTTCCTCTGCCTTGTTTTAGGAGTTGGCAAGTGTGTGTGCACTCTTCGTGAGTGCAGTCTAGGTTTCTCACAGCCTTGCTATCAGTGCCACTGGTTTTCAAACCAATTAAGAGGACTCATCCTCCCAGGTCTGGAGTACTCAATATACAGTTTGAATGGCTCACTCCCTAGGGAAGATCTCTGGGTCCATGGAATCCCCCTCCTTCTCTGTGTTTCTTTCTAGGGATGCAGGGCTTAACCTGATCACTTTTCCTGACCTTCCTACCCAATTCCATTTGGATCTTTCTTATATCCTTGATTGTATAAGTGTCTTTCTGCCAGTCTCCAATTCGTTTTCAGTGAGAATTGCTCCAAATGTACAAGCATTTTTGTTGTGTTTCTGGGGAAAGATAAGCTCCATGTCTTCCTACTGTGTGATTTGGTCTCTTGATTGGTTCATTTTTATGGTTTAGAGGTCTTTATTAGTCACTTTTTTTCTTCTGATTTTAATTGTCTGTGTTCTTTTGCATCTCCTTTCACTTCTTTAGGATGATTATTTTAGATTCTTTGTCAGGCAATTTATAGAATTGCATTTGTTTGGGATCAGTTTCTGGGCTTCCCTGATGGCCCAGTTGGTAAAGAATCCACCTGCAATGCAGGAGACCCTGGTTTGATTCCTGGGTTGAAAAGATCCGCTGGAAAAGAGCTAGGTTATGCACGCCAGTATTCATGGGCTTCCCTTGTACCTCAGCTGGTAAAGACTCTGCCTCTAATGTGGGAGACCTAGATTTGATCTCTGGGTTGGGAAGATCCCCTGGAGAAGGGAAAGGCTATCCACTCCAGTATTCTGGCGTGGAGAATTCCATAGTCTGTATAATCCTGTCAGTTCAGTTCAGTTCAGTTCAGTCGCTCAGTCATGTCCGACTCCATGAATCACAGCACGCCAGGCCTCCCTGTCCATCACCAACTCCCTGAGTTCACTCAAACTCATGTCCATCCAGTCGGTGATGCCATCCAGCCATCTCATCCTCTGTCGACCTCTTCTCCTCCTGCCCCTTATCCCACCCCCCCACCCCCAGCATCAGGGTCTTTTTCAATGAGTCAACTCTTCGCATGAGGTGGCCAAAGTATTGGAGTTTCAGCTTCAGCATCAGTCCTTCCAATGAACACCCAGGACTGATCTCCTTTAGGATGGACTGGTTGGATCTCCTTGCAATCCAAGGGACTCTCAAGAGTCTTCTCCAACACCACAGTTCAAAAGCATCAATTCTTCAGCTCTCAGCTTTCTTTGCAGTCCAACTCTCACATCCATACATGACCACTGGAAAAATCATAGCCTTGACTAGACGAACCTTTGTTGGCAAAGTAATGTCTCTGTTTTTCAATATGCTGGTCTAGGTTGGTCATAACTTTCCTTCCAAGAGTAAGTGTCTTTTAATTTCATGGCTGCAGTCACCATCTGCAGTGATTTTGGAGCCCCAAAAAATAAAGTCTGACACTGTTTCCACATCTATTTCCCATGAAGTGATGGGACCGGATGCCATGATCTTCATTTTCTGAATGTTGAGCTTTAAGCCAACTTTTTCACTCTCCTCTTTCACTTTCATCAAGAGGCTTTTGAGTTCCTCTTCACTTTCTGCCATAAGGGTGGTGTCATCTGCGTATCTGAGGTTACTGATATTTCTCCCAGCAATCTTAAATCCAGCTTGTGCTTCTTCTAGCCCAGTGTTTCTCATGATGTACTCTGCATATAAGTTAAATAAGCAGGGTGACAATATACAGCCTTGACGTACTCCTTTTCCTATTTGGAACCAGTCTGTTGTTCCACGTCCAGTTCTAACTGTTGCTTCCTGACATGCATATAGGTTTCTCAAGAGACATGTCAGGTGGTCTGGTATTCCCATCTCTTGAAGAATTTTCCACAGTTTATTGAGATCCACACAGTCAAAGGTTTTGGCATAATCAATAAAGCAGAAATAGATGTTTTTCTGGAACTCTCTTGCTTTTTTGATGATCCAGCAGGTATTGGCTATTTGATCTCTGCTTCCTCTGCCTTTTTTAAAACCAGCTTGAACATTTGGAAGTTCATGGTTCACGTATTCCTGAAGCCTGGCTTGGAGAATTTTGAGCATTACTTTACTAGTGTGTGAGATGAGTGCAATTGTGCAGTAGTTTGAGCATTCTTTGGTGTTGCCTTTCTTTGGGATTGGAATGAAAACTGATCTTTTCCAGTCCTGTAGCCACTGCTGAGTTTTCCAAATTTGCTGGCATATTGACTGCAGCACTTTCACAGCATCATCTTTCAGGATTTGAAATAGCTCAACTTGAATTCCATCACCTCCACTAGCTTTGTTCATAATGATGCTTCCTAAGGCCCACTTGACTTCACATTCCAGGATGTCTGGCTCTAGGTCAGTGATCACACCATTGTGATTATCTGGGTCGTGAAGCTCTTTTTTTGTACAGTTCTTCTGTATATTCTTGCCATCTCTTCTTAATATCTTCTGCTTCTGTTAGGTCCATACCATTTCTGTCCTTTATCGAGCCCATCTTTGCATGAAATATTCCCTTGGTATCTCTAATTTTCTTGAAGAGATCTGTAGTCTTTCCCATTCTGTTGTTTTCCTCTGTTTCTTTGCATTGATCTCTGAGGAAGGCTTTCTTATCTCTCCTTGCTATTCTTTGGATCTCTGCATTCAGATGCTTATATCTTTCCTTTTCTGCTTTGCTTTTCACTTTTCTTCTTTTTATAGCTATTTGTAAGGCCTCCTCAGACAGCCATTTTGCTTTGTTGCATTTCTTTTCCATGGGGATGGTCTTGATCCCTGTCTCCTGTACAATGTCATGAACCTCCGTCCATAGTTCATCACGCACTCTATCAGATCTAGTCCCTTAAATCTATTTCTCACTTCCTCTGTATAATCATAAGGGATTTGATATAGTCCATGGCATGGCAAAGAGTTGGACACAACTGAGTGACTTTCACTTCACTTCTGGAGCTTTATTGGTTTTCTTTTGTGATGTCATATTTGCCTGATTTGTCATAATCCCCGTGGCCTTGTGTTGGTATCTCTGCATTTAAAGGAGCAAACGCCTTTTACACTCTCTATAGACTGATTTTGGTGGGCAAAGATTTTCTCATTTTCGGTCTCTGGGCTGAGTATTGCTTTTGGGATATCAAGTGAGTTGGGTTGTAGTGTGTCACATGGGTCTTTCTGAGTTCACAGTGGGGTCCACAGTTGTCAGACTTGTTACCAGGCACTTCAGCAGGTGTTGATCATGTAGTCACTGCACTGGTGGCACTGCGTCCCAAACCTTGGTTGTAGGACTAACACTAGGACATTTTACTTCAGGGTCTGCAGATGGTGGGCCTATTATCAGGTATATGGACAAGTGTAACTCCTACTGGGCCACTGAATGATTCCCTGGGTGAGCCCGGAGTAGGTCCAGACTGCATCTGAAAAGGACTGGAACAAAGTCACAGAGTGCTTCATCATCCATAGCAACATTTAAGCTCTTCAGGCCTGCCTCTGGGGGATGAATATAGATATGTATTCTGCCAGAATGAATAGGTATCTCGGTATGAATATGTATGTATTCTGCCAGATCTCTAGGTGAGCAGGACCACACTCAGACCATGGCTGAGAGGAGCTAGAGCTGAATCACAAGGCACATCCTACTTCAAGATCTATAGTGAGACCAAAGTTTGTGAGTATGTCACTCAAGGCATAGGTGGGTGTGTCTCCTTTGTTTCTCTTGGCAGATGGTGCTGATGTCAGGACCAAGTCCAACTGGGACTATAACTGACTCAGGGGACAAGATCTGCCTTTGTGTTGGTAGCCACAATAACACTTGTTCAATCTCCCACCATAATCAGGGTGCATGCCTACTTTCTCAAAATGACCCTCCTTGATGTTGGACTCTACTGGGATTTTATAATCTCTTACCTATCTCCCAAAGGCACTTTTGTTTGTGGACTGCTGCCAAATTATTGTTGCTGTGGAGGGATATGTGCTGAGGTCTTCCTAGTCTACCATCTTGCTCTGAATTTGTCATTATTCATGAATTTTGTGCTGTTGGAATGTGTCGCTTGCAAATGTCAAGGATATGCTATTTAAACAAAGTTGCCTTGAAGAGGCAAAGATTAAATGTGAAAGGGAAAGTCTGAGCAGGGTTTTGAATAGTGAATAGCAGTTTAAGAAGGAGATGAAAAGTGAGAATAGGAGTTAAAGGGAAGGAGATTCCAGGAAAAAAGAAATATGTAGTGCATTTGTGAAACATCTCAGCATATTTGGAGGACTGCAAGTAATATGATCTTGCTGGAAGACTATTATAATAGTCTAATCAAGAGGAGACAAAATAGGGCAAATGTAAGAATGTTTGGGAGAAAGAGTCAACAGAACATGTTGAGCAATTCTCAGGTGAGATGTGGAATAAGTCACAGTTAACAATCATATTTTAACTTCATTGCCTAGATGAACAGTGATGTAAGTCAGCATGATAGAGGCTGTGGTGAGAAGAGTGGCTTTGGTGGGAGAAGATGATAACTTTACTTTTCAGACATGATGAATTTGTCTAAGTCCTTCTCTCACATGGTAGTCTAGACATTGATCAGATAGCCTGGGGCAGGAATTTATGATAGGAATAGCTCATATCCAGACCAATATGAAGGAGTTACAGAAGCTGTTTGTTTTATAAAGTGTTATTGAAACACATTCATGTCCATTTGTTTTCTTATAGTTTATGGCTGCTTTCCCACTATAACAGTACAGTTGAGTAGTTGTGACAGAGATCATATGAGGCTCTTTTTGGAAAAAGTGTGCCATCCCATGGTCTAAGAGAAAGATAAGATTCTAACATGAGTCCAACTACAGACATCAACTAGAGGATCAAAATCTTACCCAGCCTGTGTAAGGAAGGAAGTAGAGACTGGCCAAGGTGGAGGTCTCATCCTGGGGCCCAACATGAGAAAAGGGAGTTTTCAGCCAAGGCATCTTGAGATGCCCAAACCAGAGAACAAGCTAAGCTGAAAATAACCTGGAAAGATGAGGACTTGGAAGTAGGTAGGATTTATTGGAACCATTACAAGTCAAAGAATGCTAGAGGTAGGAACTTAAAGCTGAGACACATAGCCAAATACCAAGAGCTGAGGAGATTAAAATATGAGAACAAAACCAAATACAAGTGAGTTAGGATGAATAGTAACAGTGAGTTGGGTGGGCAAATGGTTGGGGTAGTCAGAATAAATGTCAGAGAAATATAGATCAATGGAACAAAATAGAAAGCCCAGAGATAAATCCATGCACCTATGGACACCTAATCTTTGACAAAGGAGGCAAGAATATACAGTGGAGAAAAGACAATCTCTTTAACAAGTGGTGCTGGGGAAACTGGTCAACCACTTGTAAAAGAATGAAACTAGAACACTTTCTAACACCATACACAAAAATAAACTCAAAATGGATTAAAGATCTAAATGTAAGACCAGAAATTATAAAACTCCTAGAGGAGAACATAGGCAAAACACTCTCTGACATAAATCACAGCAGGATCCTCAATGACCCACCTCCCAGAATATTGGAAATAAAAGCAAAAATAAACAAATGGGATCTAATTAAAATTAAAAGCTTTTGCACAACAAAGGAAACTCTAAGCAAGGTGAAAATACAGCCTTCAGAATGGGAAAAAATAATAGCAAATGAAGCAACTGACAAAGAATTAATCTCAAAAATATACAAGCAACTCCTGCAGCTCAATTCCAGAAAAATATACAACCCAATCAAAAAATGGGCCAAAGAACTAAATAGGTATTTCTCCGAAGAAGACATACAGATGACTAACAAACACATGAAAAGATGCTCAACATCACTCATTATCAGAGAAATGCAAATCAAAACCACGATGATTTCACGCCAGTCAGAATGGCTGCTATCCAAAAGTCTACAAGCAATAAATGCTGGAGAGGGTGTGGAGAAAAGGGAACCCTCTTACACTGTTGGTGGGAATGCAAACTAGTACAGCCACTATGGAGAACAGTGTGGAGATTCCTTTAAAAACTGGAAATAGAACTGCCATATAAGAATGAAAAAGTTGGTTTGAAGCTCAAGATTCAGAAAATAAAGATCATGGCATCCGGTTCCATCCCTTCATGGGAAATAGATGGGGAAACAGTGGAAACAGTGTCAGACTTTATTTTTCTGGGCTCCAAAATCACTGCAGATGGTGACTGCAGCCATGAAATTAAAAGACACTTACTCCTTGGAAGGAAAGTTATGACCAACCTAGATAGCATATTCAAAAGCAGAGACATTACTTTGCCAACAAAGGTTCGTCTAGTCAAGGCTATGTTTTTTCCTGTGGTCATGTATGGATGTGAGAGTTGGACTGTGAAGAAGGCTGAGCACCGAAGAATTGATGCTTTTGAACTGTGGTGTTGGAGAAGACTCTTGAGAGTCCCTTGGACTGCAAGGAGATCCAACCAGTCCATTCTGAAGGAGATCAGTCCTGGGATTTCTTTGGAAGGAATGATGCTAAAGCTGAAACTCCAGTACTTTGGCCACCTCATGTGAAGAGTTGACTCATTGGAAAAGACTCTGATGCTGGGAGGGATTGGGGGCAGGAGGAGAAGGGGACGACAGAGGATGAGATGGCTGGATGACATCACTGACTCGATGGACTTGAGTCTGAGTGAGCTCCGGGAGTTGGTGATGGACAGGGAGGCCTGGCGTGCTGCAATTCATGGGGTCGCAAAGAGTCGGACACGACTGAGTGACTGATCTGATCTGATGATCCTGTTGCCATTTACTTTGTTGTTTTGGATTCGTTTTTATAAACCTTAACTTTGTTTCCTCTCTAGAGAAGATCCTTTAGCATTTGTTGAAGAGCTGGTTTGGTGGTGCTGAATTCTCTCAGCTCCATCCCCTGGGCCATTATTCCTTTTCAGGTAGATGCTTTATCTCCCAGCCTTTTTTTTTTGGTTTATGGGCATCCAGCATCGCACTGAACCTGACTGGCATCTCGTTTCATACATGACATTTCACATGTTTCAATGACATTCTCCCAAATCTTCCCACCCTCTCCCACAGAGTCCATAAGACTGTTCTATACATCAGTGTCTCTTTTGCTGTCTCGCATACAGGGTTATCGTTACCATCTTTCTAAATTCCATATACATGTTAGTATACTGTATTTATGTTTTTCCTTCTGGCTTACTTCACTCTGTATAATAGTCTCCAGTTTCATCCACCTCATTAGAACTGATTCAAATGTATTCTTTTTAATGGCTGAGTAATACTCCATTGTGTATATGTACCACAGCTTTCTTATCCATTCATCTGCTGATGGACATCTAGGTTGCTTCCATGTCCTGGCTATTATAAACAGTGCTGCGATGAACATTGGGGTACACGTGTCTCTTTCCCTTCTGGTTTTCTCAGTGTGTATGCCCAGCAGTGGGATTGCTGGATCATAAGGCAGTTCTATTTCCAGTTTTTAAGGAATTCCACACTGTTCTCCATAGTGGCTGTACTAATTTGCATTCCCACCAACAGTGTAAGAGGGTTCCCTTTTCTCCACACCCTCTCCAGCATTTATTATTTGTAGATTTTTGGATCGCAGCCATTCTGACTGGTGTGAAATGGTACTCATAGTGGTTTTGATTTGCATTTCTCTGATAAAGAGTGATGTTGAACATCTTTTCAAGTGTTTGTTAGCCATCTGTATGTCTTCTTTGGAGAAATGTCTATTTAGATCTTTGGCCCATTTTTTGATTGGGTCATTTATTTTTCTGAGTTGAGCTGTAGGAGTTGCTTGTATATTTTTGAGATTAGTTGTTTGTCGGTTGCTTCATTTGCTATTATTTTCTCCCATTCTGAAGGCTGTCTTTTCACCTTGCTAATAGTTTCCTTTGATGTGCAGAAGCTTTTAAGTTTAATTAGGTCCCATTTGTTTATTTTTGCTTTTATTTCCAATATTCTGGGAGGTGGGTCATAGAGGATCCTGCTGTGATGTATGTCAGAGAGTGTTTTGCCTATGTTCTCCTCTAGGAGTTTTATAGTTTCTGGTCTTATGTTGAGATCTTTAATCCATTTTGAGTTTATTTTTGTATATGGTGTTAGAAAGTGTTCTAGTTTCATTCTTTTACAAGTGGTTGACCAGATTTCCCAGCACCACTTGTTAAAGAGATTGTCTTTAATCCACTGTATATTCTTGCCTCCTTTGTCAAAGATAAGGTGTCCATATGTGTGGATTTATCTCTGGGCTTTCTATTTTGTTCCATTGATCTATATTTCTGTCTTTGTGCCAGTACCATACTGTCTTGATAACTGTGGCTTTGTAGTAGAGCCTGAAGTCAGGTAGGTTGATTCCTCCAGTTCCATTTTTCTTTCTCAAGATCGCTTTGGCTATTCGAGGTTTTTTGTATTTCCATACAAATTGTGAAATTATTTGTTCTAGCTCTGTGAAGAATACTGTTGGTAGCTTGATAGGGATTGCATTAAATCTATAAATTGCTTTGGGTAGTATACTCATTTTCACTATATTGATTCTTCCAATCCATGAACATGGTATATTTCTCCATCTATTAGTGTCCTCTTTGATTTCTTTCACCAGTGTTTTATAGTTTTCTATATATAGGTCTTTAGTTTCTTTAGGTAGATATATTCCTAAGTATTTTATTCTCTTCGTTGCAATGGTGAATGGAATTGTTTCCTTAATTTCTCTTTCTGTTTTCTCATTATTAGTGTATAGGAATGCAAGGGATTTCTGTGTGTTGATTTTATATCCTGCAACTTTACTATAATCATTGATTAGTTCTAGTAATTTTCTGGTGGAGTCTTTAGGTTTTCTATGTAGAGGATCATGTCATCTGCAAATAGTGAGAGTTTTACTTCTTCTTTTTCCAATTTGATTCCTTTTATTTCTTTTCTGCTCTGATTGCTGTGGCCAAAACTTCCAAAACTATGTTGAATAGTAATGGTGAAAGTGGGCACCCTTGTTTTGTTCCTGACTTTAGAGGAAATGCTTTCAATTTTTCACCATTGAGGATAATGTTTGCTGTGGGTTTGTCATATATAGCTTTTATTATGTTGAGGTATGTTCCTTCTATTCCTGCTTTCTGGAGAGTTTTTATCATAAATGGATGTTGAATTTTGTCAAAGGCTTTCTCTGCATCTATTGAGATAATCATATGGTTTTTGTTTTTCAATTTGTTAATGTGGTGTATTACATTGATTGATTTATGGATATTGAAGAATCCTTGCATCCCTGGGATAAAGCCCACTTGGTCATGGTGTATGATCTTTTTAATGTGTTGTTGATTCTGATTGCTAGAATTTTGTTTAGGATTTTTGCATCTATGTTCATCAGTGATATTGGCCTATAGTTTTTTTTTTTGTGGCATCTTTGTCAGGTTTTGGTATTAGGGTGATGGTGGCCTCATAGAATGAGTTTGGAAGTTTACCTTCCTCTGCAATTTTCTGGAAGAGTTTGAGCAGGATAGGTGTTAGCTCTTCTCTAAATTTTTGGTAGAATTCAGCTGTGAAGCCGTCTGGACCTGGGCTTTTGTTTGCTGGAAGATTTTTGATTACAGTTTCAATTTCCATGCTTGTGATGGGTCTGTTAAGGTTTTCTATTTCTTCCTGGTCGAGTTTTGGAAAGTTGTACTTTTCTAAGAATTTGTCCATTTCTTCCTCGTTGTCCATTTTATTGGCATATAATTGTTGATAATAGTCTCTTATGATCCTTTGTATTTCTGTGTTGTCTGTTGTGATCTCTCCACTGTCATTTCCAATTTTATTGATTTGATTTTTTCCCTTTGTTTCTTGATGAGTCTGGCTAATGGTTTGTCAATTTTATTTATCCTTTCAAAGAACCAGCTTTTGGCTTTGTTGATTTTTGCTATGGTCTCTTTTGTTTCTTTTGCATTTATTTCTGCTCTAATTTTTAAGATTTCTTTCCTTCTACTAACCCTGGGGTTCTTCCTTTCTTCCTTTTCTAGTTGTTTGAGGTGTAGAGTTAGGTTATTTATTTGACTTTTTCTTGTTTCTTGAGGTGTGCCTGTATTGCTATGAACTTTCCCTTAGGACTGCTTTTACTGTGTCCCACAGGTTTTGGGTTGTTGTGTTTTCATTTTCATTCGTTTCTATGCAAATTTTGATTTCTTTTTTGATTTCTTCTGTGATTTGTTTGTTATTCAGCAGCGTGTTGTTCAGCCTCCATATGTTGGAATTTTTAATAGTTTTTCTCCTGTAATTGAGATCTAATCTTACTGCATTGTGGTCAGAAAAGATGCTTGAATGATTTCTATTTTTTTGAATTTACAAGGCTAGTTTTTATGGCCCAGGATGTGATCTATCCTGGAGAAGGTTCCATGTGCGCTTGAGAAAAAGGTGAAATTCATTGTTTTGGGATGAAATGTCCTATAGATATCAATTAGGTCTAACTGGTCTATTGTATCGTTTTAAAGTTTGTGTTTCTTATTAATTTTCTGTTTAGTTGATCTATCCATAGGTGTGAGTGGGGTATTAAAGTCTCCCACTATTATTGTGTTATTGTTAATTTCTCCTTTCATACTTGTTAGCATTTGTCTTACATACTGCGGTGCTCCCATGTTGGGTGCATATATATTTATAATTGTTATATCTTCTTCTTGGATTGATCCTTTGATCATTATGTAGTGACCTTCACCTGCTGAATATTTCCCTGCCTTTTCATTTTATTTAGATTGCTGTGTTTGGGGTGTCCTTTCTGCAGGCTTCCCTGGTGGCTCAGAGGGTAAAGCGTCTGCCTGCAATGCAGGTAGACCTGGGTTCGATCCCTGGGTCGGGAAGATCCTCTGGAGAAAGAAATGACAATCCACTCCAGTACCTTTGCCCAGAAAATCCTATGGACGGAGGAGCCTGGTAGGCTACAGACCATGGGGTCGCAAAGAGTCGGACACGACTGAGCGACTTCACTTTCCCTTTTCCCTTTTGTGCAGGCTGGAAGTTCATGGCTCCTCTTAAACTGCTGCTCCTTGTGGGTGGAGTTGGACTAATGGCTTGTCAAGGTTTCCTCATTATGGAGGCTTGTGTTTGTGTTTTGGTGCATGGAACTGGATCTCTTCTCTCAGAGTGCAATGAAGTTTCCAGTTCTGAGTTTTTGGGTGTCTATGGGTTTAGCATGGCTTTGGGCAGCTTGTCTTTTAATGTTCAGGGTTGTGTTCCTGTTTTGCTGGAGTATTATCATGGCATGTCTTGCACTGGATCTTGTTGGCTTTGGGGTGGAGCTTTGTTTCAGTGTAGGTGTGGAGACTTTGGGTGAGCTCTTGTCTATTAAGGTTCTCTGGAGTCTGGAGTTCTCTGATGTTCTAAAGCTTTGTAGTTAAGCCTCCTGCGAAGGTTATAAACCTAGAATAGAGGTTAGACTCTAAAAATACAATATAAAAAATACAAAACAATCACAATAATTTAAAAATATATATGGAATTTAATTTTTTAAATAGGGTTTTTTGAAAGGTAATAGTAGGCTATAAAAATGAATGTTAAAGGTATAATAAAGAACTAATTAAAAAATAAAAAAGTTATAATAGTAAAAATATATCTAGGGATTTCTCTGGAGCTGTTGTGGGCAGTGCAGGGTCAGTTCAGTGTCAGATAGTCCCTTGTTCCGGCTTGTGCTTGTTCTCAAGGTCTATAGGTGCCCCTCAAATGTCTCCATTATTAATTTCAGGATTTTAATCTGTTGCACCTGTTACTTCCAGAGCAGTTCCCCCTTCTTTGTTTATTTTGGCTTCCTCTCTTTGCAAGATTCTTCAGTGTCTAATTTCCCCCCTGACACAAGGGGGCAAAGGTGGCCACTTGTTGAGGCTCACTTGTTCAGTTGTGTTGTGGGGAGGGAGGGACACTGCAAAACAAATACCGCTGGCGTGTGTGGGGAATGCTCGCAGTGGATGGACCACACTGAGTTTGCCACAGCCCAAGGCAGCATGTGCTTCCTGGGTCTACACTGCTCGGTTTCCACAGTGCTCTGCAAGGGCGCTGTCCCAAGTGGACCCTGCATTTCATGCACTTCCCAGGTCTAAGTCACTCAGGTTCTTGGGTGCCCTGCAAGGGCACAGACTCGGATGGGGTGTGCTTTTAGTACCCTTTCCAGGTCCGAGCAGCTCAGGTGACTAGGTGCTTGGTGAGCATACTGTCCCAGGTGGGCCGTGCATCTTATTCACCTCCCAGGTCCCTGCCACTTGGTTTCCTGGGTGCAGTGTGAGAGCACAGTCCCAAGTGTGCTGTGTGTTTCCTCTGTGGAGCTGATCTCAAGCTGTGACACTCCTGGCAGATGTCAACCATCCAGGATCCCAGGAAGACGAGTTTACCAACTGGGAGCCCTCTCACAGTTTGGTGGAAAATACGGTCTCTGGGGCTGAGATTGCAGCAGCCCCTTGCCTTCCAGCTCTGGCTGTCGATCACCTGCCTCTCTGCCTCTGGGGAAGGAGGGCCCTATATGCACCCGGCTTGCTCTCCTTTGGTATTCGCTCAATCCTTTGTTCTGTGAGCATGCCAGGGGTCACCGTGTGATGACAGAGCCTTTTGAGGAGAAGGTGTTTTTTTTTTTTTTTGTCTCTGACGAACCCATGGTTTGGGTTGCTATCTCACATTAGCTCCCTCAGGTTGTCATCAGGGCATTCAAGCCTGGTCCTTACCCTAAGGATCCATGATGCAGCCCGCACCTCCCTGCCCAGCCACAACTCGCTGGTGGTGAACATGAGCGTCTGGGCCACTTCTCTCTGGCAGTTGCGGTTAGGCACATAGTCTGTGAGGTTTTTTTCCTTCCTGTTTATGTTGCCTTCTGAGATTCCAAAATCCCCCACAGACACACCTGTGAGAGTTTCCTACTGTATGGGGACTTCTCCTCCTTCCTGACTCCCTCCCCAGGATGGGGCTCTGTCCCTAAATCTTTTGTCTCAGTTTTTGTCTTTTATATTTTGTCCTACCTCCTTTTGAAAAGATTGGGCTGCCTTTCTGGGTGCCTGGTATCCTCCACCAATGTTCAGAAGTTGTTTTGTGGAAGTTGCTCAGCATTCAAATAATATTTTGATGAATTTTGGGGGGAGAAAGTGGTCTCCTCGTCCTATTCCTCTGCCATCTTGGGAATGTGCCTGTTTTTTTTTTTTTTTTTAATTGGAGAATAATTGCTTTACAATGTTGTGTTGGTTTCTGCCATACAACAATGTAAATCAGCCATCATTATATAGAATTATGAGCCTCCTGAGCCTCCCTACACCCTCCTATCCCATCCTTCTAAGTCATCACAGAGCTCCAGGCTGGGCTTCCTGTATTATATAGTAGCTTCCCACTAGCTATCTATATTAGACATGATAGTGTATATATGTGAATTCTACCTTCTCAGTTCATCATACCCAGTCCTTTCCCCACTGTGTCCACTAGTCCATTCTCTACATCTGCATCTCCATTCCTTCCCTGCAAATAGGTTCTTCAGTACTATTTTTCTGGATTCCATATATATGCGTTAATGTACAATATTTGTTTTTCTCTTTCTGATTCAATTCACTCTGAATAACAGGCTCTAGGTTCATCCACCTCACTAGAAGTGACTCAGATGAGTTCCTTTTTATGGCTAAATAATAGTTTTGTATATAGGTACCACATCTTCTTATCCATTCATCTGTCAATGGACATCTAGGTTGCTTCAATGTCCTGGCTATTGTAAATAGTGCTGCAGTGTACATATGTCTTTTTGAATTGTGGTTTTCTCAGGGTAAATGCCCAGTAATGGGATTGCTGGATCATATAGTAGTTTTATTTCTAGTTTTTAAGAAATCTCCATACTGTTCTATAGTGGCTGTTTCAATTTACATTCCCACCAACAGTGCAAGAATGTTATTCATTTTTAACACAGATGTCACTCAGAGCTTCCTTTCCCTTGGGAATTTAGGTAAATGTATCTTGAATCCTCAATTTTACAACCTGGGCAAGTCCAGCATTCTCCTTATTATTTCTGTGAATGTTCAATCTTCTATTCTCATATATGCCTCTTTGCTGTTTAATGACATAAAGTAGATATTAGTGATTGTTGAGGGTTAGGGAGAAATATCAATGACCTCAAGATATGCACATGACACCACCCTAATGACAGAAAGTGATGAGGTACTAATGAGTCTCTTGATGAAGGTGAAAGATGAGAGTGAAAAAGCTGGATTAAAACTCAACATTCAAAAACCTAAGATCATGGCATCTGGTCCCAACACTTCATGGTAAATAGATGAGGAAAAATGGAAAGAGTGACAGACTATTTACTTGGGCTCCAAAGTCACTGAGGATGGTGACTGTAGCCATGAAATTAAAATATGCTTGCTCTTTGGAAGAAAAGCTATGACAAACCTAGACAGCATATTAAAAAGCAGATACATCAATTTGCTGACAAAAGTCTGTATAGTCAAAGCTCTGGTTTTTCCAGTAGTCATGTATGGATGTGAAAGTTGGACCATAAGGAAGACTGAGCACCAAAGAATTGATGTTTTTCAACTGTGGTGCTGGAGTGGACTCTTAACAGTCCCCTGGACTTCAAGGAGATCAAATCAGTCAATCTTAAAGGCAATCAACCCTGAATATTCATTGGAAGGACTGAGGCTGAAGCTGAAGCTCCAATACTTTGGCCGCCTGGTGCTAAGAGCCAACTCATTGGAAAAGACCTTGATCCCAGGAAAGATTGAGGGCAGGAAGAGAAGGGGGCAACAGTGGATGAAATTGTTGGATGGCATCACCAAGTCAAAGGAGTTTGGGCAAACTCCAGGAAATTGTAAAGGATGGGGAAGCCTCGTGTGCTGCAGTTCATGGAGTTGCAAAGAGTTTGACATGACAGAGTGACTTTTATTAATATCTTCTGCTTCTGTTAGATCCATATCATTTCTGTCCTTTATTGTCCTCATCTTGTCCTCATTTATTCTGTCCTCATCTTGCATGAAATGTTCCCTTGGTATCTCTAATTTTCTTGAAGAGATCTCTAGTCTTTCCTATTCTATTGTTTTCCTCTATTTCTTTTCACTGATCATTTAGGAAGGCTTTATCTCTCCTTGATATTCTTTGGAACTCTGCATTCAAACGGGTATATCTTTCCTTTTCTCCTTTGCTTTTTGGCTTCTCTTCTTTTCACAGCTATTTGTAAGGTCTCCTCAGACAGCCATTTTGCTTTTCTTTTTCTTTGGGATGGTCTTAATCACTGCCTCCTGTACAATGTCATGTCCATAGCTCTTCAGGTACTGTGTCTATCAGATCTAATAAGGAGTCTATTGAGAGTCCCTTGGACTGCAAGGAGATCGAACCAGTCCATCCTAAAGGAAATCAGTCCTGAATATTCATTGGAAGGACTGATGCTGAAACTGAAACTCCCATACTTTGGCCACCTGATGTGAAGAACTGACTCATTTGAAAAGACCCTGATGTTGGGAAAGATTGAAGGTGGGAAGAGAAGGGGAAGACAGAGGATGAGATGGTTAGATGGCATCACCGACTTGATGGACATGAGTTTGAGTAAGCTCTGAGAGTCCGTGTTGGACAAGGAAGCCTGGTGTGCTGCAGACCATGGGGTTGCAGAGTTGGACACGACTGAACAACTAAACTGAACCGAACTGAGTGACTGAACAACAAGGGCTGCTAATGGGGGGAGAGGCACGATGGGAAATGAGTGACTGCTAATGTGTATGGAGTTTCTTTTTGGGGTGATGAAAATGTTCTAAAATTTATTTTGGTGATGGTTAGACATTATTGTGAATTTTTAAACTTTTTATTTTAATTGGAATATAGCTTATTAATAATGTTGTGTTAGTTTCTGATGTACATTAAAGTGATTCAGTTATACATATACATATATCCACTATTTTTCAACTTCTTTTCCCATTTAGGTTATTACAGACATGATTGGCTGCTAATATGTTGGAGTTTCTTTTGGAGGTGATAAAAATGTTATGGATTTTCTAATTAAAAAAAACATTGAATTGTACATTTTAAATGGATGAGATGTATGGTATGCAACTGTTTCTTTAAAGTAAGGACATGCTGTTAAATACAACAGATTGGTTAGAATTTTCAGACTTATCACAAGAATTGTAACCATTTGCCTTCCTACTATCAATGTATAGGTATGCCTATTTCCTCATAGTCTCAAGGGAGCACTGTTTCCAGCCAAAATCCCTTCAAGGACTCCAAAAACACTTTAAAGTTCTTGAAGTATTTCTTAATGTAGGATAGAGACATCACATGTGATAATACCCACACTGGGGCAGAGCTAAAGCAGGGTACACATTTGGTTTTTTTTTAATGTATTTATTTTTTAGTTGACAGATAATTATAGAATTGTGTTTGCAGATTCTTCAATATGTGCACATTTGATTTTAAAAGCCTTCTTTTTCTTTCCTCCTTTTACCCACTTGGCTTGAAGTTCTGCTAATTAACCCAAGACTGAAGTCCCAGGCAAAGTAGGCTCTGTTTGTACTTCAAAGACATGATAAGAGCTAACTTCGGATTTTCTCCTAAGACTATTTTTGTTCTCTCAGGGTCAGGGTTCTGAAAAAGTATTATATCAAGTACTTTCTCTAATTGCACATGCAAAATGAATCAGTTTTGAAATTTCAAAAGTTTCATCTCAACCAATCTTCTCCAAAGTCTAAAGAATATTGTGACCATGTGATGTTAAATTAAATTTTCCTTATTTATAGATTTATAATTATAGGTTTACCAGTCTGCCAACATTTTCCCTAGGAGGCTGTCAGATGGAATTGAAGAAGAAGCACCTCCAATGTTGAGTCAAATTAAGCATTTTCTGGCAAAACCAAAGGCAAACCAAATCCTCACCAGCCGGATGTAAATCCACAAACAAACAAAACAAACAGAAACCCCAAATAGCCCAAGGCTCAACTTGGCTTCCAAGTCCTGCTAAGAGAATGCATGGCCTTAGTCCAAGCAGGCCTTACAAATGGAATCTAAAACGTCCCCAAAAGGAAGCATAAGGTTCCCCAAACAGATCAGAATATAGGCTGGGGGAGACTTACGGAAGTGCTGGCAGAGATGTCATGATGTCCAAAACACTACCTTTATCCTTCCTCAAAATATCTTTTCAGAGCAGGAAGTTCAGATCGTTATGGGCAGGAGGAGAGGAGGATGTCCTCAAGGCAAAGGTTTTCTCCAAAGACATACAGATGGATAATAAACATACGAGAAGACACTCAACACCACTCATTATTAGAGAAATGCACATCAAAACCAGAATAATGTATCATCTAACACTGGTCAGAATGGCCATCATAAAAAGGTTAACAAAACAGTAAATGCTGGAGAGGGTGTAGAGAAAAGGGAAACCTCTTGCACTGTTGGTCGGAATGCAAATTGATACAACCACTATGGAGAACAGTATGGAGATTCCTTAATAAACTAGGAATAAAGCTATCATATGACTAAGCAATCCCATTACTGGGCATATACCCTGAAGAAATCATAATTGAAAAAGACCCATGTACCCCAATGTTCACTGCAGAACTGTTCACAATAGCTAGGACACGAAAGCAACCTAGATGTCCATTGACAGATGAGTAGATAAAGTTGTTGTACATATACACAATAGAATGTTACTCAGCCATAAAAAGGAATGCATTTAAGTCAGTTCTAATGAGATGGATGAACGTAGAGCCTATTATACAGAGTGAAGTAAGTCAGAAAGAGAAAGAAAAATATTATATATTAAGGTATATATATGGGATCTAAAAAGATAGTACTGATGATCTTACTTGTAGGGCAACAAAGGAAACGTAAAGAACGAATTTTGGATACAGTGGTGTAGGAGAGGGTGGGATGCTTTGAGAGAGTAGCACTGAAATATACACATTACCATATGTAAAAATATAGCCAGTGGGAATTTTCTATATGACACAGGGAACCCAAAGCCAGTGCTTTGTGACAACCTAGAGGGGTGGGATTGTAGGGAGGGGACCTATGGCCGATTCATTTGATGTATGGCAGAAACCATTACAATATTGTAAAGTAATTATCCTCTAATTAAAAATTTTAAAAGAAACAGATTTAGCATGGAAAGTGAAAAGAAATATAAAAAGAGGTATAAATAATAATTGTATAAACATTTGAGAGAGTAACCCATTCTTAAAAATCAACAAAAATGGATTCCTGAAAAAGGAATAGTCAGTCTTTATAATTAAAAACATAAATGATGAAATAAAAACTTAATAGGTTCATTGAGTAGTATACAAAATAGAAGAGAACATAAAATGGATGAACTCAAGATTTTTGTGTTAGGTAAATAAATCCATCAAATTCAGTTATATTCTCTGTATGAGACACATATGCAAAAGAAAAATAAAATGATAAAAAGTAAAATACATGATTGATATTTTGTGAAAATGTTAACAAAAAGAATCATGACACAGGTGACAAAATAGAATCCAAAGTGAAAAATATCACACTGAAAAACGTAATAATTTCTATAGGTAAAAATTACAATGTATTGTAAGTATTTATGCTTACTTATAAGAATATATATGAGGAATATAAGTGATAGAAGAAGATAGACTCGTGTATAATGTATAAAGAAAAATAAATTAGAAATAGAAGCAATGAAAAAGACCATCCTGTCTCAGAAACCAATAAATTGCATATTTTATAAATGTAAAGTTACAGACAACATGGAGAAATCATGCATTAACTTGATTTAATTTCATTTTACTCAATAATGAGAAAATATAATTGGTTTTAAAATCATATGGAATAGTTTTTTTAATTACAATTATTTCTTTTTAGTTAAAAGATAATTGCTTTCAATATTGTGTTGGTTTCTGCCATACATCAACATGAATCAGCAATAGGTATACATATGTCCTGTCCCTCTTGAACCTCCCTCCCACCTGCCACCCCATCCCACCCCTCGAGGTTGTCACAGAGCCCGAGTTTGAGTTCCCTGAGTCATACAGCAAATTCCCACTGTCTATCTATTTTACATATGGTAGTGTAAGTTTTACCATGCTACTCTCTCCATTTGTCACAACCTCGCATTCCCCCGGTCACCATGTCCATGAATCTGTTCTCTACGTCTGCGTCCCCATGGCCACCCTGCAAGTAGATTCATTAATACCATCTTTCTAGATTCCATATATATGAGTTAATATATATTTGTTTTTCTCTTTCTGACCTTCTTCACTGTGTAATAGGCTCTAGGTTCATCACCTCATTAACACTGACTCAAATGTGTTCTTTTTTATGGCTGAGTAATATCAATGGAATAGTTTTAAAATTATCCACCCTAAGGCTAGAAAGACTATTAAAAGATTTTAATAGTACAAAATGTAATGAAATTATAAATATAGTGGCAACAAAAGATAGCCAATAAATAAGTCAATAAATAAAATTCAATTAATTAGAGATTAACAACCAAAGCACACTGACCTCTTCTAAACTTTTGAGTTTGAGGGGAGGTTAAAACGGAAATCACAGACTATAAAGAAGTAAATAACAATTTAAAATAATGATGCCATCAAACTGATTTTCAGGAAAATCAATATCCTTGTCTAATGTTGCTGTTCAGTTGTTCAGTCATGTTTGACTCTTTGAGACCCCCATGAACTGCAGCACGCCAGGCTTCCCAGTCCTTCACCATCTGCCAGAGTTTTTCAAACTCATGTCCATTGAGTTGGTGATGCCATCTATCAATCTCATCCTCTGTTGTCTCCTTCTCCTCCTGCCTTCAGTCTTTCCCAGCATAAGGGTCTTTTCCAATGAGTCAGCTCTTTGCATCAGGTGGCCAAAGTATTGGAGCTTCAGCTTCAGCACCAGTACTTCCAATGAATAGTCAGGGTTGATTTCCTTTAGGATTGACTGGTTTGATCCCCTTTCTGTCCAAGGGACTCTAAAGAGTCTTCTCCAACACCACAGTTCAAAAGCATCAATTCTACAGCGCTCAGTCTTCTTTATGGTCCAATTCTCATATCCATTCATGACTACTGGAAAAACAATAGCTTTGACTAATCAGACCTTTGTCTGCAAAGTGATGTCTCTGTCTAGGTTTTTCATAGCATTTCTTCCAAGGAGGAAGCATCTTTTAATTTCATAACTGCAGTCACCATCTGCAGAGATTTTGGGGCCCAAGATAAAATCTGTCACTGTTTCCTTTTTTTTACTCATCTATTTTCCATGAAGTGGTGAAATTAAAAGACACTTACTCCTTGGAAGGAAAGTTATGACCAACCTAGATAGCATATTAAAAAACAGAGATATTACTTTGCCAACAAAGGTCCGTCTAGTCAAGACTATGGTTTTCCCAGTGGTCATGTACAGA
Organism: Bos mutus; assembly: GCF_027580195.1. NCBI lineage: Eukaryota > Metazoa > Chordata > Mammalia > Artiodactyla > Bovidae > Bos > Bos mutus. The sequence continues at coordinate 66,632,753 of NC_091646.1, read as the reverse complement.
TGAGAGAGTTGGACTGTGAAGAAAGCTGAGAGCCAAAGAATTGATGCTTTTGAACTGAGATGTCTGTGGGTTTGATGTGACTTTGGGCAGCCTATATATTGAAGTTCAGGGCTATGTTCCTGTGTTGCTGGAGAATTTGCATGGTATGTCTTGCTCTGGGGCTTGTTGGCTCTTGGGTGGTGCTTGGTTTCAGTGTAGGTATGGAGGCTTTTGGATGACCTCTTATCGATTAGTGTTCCCCAGAGTCAGGAGTTCTCTGGTGTTCTCAGGTTTTGAACTTAAGCCTCTTGCCTCTGGATTTCAGTCTTATTCTTCCAGTAGCCTCAAGACTTCTATACAGCACCGATGATAAAACATCTAGGTTAATGATGAAAAGTTTCTCCACAGTGAGGGATACCTGGAGAGGTTCACAGAGTTATGTGGAGAAGAGGAGGGAGATAGAAGTGACCAGGAGGAGAAAAGGGAGAATCAAAAGGGGAGAGAGCAGTCTAACCAGTAATCAATTCCCTATGTGCTCTCCACAGTCCCACAGGACCGCTCAGAGATGTTCACGGAGTTACACAGAGAAGAGAAGAAGGAGGAAGGAGACAGAGGTGACCAGCAGGAGAAAAGGGGGGAATCAAAAGAAGAGAGACAGATCCAGCCAGTGATCAGTTCCCTAAGTGTTCTCCACAGCCCAGAACACACAAAGAGATTCACAGAATTGGGTATAGAAGAGAAGGGTAAAGGAGGAGATAGAGGCGACCTGGTGGGAAAAAAGGAGAGTCAAAAGGGGGAGAGAGCAATCAATCAGTAATCACACTCCCAAGTAAAAGTGGGTACAGAAGATTGGGTTCTTAAAGGTACAAATTGATAACAGATACCAAAGAGCAAAGATTAAAAATCTAGAGTAGAGGTTAGACTCTCAAAAATACAATATTAAAAAAACAAAACAAAGTCACAAACTTTATAAAATATATATATGACGTTTGCTTTAAAAATAGCATCTTTTTTTGCAGGGTAATAGTAGATTATCAAAATGAAAATTAAAGGAGTAATAGAGGATTTAAAAATTTTTTAAATTTAATTAAAAATGATAATAGTAAAAATATATCTAGGAATTTCTCTGGAGCTGTTGTGGACAGTGTGGGGTCAGTTCAGTTTCAGATAGTTCCTTGATCTGGCTTATATTTCTCAAGATCCATAGACCCCTTCCAATGTAGTTGGTGCTAACTGCAGGGTTATAATCTGTTGCACCTGTCACTTCCAAAGCCGTTCCCTCTGTTTATTTTAGCTTCTTCTGTTTGCTGGTCTCTTCAGTGTTTAATTTCCGCCCTGACACAAGGGGGCAAAGGTGATCACTTATTTAGGCTCACTTGTTCAGTCGTGCTGTGGGGAGGGAGGAACACTGCAAACAAACATCACTGGCGTGTGTGGGGAGTGCTCATAGTGTTTCAGCCGCACTGGGTTTGCCCCTGCTCAGGGTGAGTGTGGTTTCCTGGTCTACACTGCTCAGGGTCCAGGTTGCTCTGCCAGCAACTGTCTGAGGTGGGCCCTGGGTTGCGTGCACTTTCCAGGTCTAAGCCGCTCAGGTTCAGGTTCTCGAGTACTCCACCAAGGTGCGAACTCAGTTGGGCCTGCATTTTGTGCCCTTTCCAGGTCCGAGCAGCTCAGGTGACCAAGTGCTTGGCGATCGCAGTTACCCCCAGGTGGGCGGTGCATCTTACCACCTCCCCCATCCCAGCCGCTTGGTTTTCTAGGTGTACAAGGGGCGCACCTTCTCAGATATGCCGTGTGTCTTCTTCCATGACCCTCCCAGCGGGTGTCAGTCGTCCAGAATCCCAAGAACTCGTGGTTAGCAATGGAGCCTGTTTTCAGTTTGGTAGAGGATGCCTCTCTGGAGCTGAAATTGTCCCTTTCCGGCTCTGGCTGCCCCCCCGGCTGCTTGTCTCTGGTGGCGGATGGGCCAGTCCACAGCTTGCTAGCTCTCCTCTGGTATTTGCTCAGTGCTTTGTTCTATGAGTGGGCCTGGCAGGATAGTTCTCTCTCTCTCTCTTTTTTTTTTTTCTCTCTCTCTCTGGCTATCTCACAGTTTGGGTTGCTATCTCAGATTTGTTCTCTCAAATTGCCCTCAGGGCATTCAGCCCAGGACCCTAAGCAATGCAGCCCATGCCTCCCTGTTCAGCCCCCACTTGCTGGTGGTGGCTGTGAGTGCTGGGAGTTGACCTTAGGCATGTAATCTGTGGGTTTTAATTATTTATTTATTTATTTTTTCCTGCCCTCTGAGATTCCAAGATTCCCCACAGACCCACCGGTGAGTGTTTCCTGGTGTTTGGAAATCTCTTTTAAGACTCCCCTCCTGGGACGGATCTCCATCCCTACCTCTTTTGTCTCTCTTTTTATCTTTTATATTTTGTCCTACCTCCTTTCGAAGACAATGAGCTGCCTTTCTGTGTGCCTGATGTCCTCTGCCAGCATTCAGAAGTTGTTTTGTGGAATTTGCTTGGTGTTTATGTTCAAATGTTCTTTCAATGAATTTGTGGGGGAGAAAGTGGTCTACCTGTCCTATTCCTCTGCCATCTTAGGACTGCCTCCCACTAGAAAGAGATATTAAGGAAACAATCCCATTCACCATTGCAACAAAAAGAATAAAATATTTAGGAATAAATTTACCTAAAGAAATAAAATATCTGTATAAAGAAAAGTATAAAACACTGATGAGGGAGGAGCCAAGATGGCGGAGGAGTAGGAAGGGGAGAACACTTTCTCCCCCACAAATTCATCAAAAGAGCATTTAAACATCAAGTAAATTCCACAAAACAACTTATGAATTCCGGCAGAGGACATCGGGCACCCAGAAAAGCAAGCCAACTCTTCGAAAGGAGAGAGAAGAAATACAGCTCCACCCACCAGAACACCGACACAAGCTTCCCTAACCAGGAAACCTTGACAAGCCACCTGTACAAACCCTCACACAGCGAGGAAACGCCACAATAAAGAGAACTCCACAAACTGCCAGAATACAGAAAGGACACCCCAAACTCAGCAATTTAAACAAGATGAAGAGACAGAGGAATACCTAGCAGATAAAGGAACAGGATAAATGCCCACCAAACCAAACAAAAGAGGAAGAGATAGGGAATCTACCTGATAAAGAATTCCGAATAATGATAGTGAAATTGATCCAAAATCTTGAAATCAAAATTGAATCACAGATAAATAGCCTGGAGACAAGGATTGAGAAGATGCAAGAAAGGTTTAACAAGGACCTAGAAGAAATAAAAAAGAGTCAATATATAATGAATAATGCAATAAATGAAATTAAAAACACTCTGGAGGCAACAAATAGAATAACAGAGGCAGGAGATAGGATTAGTGAATTAGAAGATAGAATGGTAGAAATACATGAATCAGAGACGATAAAACTAATACAATTATGTAAAGTTTAAAAATAAAATAAAATTAGAGATAAAAACCCTAAAAAAAAAAAAAAAGAAAAGAAAAACGAATTAAAAGAAATGAGGACAATCTCAGAGACCTCCAGGACAATATTAAATGCTACAACATTCGAATCATAGGGGTTCCAGAAGAAGAAGACAAAAAGAAAGACCATGAGAAAATACTTGAGGAGATAATAGTTGAAAACTTCCCTAAAATGGGAAAGGAAATAATCACCCAAGTCCAAGAAACCCAGAGAGTCCCAAACAGGATAAAACCCAAGGCGAAACACCCCAAGACACATATTAATCAAATTAACAAAGATCAAACACAAAGAACAAATATTAAAAGCAGCAAGGGAAAAACAAGAAATAACACACAAGGGAATTCCCATAAGGATAACAGCTGATCTTTCAATAGAAACTCTTCAAGCCAGGAGGGAATGGCAAGACATACTTAAAATGATGAAAGAAAATAACCTACAGCCCAGATTATTGTACCCAGCAAGGATCTCATTCAAGTATGAAGGAGAAATCAAAAGCTTTTCAGACAAGCAAAAGCTGAGAGAATTCTGCACCACCAAACCAGCTCTCCAACAAATACTAAAGGATATTCTCTAGACAGGAAACACAAAAACGGTGTATAAACTCAAACCCAAAACAATAAAGTAAATGGCAATGGGATCATACTTATCAGTAATTACCTTAAATGTAAATGGGTTGAATGCCCCAACCAAAAGACAAAGACTGGCTGAATGGATACAAAAACAAGGCCCCTACATATGTTGTCTACAGGAGACCCACCTCAAAACAGGGGACACATACAGACTGAAAGTGAAGGGCTGGAAAAAGATCTTCCATGCAAATAGGGACCAAAAGAAAGCAGGAGTAGCAATACTCATATCAGATAAAATAGACTTTAAAACAAAGGCTGTGAAAAGAGACAAAGAAGGTCACTACATAATGATCAAAGGATCAATCCAAGAAGAAGATATAACAATTATAAATATATATGCACCCAACACGGGAGCACTGCAGTATGTGAGACAAATGCTAACAAGTATGAAAGGAGAAATTAACAATAACACAATAATAGTGGGAGACTTTAATACCCCACTCACACCTATGGATAGATCAACTAAACAGAAAATTAACAAGGAAACACAAACTTTAAACGATACAATAGACCAGTTAGACCTAATTGATATCTATAGGACATTTTATCCCAAAACAATGACTTTCACCTTTTTCTCAAGCGCACATGGAACCTTCTCCAGGATAGATCACATCCTGGGCCATAAAGCTAGCCTTGGTAAATTCAAAAAAATAGAAATCATTCCAAGTATCTTTTCTGACCACAATGCAGTAAGATTAGATCTCAATTACAGGAGAAAAACGATTAAAAAGAGAAAAAAAAAGAGAAATTAAGGAAACAATTCCATTCACCATTGCAATAAAAAGAATAAAATACTTAGGAATATATCTACCTAAAGAAACTAAAGACCTATATATAGAAAACTATAAAACACTGGTGAAAGAAATCAAAGAGGACACTAATAGATGGAGAAATATACCATGTTCATGGATTGGAAGAATCAATATAGTGAAAATGAGTATACTACCCAAAGCAATTTATAGATTCAATGCAATCCCTATCAAGCTACCAACAGTATTCTTCACAGAGCTAGAACAAATAATTTCACAATTTGTATGGAAATACAAAAAACCTCGAATAGCCAAAGCGATTTTGAGAAAGAAAAATGGAACTGGAGGAATCAACCTACCTGACTTCAGGCTCTACTACAAAGCCACAGTTATCAAGACAGTATGGTACTGGCACAAAGACAGAAATATAGATCAATGGAACAAAATAGAAAGCCCAGAGATAAATCCACGCACATATGGACACCTTATCTTTAAAAAAAAAAAAAAAAAATTCCAACATATGGAGGCTGAACAACACGCTGCTGAATAACCAACAAATCACAGAAGAAATCAAAAAAGAAATCAAAATTTGCATAGAAACGAATGAAAATGAAAACACAACAACCCAAAACCTGTGGGACACGGTAAAAGCAGTCCTAAGGGGAAAGTTCATAGCAATACAGGCACACCTCAAGAAACAAGAAAAAAGTCAAATAAATAACCTAACTCTACACCTAAAGCAACTAGAAAAGGAAGAAATGAAGAACCCCAGGGTTAGTAGCAGGAAAGAAATCTTAAAAATTAGAGCAAAAATAAATGCAAAAGAAACAAAAGAGACCATAGCAAAAATCAACAAAACCAAAAGCTGGTTCTTTGAAAGGATAAAGAAAATCGACAAACCATTAGCCAGACTCATCAAGAAACAAAGGGAGAAAAATCAAATCAACAAAATTAGAAACGAAAATGGAGAGATCACAACAGACAACACAAAAATACAAAGGATCATAAGAGACTACTATCAACAATTATATGCCAATAAAATGGACAACCTGGAAGAAATGGACAAATTCTTAGAAAAGTACAACTTTCCAAAACTGGACCAGGAAGAAATAGAAAATCTTAACAGACCCATCACAAGCACGGAAATTGAAACTGTAATCAAAAATCTTCCAGCAAACAAAAGCCCAGGTCCAGACGGCTTCACAGCTGAATTCTACCAAAAAATTAGAGAAGAGCTAACACCTATCCTGCTCAAACTCTTCCAAAAAATTGCAGAGGAAGGTAAACTTCCAAACTCATTCTATGAGGCCACCATCACCCTAATACCAAAACCTGACAAAGATGCCACAAAAAAAGAAAACTACAGGCCAATATCACTGATGAACATAGATGCAAAAATCCTTAACAAAATTCTAGCAATCAGAATCCAACAACACATTAAAAAGATCATACACCATGACCAAATGGGCTTTATCCCAGGGATGCAAGGATTCTTCAATATCCATAAATCAATCAATGTTATACACCACATTAACAAATTGAAAAATAAAAACCATATGATTATCTCAATAGATGCAGAGAAAGCCTTTGACAAAATTCAACATCCATTTATGATAAAACTCTCCAGAAAGCAGGAATAGAAGGAACATACCTCAACATAATAAAAGCTATATATGACAAACCCACAGCAAACATTATCCTCAATGGTGAAAAAATTGAAAGCATTTCCTCTAAAGTCAGGAACAAGACAAGGGTGCCCACTTTCACCATTACTATTCAACATAGTTTTGGAAGTTTTGGCCACAGCAATCAGAGCAGAAAAAGAAATAAAAGGAATCCAAATTGGAAAAGAAGAAGTAAAACTCTCACTATTTGCAGATGACATGATCCTCTACATAGAAAACCCAAAAGACTCCACCAGAAAATTACTAGAACTAATCAATGACTATAGTAAAGTTGCAGGATATAAAATCAACACACAGAAATCCCTTGCATTCCTATACACTAATAATGAGAAAACAGAAAGAGAAATTAAGGAAACAATTCCATTCACCGTTTGCAACGTAAAAGAATAAAATACTTAGGAATATATCTACCTAAAGAAACTAAAGACCTATATATAGAAAAACTATAAAACACTGGTGAAAGAAATCAAAGAGGACACTAATAGATGGAGAAATATACCATGTTCATGGATTGGAAGAATCAATATAGTGAAAATGAGTATACTGCCCAAAGCAATTTATAGATTCAATGCAATCCCTATCAAGCTACCAACAGTATTCTTCACAGAGCTAGAACAAATAATTTCACAATTTGTATGGAAATACAAAAAACCTCGAATAGCCAAAGCAATCTTGAGAAAGAAGAATGGAACTGGAGGAATCAACCTACCTGACTTCAGGCTCTACTACAAAGCCACAGTTATCAAGACAGTATGGTACTGGTACAAAGACAGAAATATAGATCAATGGAACAAAATAGAAAGCCCAGAGATAAATCCATGCACATATGGACACCTTATCTTTGACAAAGGAGGCAAGATTATACAATGGATTAAAGACAATCTCTTTAACAAGTGGTGCTGGGAAATCTGGTCAACCACTTGTAAAAGAATGAAACTAGACCACTTTCTAACACCATACACAAAAATAAACTCAAAATGGATTAAAGATCTAAATGTAAGACCAGAAACTATAAAACTCCTAGAGGAGACCATAGGCAAAACACTCTCTGACATACATCACAGCAGGATCCTCTATGACCCACCTCCCAGAATATTGGAAATAAAAGCAAAAATAAACAAATGGGACCTAATTAACCTTAAAAGCTTCTGCACATCAAAGGAAACTATTAGCAAGGTGAAAAGACAGCCTTCAGAATGGGAGAAAATAATAGCAAATGAAACAACTGACAAACAACTAATCTCAAAAATATACAAGCAACTCCTACAGCTCAACTCCAGAAAAATAAATGACCCAATCAAAAAATGGGACAAAGAACTAAATAGACATTTCTCCAAAGAAGACATACAGATGGCTAACAAACACATGAAAGGATGCTCAACATCACTCATTATCAGAGAAATGCAAATCAAAACCACTATGAGGTACCATTTCACACCAGTCAGAATGGCTGCAATCCAAAAGTCTACAAATAATAAATGCTGGAGAGGGTGTGGAGAAAAGGGAACCCTCTTACACTGTTGGTGGGAATGCAAACTAGTACAGCCACTATGGAGAACAGTGTGAGATTCCTTAAAAAACTGGAAATAGAACTGCCTTATGACCCAGCAATCCCACTGCTAGGCATACACACTGAGGAAACCAGAAGGAAAGAGACACGTGTACCCCAATGTTCATCGCAGCACTGTTTATAATAGCCAGGACATGGAAGCAACCTAGATGTCCATCAGCAGATGAATGGATAAGAAAGCAGTGGTACATATACACAATGGAGTATTACTCAGCCATTAAAAAGAATACATTTGAATCAGTTCTAATGAGGTGGATGAAACTGGAGCCTATTATACAGAGTGAAGTAAGCCAGAAGGAAAAACATCAATACAGTATACTAACATATATATGGAATTTAGAAAGATGGTAACAATAACCCGGTATCTGAGACAGCAAAAGAGACACTGATGTATAGAACAGTCTTATGGACTCTGTGGGAGAGGGAGAGGGTGGGAAGATTTGGGAGAATGACATTTAAACATGTAAAATATCATGTAAGAAACGAGTTGCCAGTCCAGGTTTGATGCACGATACTGGATGCTTGGGGCTAGTGCACTGGGACGACCCAGAGGGATGGTATGGGAGGGAGGAGGGGAGGAGGGTTCAGGATGGGGAACACATGTATACCTGTGGCGGATTCATTTTTATATTTGCAAAACTAATACAATCATGTAAAGTTTAAAAATAAAAAAATACAAAAAAAAAATAAAAACAAAAACAAAAAACAAAACAAAACCAAAAAACACTGATGACAGAAATCAAAGATGACACAAAAAGATGGAGAAATATACCATGTTTTCAGATTGCAAGAATCAATATTGTGAAAATGAGTATACAACCCAAAGTAATTTATAGATTCAATGCAATCCCAATCAAACTACCAACGGTATTTTTCACAGAACTAGGACAAATAATTTCACAATATGTATGCAAACGTAAAAGACCCTGAATAGCCAAAGCAATCTTGAGAAAGAAGAATGCCACTGGAGGAATCAACCTGCCTGACTTCAGACTGTACTACAAAGCTACAGACATCAAGACAGTATGATATTGGCCCAAAGACAGAAATATAGGTCAATGGAGCAAAGTAGAAAGTTCAGAGATTAATCCAGCACTTATGGACATATTATCTTCAACAAAGGAGACAAAAATATACAATGGAGAAAAGACAGTCTCTTCAACAAGTGGTGCTGGGAAAACAGGTCAACTACATGTAAAAGAATAAAACTAAATCACTTTTTAATACCATACCCAAAAATAAACTCAAAATGGATGAAGGATCTAAATGTAAGACCAAAAACTATACAGTTCTTGGAGGAAAACTTAGGCAGAACACTCTCTGACATAAAGCACAGCAAGATCCTCTATGACCCACCTCCCAGAGTAATGAAAATAAAAACAAAGGTAAACAAATAGGATGTGATTAAACTCAAAAGCTTTTGCACAATGAAGGAAACTATAAGCAAGGTGAAAAGACAGTCCTCAGAATGGGAGGAAATGATATCAAACAAAACAACTGACAAAGAGTTAATCTCCAAAATATACAAGCAGCTCATGGAGTTCAATACCAAAAAAATATGAACAACCCAATAAAAATGGAGCCAGAAGACCAAACAGAAATTTCTCCAAAGACATACAGATGGCTAATAAACACATGAAAAGATGCTCAACGTCACTCATTATAGGAAAAATGAAAATCAAAACCACAATGAGGTATCATCTCATGCCAGTCAGGATGACCATCATCAAAAAGTCTATAATCAGTTAAGTGCTGGAGAGAGTGTGGAGAAAAGGGAACCCTCTTACACTGTTGGTGGGAATGCACACTTGTACAGCCACTGTGGAGAACAGTGTGAAGATACCTTAAACAACTGGAAGTAGAGTTGTCGTATGACCCAGCAGTCCCTATGCTGGGCATACACCCCAAGGAGACCAGAATTGAAAGAGAAACGTGTATCCCAATGTCCATTGCAGCACTGTTTACAATAGCTAGGACAAATGTAGCTCAGCTGATAAAGAATCCACCTGCAGTGCAGGAGACACTGGTTCTTTTCTTTGGTTGGGAAATCCCCTGGAGAAGGGATGGGCTACCATCTCCAGTATTCTTGGGTTTCCTTGGTGGCTCAGCTGGTAAAGAATCTGCCTGCAATGCAAGAGACCTGTTCGATCCCTGGGTTGGGAAGATGCCCTGGAGAAGGAAGAGGCTACCCACTCCAGTATTCTGGCCTGGAGAATTCCATGGATTGTATAGTCCATGGGATCACAAAGAGTCAGACACTACTGAGTGACTTTCACTTTCAGGACATGGAAGCAACCTAGATGTCCATTGGCAGATGAATGGATAAGGGAATTGTGGTACATACACACAATGAAATATTACTCAGCTATAAAAAGAAATTCATTTGAGTCAGTTCTAATGAGGTGGATGAACCTGTAACCTATTATACTGGGTGAAGTAAATCAGAAACAGAAAGACAAATACTGTATGCATATGTGTGTGTGTCTATATATATATATATATATATATATATATATATATATATATAATCTAATTTAGAATGATGGTACCAACAATCCTACATGCAGGGCATCAAAGGAGACATAGATGTAAAAAACAAGCTTTTGGGCTCAGTAGGAGAAGCCGAGGGAGGGATGTTTTGAAAGAATAGCATTGAAACATGTATATTACCATATGTAAAATAGATGACCAGTGTAAGTTCAATGCATGAAACAGGGCACGCAAAGGGACAACCCAGAGGGATAGGGTGGAGAGGGCGTTGGGAAGGAAGTTCAGAATTAGGGAACACATGTATCCCTGTGGCTGATTCAAGTTGATGCATGGCAAAAACCTTCACAATATTGTAAAATAGTTATTCTCCAATTAAAATAAATTAGTTTAAAAATCATTTAAAAAAGAATATACTGGCTCTTCTGGGTCTTACCTTTGCATATAAACTTTAAAATTGGTTTGCTTATATTCATAGAATAACTTGGTGGGATTTTGATATGGTTGTGTTGAATCTATCAACACAAGTTGGGAACAAATGACATTTTAACATATTGAGTCTTTATAATCCCGTATGTGAATATCTTTCCATTTAATCTTTGATTGCTTTCATCAGATTTTTTAGTTTCTCTCATAGAAAAATGATAGATGCTTTATTCATTTTAAATCTATTTTGTTGTTTTAGTGCTAATATAATTATTGTCTTATTTTGAAATTCTGATTCTTCATTGCTAGTATGTAGGAAAGCAGTTGACATTATTATGTCAACCTTGTATCTTAGAATATTTCTGTAATTGCTTATTAATTCCAAGTTGTTTTTTGGTTGATTTCTTTTAGGGTTTTCTATGTAGATCATTTTGCATGCATGCATGCTAAGTCGCTTCAGTTGTTTCCAACTCATTGCAACCCTATGAACTGTAGCCTGAGGCTTCTCTGTCTTTGGGATTCTCCAGGCAAGAATACTGGGGTGAGTTGCCATGCCCTCCTCCAGGGTGTCTTCCTGACCCATGGGAATCGAACCTGTGTCTCCTGTGGTTCATGCATTGCAGGTGGTTTCTTAACTGCTGAGCCACCAGGGAAGCCCCACATAGACCACAGCTAATATGAAAAAAATGACAGTTTTATTTCTTCCTTCCCAATCTATATACTACTTCTTATCTTATTGAATTAGCTAGAACTCTTTGGTATAATGTTAACTCTCTAGTATGATATAGTGATTTGAGAGGATACCCTTGACTTGTTATCATCCTAGGAAAGCCTCTACCAATAGTTTCTAACCAATAAGTATTGTAGTAATTAATTTCATGTGTCAACTTGACTGGATCATGGGATGTTCAGATATCTGGTTAAACATTATTTCTGTGTCCTTCAAGGAGGATGTTTCTGGAAGAGGTTAACATTTTAATCAGTAGACTGAGTGTAGTGGATTGCCCTCCCCACTGTGGGAGAGGATCATGCCATCTGTTCAGTTCAGTTCAGTCGCTCAGTCGTGTCCAACTCTTTGCGACCCCATGAATCACAGCACGCCAGGCCTCCCTGTCCATCACCAACTCCCGGAGTTCACCCAGACTCACCTCCATCAAGTCAGTGATGCCATCCAGCCATCTCATCCTCTGTTGTCCCCTTCTCCTCCTGCCCCCAATCCCTCCCAGCATCAGAGTCTTTTCCAATGAGTCAACTCTTCACATGAGGTGGCCAAAGTACTGGAGTTTCAGCTTTAGCATCATTCCTTCCAAAGAAACCCCAGGGCTGATCTCCTTCAGAATGGACTGGTTGGATCTCCTTGCAGTCCAAGGGACTCTCAAGAGTCTTCTCCAACACCACAGTTCAAAAGTATCAATTCTTCTGCACTCAGATTTCTTTCTAGTCCAACTCTCACATCCATACATGACCACTGGAAAAACCATAGCCTTGACTAGACAGACCTTTGTTGGCAAAGTCATATCTCTGCTTTTAACATGCTGTCTAAGTTGGTCGTAACTTTCCTTCCAAGGAGTAAGTGTCTTTTAATTTCATGGCTGCACTCACCATCTGCAGTGATTTTGGAGCCCCCAAAAATAGTCAGCCACTGTTTCCACTGTTTCCCCATCTATTTCCCATGAAGTGATGGGACCAGATGCCATGATCTTAGTTTTCTGTATGTTGAGCTTTAAGCCAACTTTTTCACTCTCCTCTTTCACTTTCATCAAGAGGCTCTTTAGTTTTTCCTCACTTTCTGCCATAAGAGTAGTGTCATCTGCATATCTGAGGTTATTGATATTTCTCCTGGCAATCTTGATTCCAGCTTGTGCTTCCTCCAGCCTGGCGTTTCTCATGATGTACTCTGCATATAAGTTAAATAAGCAGGGTGACAATTATACAGCCTTGGCAAACTCCTTTCTCTATTTAGAACCAGTCTGTTGTTCCATGTCCAGGTCCTCTACCGATTTTTAAACTGGATTCTTTGATTTTTGATGTTGAGTTTTATGAAATCTTTTTATGTTTTCCATATTGACCACTATCAGATATACTGTTTGCAAATATTATCTACCATTCAGTAGGTGGCCTTTCTGGGTTTTTAAAAAATAGTTTCCCACAATGTGCAAAGTCTTTTTAATTTGATGTAGTCCCACTTGTTTAATTTTGCTCTTGTTTTATTTGCATGATAAGACATATACAAAAAAAATATTACCAAAACCATTGTAAAAGTACATACTGCTTATGATTTTTTTCTAGAACTTTTATGGTTTCCTGTCTAACACTTTAACCTTTAATACATTTTGAGTTTATATTTGTATATGGTGTAAGAAAGCACTACATTTTGATTCTTTTGCATGTAGCTGTCCAAGTTTCTATATACCTTTTGCTGAAGAGCCTGTCTTTTCCCCGTTATTTTTTTTTTGCATCTTTTATCATAGATTAATTGCCCATATAAGAGGGCATTAATTTCTGCTCACTTTATTTAGTTCCATTGATCTATGTCTCTCTTTTTGTGCCAGTACCATACTGTTTTAATTACTGTAACTCTGTAATATAGTTTGAAATCAGGGACTGTGACACTTCCTGGTTTCTTTATATTTCATAAGCTTGTTTTGGTTATTTATGGTCTTTTATATTTCTGCAAAAACTTTAAAACTATTTATTCTAGTTCTATGAAAAATGATATTGATATTTTATAGGCATTGCATTGAGTCTGTTGATTGCCTTGGGTCATTTGGCTATGTTAACAATATTAAATTTTCCAATTCATAAACAGAGTAAATCTTTCCATATGTTTGTGTTGTTTTCAATTACTTTCATCAGTGTCTTATAGTTTTCAGAAGTGCTAAATCACTTCAGTCATGTCTGACTCTGTGCAACCCCATAGATGGCAGCCTACCAGACTCTGCCTTCCCTGGGATTATCCAGGCAAGAACACTGGAGTGGGTTGCCATTTCTTTCTCTAACACATGAAAGTGAAAAGTGAAAGTGAAGTCCCTAGGTATTTTTTAATGCACGTGGTAAATGGGATTGTTTTCTTAATTTCTCTTTCTGATAACTTGTGGTTAGTGTAAAGAAATTCAACAAAATTCTGTATATTAATTTCATATCCTGCAATTTTATTGAAATCTTTGCTAAGTTCTAACAGTTTTTTGTCGGCATATTTAGGATTTTCTGTGTATAGTATCATGTCATCTTCAAGAAGTGATAGTTTTACTTCTTCCTTTCCTACTTAGGATCCTTTTATTTCTCTTTTTGTCAGATTGCTGTGGCTAGGATTTCCAATGCTATGTTGAATAAGAATGTTGAGAGTGGGCATTTTTGTCTTATTCCTGATGATAGAGGAAAAACTTTCAGCTTTTCACCATTGAAAATGAAGTTAATTGTGGGTTTGTCATATATGCCCTTTATTGTGTTTAGCTAAGTTCACTCTATACTCACTTTCTTCAGAGTTTTTATAATAAATGAATGTTGAATTTCATCTGAATCTTGTTTTATGAATCTTTTTAGATGACTATATGATTTTTATTCTTCAGTTTTTTAATGTGATGTATCACACTGATACATTTGCACATATTGAACCATATTTACTTCCCTGGGATGATCCCACTTGATCATGGTGCATGGTATTTTTAATGTATTCATGGATTTTGTTGCTAATATTTGGTTGAGGATTTTTACATCTATGTTCATCAGTGATATAGGCCTATAATTTTCATTTTTTTGTATAACTTTGGCTTTTGTATCAAGGTGATCCTGGCCTTGTAAAATGAGTTCAAAGCTATTGGGACTATGTATAGACCACTTTGATCTGGGGTTACCAAACTACAACCCATGGGCAAAAACTGGCCCAGCACCTGTTTTTGTAAACACTGGGCACTCAGAGATACTTTTTCATTTTTACATGCTGGAAACTAATGAAAAGAATAATATTCCATACAATTCGACAGCTATATGAAATGCAAATTTTGGTGTACACAGAGAGTGGTTGACTGTGGAACAATCAAACAGAAAACAAACTCCAGAATTCTCCACTCTCTGCTTCCACAATCTAATCTTTTGGCTTTGGAGTATAAACCAGTCATCTGACAGGCTGGGGACTGTGCGGGTTGCAAATGTTTGATGGGATACACAGAAACATGAAGAAATGGATTTCAAGCATGTCCCTAATTCTACTACACTTGATTATATTTGTTCAGATTTCATTGCCTGTGTTTCTCTAAGAAGAGATAAAGACCAAGACAGTGATGTATTGGTTCTTTCCTTGCTGCCCTTCCATCTTAGGTTAATCAAAGCACAGTAATCCAGACAGTGTGATATTGACGTAAGGACAGACCAGTGCTGAAGGGACAGAAAAGAGAGTGCAGAAATAGAACCACACAGTATGGTCAGTTCATTCTAGAGCAAGGTGTTAGAGGAATTCAATAAGGTAAGTTAAATTTCCTTCTACAAATAGTGTCACAATTAACTGAAGAAACTAAAAAAGAAGCAATCAAACTAATATCAGTCCATACACAAAAATAATTCAAGATGAATATAAACTAAATGTAAAAGCTGGAAGCATAATTCTTATAAAAGAGAATATATGAGAATATCTCTGTGACCTTTGCTTAGGTCAAGATGTCTTAGACAGGACCAAAAAAGTGCTAAGTATTGAAGAAAGTGCAATGAATTGAGTTGTTTAAAATATAAAATTTTGATGTATGGCTAAACCAATACAATATTGTAAAGTAAAAAATAATAATAATAAATTAATGCAAAAAACACAAAAAAAAAAAACAAACAAAAATAAATAAATAAAATATAAAATTTTGTCCCTTTAGTGACACTATTAACATACTCAAAAGACTAAAAATAACAATGTTTTACTATACCAATTCTTAACGATGATATGGAGCCATTAAAATGATCACAGACTGATGGTTGAAATCTAAAATTGTATAACCACTTTTGATAGTCTCTGAAAAATTTCTAAATAGTGGAACATATACTTATCTCCATGTGCATGCATGTGTAACCCGTTGCTTCAGTTGTGTCCAATTCTTTGCAACCCTATGGGCTATAGCCTGCCAGACTCCACTTGTCCATCACTAGGTAAGAATACTGGAGTGGGTTGCTGGGCCCTCCTCCAGGGGAATCTTCCCGACCCAGGAATCAAAGTATTGAAGTCTCCTGTATCTCCTGCATTGTGGGTGGATTCTTTACCCACTGAGACACCTGGGAAGCCCACTTATCACCATACAACCCATCTATTTCACCCCAAGAGAAAAGAAAACATATGTCCATGCGAAGACACACACATGAATATTCATAGTGGCTCGATTCATATGACTTGAAATGGGAAACAGTCCAAAGGTCATCAATAGATAATGAGAAAAACAAAAGGTGGACATCCATGTAACAGAATAGAGCTCAGCAATAAAATGGAATGAAGTACTAATGCATTCAATAACATAGTTGGTATTCAAAATTATTATACTGAGTGAATGAAGCAGACACAGTAATGATTCTGTACACTTGTATTTGAAATCCTAGAGATTTCCAGCAAACTTATAGTGATAAAAAAAAAAAAAAAACAGATCGGTGTCTTTCTGGGACGGGGGACTTAAGGAGGGACAGGCTGCAAACAGCACAAGTCTTTTAGATGAGGACTGTATCTAGATCTTTAAGATGAGGACTGTATCTTGATCGTGGCATTTCTTTCATGTAATATAGACTCAAGATGACAGAGCTGAAGGTTGAGAAGAAGGGCTCTCAGGGAGACCAGTTAAATTTTCAATAGAAACTATATACCTGGATGTATAATTTGGCATGTATAGGGATTTATTCCTAAAGAGTGGGAAGCATCTGTAAATATTCACATGAGGCAAGGGGAAGAGGAAGAAGAGGAGAGAACCTTGAGTGGACTCAAGGCTAGCCTGGGTTATAGTCAAGATATTACAACCCAAAAGCCTAGAGCTAGTGATAGTTGGAAGTTGCTTATTGCAGTGAACTCATGGGTCAAGAGGAAGATTCATCAGTTTCAGACAGAGCCCTGAATATGCTGTCCATGAGATTATCAGCAATAGACATGGTAGTGGAACTACAGGGTGAAAGGAAATAGGACTACTTCACCCCTAACTGGGAAAGGTGCCCATTCATGATCCAGGGAACAGGAGGAAACCAGTTTGACCTCCTCCCTCCAATACAATGAAGTCAAATAAGCCCAGTCTCATACCCCTGCTACCATTAAAGAGGGTAAGACAGAATCTGAAAGACCAAGAACTTAACACAGGATAAAATGTTTCATTATTTGGCCCTTTGAAATTACTGTGGTCCATATAAACCAAAACCAAAACCCAAATCAGACCCAACCAAACAAGGAAGAAACTGAATGATTTCACATATGCCCACTGATTCTTTGACAATCTCCTCAAAGTGTACAGTCTGATCCCCCACTCTGAGTGTGAGCTAGTCTCAGTGACTTGCTTCCAATGAAAACAAAGAAGCCGAGGTTCTAGTGTATCACTTCCAAGAGTAGGTCATAAATAGCATTGAGTCTTCTGTCTTGGTCAGTCTCTCACTTGGATGACTTGCATAGGGCAAATCCATGTACCATATTGAGAGGACACTCAAGTAACCTAAGGTGAGGCCACATGGCAAGGAACTGAGGCCTCCTGCTTATACCATATGGGTAAATCATCTTAGAGGTGCATTGACCAGCTCCAGTTGAATCTTCAGATGACTGCAGCCCTGACCAACATCCTGAATGCAATTTCATGAATACCCTAAGCTAGAACCACTGGGCAACTAGGCTGCTCCTGAGTCAATGGCCCACAGAAACTGTGGGAATATATATATGTTCTCTCTCTCTCACACACACACACACATATATAAAATAATAATTTGTTGATTTGAGCCACTACATTTTGAGGCACTTTATTATGAAGCAATGAATAACTAATCCAAATACCAAAATGCTTATTTGTAGTATGAACAGCTTCATTTGCTTAAGATCTTATACATGTCAATACACCAGAAACAATCAGGCTTCCTTTAAAAAGCAATAATCCAAAAAAAAAAAAAAAATCCAGAATAAGTGTGGAGAAATGAATTCCTTGAATTTTGAGGTTCTGAAGAAGGAAGACAGTATCACCATCATTTCTGTATTTCCCACTGTGCCTAGCAAAAGATATTATGTCCCTTAGTTTCTAATAAGTGTTCCTTGGCTAGAATAGAATTATGGTAGCCTAGAATTGGCCTGATGGCTCAGATGGTAAAGAATCTGCCTGCTATACAGGAGACCCAGGTTGGATCCCTGGGTCAGGAAGATCCTTTAGAGAAAGAAATGGCTACCCACTATAGTATTCTTGCCTGGAGAATTCTAGGACAGAAGAGCCTGGTGGGCTACAGTCCATGGGTTTGCAAAGAGACAGACACGATTGAGCAACCAACAGAGAATTGTAAGGGAGCCTTGAGTTTACGGACTTCAAACTTACTTATCATAACCCACAATAAAAATTAGTTCCAGAAATGTGAGGTGACTCTCCCAAGATCAGGAAACTGATTAGAAATATACCAGGTGTAGAATTTTGATCCCCTGGTACATAGTTCACCAGGCTTATGCTCTCAATGCATGTTTCCATATTGGAGGATTCTGGGGGTGGTTGTGAATGTTTGGGAAGGGTTAGGGGGAAAGAGTGAAGAGCATACTTTAAAGAGAGGAGAATGTGGAAATCCCTGTGACCCCTCACTTCTCTTCTATATCTTTCAAAGTCTGTATAAAATTGAGGGCAGGGAAAGCTCACACAAAACCATTGAATGTTTTGTGCTGAGGAGGACTCACTCCCCACAGGTCCTTCTTTCACTGTACTTGGCTGTGTCTTCACTTCATCACAAGGGACTGGAGCAGAGATATGATACTGTATCAAAGTCAACCACATATAGGCTGGACATTAGGAGGGGTGGCAGCCTGTGAGGGAGAGTTACACATAACTCTGCCACACCACAAATCCTTTGACAGTGGCAATTTCACCCAATGAAAATCCTCTTCTCCTTGGGGAAATATAAGTACAAGTTTCACTTAGATGGGCTGGGCTTCTTGGGCTAAGGCTGTATCCCAAGAGATGGTGACCATTTTCTCTGGTTCTCTTGGTGCCTGTTGAACAACCAAGACTTGGAGACACCAAAAGAGAATGATAGTAAAGAAATAGACACTGGGAATGCAGCTGCAGGGAAGACTGCAACACTGGGAGAGAGTGGAGTTATGTTGGGGGACAGCAAGAATCTCTTCATTGCCCTCAAACCACTGTTTCTAGTTCCTAGTTTGAGCTGTGGCCTCTCAGCTCTGGATACCTAGGAGATGTGTCCCAAGGCAAGGATTTGGGGGGACAGGTTAGTTGTCATCATTTAACAGTTAGGGGAGGTCATAGTGTGTCTTTTTACTGATGGTTGACCACTTGCATCCCTTGCATCCCTAGATGTGCAGAGGGAAAGAAATGAGGCCCATCCACAAGCATCTGGAAAATAAACAGCCCTATTGATACAACAGCATATTTTGCTTATAACTGATGCCTTTGGATTCTGGAACGTAGGTCCAGAAATGGAGGGTGCATCTGTCTGTCCATCTGCAGTAGCCTGATCCCCATGTTTCTTGGTCACCCAGGGATTTAAGTAGAGTTTATATTCATATTTTAGGACTTATGACTTCTGAGCTTCTCTAACTTCCAGGTCCCGCCCCCCCCCCCCACCCTGCCAACTTAAATTTCCAGGTGCTCTTTCAGACCAAAACTATATTCTCTGTCATATTTAGCTTTGGTGGTAAGATTGTCTGTCATTTCCCTCCACAGTAGCTGTGGAGATTGGGAAGCACTCTACAATAAGAGGGGCTTCCCTGGTGGCTCAGATGATAATATGCCTGCAATGCAGGAGAACCAGATTTCACCTCATTCCACCTTTACCCTCCTCTCCAGATACCTATATTCAACTGAGCATTGCAGAGTGCCTTGGTCATGCCTTCTCTTTCCTCTTGTCACCATTTCCCTGGTCGACATGAAATGTCCTAACTCGGAACCCAGCTTGTGAGATTCCCCCAATCCTTTACATTCTTGATACAGTTACTAAAGAAATCCTTGTCAGACTTTCCAATCCTTTCCACACATTATTCAAGTTCATTACAGGCCCCACTGATTTCCCACCACCTTTTGATTTTCACTGTTTGCATATCAATTCTGACCACAGTCACCATTTTCTCCTCCTGTACTTTAAACCTTTCTCATTAAACCATGTAACCTTTCCCCACAGTCAGAGGGAGGGGCACCAGGACCCTTCAGGAAAGTGCTTGGGGGATACCTCTCTCCCATCATGTCCCCTGATGCCCAGGTGTGAGCTCACTCTCCCCACAGTTTGCTTCCTGAGAAATTCCAGGTACATAGTAAGTGCTCTTATTGCTGCCCGGCCCTCTTGCTAGACAGAGCCTTGGTATGGTGATAATGAGTCCAGAGATCCACTCACAGTTTTACCAGTAACCCAGCTTCTGACTTTGGGGACATCATCTCCTCACTCTGGATGTCCTAGTTTCCCCATCTGCTTACTGATGGGGGCCTCTTAGACACATGCAAATCAGTATCATGCTCCCCTTGGTTATCTCTGCATATCATTTCAAGCTACTGCACGAGGAAAGGACTATTTGCAATGAAAACCTCAGTAATAGACAAGGAGGTGTTTGTCTCTGTCCTTTCCTCCTTTGTTCCTTTTTGTTACTCTCTCTGTTAAGGGCACCAGTCCCCTCTCATCAGTTAGGTGAGACTCTTTCCCATCTTGGCTCACAAGTCCTGTGGAATTTCCTGTAAAGTCAGGTGCTCTCCTCTTTGCTCAAATTGGCCCTCCTAATACCCAAAACACTTACTATTTACCTGGTCTACATTAAAAGCCAGGAGAGCAGTGTTCTCATCCCAAAAGGGACTGTGGCCCCGGGCAGGTTGCTTCCCTTCTCTGGTTCATCTATTTGTAAAATGAAGGATTTGACCATTTTGGTCTCCAAGTGGAAGCTGTCTGAGGTCATAGAGAGAGCTCTGGCATGGTCACCAAGAGCCCTGAATGCCACTCACAGCTCTGCAATTAGCCTAGCATATGATTTAGTTCCAGTCCCTTCCCACTTCTGAACCTCAATTTCCCATCTAAACAGCTGTAACTGATAATTGAGGGCTCCTGAGCTTCTGCAAATAAAGAATTGGGCCCTGAACCTGCCTGTGTCTTTCCAAAATCAATACTCCAAGATGCTGAGCACATGTAACATTTTCGTAACCTCCAGATTACTCCTTGGAAATGTCTCTAGTACAAAGAGTCTTTTCCCTTGTGTTCAAAGCTTTCCTTTCCCTGGTAAGCCTTCAAGTCCCTCTGTTTGGGGCCCTGAAGGCCTGTATTTATGGGCTTTTAATGACAGGCCATCAATTAGAGTATTCTCCTCTTCAGTCTTGCCCCCCCTCCCTCCACATCAGGTCCCCTCTTATTTTAACTTAGTGACGGGAGCTTCAGGCTGCATCACCATAGCAACAAGAAGCTAGGGCTGATTAAGCCATGACTGAGTCATTAGACACCTAAGCTGATTACAGAGTCCAGAAAACTGGATGGCAGAAAGAAGCTAACAGGAAGGAAAATAAGGCAGGTCTTAGCTGGAGAGAAGTGGGCAGCTGAGTAACTAAGGGCTACAAACCGTACCCCATCTCAAGTCCCTGGAGACCATGGGCCTGGGTGTGGACAACATCTGGCCCCCTCAACCACCAAGCCAGAAGGTGGGGCAACCAGGTCCCCTCCCCTGCACAGAGTAGTAATTTTTGATACCTCTCTGTTGACATACCTCAAACACAGGGATCTGGCTCTGGATTTTGTAATAAAATTCAGAGTAACAGGCAGGGTCACTTACTGAGTTCACCCTGAGTCCTAGTCTTGTGGTGCTTTCCTTATCCTCCAAAGACTCTGAGGAGAAAGCCTCTTCCTGTTTGAGGCTCCCTTTTCCCAAAGAAAGCCCCTGCTGCTGTAGCCTCCTTTTATGGGTCTTTAATCACAAAGGGCTATCAGTCTAATTAGGATATTCACATTACAGTTCTTCTTCCCTCCCCCATGTGTCTGGCCACTTCCCTTTCTAGTTCCATTTCTATTTTATTTAGGGAGGAAAACTCTTGACAGGATTGCCATAGCAACCAGGCCACCAGGCCTATTAGGCCATTGAGGATCTAGACACTGAGACTCAAAGCTGATTGATTATAGGTCTTGAAACTTGAAGGTGAGCAAGGCTGCTAGAATGAAAATAAAGAGACTCTTGGCTGGAGAGAAGGGGCAGATGAGATCTTCAGGGCTTCAGTCTACCCTCCACCCCTAAATTCATCTTTACCCCCTGAATTCTTTTTTTCCCCTACCCTCTGAATTCTTTAAGGAAGGAGAAGGAGGGAGGCAGGAGAGAGGGGGGACTGGCTCCAAGGATGCAAACAATGAAAACCTGGGTTTGGACATAAGAGTTTATGCTCTTAGGCTAACCCTTGACATGTCCCCCAACCCACACCCATAGCATGCCCTCCCCACTGGGTATCCTCACTTCCTAAGAAGTTACCTGGCACACAGTAGGTACTTATAGGACTTGCTGCACAGCAATCCCACTAGACAGAGCCCTACAAGATTGAGCACAGTGAGAACATCTTAGAACGTGGACTAGGGAAGACTCCTAACTCAGTGAATTTTTCTGGGCTATGACACTAGCAAAAAACCTATGCTATCTGATATAATGCTCCCTGTTCACAGTCTGGTTCCTCTTCCTTTTTGGTTATGACAGCGTTACTCTTTGTTGGGCATGGGGGAGGCAGTGAGGGTGGCATTAAGCTGTTAATCACCAAAGGCTCTAAGAGTATTAGGTCACTGTCACCTGCAAGAAATCCCTCCTCCCTCTCAATATCTCCCTCTACATTCACAAGTTCCAGCTCATTTTCACCAAGAGAGCAGAGCTTCTGGTGGCCATAGAAACCAGAAGCCAGACAGAGTAGGAGGGTGAGAAGCAGTCACTTGACACCAACCTTAGTGTAGTGTCTGTTGGAGAGGGGTTGACTTTGGGGAGAAAAAGACATTAACCATTAACTGGAGAAAAGTAAGCCACTAGGCTTCTGAGTGGCCCAACAAACTTCCAACTCACCCTTCATCCTTGTTCCAGCTTTGTTCCCTGTGGGGGGCCAAGGCCTGTGTTTGGACCAGAATATTCATCTTCTGCCCTAGCCCCTGGTGAGAGTATCAGGCACCAGGTCCACCCTTACTTCACCTTGTTGCCAAACACTCATGAGTGAATATGAGTTCCACATGTGCATTCACATGACTGAACTTCCTGTGCCTAGAAGTTTCAGAGATATGGTAGGGGTTTTTGATGCAAACTTATATACTTCCCCAGTCTACTCACTCCATCTTAGACATTTCAGTTCACAACTTATCCTCCTCCTTCAAATTTCAATCCACTACTGAAACAGCCACAGTCTGGGTTGATAACATTGAGAACCATGGAAGGAAAGATCTCACAATATTTTTCATCTACCTGCATCTGAGACTATATGCTCTGCCTTCCCTCTTGTCACTATGAATGAACTGTCCACACAGTTATCAAAACCCTGCAGTTGGGCAGTACTTTCTACCCCTTTTGGTGAGTAAATGGATGGCCTCAGCAATGCTCCCACTGCTCTCACCCACATCATCAATTTGCTCTTCAAGGGCAGATGATTCCCACAAGGACATAAACATTCTGCAAAGTTCCCCATCTTAAAAAACAAAACAAGAAAGAAAGAAACAAAAGCCCCACCTTAACTGCACAATGCCCTCCATCTACAGAATCATCATGTATTTTCCCTTTACAGCAAAGCTCCCATAAAATGTCATTATTTATTTTTAATATATCTACTTCCTCTATTCCTATTTTCTCGTGAACCATCTCAATTGATCTTTTGTTCCCACCAATCCAATGAACTAGCTCTTCTTAAGGTCCCCAAAGATGTGCACATTGCTAAATCTAGTGATCATATCTCAGTACTAGTATTACTTAACTGATCAGTAGCATTTGGCATGGTTGATCACTTCTTCCTCCCTTCAATACTTTCTGCACTTGGTTCATAGGATATTTTTGTCCCTTGGTTGTCATTCTGCCTCAGGGTCTGCTACTTTTCAGTGTCCTGGTGAGTCTTGGTGACTCCTTGACCTCTCTGCATTAAAGTGCTCTAGGTTTTGACTCTCAGATTTCTTCTCTTCCCTACCCATGCTCACTTCCTGCAGAGTCATACACAGTTCCATCACTTTGATTGCACCCACAAATAGAAGAATCACACATTAATATTTCAAGTCCAGTCTTATCCCTAAAATTCAGGCTCATATATTGAATTGACTACTTAGCATTGCCTCTTGGATGTCTAATCAAGAGTTCCAACAAAGAGGTACTTAAACAAGTGAGAAATAGAGAGCTGTATTCCCTTGCATTGTTTGCTGGCTTAAGAATTGACCCTCTCACATACTGTTGGTAGAAATGCAAATTGATATGAACTGCCCTAGAATTGCTCTAGAAAATATGTACTCCCACCTGAAAACTTGGCATATATTCTGGCCCTGAAGATATGTGTCAAGGAAATGGTTCTAAAGGTGATAATTTTTCACAAAAACAAAGTTTTCACTCCCATCCTGTTTACCACAGTGATGACCAACAAAATTATTAAGACATACCACAAGGCAGAAATGACAGGATGCCTATAAAATGTGAGTATACACCTCCATTTAAAACATTGTAGTGGCATATAAAATGAAGTGAAGTGATGCTCAAGCTGTACTAAAAGTGAACAAAGTTGTGTACAAATTTATGCTTAGTGTGAGTCAGTTTTTCCTGATATTTTGTTATGAAATCCATCAAACTTCCAGAAATGTCTACCAGGTTGTGCAGTGAAAATCCATGTTATCACCACTCAGAGACTACATTAACAGTTTTCTACCCTTCCTTAATCACACATATATCTCTGTCCATCCATTATCTATCCAGTAATTCATGTTTTATTCCAGATGCATTTTAAAGTGAGCTATAAGCCACAGTACTTCCCAACCCTAGAAAATTCAGCACCAAATGATTAACTGGAGTTTAATATTTGTTTATGGTGGTTCCATTTTTTTTCCTCCTTCTTTTTTTTTTTTTTTTTAAACAAACTGTGGTACATTTTAAAAACTATTTATTTATTTTATGGCTGCATTGGGTCTTTGTTCCTACAGGCAGGCCTTCTCCAGTTGCAGCCAGTGGTGGCTACTCTCTGGTTGCCGTGCACAGGCTTATCATTGCAGTGGTTTCTCTTGCTGTTGGGCACAGGCTCTAGGTGTATGCAGGCTTCAGTAGTTGCAGTGCATGGGCTCAGCAGCTGTGGCACATGGGCTTAGCTGTTCCGTGGTGTGTGGGACCTTCCCAAACCAGGGATCAAACTTGTGTCTCCTGCACTGGTAGGTGGATTCTCTACCATTGAGCCACCAGGGAAGCCCCCTTCTTTTCCTTGTTGAGGTAAAATTTACACAGAGTAAAATTCACAAACTCTAATTGCACCATTCATTGAATTTTGACAATTGCGTACACCTATGTGGGCTGCCGTCTATGGGGTCGCACAGAGTCGGACACGACTGAAGCGACTTAGCAGCAGCAGCATGTAACACCAACCTCTTATCAGTACATAGAACATTATCCTCACCCTAGATGTGTTCTCATTCTCTTGCCAATCCATCTGCTCCTTCATCCCTCACAAGCAAACACTGGTCAGCTTTCTATTTCTGTAGCTTAGTTTTGTTATTGCTAGAACTTTTAATGAATGGTTTGTCCTCTTTTGTGTTGGTCTTTTTCCACTCAGCAAATGGTTTTGAGATTCATACACATTATTGTGTGCACTGATATTCTTTCCCCCTTTATTGCTGAGTACTATTACATCTTATGGATATTCCAGAGTTGGTTTAGGTGATCTCATTGTTGAAATGTAAAACAAGAAGTAGAAGCAGAAGGAGGGGAATGTGGAAGAGGAAAAGAAAAATAAACCCCATGTATTTGCAAAGAGAAAATTTTGCTGTAATATGTTATACCCACTTACTGAGAGCAGTTGTCTGTATATGATGGCATTTATATGTCATTGGATAAACCGATCTTCAAAAGCACCTACTCCTCTAGACTGATGTATTTACTGTTCATAATAGTTCCATGCTTAGTGATGTGTTTTTTTAATTTACACCAAATGACATTGTTGAATTATAAATGAACTAAACAGAGTTAATGAGTTGTTAACAAAATATTAGTATATCGTGCATGCCTGCTAAGTCACTTGAGTTGTGTCTGACTCTTTGCAACTATGTGGACTGTAGTCCACCAGGCTCCTCTGTCCATGGGATTCTCCAGGCAAGAATACTGGAGTGGGTTGCCATGCCCTCCTCCAGGGTATCTTCCCAACCCAGGGGTTGAACCTGCATCTCTTATGTCTCCTGCTTTGGCAGGTGGGTTCTTTACCACTAGCACCTCCTTGGGAAGCCCATTAATATACCAGATCTTGGAATACTCTGTGCCAAGATATTTGTCAAAAATTCATGTGCATACTACTCTGGGTTATCGTTTGGGTTATGTTTGATGTGTATTGAAGGGAGACTGAAGAGACTCCAAAGGCCCTTTCCATGGTCAAAAGATTAGTTCCTCAATCATGAGGCACAAAAGAAAACATGAAGAAAAGCATAAGCAAGAAAACACGAATGAATTCGTAAAGCCTGACTGATTCAAAACTCTTCTCATTCAGTTCAGTTCAGTTCAGTCACTCAGTCGTATCTGACTCTTTGCGACCCCATGAATCGCAGCACACCAGGCCTCCCTGTCCATCACCAACTCCCTGAGTTCACTCAAACTCATGTCCATAGAGTCGGTGATACCATCCAGCCATTTGATCCTCTGTCGTCCCCTTCTCCTCCTGCCCCCAATCCCTCCCAGCATCAGAGTCTTTTCCAATGAGTCAACTCATCACATGAGGTGGCCAAAGTATTGGAGTTTCAGCTTCAGCATGAGTCCTTCCAATGAACACCCAGGACTGATCTCCTTTAGGATGGACTGGTTGGATCTCCTTGCAGTCCAAGGGACTCTCAAGAGTCCTCTCCAACACCACAGTTCAAAAGCATCAATTCTTCGGCACTCAGCTTTCTTTCTAGTCCAACTCTCACATCCATACATGACCAATGGAAAAACCATAGCCTTGACTAGACGGATCTTTGTTGGCAAAGTAATGTCTCTGCTTTTTAATATGCTGTCTAGGTTGGTCATAACTTTCCTTCCAAGGAATAAGTGTCTTAATTTCATGGCTGCAATCACCATCTGCAGTGATTTTGGAGCCTGGAAAATAAAGTCAGCCACTGTTTCCACTGTTTCCCCATCTATATGCCATGAAGTGATGGGACCGGATGCCATGATCTTAGTTTTCTGAATGTTGAGCTTCAAGCCAACTTTTTCACTCTCCACTTTCACTTTCATCAAGAGGCTCTATAGTTCTTCCTCACTTTCTGCCATAAGGGTGGTGTCATCTGCATATCTGAGGTTATTGATGTTTCTCCCGGCAATCTTGATTCCAGCTTGTGCTTCCTCCAGGCCAGCGTTTCTCATGATGTACTCTGCATATAAGTTAAATAAGCAGGGTGACAATATACAGCCTTGACGTACCCCTTTTCCTATTTGGAACCAGTCTGTTGTTTCATGTCCAGTTCTAACTGTTGCTTCCTGACCTGCATATAGGTTTCTCAAGAGGCAGATCAGGTGGTCTGGTATTCCCATCTCTTTCAGAATTTTCTACAGTTTCTTGTGATACACACAGTCAAAGGCTTTGGCATAGTCAATAAAGCAGAAATAGATGTTTTACTAGAACTCACTTGCTTTTTTGATGATCCAGTGGATATTCCCAATTTGATCTCTGGTTCCTCTGCCTTTTCTAAGTCCAGCTTGAACACCTGAAAGTTCACAGTTCATGTATTGCTGAAGCCTAACTTGGAGAATTTTGAGCATTACTTTACTAGTGTGTGAGATGAGTGCAATTGTGTGGTAGTTTGAGCATTCTTTGGCATTGCCTTTCTTAGGGATTGGAATGAAAACTGACCTTTTCCAGTCCTGTGGCCAATGCTGAGTTTTCCAAATTTGCTGGCATATTGAGTGCAGCACTTTCACAGTGTCATCTTTCAGGATTTGAAATAGCTCAACTGGAATTCCATCACCTCCACTAGCTTTGTTCATAGTGATGCTTCCTAAGGCCCACTTGACTTCACATTCCAGGATGTCTGGCTTCTCATTCACCAACCCCAAATAGGCAAACATCAAGAGCATAAATCCGTAATGTTCGCAGAGTCCAGAGCATAGAAATCACATTTGATTGGTATTCTCTGGAGGATTCTGAGGTTCCAGGCTCACATATCCAACTGGCTACTGGATATTTCCACATGAATTCCTTACATTTGATATTTACTCAAGACAACTCAGTGTCAGTTATAATTCTAATAATTCTCGTGAGACAGTGTGGTAGGAAATCATACTACAATACAAATATTTCTACAAGTAAAATTTGATGTTAATGTCATAGAATTAACATAGAATGTTAATGTCAAAAAATGTAAACATTACCGATAAGTAGTCCTTCATATCATGAGACAAATTGTACTAATGTAGGCTGGGAGGGAACTGCCCAGTTCTTCACACTATGTCCTATACTGAGTATTAACAACACTTGTTATACTTATTAAATGCACTGAGTCATCTAATGCTTTAAATGCTTTTCTTGTTTACTTTTTCATTTCACAAATACTAGAGCTTCTGTATTAAAATTAGTGAATAAAGATAAGCAAAAATAAGAAAACATAATTAAACTGAAGAAAAATAAAAGCAGCTGTAGTCATACAACATCAAGGAAAAACTGTTAAAATTTGAGTACAACTCCTGTGTGTGTATGTACATGTAAATACACATACATGTGTGTAAAGAACTTATGCTATATCATATATAACTTTTCAATAGGAATAGAACTATTCTCCACAGGCTCTTAGATTTACCACTATTACCTTTCCCTTCAGTCATTTACTCATTCATACTTCTTACAACTATATTGTACAGAGATTTCTGCTTCAGAGTAGATGGAGTATATTTACTTTTCCATATTTTTGCCTCTAAGTTCAGCTTTAAAGGCCTGGACACTACAATTAGACAATCAGAAAGAATTATGTAAAGTCAGAAAATAGGGCAGACTGGCAAGGGACCCCAGGACCTATGGAACAACATGACAGTGAATTCTCTCTGTTTTATTTATGACTTATACCTCCTTTGGTACTGGTAATACCAGGAACCTGGAAAATGTAGTGAGAACAAAAATAAAAATTCCAGATAAACCTATTCCCTCTAGTCAAAATATGAGAACAACAACCTAGCAAGACAGACAACTTTTAGAAAATAATCACTCTACATCCATAATACCACCTATTATGGATGGTATTAGAGCAGACCCACTGGGGATCAGAGACTTTCATCTCTTTGATCAGTATGAAGATCCCATACTTACAGTGTCAGTGGTAATCATGTGGGGAGCCTGCTGCACTAGCCCCACCCAGTGACTATGAGATACTTCTATCCTCCTCATTGAAGTGGTGTCAGAGGAGACCTAAAGGGGTTTCATGGCTTTAACCATCTCTCAGAAGTAATTAGGCCAACTCTTTCCATGGAGTTAGTAGAGGCACAGTAGAGCAGTGTAATGAGTCATCCTTATAACTCCTTGCCAGGGTGGTATTACCAGAGACATAGTAGGGAACTTGATTTCCACCAATCTCCATTGGGATATGGATCCTCTTCTCCCCCAGATTTTAGTGGCAGCCAAGTGGGAAACCTGGACTTGTCTCACATGTAGTAAAAAGGCAACATCTTGCCCTTAATTTCACTGCAGTGGTGACAGAGGAGGCCTGTTGTAAATACAAGATTGAAATAAGACCCAGTACTATAATACCCAAATATTTATATTTCAATAGAAAATCACATGATATAGAAAAGAAGAGGAAGATCTCATCATGAATAAGAAAAAACAATTAACAAATGCCAACACTGAAATGACCCGAATGTTAGCATTATCTGACAAAAATTTTGAAGGGATAAAAATGATTCAACAAGCAACAACAAACATTTTTGAAACAAAAGAAAACATAGAAAGATTCAGCAGAGAAATAGAAGATATAAAGAAGAAATAAATGAAAATTTTAGAGCTGAAAATACAATAATGAATTTCTAAAGCTCAATAAATGGGCTGCCCACAAGAATGGAGGGGAAAGAAGATAAAAGTCAGTGAACTTAAGGCTAGATAAACAGAATTTTCCAAAACTGGGCAACAGAACAAAAAATGGATTGAAAAAAAAGGCCTCAGAAAGCTGTGCAACTATAAAAACAAATCCAATGTTCTTGTCATCTGATGCCCAGATAGAGAAACTATAGAGAGTGGGGCTGCAAAATACTCAAAGAAATAAAGACTGAAATTTTTTGCATAT
This sequence comes from Bos mutus, assembly GCF_027580195.1. Classification (NCBI taxonomy): domain Eukaryota; kingdom Metazoa; phylum Chordata; class Mammalia; order Artiodactyla; family Bovidae; genus Bos; species Bos mutus. The sequence continues at coordinate 66,602,160 of NC_091646.1, read as the reverse complement.
TTGCTGAAACTTGTAAACCTATAGATTCAAGAGTTTGAGTGGACTACGAACTGGATAAACAGAAACATATGCCATGACAAATCAGAGATAATCTTGTAGAAAGTAAAGGCAAAAAATTAGATAGCAGTCAGAGAGAAATGAATCATTATACATACAGGAAAAACAACTGATAGCAGATTTCTCATCAGAAGCTAGTAGTGATCAGAGAGGGTATTTAAATATTATAAATTCTTGGTTGAATATGTGCCAAAAATATATCAACTCCCTGAATTGTTAGAGCAGCCTTCAAGCTCCACACATATCCAACCATAAATGGCTAGAAAAAGTTAACTTACTAAGGATACATCAGTTCAGTTCAGTTCAGTCGCTCAGTCGTGTCCAACTCTCTGCGACCCCATGAATCGCAGCACGCCAGGCCTCCCTGTCCATCACCATCTCCCGGAGTTCACTCAGACTCACGTCCATCGAGTCGGTGATGCCATCCAGCCATCTCATCCTCTGTCGTCCCCTCCTCTTCCTTCCCCCAATCCCTCCCAGCATCAGAGACTTTTCCAATGAGTCAACTCTTCGCATGAGGTGGCCAAAGTACTGGAGTTTCAGCTTTAGCATCATTCCTTCCAAAGAAATCCCAGGGCTGATCTCCTTTAGAATGGACTGGTTGGATGTCCTTTAAGTCCAAGGGACTCTTAAGAGTCCTCTCCAACACCACAGTTCAAAAGCATCAATTCTTTGGTGCTCAGCTTTCTTCACAGTCCAACTCTCACATCCATACATGACCACTGGAAAAGGATACATAAACACAACCTATTCCCAATGAAAGGTAATGCCAATTCAAGGTCAATGTCTAGGAAGTCAGAGTAAAGGATAAAATGTAACAGACTAAAAGATAGTAAGCAGAAAAATCTGGGCTGGGACATCAGAGGCTACATGCAGCAGGAGTAATAGATTTAGTAGAATTACTTCAGACAAGTTACTAAACTAATAAACAAATAACCAAACAAACAACAATCCTAAGTGATGATATTCAGAGTTGCTATATATAATATCATATCAAAATGCCTATTTTAACAAAATAATGATAAATGCAAAGACACATGTAAATATAATACATACATTTGGGAGACAGGCATATAATAGAAGTGGCCTTTGAGGGGTCTAGATGGTGGACCAAGGAGAAAAAGATTTCAGGGTAGTCTTTACAAATTCACTTTAAAACATGCTTATATTTTATTTTATTTATCTTTTTTTGGATTTTTTTTTAATAAAATAGGCCCCCCTCAAAAAAATGCTCATAAAATGAAATGATATTAAACAAGAATGCCTCATTTAATGGAGAATATCAATACAGAGACATAAGTTGTAAAAGAGAATCAAATAGAAATTCTAGCATTGGCAAGTACAATACCTGAAATGAAAAGTTTACTAGGTGGGCTCCACAGAAAATTTGAAATGGCATAAGAGAAAATAGGCAAATTTGAAGATAGGTAAAAATTGGAATTATCTAGTCTGAGGAGCAGAAATATAAAACAATAAAAAAAAATTGAACAGAGCCAAAAAGATCTGTGAACCATCATCAAGTGTATCAACAAAAGCCAATTGTCTATACAAGAAGAGAGAGAAAGGTGCATAAATAATATATGAAGAAATATTGGGCAAGAATATCTAAAGTTTGAAAATTGTAAACCATACAACCAAAAAGCTCAACGAAATCCAAGTAAGATAAATTCAAAGACATTTACACTTAGGTACCATGAAATGTAACTCTGGAAAGACAAAGACAGAGAAAGCGTATCTTGAAAGAAACAAGAATGAAGAAAATCATCATTTATAAGTGGTGTTAAAGAAGATTAATAGCTTATTTCTCCTCATAAACCATGAAAGTTAGAATCCAATAGGATAGCATATTCAAGTGTTGAAAGGGAAAGACAGTCAAGCAAGAATTCTATTTAAGCAAAATTATAAAAATAAAGGAAAGGGTGAACTTCTGTGAAAGTAGTGGAGTAGGGCGCACTGAGAGACTGCCTCTCCACAGAAACACCAAGAAACCTGACAAAATATATCATACTCAATTTTACCAGAAATCTGTGGAAGAGTTGAAGGAGGTGAGCTCATCCTTTCTTACTAAAACAACAAAATCACAACTAACTACTGAACAACCATCAATAACAACAACAAAAAGCTAGACCCTACCAAGAAAGATAACCCATATCCAAAGACTAAGAATAAGTCATGAGACAGTAGGAAGGACATAATCACAAAATGTCAAAGCCCATACCCACCAGATGGGCAACCCACAAACTGGAAAATAACTGTACCACAGAAGTTCTCCCACAGGAGTGAAAGTCCTGAGACTTATGTCAGGCTTCCAAGCCTGGGGGTCTAGCAATGGAAGGAAGAGGCCCCAGAAAATCTGGCTTCGAAGGCCAGCAGGGTTTGATCATAGGAATTCCACAGGACTAGGGAAAACAGAAACTATGCTCCTGGGGGTTCACACATGGTCTAGCGCTTAAAGTCTTTCTGAGCCAGAGTTGGACAAGACCCAGCTTCAGTGCCAATGGGCAGGAAATAGTCCACCCCACAAGGAAGCATGCACACACCTCTTAGAAAGCTTCACCTACTAGAGGGTGGAAAACAGAAGAAAGGAGAACTACAATCCTGCAACCTGCATAAATGAGAGAGCAGAGGAATATATCCTAGGTGAAGGAACAAGATAGTACTCCAGAAGAACAACTAAGTGAAGTGTAGATAGGCAATCTATACAAAAAAGAATTTAGAGAGATGACAGTAAAGATGATCCAAGATCTCAGGGGAAAAAATGGAAGCACAGATAGACAAGACACAGAAATGTTTAACAAAGACCTTGAAGACTTAAAGAACAAACAAACCATACAATAACTGAAATGAAAACTACACTAGAAGGAATCAGTAACAGAATACCTGAGGCAGAATGGATAAATGAGTTGGAAGACAGAGTGGTGAAAATCACTGCCACAGAATAGAATAAAGAACAAAATGAAAAGAAATAAAGACCATCTAAGAGACCCCAGAGACAACATTAGACTCAACAACATTCATATCATAGGGGTCAAAGAGGGCGCAGAAGTAAAGAAGCTGCTTGCCAATTCTGGAGACACAAGAGACGCAAGTTCAACCCCTGGGTCGGGAAGATCTCCTGGAATAGGAAATGGCAAACCACTTCAGTATTCTTACCTGGAAAATTCCATTGGCAGAGGAGCCTGGTGGGCTATAGTCCATGAGGTTGCAAAGAGTTGGACATGACTGAGTGAGTGAACACATGCACACAGGAGGAGAAAAGAGAGAGAGAAAGGATCTGAGAAAATATTTTAAGAGCTAACAGTTGAAAGTATCCCTAACATGAGAAAGGAAATGGCTATCAAGTTCAGGAAACACAGAGAGTTCCAAGCAGGATAAACCTAAGGAGGAACATGCTAAGACACATAGCAATCAAACTGACAAAAATTAAAGGCAAACAAAATATATGAAAAGCAACAGGCAAAAAGCAACAATAGCATACAAGAGAACTTCCACAAGGTTGTCAGCAGATTTTTTGGCAGAAAATCTTCAGGACAGAAGGGAGTGGCATGATGTATTTAAAGTAATAAAAGAGAAGATCCTACAACCAAGAATACTCTACCCAGCAAGGGTTGACAAGCAAGACCTAACAGAATTCAGCACCACCAGAGCAGCTTTGTAACAAATGCTAAAGGAACTTCTCTAAGGGGAAAAGGAAAGGCCACAACTAGAAACAAGAAAATTACAAATGGAAAAGCTCACCTATAAAGGTAAATATACAGTAAAGGTAGGAGTTCATGCACACACAAATATGAAAACAAAACCACTGATGGTGAGAAGAGGAGGGCACAAATGCAGGATATTGAAAATGCATTTGAAATTAAAAGACTAGCAAATTAAAACAATCTTTTTTATATATAGACTGCTATATCAAAACATCATGGTAACTGCAAACCAAAAAATTTACAATAGATACACACACACAAAAAGAAAAAGGAACTCAAAGACAACACTAAAATTAGTCATCAGATCATGAGAAGAACAAAAGAGAAAGGGAAGAAAAAACAATAAAGCATCAATAAGAACATACATATGTATGACTATCTTAAACATAAATGGATTAAATGCTCTACCCAAAAGACAGACTGGCTGAATAGATACAAAAACAAGACCTGTATATTTGCTGTCTACAAGAAATCCACTTCAGATCTAGGGATATATACAGACTGAAAGTTAGCAGATGGAAAAAGTTATTTCATTCAAATGGAAATCAAAAGAAACCTGGAGTAGTAATACTCATATCAGACAAAACAGACTTTAAAATAAAGACTGTTACAAGAGACAAAGAAAGACCAAGTGATCAATTCAATAAGAAAATATAACAATTGTAAATATATATGTACTCAACATAGACACACCTCAATATATAGGGCAAATACTAACAGCCATAAAAGAAGAAATTGACAGACAGCAACACAGTAATACTGGGAAACTTTGACACTCCACTTTCATCAATAGACAGATCATCCAGACAGAAAATCCACAAGAAAACACAGGCCTAAAAAGATACATTGGAGCAGATGGACATAATTGATGTGTATATAGTATTCCATCCAAAAGCAGCAGAATACACATTATTCTCAAATACACATGCAACATTCTCCAGAATACATCACATGCTGAGCCACAAAGTGAGCCTCAGTAAAGTTAAGAAAACTGACATCATATCAACCATCCTTTCTGACCACAAAGTTATGATTCTTTTAATATGCTGTTGGATTCTGTTTCCTAATGTTTTGTTGAAGATTTTTGTGTCTTTGTTCATCAGTGATGTGTGTGTGTGTGCGTGTCTGTGTGCTCAGTCATGTCCAACTATTTGCAACCCCATGCACTGTAGCCTGCCAGGCCCTTTTCCAAGCAAGAATACTAGAGCAGTTTGCCATTTCCTACTGCAGGGGATCTTCCTGACCCAAGGATCGAATCTGCATCTCTTGTGTTTCCTGCATTGGAAGGCAGATTCTTTACCACTGCACCACTTGGGAAGCTCTCATCAATGATATTGCTCTACATTTTTATTTTTTACCAAAATTGTGACTGTTTGCAGATGACATGATACTCTACATAGAAAAATTTAAAGAAATCACCAGAAAGCTACTAGAGCTCATAAATGAATTTGATGAAGTTGCAGATTTTATAGTTGTAGATACAAAATTAATGCATAGAAATCTCTTTCATTCCTATACACTAACAACAAAAGATAAGAAAGAGAAATTAAGGAAATAATCCCATTTGCCATTGCAACAAGAAGAATAAAATACCTAGGAATAAGCCTACCTAAAGAGACAAAAGACTTGTACTCACAAAACTATAAGAAAATATATAATAAAACTAAAAGAAATCATAGACATATACTGATAGAGAAATATACCATTTTCTTGGATTGGAGGAGTCAATATTGTGAAATGAGTATACTACTCAAAGCAATCTACAGATTCAATGCAATCCCTATCAAAATGCCAATGGTGTTTTTCATAGAATGATAAAAATATATATATATATATAATTTGCATGGAAACACAAAAGACCCTGAATAGCCAAAGTAATCTTGAGAAAGAAAAACAGAGCTGGAGAAATCAAGATCCCTGACTTCAGACCATACTAAAAAACTACAGTAATCAAGACAGTATAATAATGGCACAAAAGCAGAAATATATATCAATGGAACAGGATTGAAAGCCCAAAGGTAAATACATGCAGGTGTGGTCACCTAATCTATGATAAAGAATATACAATGGAGAAAACAGTCTCTTCAATAAGTGGTGTTGGGAAAACTGGATAGCTACATGTAAAAGAATGAAGTTAGAATACTCCTTAATACCATACACAAAAATAAACTTATAATAGATTAAAGACTTAAAAGTAAGGTTAGATACTATAAAACTCTCAGAAGAAAATATAGGCAGAATACTCTCTGACATAATTCATAGAATGATCTTTTTCAATTCATCCATCACCCAGAATAATGGGAATAAAAACAAAATAAACAAATGGGATCTAATTAAACTCAAAAGCCTTTGCACAACAAAGGAAACCATAAACAAGATGAAAAGACAGCTCTTAGAATGGGAGAAAATATTTGACAATGAAGCAACTGATGAGAGATTAATCTCCAACATATACAAACATCTCATGCAACTCAAAAACAAACAAACAGCTCAATCCAAAAATGAGCAGACGACCTCAGTAGAAATTTCTCCGAAGAAGACATACAAGTGGCCAAGAGGAACATTCAAATATGCTCAACATTGCTAATTAGAGAAATGCAGATCAAAACTACACCGAGATATTGCCTCACACCAGTCCAAATGACCATCACCAAAAAAATCTACAAATAATAAATGCTGGAAATGATGTGGAGTAAAGGGACCCCTCTTATACTGTTGGTGGGAATGTAAACTGAAGCCCAGAATACTGGAGTGGGTAGCCTAGTCCTTCTCCAGTGGATCTTCCCAACCCAGGAATTGAACTGGGGTCTCCTGCATTGCAGGTGGATTCTTTACCAACTGAGCTATCAGGGAAGCTCAATATTGTTGGTAGAAATGTAAAATGATACAACCATTATGGAGAACAGTATGGAGGTTCCTTAAAAAAACTAAAAATAGAATTACCATATGATTCAGCAATCCCACTCCTGGGCATATACTCAGAGAAAACAATAATTTAAAAAATACATGCATTCAAATGTTTATTACGATGTGAGAGTTGACTGTGAAGAAGGCTGAGCGTCAAGAATTGATGCTTTTGAACTGTGGTGTTTGAGAAGACTCTTGAGAGTCCCTTTGACTGCAAGGAGATCCAACCAGTCCATTCTGAAGGAGATCAGCCCTGGGATTTCTTTTGAAGGAATGATGCTAAACTAAAATAGCTGAAACTCCAGTACTTTGGCCACTCTTTCCCAAAAATGAGGAAATATGTATATACAAGAGTTGACTAACACAACATTGTAAAAAGACTCTGATGCTGGGAGGGATTGGGGCAGGAGGAGAATGTTTGGGGTAATCAGCCCTGATCTTCATCCAGAGGATGAGATGGCTGATGGCATCACTGCCTAAGCAGAGAACCCACTTGAGACCACCTGGATGACTCACTTCCAGGAATGTCATAAAAAGTGGTTTTAAGTAGCTGTATTTGTGGTACCTTCTTATGGCAAGGATACAAAAAGAATACATACCAATTAAAAGATTGTTATTTACAACTCTGTAATAACCTGTATGGGAAGAGTCTGATTAACTCTGCTGTACAGCAGAAAGTAACAAAACATTATGAATCAACAACACTCCAATCAAAAAAATTTTTTTAAAAGACCAATATTTCAGATTAGGTAAAAGTTCAGTTCAGTTCAGTTCAGTCGCTCAGTCATATCCGACTTTTTGCCACCCCATGGACTGCAGCACGCCAAGCCTCCCTGTCCATCACTAATTCCCAGTTTACCCAAACTCATGTCCATTGAGTCCATGATGCCATCTAACCATTTCATCCTCTGTCGTCCCGTTCTCCTCCTGCCTTCAATCTTTCCCAGCATGAGGGTCTTTTCAAATGAGTCAGTTCTTCGCATCAGGTGGCCAAAGTATTGCAGTTTCAGCTTCAACATCAGTCATTCCAAGGAACGCCCAGGACTGATCTCCTTTAGAATGGACTGGTTGGATCTCCTTGCACTCCAAGGGACTCTCAAGAGTCTTCTCCAACACCACAGTTCAAAAGCATCAATTCTTCTGTGCTCAGCTTTCTTTACAGTCGAACTCTCAAATCAATACATGACTACTGGAAAAACCATAGCTTTGACTAGATGGACCTCTATTGGCAAAGTAATGTCTCTGCTTTTTAATATGCTCTCTAGGTTGGTCATAACTTTCTTTCCAAGGAGCAAGTGTCTTTTAATTTCGTGGCTGCAGTCAACATCTGCAGTGATTTTGGAGCCCCAAAAAATAAAGTCAGCCACTGTTTACACTGTTTCCCCAGCTATTTGCTATAAAGTGATGGGACCAGATGCCATGATCTTTGCTTTCTGAATGCTGAGCTTTAAGCCAACTTTTTCACTCTCCTCTTTCACTTTCATCAAGAGGCTTTTTAGTTGCTCTTCACTTTCTGCCATAAGGGTGGTGTCATCTGGATATCTGAGGTTATTAATAATTCTCCCAGCAATCTTGATTCCAGCCTGTGCTTCATCCAGCCCAGCCTTTCTCACGATGTACTCTGCATATAAGTTAAATAATCAGAGTGACAATATACAGCCGTGACGTACTCCTTTTCCTATTTGGAACCAGTCTGTTGTTCCATGTCCAGTTCTAACTGTTGCTTCCTGACCTGCATACAGGTTCCTCAAGAGGCAGGTCAGGTGGTCTGGTATTCCCATCTCTTTCAGAATTTTCCACAGTTTCTTGTGATCCACACAGCCAAAGGCTTTGGCATAGTCAATAAAGCAGAAATAGATGTTTTACTAGAACTCACTTGCTTTTTTGATGATCCAGCAGATATTGGCTATTTGATCTCTGGTTCCTCTGCCTTTTCAAAATCCAGCTTGAACATCTGGAAGTTCGTGGTTCACATATTGTTGAAGCCTGACTTGGAGAATTTTGAGCCTTACTTTGCTAGTGTGTGAGATGAGTGCAATTGTGTGGTAGTGTGAGCATTCTTTGGCTTTGCCTTTCTTAGGGATTGGAATGAAAACTGACCTTTTCCAGTCCTGTGCTCACTGCTGAGTTTTCCAAACTTGCTGACATATTGAGTGCAGCACTTTCACAGCATTACCTTTCAGGATTTGAAATAGCTCAATTGGAATTCCATCACCTCCACTAGCTTTGTTTGTAGTGATGCTTCCTAAGGCCCACTTGACTTCACATTCCAGGATACCTGGCTCTAGGTGAGTGATCACACCACTGTGATTATCTGGGTCATGAAGCTCTTTTTTGTACAGTTCTTCTGTGTATTCTTGCCACCTCTTCTTAATATCTTCTGCTTCTGTTAGGTCCATACCATTCCTGTCCTTTTGTGAGCCCATCTTTGCATGAAATGTTCCCTTGGTATCTCTACTTTTCTTGAAGTGATCTCTAGTCTTTCCCATTGTATTATTTTCCTCTATTTCTTTGCACTGATCACTGAGGAAGGCTTTCTTATCTCTCCATGCTATTCTTTGGAACTCTGCATTCAAATGGGTATATCTTTCCTTTTGTCTTTGCTTTTGGTTTCTCTTTTTTTCACAGCTATTTGTAAGGCCTCCTCAGACAGCCATTTTGCTTTTTTGCATTTCTTTTTCTTGGGGATGGTCTTGATCCCTGTCTCCTGTACAATGTCATGAACAGTGGCAGACTTTATTTTCCTGGGCTCCAAAATCACTGAAGATGGTGACTGCAGCCACGAAATAAAAAGAGGCTTACTCCTTGGAAGGAAAGTTATGAGCAACCTAGACAGCACGTTAAAAGCAGAGACATTACTTTGCCAACAAAGATCCATCTAGTCAAGGTTATGGTTTTTCCAGTAATCATGTATGGATGTGAGATTTGGACTATAAAGAAAGCTGAGCGCTGAAGAATTTATGCTTTTGAACTGTGGTGTTGGAGAAAGCTCTTGAGAGTCCCTTGGACTGCAGGGAGATCCAACCAGTCCATCCTAAAGGAAATCAGTCTTGAATGTTCATTGGAAGGACTGTTGTTGAAGCTGAAACTCCAGTACTTTGGCCACCTGATGTGAAGAACTGTCTCACTGGAAAAGACCCTGATGCTTGGAAAGATAGAAGGCAGGAGGAGAAGGGGACGACAGTGGAAGAGATGGTTGGATGGCATCACAGACTCAATGGACATGAGTTTGAGCAAACTCTGGGAGTTGGTGACGGACAGGGAGTCCTGACGTGCTGCAGTCCATGGGGTCACAAAGAATCAGACACGACTGAACGACTGAATTGAACTGTAAAGCATTCTGGGGCATTGAGGAAAACAATAGTTTTAAACTATAGTTTAAAAAGAAAGTGAAATCATCAGTTATTGGAGTTTAACAACTGATATGGTCATAGTAATCCAAGTCTGTGCCCCAATCACTAATACTGAAGAGCTGAAATTGAATGATTCTATGAAGACCTACAAGAGCCTCCAGAAATAAAGGAAAGAAAATATCCTTTTCAGCACTGGAATGCAAAAGTAGGAAGTCAAGAGATACCTGGGATAACAGGCAAGTTTGGCCTTGGAGTACAAAATGAAGCCAGGGAAAGGCTAACAGGGTTTTGCCAAGAGAATTCACTGGTCATAGCAAACACTGTCTTCCAACAACACAAGAATTGACTCTACACATTGACATCACCAGATGGTCGATACCCAAATCACATAGATTATATTCTTTGCAGTTGAAGATAGAGATGCTCTATAGAGTCAGCAGAAACAAGATTGGGAGCTGACTGTGGCTCAGATCATGAACTCCTTATTGCCAAATTCAAACTTAAATTGAAGAAAGTAGGGAAAAGCACTAGGCTGTTCAGGTATGACCTAAATCAAATCCCTATGATTATATACTGAAAGTGACAAATAGATTCAAGGGATTAGATCTGATAGATAGACTGCCTGAAGAATTTATGGATGGAGGTTCATGACATTGTATAGAAGGCAGTGATCAAAACCATCCACAAGGAAAAGAAATGCAAGAAGGCAGAATGGTTGTCTGAGGAGGCCTTCCAAATAGCTGAGAAAAGAAGAGAAGCAAAAGGAAAAGGAGGAAAGGAAAGATATACCTATTTGAATGCAGAGTTCCAAAGAATAGCAAGGAGAAATAAGAAAGCCTTCTTAAGTGAGCAATGCAAAGAAATAGGGGAAAGCAACAGACTGTGAAAGAGTAGAGATCTCTTCAAGAAAATTAGAGATACCAAGGGAACATTGCATGTAAAGATGAACAAATAAAGGACAGAAATGGTATGGACCTAACAGAAGCAGAAGATATTAAGGAGAGGTGGCAAGAATACACAAAAGAACTATACAAAAAGGATCTTAATGACCCAGATAACCACGATTGTGTGATCACTCACCTAGAGCCAGACAACTTGGAGTGTGAACTTCAATTTGTGTGAAGTCAAGTGGACCTTAGGAAGCATCACTTCATGGCAAATAGATGTGGAAACAGTGGAAACAGTGGCTTACTTTATTTTGGGGGGCTCCAAAATCACTGCAGATGGTGACTGCAGCCATGAAATTAAAAGACGCTTACTCCTTGGAAGGAAAGTTATGACCAACTTAGACAGCATATTAAAAAGCAGAGACATTGTTTTTCCAACAAAGGTCTCCATCTAGTAGGATGGACCTACTATGGTTTTTCCAGTAGTCATGTATGGATCTGAGAGTTGGACTGTGAAGAAAGCTGAGTGCTGAAGAATTGATGTTTTTGAGCTGTGGTGTTGGAGAAGACTCTTGAGAGTCCCTTGGACTGCAAGGAGATCCAACCAGTCCATCCTAAAAGAGATCATTCCTGAGTGTTCATTGGAAGGACTGATGTTGAAGCTGAAACTCCAATACTTTGGCCACCTGATGCGAAGAACTGACTGATTTGAAAAGACCCTAATGATGGGAAAGATTGAAGGCAGGAGAAGAATTGGATGACAGAGGATGAGATGATTGGATGGCATCACAGACTCAATGGGCATGAGTTTGGGTAAACTCTGGGAGTTGGTGATAGACAGGGAGGCTTGGCGTGCTGCAGTCCATGGCTTCACAAAGAGTCAGACACGACTGAGCAACTGAATTAACTGAATGATGGATGGTTGGATGCAGGGAAAGAATAAGGAGTAAAGATATAAGGAAAGAATGTAAAGATATAATGAAAGAATATAAAGATATAAGGAAAGAATAAGGCTAAAAGATAAAGCATTTATTTTCAGTGTCATGAACATATTCTAAAATCAAGCATAGTGTATGTTGTAAATGTTTGTGAATTACTAAAAAAGCATTGAATTGTACAGAGTAAATGGGTGAATTTTATCATCTGTGACTTGTGTGTTAATAAAGCTTTTATTAAAATATGTATGTCATATTTGCTGCATGAAATATGGGGTAAGAGGCACCAGGTATGCATTCCCATGTGAAGAAACCTACAATTGCTCCAGCTTAATTACTGGAGAAAGTTTCCAGGCAATGTCACAGAGACTCTTAACCAAAGCAGAGGCTGCTGTCTATATGACTTTAGGTAATGGAGGTCTCCTGGGAGGCCAAGGAGGATAGAATTTATAGAACAGCATGACAGATGAGAGATTCACACATAGAACTGTGAAGTTCTGTATGAGGTTTCACTTGAGTTTTCAATTGTTTACTAATCAGTGCATGCATGTGTGTAATCAATATAAGGAGTTTAAAAAGCACTTGGAATTATTACATAAAACAATAATCAGAGATCACACAGGGCAGAGAAAAGTGCCTTTTATTAATAGCCAAAGTGGACTAACGTATGTTTCAAAGTGCATGGGGTAGAGTAATAAGGATGTTCTCATCTCAGTTGTGGGTGAAAATTAGCCATGAACTAAATTCTGGCTCTGGTCCTATCTAACAAAGTTTAAAACAATGCACAAAATGATCTAACTGTTTCCAAGTATTTTGGAATATTTGGGATCTTGTCTTATGCTTAGCTTGTATGTTGTCAAGTGTTTGACTGTTGACAAAATAATTCAAATAACGATTATCATTGTGGAATTTTCATTGTGTCACTGGTGGCTCAGCTGGTAAAGAATCTGCCTGCAATACAAAAGACCTGGGTTTGATCCCTAGATCAGGAAGATCCCCTGGAGAAGGAATGACTACCCACTGCAGTATTCTTGCCTGGAGAATCCCATGGACAGAGGACCCTGGTGGGCTACAGTGCATGGGGTTGCAAGAGTTGGACATGACTTAATGACTGAACTGCCACTACCACATCAATGGGAAATGCAGTTGTGGCACCATGATTTTCAATGTCTCCTTATTGCATCCATTGTTAGGGGTTAGCTATTGCTTTCTTTCTCTAAGCTAGGTCATTTATGGCCATAGGAATTTAGGCAGGGAATAAAGGAAAAATGGCAACTCCCAGGGAACTTCACCCCAAACATATATATATATATATATATATATATATATATATATATATAATATTCATAAGAAAAAAATCCAGAACACAAAGTGAAAATTTACAATAGTTTGCATCCAATTTCAAAATGAGATATGCACAATGTGAGAAATAATGATTAGAAAAATTAATCAAACCAGCTCTAAATGATAAATATGGTAAAAATTAGCAGACTAGGATACTGAAAAATTAGTATAACTATTTCATATGCTCAGAATATTAGAGGAAATATTGAACACATTCAATAGAGACATGTTGAATAGTCTTGAAAAGATCCAAAATGATTTTCTAGATATAAAACTGCAATGCTTGAATTGAAAATTCCTTAAGTAGACTTTGTGGAAGAAAAAGAGAATTTGGGAAATTGGCAATGGAAGATATAAAAATGAAACAGACAAAAAAAATTGGATAAAAGCTCAGGTCATCATTGAGTTCTCTGACAAGTTCAAATGGCCATATATAAGTGAATTCAAAGACCCCAAAGCGGAGGGTAAGAGGAGCAGTAAAATATTTGAAGAATAATGGCTGAAATGTTTCCAAATTTGATTAAAAAAAAAAAAACACAAACTCACAGATCTAAAAAGTTCAGTAGCCTTCAGAATAATACAAGTGAGGAAAATTACACGATGGCACTCATCATGAAATAGCTTAAAACTATTATAAAGAGCAAATCATCAAATGGTAGTCAAAGAGAAAAAAGAAACATTGCATACCAAATAATAAAGATATAAATGGCATTAGATTTCTCAGTCAAAAATGTGCAAGCAAGAAGACAATGGAGTAATAACTTCAAGGCACTGAAAGAAAAATAAAAAGTATACTTAGAACTATTTTGTCAGTGAAACTGCTTTGCAAAACTATAGGCAAAATACTTTCTCAGAAATAAAATATCTCAAAGTATTCATTGCCAGCAGGTCTTCATTACAATAAATGTGAAATGCATTCCTTCAAGCACAAGGAAAAAAATACCAGATAGAAATCTGGATCTAACTAAGGAATGAAAAGCAAAGAAATTGGAAAAATACATGAATAAATATAAACATATCTTATTATGTAAATATAGCCCAAAATAATAAACTATTCCCAGATAAATGACTGGAGAAGGCAATGGCAACCCACTCTAGTACTCTTGCCTGGAAAATCCCACGGACAGAGGAGCCTGGTAGGCTGCAGTCCATGGGGTCGCTGAGGGTCGGGCACGACTGAGCGACTTCACTTTCACTTTTCACTTTCCTGCATTGGAGAAGGAAATGGCAACCCACTCCAGTGTTCTTGCCTGGAGAATCCCAGGGACGGGGGAGCCTGGTGGGCTGCCGTCTATGGGGTCGCACAGAGTCGGACACGACTGAAGCGCCTTAGCAGCGGCAGCAGATAAATGACAACAGTGGAGTCTACACCATATACAAAATTTAAATGCATTACAAAACTAGTTCATAGTCCAGAGGGAGGAAGAAAAAGAAATAAGATGATGTAAGTTTCTTATAGAATGTATTAAGCATAGTATCACTTGAAGTTAGACTATGATAAATCAGAAATATATATCATAAGACTCGAAGCAACCACTAATATAATTCAATAGAGTTATAGTTAAAAGGCAGCAATGCATAAAAAATAATTATGACAAATATTATATTAATCTATAAGAAGGTAAAAATAGGATAAAGTGACCAATAAACAAGTGGAACAATTAGAAAACAAACATCAAGACTATAATTGAAATTTCAATCATATCAACATTCACACTAATTGTAAATGATACAAATATCCAAAATAAATCAGACCATCAGATTGAATGAAAAAAAAAAAAGCCGTATGTTGCCTACTATGAATTAACAATAATAAATAAAATACAAAGAGGTTAAAAATAAAAACACAAAACACTTAAAGGACTTTAAAAAGATATACTATGCAAACAGTAATAAAAGGGACCAATGTCTGTATTAATGTTATATGAAGTAGATTTTAGAGCAAAGAAAATTATCAAAAATAATCTATTCATAATAATAAGCTGTCAATTATTCAAGAGGACAAAGTTATAAACGTTCATGTGCCTATTAATACAGTCATAAAATATATGAGGCAAAAACTGATAAAATTGCAAGAATAAATAGAGAAGGTCAGAATTATAATTGGAGAATCTTATAACACTCTTTTAATAATTGATGTAACAAGTAGCAAAAAGTCAGTAAATATGTTGACT
This sequence comes from Bos mutus, assembly GCF_027580195.1. Lineage (NCBI taxonomy): Eukaryota > Metazoa > Chordata > Mammalia > Artiodactyla > Bovidae > Bos > Bos mutus. The sequence continues at coordinate 66,586,802 of NC_091646.1, read as the reverse complement.
TGAAAAGTACTATCAACCAACTTAACAAACCCAAAAATATCAGAATAAAATTCTTTTCAAGTTCATACAGATCATATGCCAACAAAGACCATTTTTGGGGCCATAAAACAAGCTCAATACATTTTTAAAAGTTCAAATTATACTAGGTATATTTTTTTGTCTAAATGGATTTAAATTATAAATCAATATCTGTAAAATTCCCAAATATTTACAAAGTAAATAAAATACTTTTAAATAACCCATGAATCACAGAATAAATCAAAATGAAATTAGAAAGCATTTTGAGCTGAAATAAAATAAAAATAAAACATAAAAATTTGTGGGATGTCATTGAGGCAGTAGTTAGAGAAAAATTTATGGCACTAAATACTTGTATTCAGTTTAGTCGCTCAGTCATGTCTGACTCTTTGCAACCCTGTGGACCACAGTATGCCAGGCCTCCCTGTTCATCACCAACTCCTTCAGTTTACTCAAACTTATCTCCATTGAGTTGGTGATGCCACCCAACCATCTCATCCTCTGTCGTCCCCTTCTCCTCCTGCCGTCAATCTTTCCCAGCATCAGGGTCTTTTCAAATGAGTCAGTTCTTCGCATCAGGTGGCCAAAGTATTGGAGTTTCAGCTTCAACATCAGTCCTTCCAATGAATATTCAGGACTGGTTTCCTTTAGGATTGACTGGTTGAATCTCCTTGCAGTCCAAGGGACTCTCTCAAGAGCCTTCTCTAACACCACAGCTCAAAAACATCAATTCTTCAGCGCTCAGCTTTCTTTCTAGTCCAACTCTCACATGCATACATGACTACTGGAAAAACCATAGCCTTGACTAGACGGACCTTTGTTGGCAAAACAATGTCTCTGCTTTTTAATATTCTGTCTAGATTGGTCATAACTTTCCTTCAAAGGAGTAAACGTCTTTTAATTTCATGGCTGCAATTACCATCTGCAGTGATTTTGGAGCCCCCCAAAATAAAGTCAGCCACTATTTGTTTCCCCATCTATTTGCCATGAAGAGATGGGACTGGATGCCATGATCTTTGTTTTCCAAATGTTGAGTTTTAAGCCAACTTTTTCACTCTCTTCTACGTGTATTTGAAAGATGAAAGGTCTGAATCAAATGACCTCAGCCTCTACTTTATGAAGCTAGAAAATAGAGGCAATAAACTTCAAAATATGCAGAAAATTGAAATAATACTTATCAGAGAAGAAGACAATAAAATTAAAAACCAAAAATGATAGAAAAACAATGAAACAAAAAAATGTTTCTTGGAAAAGATCAACAAAATTGATAAGTGAAGTGACTTGAACCACTGTACTACCAGGTTCTAGACAGAGCAGAGGAAAGAAGGAAACCACAAGGAAAAATGTTAAGAATACATAGCATGAGTTAGATCACAGTGGTCTTGTTCCCTTACCAGTCAAAGTCTGCTTCACTTGTTACAAGAGTTGTCGCCTGGCCCCTCTCATCCAGTGTGACTGTTGATCTTGCCTGTTCTACATGGACTGCCTGGAGCCTCACTCACTGCCATGCCTCTGGGCAGGTGGATGTCTGAATCACATCGAACATGTGGTGCTGAACCAGAACATGACACTGAGCCACTGGTGCCAAGTGTTTGATCGTTTCCAGAATACAATTTCGCAGCACATTGTCAAAATGGACTTTCTGAACTGCATCCACGAGAAGCATCCTCCCAACTGCTGTGTGCTCCAGTAGGTCAAAAGAAGCTTGAAGACAATCCCATGTACCAAGGGAAACCAGCAATTCTCAAATATTGCCACTTGGTGGCAGTCAAGTGATCACATGGATCACAGCCGTATGTAACTCAATGAAGCTACAAGCCATGCCATGCAGAGCCACACAAGACAGACAGGTCATGGTGGAGAGTTCTGACAAAATGTGGTCCAGTGTAGAAGAGAATGGCAAACCACTTCACTGTTCTTGCCTTGAGAACCCTAGTATGAAAAGGCAAAAAGATGACACCAGAAGATGAGCTCCCTAGATCAGTAGGTATCCAATATGTTACTGGTAAAGAGTGGAAAAACAGCTCCAGAAAGAATGAAGTGGCTGGGCCAAAACAGAAACAACACTCAGTTGTGGATGTCTCTGGTGGTGAAAGTAAAGTCCAATGCTGTATAGAACAATATTGCATAGGAACCTGGAATGTTAGGTCTATGATCAAGGTAAATTAGACATGGTCAAGCAGGAGATAAGAAGAATGAACATTGACATTTTAGGAATCAGTGAACCAAAATGGATGGGAATGGGAGAATTTAATTCAGATGACTGTTATATCTACTATTGTGGGCAAGAATCCCTTAGAAGAAATGGAGTAGCCCTCATACTCAAGAAAAGAGTCTGAAATGCAGTAGTTGGGTGCGATCTCAAAAATGACAGAATGATCTCAGTTCATTCCCAAGGCAAACCATTCATCATCAGAGTAACCCAATTCTATGCACCAACCGCTAATACCAAAGAAGATGAATTGAATGATTCTATGAAGACCTACGAGACTTTCTAGAACTAACACCCCAAAAAGATGTCCTTTTCATTATAGGGGACTGGAATGCAAAAGTAGGAAGTCAAGAGATACCTGGAGTAACAGGCAAGTTTGGCCTTGGAGTACAAAATGAAGCAGGGAAAAGGCTAACAGAGTTTGCCAAGAGAATGCACTGGTCATAGTAAACATTCTCTTCCAACAACACAAGAGATGACTATACACATGGACATGACCAGATGGTCAATAACAAAATCAGACTGATTATATTCTTTGCAGCTAAAGATGGAGAAACTCTACAAAGTCAGCATAAATAAGATTGGGAGCTGACTATGGCTCAGATCATGAACTCCTTATTGCAAAATTCAGACTTAAATTGAAGAAAGTAGGAAAAACCACTGGGCCACTCAGGTATGACCTAAATCAAATCCCTTATAATTATACAATGGAAGTGACAAATAGATCAAGGGATTAGATCTGGTAGACAGAGTACCTGAAGAACTATGATGAAGGAGGCGGTGATCAAAACCATCCCAAAGGAAAAGAAATGCAAGAAGGCAAAATGGTTGTCTGAGAAGGCCTTACAAATAGCTGAGAAAAGAAGCAAAAGACAAAGGAGAAAGGGAAAGGTATACCTAACTGAATGCAGAGTTCCAGTGAATAGCAACGAGAGATAAATCTCTAGGCAGATTGATTAGAAACAATGAAAGGTGATGAAAAATATCACCTCTGCAGATTCTACATATATTAAATAAATCATAAGGGAATATTATAAACAACCTTATGACCATAAATTCAACTTAGATAAAATTAACAATTTCTTTGAAAGATGCAAACTACCATCATCTCCCCACAGGAAATAAATAACCTATTAAGCACTGTATCTAAAAAGAATATTGAATGTACAAATAATATTATCACACAAAAAAACTCCTAGCTCATTTGACATCACTGGTAAATTATACCAAATATTTAATTAAAATGATATAAAAATAACCCCAAATCAAAAATTGAAGGGGAAAATATTTCCTAACTCACTCTGTGAGGCCTACATTGTCCTAATATTCAAAACCAAATAACATTACTAAAAAACTGAAGCCAATATCTGTCATAAACAATGATGTAAGAATTCTAAATAAGATTTTAGCAAAATGAGCCCAACAATATGTAAAATGAATAATGAATATATGATGTATATATGCATGCATGTTCAATCATGTCTGACTCTTTGCAACCCTATGGACTGTAGCCTGCCAGTCCTCTCTGTCCATGAAAATTTCCAGGCAAGAATACTGGAGTGGGTTGCCATTTCCTACTGTATAAAGATAAGATGACTAAGAGTTCACTTCAGTAATGAAAAATGGGTTTAATGTACAAAATTTTAAAATATAATTAAACATTAAAAAATTTTAAAATGTGACATCAGATCAATGTTGTTGTTGTGTTCAGTTGCCAAGTCATGTCCAACTCTTAGTGACCGTATGGACTGCCTCATGACAGGCCTCCCTGTTCCTCACTATCTTCCAGAGTTTGCCCAAGTTCATGTCCATTGAATTGGTTATGTCATCCAACCATCTCATCCTGTGTCACCCTCTTCTCCTTCTGGCCCCCATTTTTGCCAGCATCAGAGTCTTTTCCAGTGAGACAGCCATTCCCATGAGGTGGCCAAAGTATTGAAGCTTCAGTTTCAGTATCAGTCCTTCCAAAGAGTATTCAAGGTTGATTTCCTTTAAGATTGACTGGTTTGATCTCCTTGGCTTCCAAGGAGTCTCAAGCACCACAGTTCTAAAACATCAATACTTCAGTGCTCTGCCTTCTTTATTGCCCAGCTCTCATATCTGTACATGAGTACTGGAAAGACCATTGCCTTGATTATATAGACCTCTCTCGGCAAAGTGATGTCTTTGCTTTTTAAACCACTGTTCAGATTTGTCATAGCTTTCCTGCCAAGAAGCAATCGTCTTCTAATATCATGGCTGCAGTCACCATCTGCAGTTAATTTAGACCCCAAGAAGAGGAAATTTGTCACTGCTTCCACCTTTTCTCCTTCTATTTGCCATGAAGTGATGGGATTGGATGCCATATCTTAGTTTTTTTAATATTGAGTTTTAAGCCAGCTTTTTCACTCTCCCTTTTCACCTTCATCAACAGGCTCTTTAGTTTTTCTTCACTTCCTGCCATTACAGTGGTATCATCCAGATATCTGAGGTTGTTGATGTTTCTCCCACCTATATTCCAGCTTGTAACTCATCCAGCCTGGTATTTCGCGTGATGTGCTCTGCATATAAGTTAAATAAGCAGGGTGACAATAAACAGCCTTGTTGTACTCCTTTCTCAATCCTGAACTAGTTACTTGTTCCATTCGGGGTTCTAACTGTTGTTTCCTGACCCACATACAGGTTCCTCAGGAGACAGGTAAGATAATCTGGTATTCCCATCTCCTTAAGAGTTTTCCACAGTTTGTCGTGAACCACACAGTCAAAGGCTTTAGTGTAGTCAATGAAACAGATGTAGATGTTTTTCTGGAATTCCCTTTCTTTCTCTATGATCCAGTGAATGTTGTCAATTTGATCTCTGGTCCCTCTGTCTTTTCTAAACCCAGCTTGAGCATCTGGAAGTGCTTTGTTTGAGTAATGCTGAAGCCTAGTTTGGAGGATTTTGAGCATAACCTTACTAGCATGGGAGAAGAGTGCAATTGTCCAGTGTTTTTGAAAATTCTTTAGTACTGCCCTTCTTGGGAATTGGGATGAGGACTTTTCCAGTCCTGTGGCCACTGCTGAGTTTTCCAAATTTGCTGACATATTGAGTGCCACATTTCAATAGCATCATCTTTTAGGATTTTAAATAGCTCAGCTGGAATTCCATCGCCCATTTGACTTCACACTGCAGAATGTCTGGCTCTGAGTGAGAGATTACACCATTTGGTTATCCAGGTCATTAAGATTTTTTTTGTACAGTTCTTCTATGTATTTTTTACATCTCTCGATCTCTTCTTCTTCTGTTTGGTCTTTACCATTTCTGTCTTTTATTATGCCCATATATGGATGAAATATTCCTTTGATATTCCCAATTTTGTTCAATAGATCTCTAATTTTACCCTTTCTGTTGTTTTCCTCTATTTCTTTGCATTGTTCATTGAAGAAGGCCTGCTCATCTTTCCTTGCTATTCTCTGGAATTTTGCATTTAGTTGGGTGTACCTTTCCCTTTCTCCCTTGCTCTTCACTTCTCTTCTTTCCTCAGCTATTTATAATGCCTCCTCAGACAACCACTTTGCCTTCTGGCATTTCTTTTCCTTTGGGATGGTTTTGCTTGCTGCCTTCTGTACAATATTACAGACCTCTGTGCATAGTTCTTCAGGCACTCTGTTTACTAGATCTATCCCTTGAATCTATTCACATTCGATTCACAGGGGATTTGATTTAAGTTATACCTGACTAGCCTAGTGGTTTTCCCTGCTTTCTTTAATTTAAACCTGAATTTTGCTATGAGGAGCTAATAATCTGAACCACAGTCAGCTCCCAGTCTTATTTGTGCTGACTGTATACAGCTTCTTCATCTTTAGTTACAGAGAATGTAGTCAATCTGATTTCAGTATTGACCATTTAGTTATGTCCATGTGTAAAGTCATGTCTTGTGTTGTTCAAAAAGGGTGTTTGCTATGATCAGTGCATTCTTTTGGCAGAATTCTGTTAGCATTTGCCCTGCTTCATTTTGTATTCCAAGGCCAAACTTGCCTATTATTCCAAGTATCTCTTGACTCCCTACTTTTGCATTCCAATCCCCTATGATGAATAGGACATATTTTGGGGGCATTATTTCTAGGAGGTCATATAGGTCTTCACAGAGCTGATCAACTTCAGCTTCTTCAACATCGGTGTTTGTGGCATAGGCTTGGATTACTGTGATGCTGAATGGTTTGCCATGGAAATGAATGAGATCATTCTGTCATTTTTAAGGTTGTATCCAAGTACTGCATTTTGGACTCTTTTGTTGACTATGAAGGCTACTCCATTTCTTCTATGGGATTCTTGCCCACAATAGTAGTTATAATGGTTGTCTGAATTAAATTCACCCATTCCCATCCGTTTTATTTCATTGATTCCTAAGATGTCAATGTTTACTCTTGCCATCTCCTGTTTGACCACATCAAGTTTACCTTGATTTATGGACCTAACATTCCAAGTTCCTATGCAATACTGTTCTTTACACTATCAGAGTTTACTTTCATCACCAGACACACCCCCAACTGAGTGTCTTTTCTGCTTTGGCCCAGCTGCTTCATTCTTTCTGGAGCTATTAGTAGTTGTCCTCCATTCTTCCCCAGTAGCATATTGGACACCTTTCAACCTGGAAGGGGGGGGGTCATCTTTTAGTGTCATATGTTTGTGCCTTTTTATACAGTTCATGAGTTTCTCACAGCCAGTATACTGGAGTGGTTTGCCATTCCCTCCTCCAGTGGATCTGCTTTTTAATATGCTGTCTAGGTTGGTCATAACTTTCCTTCCAAGGAGTAAGCGTCTTTTTATTTCATGGCTGCAGTCACCATCTGCAGTGATTTTGGAGTTCCCCCAAATAAAGTCTCTCACTGTTTCCATTGTTTCCCCATCTATTTGCCATGAAGTGATTGGACCAGATGCCATGATCTTAGTTTTCTGAATGTTGAGTGTGAAGCCAACTTTTTCACCCTCTTCTTTCACTTTCATCAAGAGGCTCTTTCGTTCTTCTTTGCTTTCTGCCATAAGGGTGGTGTCATCTGCATATCTGAGATTGTTGATATTTCTCCTAGAAATCTTGATTCCAGCTTGTGCTTCATCCAGCCCAGCCTTTCTCATGATGTACTCTGCATATAAGTTAAATAAGCAGCGTGACAATATTCAGCCTTGTCGTACTCCTTTTCCTTTTTGGAAACAGTTTGTTGTTCCACGTCCAGTTCTAACTGTTGCTTCTTGACCTGCATACTGATTTCTCAGGAGGCAGGTCATGTGGTCTGGTATTCCCATCTCTTTCAGAATTTTCCAGTTTGTTGTGATCCACACAGTCAAAAGCTTTGGCATAGTCAATAAAGCAGAAGTTTTTCTGGAACTCTCTTACTTTTTCAATGATCCAAAGAAATATAAAATAGTAGATATTCAAATAAACTTTTTATACTTCAAGATTAGCATGATTAGCATGCTTTTCCTTCTGCTGGACATTTAGTGTGGATGTTTGTGTTGATAGAATCAGTAGTTTGACTAGGTTTGAAATTTGCTAAGTCGCTATGGTTGCTATGGTTTCCAGAGTTCAAATTTGTTGCTATGGTTACCAGAGGCAAACTTGCTGTTACTATGGACACCAGAGATTTCAAAATCCTCTAGTGAAACCTTGTTTTTATCACTTCTCTTGGCTTTGGATCTTTTTTTTGTTTGTTTTCCTTTCCATAGTCTGTCTTTTGCCATTCTTCCAGCTACACTCCACCATTGTGTTTACTTAAGGTTTGTCAGCCTAGTAAGAAGGTGGTTGAAGGGGCCATTCTCTTATGTTCTTTATAAGTCTCAGTTTTAGGGAAGTATCTTGAACTTGGATTTGAGTTATGTTATTCACAGGTACTCCTATCCCTCCTCCAAATGTGGAAGCCTCTAGAGACAAAAATATGGGTACAGTTTTGGTGGTGGTCTCCATTCCCCTCACTAAATTTGAAATGAGTTTCCATTAGTACACCACTCTAAAGTAAGGTATTTTGTTCTGAACTGCAGATGGAGGAGAGGAAGATATTGATCCAGGTTAATATTTGCAGTAGCTATTGATTTTTTCCTCCAGCCAGAAACATGGGAAAGCTTTCCAAGGATCCTCTTTAGTCTTATTTGTGTGGTTTCTGGAAGAAAAAGACATGCAAAGGGATGAGAACCCACCTATGCTTGAAGCCCCCAGGGCTTCATGCTTTCATGGTAATACACGGTTGGTCTTTGGCAGTTGGCTAAATATTTCTAGTTTGATCTTCCTATAGCTTATATGATCAACTCAGATGACTCAGTGGTAAAGAACCCACCTGCCACACAAAGACAGAAATACAGACCAATGGAACAAGATAGAAAAGCCAGAGATAAGTCCATGTACCTATGGGTAACTTATCTTTGACAAAGGAGGCAAGAATACACAATGGAGAAAAGATAGTCTCTTCAATAAGTGGTGCTAGGTAAACTGGACAGCTATGTGTAAAAGAATTAAATTAGAACACTTCCTTATACCATACACAAAGATAAACTGAAAATGGATTAAAGACCTAAATTTAAGACCAGAAACTATAAAACTCTTAGAGGAAAACATAGGCAGAATAATGTATGACATAAATCACAGCAAGATCCTCCATGACCCACCTCCTAGAGTAATGGAAGTAAAAACAAAATTAAGCAAATGGGACCTAATTAAACTCAAAAGCTTTTGCACAGCAAAGGAAACTGTAAACAGGGTGAAAAGACAACCCTCAGAATGGGAGAAAATAATAGCAATTGAAACAAGTGACAAATGATTAATCTCCAAAATATATAAGCAGCTCATGCAACTCAATACCAGGAAAACAAACAATCCAATCAGCAAGTTGGCAGAAGACCACTCCAAAGAAGACATACAGATGGCTAATAAACACATGAAAGGATGCTCAACATCACTTATTATTAGAGGAATACAAATCAACTAGAATGAAATACTACCTCACACTGGTCAGAATGGCCACCATTAAAGATCTACAAACAATAAATGCTGCAGAGAGTGGGGAGAAAAGGGAACCCTTTTGCAGTGTTGGTGGAAATGTAAATTGATACAGTCACCGTGGAAGACAGTATGGAGATTCCTTAAAAAAAAAAAAACTAGGAATAAAATTACCATATGACTCAACAATCCCACTACTGGGCATATACCCTGAGAAAATCATAATTGAAAAAGGCACATGTATCCCAGTGTTCATTGCAGCACTATTTACAATAGCTAGAACATGGAAGCAACCTAGATGTCCATTGACAGATGAATGGATAAAGAAGCTGTGGTACATATAGACAATGGAATATTACTCAGGCATTAAAAGGAAGGCATTAAGTCAGTTCTAATGAGGTGGATGAACCTATAGAGCCTATTATACAGTTAAGTAAGTCAGAAAGAGAAAAAAATATCATTTATTAATGCATATACATGAAATCTAGAAAGATGGTACTGATGAACCTATTTGCAGGGCAGCAGTGGAGATGTGGACATAGAGAATACACTTGCAGATGCAGGGGAGGAAGGAGAGGATGGGACAAATGGAGATCATGAAATGTAGCATGGAAACGTATATATTACCATATGTGAAATAGATAGCCAGTGGGAATTTTCTGTATGACTCAAGGAGCTCAGACTGGTGCTCTGTGACAATCTAGAGGAATGTGATAGAATGGGAGGTGGGAGGGAGGGCCAAGAGGGAGGGTTCATATGTATACCTATGGCTGATTCATGTTGGTGCATGGCAGTAAGCAACACAATATTGTAAAGCAATTATCCTTCAATTAAAAATAAATAAATTTTTAAAAATTCACCTGCCAGTACAGGAGATTCAGAAAATGTGGGTTCGATTCCTGGGTTGGGAATATCCCCTGGAGAAGGGAATGGCAACCCACTTCAGTATTCTTGCTTGGGAAATCCCATGGACAGAGGAGCCTGGCAGGCTATGGTCCATAGGGTCACAAAGAGTCAGACAAAACTGGGACTGAGCATGCACAAATACATACCTTAAATGGCATTCAATGACATCTATTCTGGGTACACAATTATCTAATCATGTTTCTGTCATGTCAGTTTGCCCATTTTAAGTCTAATTTTGTAATAGGTTCTGGAAAAGTTGTTAGTTTACATTTTGTCCAGCGCTTTTCTTGTTGTATAGATCAAAGTGATGTTCTTGCCACGTTTCTATCTTCCAGATGAAATCAGACACTACTGTTAATAAGCCTTTAAAGAGATTTAAATAATAACAATAACTTTATATGGTTACCCAAGCAGTTATCATTTTGGGGGACATTCCTCTGTGTAGATCCATTTCCCATCTGCTTTCATTTTCCTTCTGTCTGAAAGACTTCATTTAACTGTTTTTGTAGTGTGGATTTGCTGCTGATATATGTTTGAAAAAAGTCTTCATTTTACTTTCATTGTTTTGAAAGACATTCTTTCTAGGTACAGATTTCTAGGCTGACAGTTTTTCTCTTTCAGTACTTGTGTTAGGGAAAAAGAAGCCAATACAATGTGTGCTTCGTATATTTTTTGTTTTAAAAAAGTTGTTGACATTGAAACATGTGTAATATCATGTATGAAACGAGTCGCCAGTCCAGGTTCGATGCACGATACTGGATGCTTTGGGCTGGTGCACTGGGATGACCCAGAGGGATGGTATGGGGAGGGAGGAGGGAGGAGGGTTCAGGATGGGGAACACATGTATACCTGTGGTGGATTCATTTCAATATTTGGCAAAACCAATACAATATTGTAAAGTTTAAAAATAAAATAAAATTAAAAAAAAACATTGGAAACAAACCTTGTAAACTTTGTATTTTATTTTGTCAACCAGATTCCAAGATTAATTCCCCATCCATATGCAATTCTATCGCACCATTTATAAAGCTCTTTACATATGAATTATTACTCAATAAAATCCTTCCTTTTATACAAAGAAAAAAAAAAGTTGTTTCAGGAAGGAAGGTCTCTGGATTTTCACCCAATGGCAGATTCGCAATGGCAGACTGGTCCACTGACTCTTGGTCCTCTGTCCAGAGGTAGAAGTGAATCAGGTCGATGGTCTCTTGAACATCTGCTTACCCAGACCCTGCGACTCTTCATCCTCCACTCTGTGGAAGAAGGGTGTATAGATAGGTGCTTCCCTTACGTGGTGCTACTAGTAGAGACGGAGTGGGGAGCTCACTCACACTGAATGACAGGAAAATAGTCCAAGGAAAGTATCTCTGTCCAATAAGTTATTATCCTCTTTCATCTAATGATACCAGTGGTTCAGAGAAAAATGATTCATACCCATAGGTGGCACTAGCACAGATATAGCAAGAAATAAAGCAGAACCAGAAGAAGGTAGAATACAATAGCATGGCAAAGGCTCAGAAAACTGAGTTATTAAAACTACAGTCCACAAAAAAGACCCGAACTATATACTAAACTACCTGAAGCTGGGTAAGAAGCATGGAACAGATTCTTTCTCACAGCCCTCAGAAGAAACTAATCCTGCCAGCAACATAATGTTGGTTATCTAGACACCAGGATGTCTGGCTCTAGGTGGGTGATCATACAATTGTGGTTATCTGGGTCATTAAGATCTTTTTTGTATAATTCTTCTGTGTATTTTTGCCACCTCCTCTTAATATTTTCTGCTTCTGTTAGGTCCATACTATTTCTGTCCTTTATTGTGCCCATCTTGCATGCAGTGTTGCCTTGGTATCTCTAATTTTCTCGAAAAAGATCCCTAGGCTTTCCCATTCTATTGTTTTCCTCTATTTCTTTGCATTGATCACTGAAGAAGGCTTTATTATCTCTCCTTGCTATTCTTTGGAACTCTGCATTCAAGTGGGTATATCTTTCCTTTTCTCCTTTGCCTTTCATTTCTCTTCTTTTTATCAGGTATTTGTAAGGCATCCTCAGACAACCATTTTGCCTTTTTGCATTTTTTTTTCTTCGGGATGGTCTTGATCACTGCCTCCCATACAATGTCACGAACCACAGTCCATAGATCTTCAGGCACTCTATCATATCTTATCCCTTGAATCTATTTGAACTATTCAAAAAAGATCTTCATGACCCAGATAACCACGATGGAGTAATCACTCACCTAAAGCCAGACATCCTGGAATGTGAAGTCAAGAAGGCCTTAGGAAGCATCACTATGGACAAAGCTAGTGGGGGTGATGGAATTCCAGTTGAGCTGTTTCCAATCCTAAAAGATGATGCTGTTAAAGTGCTGCACTCAATATGCCAGCAAATTTGGAAAACAGCAGTGGCTACAGGACTGGAAAAGGTTATTTTCATTCCAATCATAAAGAGAGGCAATACCAAAGAATGCTCAAACTACCTCACAATTGCACTCATCTCACAGGCTAGCAATGTAATGCTCAAAGTTCTCTAAACCAGGATTCAACAGTACATGAACCATGAACTTTCAGACGTTCAAGCTGGGTTTAGAAAAGGCAGAGGAACCAGAGATCAAGTTGCCAACATCTGTGTGTTTCAGAAAAACATCTACTTCTGCTTTACTGACTACGCCAAAGCCTCTGACTGGTAGATCACAACAAACCATGGAAAATTCTTAAAGAAATGGGAAAACCAGGCCACCTTACCTGCCTCCGGAGAAATCAGTATGTAGGTCAAGAAGCAACAGTTAGAACTGGACATGGAACAACAGACTGGTCCAAATCAGGAAAGGAGAAAGTCAAGGCTGTATATTGTCAGCCTACTTATTTAACTTATATGCAGAGTACATCATGCGAAATGCTGAGCTGGATGAAGCACAAGCTGAAATCATGATTGCTGGGAGAAATACCAACAACCTCACAGATACACAGATGACACCACCCTTATGGCAGAAAGCAAAGAAGAACTAAAGAGCCTATTGATGAAAGTGAAAGAGGAGAGTGCAAATGTTGGCTTCAAACTCAACATTCAGAAAACTAAGATCATGGCATCTGGTCCCATCACTGCATGGCAAATAGATGGGGAAACAGTGGAAACAGTGAGAGACTTTATTTTGGGGGGCTCAAAAATCACTGCAGATGGTGATTATGCCATGAAATTAAAAGACACTTGCTTCTTGGAAGGAAAGCTATGACCAATCTAGACAGCATATTAAAAGCAGGAGACATGACTTTGCCAACAAAGGTCCATCTAGTCAAAGCTATGGTCTTTCTAGTACTCATGTATGGATGTGAGAGTGAAATCGCTCAATCGTGTCCGACTCTTTGCGACCCCAGACTGTAGCCTACCAGGCTGCTCTGTCCATGGGATTTTCCAGGCAATAGTACTGGAGTGGATTGCCATTTCCTTCTCCAGGGGATCTTCCCAACCCAGGGCTCGAACCCGGGCCTCCCACATTGTAGACAGATGCTTTACTGTCTGAGCCACCAGGGAAGTCCTATGGATGTGAGAGTTGGACTATAAAGAAAACTGAGTGCTGAAGAATTGATGCTTTTGGACTGTGGTGTTAGAGAAGACTCTTGAGAGTCCCTTGGACTGCAAGGGGATGCAACTAGTCTATGCTAAAGGAAATCAGTCCTGAATATTCATTGGAAGGACTGATGCTGAAGCTGAAACTCCAATACTTTGGCCACCTCATGCGAAGAGTTGACTCATTGGAAAAGACCCTGATGCTGGGAAAGATTGAAGGCACGAGGAGAAGGGGACGACAAAGAATAAAATGGTTGGTTGGCACTCCCAACTCGATGGACATGAGTTTGAGCAAGCTCCAGGAGTTAGTAAAGAACAGGGAAGCCTGGCATGCTGCAGTCCATGGGGTCACAGAGTCGGACACGACTGAACTGAACGGACAGATCTAGACACCAGAACTCTGAGACAATCAATTTCTTTTCCTTTAGCCACCCAATTCTGATACTTTATTATGGCAACCTTAAGAAAGTAATTAACAACTTGAATGAGGAAAGATGACAAGCTTGTTCCAATAACAATATGTATCAGATATTGGAATGATCTGAGGATTTTTATAGACAGATTTATTGAGATATAATTCACATAACGTACAATTCTCCCATTTTAAGTGTGCAGTTTAATGTTTTTTTTAGTATACTCATAGGATTGTGCAATCATAACCACAATCTAATTTTAGAACATTTCACACCCCACTAAAAGGAAGCCATATCTATGAGCAATCAACCATCATCCCTATTCAACCCCAGACATAAGAATCCAGGGATCGATTTTCTGTATTTATAAATTTGCCTATTATGGACAGTTCATATCAATGAAATCATATATTATATCACTCTTTGTAATTGGCTTCTTTCACTTAGCATGCATATAAGTGTCATTCATATTGTAGTGTGCATTAGTATTTATTTCTTTTATTGATAAGCAATATTACATTGCATGAATATGCTAATTTTTAATATATTCATCAGTTAGTGGACATTACATTTGTTCCCATTTGGGGGATATTATAAATAATTCCACTACATGTGCAAATCTTTGCTAAAATGTATCCTTCCATTTCTTTTCAGTGTACACCTTAGAGTGGTAGGTCATACAGTGATTTTATGTCTATCTTTTTGATAAACTTCCAAAATGTTTCCTGTAGTGACCATATACATTTTCACATAAACCAGCAACTTATGAGGTTCCAAATGTTCTGAACAAGGTTTTTAAAGTAGTCATCATAAATATGTTTCAATAATAAATTACAAATTCTCTAAAACAAATGAAAAATTGGAAAGTATCATAAAAATGTAAGTTATAACAAAAGGCTAAATGTACATTCTAGAACTGATGAATAGAATAAACAAAAAGAACAATCTGCTGATTGGCTTGATAGTAGAATGGTAATGACAGAGATGGAATCAGTAAACCTAAGGACAGAACAATATAATTATTCAATCTGGAAAACAGAAAATTGACTGGAAAAAAAAAAAAATGAACAGGCACAATACTCTGTGAGACATTAACAAAAGACCTAACATGTATATCATCAAGGTCTCAGATGAAGAGGGGAAAGTAGAGAAGTCTGAAAAAGTATAAAAAAATAAATCATTCCAAATAAGGCAACCTACAGAGTAAAAAGGCTGAGTGAACCCTCAAAAGAGGTAAACAAAAAGAAACCCGTCAAAAGACACACCATAAACTTCTGAAAAATAAATACCAAGAGAAAACATCACAAATGCAAGTAGAGAAACTATGTATTACCTGTAGGGAAAAATTTTAATAACAGCCAATTACTATTGAGGCCAGAAGGAAGTGGCACATCTTTCAGGTGCTGATGGAAAAGTATTGCCAACCATGGAGTCTATACTGGTAAAGCTATTCTTCAGGAATGAAAGAGAAATTATGACATTCTCATATGAAGGAAAACAGAATTTGGGACTAGCAGACCTATTCTTAAATAATAGCTAAATTATTGTTCTTCAGCAGAAAGAAAATAAAAAGAAGAAAAATTAGACCTTCAGAAAAGTAAGAAGAACAACCTAATCAGTAAAAATAGAGTAAATATAATAGACTATTCTTTTCCTCATGAATTTCTTAAATTATATTTAAGGGTTAAGCAAAAATTAAAGTAGTGTTGTTGAGGGTTCAATGAATGCAGAGAAATATATGAGACAATTTTTTTAATGGAGATAATAGAAAGATCTAAATCAAATAAGTTTTTAAAATATCACTCAAAAAAATCACTCAGGGTAGTTAAACACTGTAACAGTAGGCTGTGATTAAAATATATATATATACACACACACACATATAATTCTTAGAAAGCCACTGATAATTATACAAAAATGATATATACTCAAGAACACTATAAAATAAAACTGAATTATTAAATATTCCATCTCACAGGCTAGCAATGTAATGCTCAAAGTTCTCTAAACCAGGATTCAACAGTACATGAACCATGAACTTTCAGACGTTCAAGCTGGGTTTAGAAAAGGCAGAGGAACCAGAGATCAGAGTTGCCAACATCTGTGTGTTTCAGAAAAACATCTACTTCTGCTTTACTGACTACGCCAAAGCCTCTGACTGGTAGATCACAACAAACCATGGAAAATTCTTAAAGAAATGGGAAAACCAGGCCACCTTACCTGCCTCCGGAGAAATCAGTATGTAGGTCAAGAAGCAACAGTTAGAACTGGACATGGAACAACAGACTGGTCCAAATCAGGAAAGGAGAAAGTCAAGGCTGTATATTGTCAGCCTACTTATTTAACTTATATGCAGAGTACATCATGCGAAATGCTGAGCTGGATGAAGCACAAGCTGAAATCATGATTGCTGGGAGAAATACCAACAACCTCACAGATACACAGATGACACCACCCTTATGGCAGAAAGCAAAGAAGAACTAAAGAGCCTATTGATGAAAGTGAAAGAGGAGAGTGCAAATGTTGGCTTCAAACTCAACATTCAGAAAACTAAGATCATGGCATCTGGTCCCATCACTGCATGGCAAATAGATGGGGAAACAGTGGAAACAGTGAGAGACTTTATTTTGGGGGGCTCAAAAATCACTGCAGATGGTGATTATGCCATGAAATTAAAAGACACTTGCTTCTTGGAAGGAAAGCTATGACCAATCTAGACAGCATATTAAAAAGCAGAGACATGACTTTGCCAACAAAGGTCCATCTAGTCAAAGCTATGGTCTTTCTAGTACTCATGTATGGATGTGAGAGTGAAATCGCTCAATCGTGTCCGACTCTTTGCGACCCCATAGACTGTAGCCTACCAGGCTGCTCTGTCCATGGGATTTTCCAGGCAATAGTACTGGAGTGGATTGCCATTTCCTTCTCCAGGGGATCTTCCCAACCCAGGGCTCGAACCCGGGCCTCCCACATTGTAGACAGATGCTTTACTGTCTGAGCCACCAGGGAAGTCCTATGGATGTGAGAGTTGGACTATAAAGAAAACTGAGTGCTGAAGAATTGATGCTTTTGGACTGTGGTGTTAGAGAAGACTCTTGAGAGTCCCTTGGACTGCAAGGGGATGCAACTAGTCTATGCTAAAGGAAATCAGTCCTGAATATTCATTGGAAGGACTGATGCTGAAGCTGAAACTCCAATACTTTGGCCACCTCATGCGAAGAGTTGACTCATTGGAAAAGACCCTGATGCTGGGAAAGATTGAAGCACGAGGAGAAGGGGGGACGACAAAGAATAAAATGGTTGGTTGGCACTCCCAACTCGATGGACATGAGTTTGAGCAAGCTCCAGGAGTTAGTAAAGAACAGGGAAGCCTGGCATGCTGCAGTCCATGGGGTCACAGAGTCGGACACGACTGAACTGAACGGACAGATCTAGACACCAGAACTCTGAGACAATCAATTTCTTTTCCTTTAGCCACCCAATTCTGATACTTTATTATGGCAACCTTAAGAAAGTAATTAACAACTTGAATGAGGAAAGATGACAAGCTTGTTCCAATAACAATATGTATCAGATATTGGAATGATCTGAGGATTTTTATAGACAGATTTATTGAGATATAATTCACATAACGTACAATTCTCCCATTTTAAGTGTGCAGTTTAATGTTTTTTTAGTATACTCATAGGATTGTGCAATCATAACCACAATCTAATTTTAGAACATTTCACACCCCACTAAAAGGAAGCCATATCTATGAGCAATCAACCATCATCCCTATTCAACCCCAGACATAAGAATCCAGGGATCGATTTTCTGTATTTATAAATTTGCCTATTATGGACAGTTCATATCAATGAAATCATATATTATATCACTCTTTGTAATTGGCTTCTTTCACTTAGCATGCATATAAGTGTCATTCATATTGTAGTGTGCATTAGTATTTATTTCTTTTATTGATAAGCAATATTACATTGCATGAATATGCTAATTTTTAATATATTCATCAGTTAGTGGACATTACATTTGTTCCCATTTGGGGGATATTATAAATAATTCCACTACATGTGCAAATCTTTGCTAAAATGTATCCTTCCATTTCTTTTCAGTGTACACCTTAGAGTGGTAGGTCATACAGTGATTTTATGTCTATCTTTTTGATAAACTTCCAAAATGTTTCCTGTAGTGACCATATACATTTTCACATAAACCAGCAACTTATGAGGTTCCAAATGTTCTGAACAAGGTTTTTAAAGTAGTCATCATAAATATGTTTCAATAATAAATTACAAATTCTCTAAAACAAATGAAAAATTGGAAAGTATCATAAAAATGTAAGTTATAACAAAAGGCTAAATGTACATTCTAGAACTGATGAATAGAATAAACAAAAGAACAATCTGCTGATTGGCTTGATAGTAGAATGGTAATGACAGAGATGGAATCAGTAAACCTAAGGACAGAACAATATAATTATTCAATCTGGAAAACAGAAAATTGACTGGAAAAAAAAAAAATGAACAGGCTTGCAATGCTCTGTGAGACATTAACAAAAGACCTAACATGTATATCATCAAGGTCTCAGATGAAGAGGGGAAAGTAGAGAAGTCTGAAAAAGTATAAAAAAATAAATCATTCCAAATAAGGCAACCTACAGAGTAAAAAGGCTGAGTGAACCCTCAAAAGAGGTAAACAAAAAGAAACCCGTCAAAAAGACACACCATAAACTTCTGAAAATAAATACCAAGAGAAAACATCACAAATGCAAGTAGAGAAACTATGTATTACCTGTAGGGAAAAATTTTAATAACAGCCAATTACTATTGAGGCCAGAAGGAAGTGGCACATCTTTCAGGTGCTGATGGAAAAGTATTGCCAACCATGGAGTCTATACTGGTAAAGCTATTCTTCAGGAATGAAAGAGAAATTATGACATTCTCATATGAAGGAAAACAGAATTTGGGACTAGCAGACCTATTCTTAAATAATAGCTAAATTATTGTTCTTCAGCAGAAAGAAAATAAAAAAGAAGAAAAATTAGACCTTCAGAAAAGTAAGAAGAACAACCTAATCAGTAAAAATAGAGTAAATATAATAGACTATTCTTTTCCTCATGAATTTCTTAAATTATATTTAAGGGTTAAGCAAAAATTAAAGTAGTGTTGTTGAGGGTTCAATGAATGCAGAGGAAATATATGAGACAATTTTTTTTAAATGGAGATAATAGAAAGATCTAAATCAAATAAAGTTTTTAAAATATCACTCAAAAAAATCACTCAGGGTAGTTAAACACTGGTAACAGTAGGCTGTGATTAAAATATATATATATATACACACACACACACACATATAATTCTTAGAAAAGCCACTGATAATTATACAAAATGATATATACTCAAGAACACCATAAAATAAAACTGAATTATTAAATATTCCAATAACCTAAAGTAAGAAAAACAATAGAATGGGGAAGACCAGAAAATTGGAGATACCAAGGGAATATTTCATGCAAGGATGGGCACAACCACGATGATGTGGTTACTCACCTAGAGCCAGAAATCCTGGAGTGTGACGTCAATTTGGCCTTAGGAAGCATTACTATGATCAAAGTTAGTGGTGATAGAATTCCAACTTGAGCTATTTCAAATCCTACAAGATGATGCTGTTAAAGTGCTGCACTCAATATGCCAGCAAATTTGGAAAACTCAGCAGTGGCCACAGGACTGGAAAAGGTCAGTTTTCATTCCAGTGCCAAAGAAAGGCAATGCCAAAGAATGTTCAGACTATGGCACAGTTGCACTCATTTCACATGCTAGCAAGATTATGCTCAAAATCCTTCAAGCTAGGCTTCAGCAGTACATTAACTGAGAACTTCCAAATGTACTAGCTGGATTTAGAAAAGGCAGAGGAACCAGAGATCAAATTGTCAACATCCACTGGATCATAGCGGAGAAGGCAATGGCAACCCACTCCAGTATTCTTGCCTGGAGAATCCCAGGGATGGGGGAGCCTGGTGGGCTGCTGTTTATGGGGTCGCACAGAGTCAGACACGACTGAAGCGACTTAGCAGCAGCAGCAGCAACTGGATCATAGAGAAAGCAAGTGAATACTCACCCCCCAAAAAATAATCTAGTTCTTCTTCTTTGACTACACTAAAGCCTTTCATTGTGTGGATCACAATAAATTGTGGGAAATTCTTCAAGAGATGGAAATACCAGACCACCTTACCTGCCTCCTGAGAAACCTGTATGCAGGTCAAGAAACAACAGTCAGAAGCAGACATGGAAAAACAGACTGGTTCAAATTGGGGAAGAAGTGCATCATTGTCACCCTGCTTAATTCACTTCTAATGCAGAGTAAATCATGCGAAATGCGAGGCTGGATGAAGCATAAGCTGGGATCAAGATCGCTGGGAGAAATATCAACAACCTCAGACGTGCAGATGATACCACTTTAATTTCAGAAAGCTACGAGGAACTAAAGAGCCTCTTGATGAACATGAAAGAGGAGAGTGAAAAAGTTTGCTTGAAACTCAACTTTCAAAAAACGAAGATCATGGCATCCAGTCCCATCACTTCATGGCAAACAGATGGGGAAAAAGTGGAAACAGTGACAGATTTTATTTTCTTGGCTCCAAAATCACTGTGGATGGTGACTATGGCCATGAAATTAAAAGACATTTTCATTGAAAGAAAATCAATGACAAGCCTAGACAACATATTAAAAAGCAGACACATTACTTGGCCAACAAATATCCATATAGTCAAAGCTATGGTTTCTCCACTTGTCATGCATGGATGTGAGAGTTGCACCATAAAGAAAGCTGAGCACTGAAGAATTGGTGCTGGAGAAGACTCATGTGAGTCCCTTGGACAGCAAGGAGATCAAACCAGCCAATCCTAAAGGAAATCAACCCTGAATATTCATTAGAAGGACTGATGATGAAACTGAAGCTCCAGTGCTTTGGCCACCTGATGCAAAGAGCCCACTCATTGGAGAAGACCCTGATGCTGGGAATGATTGAAGGCGGGAGGAGAAGGAGATGACAGAGGATGAGATGGTTGGATGCTGTCACTGACTCAATGGACATGAGTTTAAGCAAACTCAATGAGATGGTTCAAGACAGGGAAGCCTGGCATGCTGTAACTCATGGGGTTGCAAGGAGTTGGACACAACTTAGTGACTGAACAACAACAACAAATTAGGGCAAGAGAATAGAAAAGGGGGAGTGAGAAAAACAAGAAAGAAACAGAAATAAATAATAAAATGGCATACCTAACCCAAAATAGTCAATAATTACATTTAATATCAATAGTCTAAATAGGCCAATGAAAATAAAGAGATTGGGAGAGTGAAAAAGGGAACATGACTCACCTGTAATCTGTGTACAAGAAATTCACTTACAATATAATTGTGTAGGCAGATTGAAGTGAACAAATGTAAAAAGACATACAATGGAAACATTGATCAAAAGTAAGCAGAGTGCCAACATCAATCAGAAGATAAAGTAGATGTTAGAGCAAAGGCAATTACTGAGGACAGAGGGACACAGCATAATAATAAAAGGATCAATCAACCAAGAAGACATAGGAATCCTAAAAATCTATGTATCAAACAACAGCAGCAAATATATGAAGTAAAAGCTAATAGAAAGGAGAAATAGAATCATTAAATATCATTGAAGTTTTCAACTGTGCTTTCTCAGTAATTGATGGAACAACTTGACAAAATCAGCAAGAATATAGCACAATGCAATAATATCATCAGCCAACAGGATCTAATTGACGTTTACAGAGCACTTCAGCCAAAAACAGCAGAATACACATTCTTTTCAAGTGTCCATGGAAAATTGATGAGGACAGACCATAACCTGGGTCATAAAAAAGACTTCAACAAATTTAAATTAATTAAAACCATAAAGAGTTCTTTCTAATAAAGGATTAAACAACAAATCAATAATATAAAAGGAAAAATTTATAATATTTGGAAATTTTATAAAAAATAATTTGAAAGAATCCATAAGTCCAATAGAAATCTCTAAAAAATTTTTCTCAAACATGAATGAACATGTATATATACATGAAAATACAACCTATCAAAATTTGTAGGTTGAAACTAATGTAGTGCTTAGAGAGAAATTTATAGCACTAAATGCTTATATCAGAAAAGAGAAAGATCTCAAATCAATAATCTAAATTCCTACTTCATGAAATTATAAAAATGAATCTAAAACAAGTAGAAGTTGGACAATAGTAAAATAAGAGCAGAAATTTACTAAATTGAAAATGAGAAAATCAATAAAGTTGGTTCTTTAAAGTAAACCAATATTTTCCACATCAGCAGGGAAGAAATGAATACATATGCTGATTTATGTATATAGCCTTCCTCCTTATGTATAGAATACAGTGCCATGATTCACATCTATTGATGCAGTGGAAAATACTTTTGATACTTTATATGTGTTTATCACCTTAATATGTTTTATATCAGATGTTTATTGTTAGTCAAGGATGGCATTGTAGAGAAATATTTTTTATCTGCTTTGCCAATTTCACATTATTGATATGCTGTTCAGATTGGACAATAAAAAACTATGCAAAACTTTAAAAGGGAATAAGTCAATAAAATTGGTAAATGTATATTAGGATTGACAAAGATAAAAAGACAAAAGCCACCAATATCAGGAATGAAAATGTGAATAACACTACAGATTTTGCAACTATGAACAACTTTGCACTCATAAATTTGATAGATTATAAAAATGTATCAATTCCTCAAACCCCACAAAATACCACATCTCATTCAAGATAAAATAGAT
Source organism: Bos mutus (assembly GCF_027580195.1). NCBI lineage: Eukaryota > Metazoa > Chordata > Mammalia > Artiodactyla > Bovidae > Bos > Bos mutus. The sequence goes on along the minus strand of NC_091646.1, from coordinate 66,563,918 downwards.
GACTGGAATGGTCTTATAATCATTACATTTACTGAATTTGTAATTAAAGTGCTCCTCAAAAGAAAACGTCATGTCTAGTTGGCTTCACTGGAGAATTTTACGAAACATTTAAAGAAGAACTAATATGTGAACTTTCAGATGTTCAAGCTGGTTTTAGAAAAGGCAGAGGAACCAGAGATGAAATTGCCAACATCCACTGGATCATCAAAAAAGCAAGAGACTTCCAGAAAAACATCGATTTCTGCTTTATTGATTATGCCAAAGCCTTTGTGTGGATCACAATAAACTGTGGAAAATTCTGAAAGAGATGGGAATACCAGACCACCTGATCTGCCTCTTGAGAAACCTATATGCAGGTCAGGAAACAACAGTTAGAACTGGACATGGAACAACAGACTGGTTCCAAATAGGAAAAGGAGTATGTCAAGGCTGTATATTGTCACCCTGCTTATTTAACTTATATGCAGAGTACACCATGAGAAAGGCTGGGCTGGAAGAAGCACAAGCTGGAATCAAGATTGCTGGGAGAAATATCAATGACCTCAGATATGCAGATGACACGACCCTTATGGCAGAAAGTGAAGAGGAACTAAAAAGCCTCTTGATGAAAGTCAAAGAGGAGAGTGAAAAAGTTGGCTTAAAGCTCAACATTCAGAAAACTAAGATCATGGCATCTGGTCCCATCACTTCATGGCAGAGGAAACAGTGGAAACAGCATCAGACTTTATTTTTGGGGGCTCCAAAATCACTGCAGATGGTGACTGCAGCCATGAAATTAAAAGATGCTTACTCCTTGGAAGGAAAGTTATAACCAACCTAGATAGCATATTGAAAAGCAGAGATATTACTTTGCCAACAAAGGTCCATCTAGTCAAGGCTATGGTTTTTCCAGTGGTCAGGTATGGATGTGAGAGTCGGACTGTGAAGAAAGCTGAGCGCCGAAGAATTGATGCTTTTGAACTGTGGTGCTGGAGAAGATTCTTGAGAGTCCCTTGAACTGCAAGGAAGTCCAACCAGTCCATCCTAAAGAAGATCAATCCTGGGTGTTCATTGGAGGGACTGATGCTGAAGCTGAAACTCCAATATTTTGGCCACCTCATGTGAAGTGTTGACTCATTGGAAAAGACCCTGATGCCGGGAGGGATTGGGGGCAGGAGGAGAAGGGGACGACAGAGGATGAGATGGCTGGATGGTATCACTGACTCGATGGACATGAGTTTGAGTGAACTCAGGGAGTTGGTGATGGACAGGGAGGCCTGGCCTGCTGTGATTCATGGGGTCGCAAAGAGTTGGACACTACTGAGCGACTTAACTGACTGACCATGTACAAATATCACCTGCTCTATGAAGCATTGCCAGACATCCAGAGACATGGTAAAGAACTCCTTCTCCTTTGTCTCAACAGAATCTTGCCCTTAATCTTATTCAGCTCCTTAAAGACATGGACTGTGTCTTTAAAAAATGCATCCCCATGACCTTGATCCCCATCCCCATGATCTGAAACCTGGAACATAGTGGAGCCTTGCTGACTGACTGATAGGAGAGAGCCAAGTGCTCATCAAGGTTTTGAAAACTGAATTCTAAAAACTAAGCCTAGGTTTGGAAGATCCCCTGGAGAAGGGAAAAGCTATCCACTCCAGTATTCTGGCCTGGAGAATTCCATGGAGTGTATAGTCCATGGGGTCACAAAGAGTCAGACACGACTAAGCTACTTTCACTCACTCACTCAAGCCTCCTTTATAACATCCACCAAACACCTATCTGCTGCCATCTGAGAGACAGCTGGGCCACATTTGTCCTTAGAAAAAGAAATGTTCCCTAGAATATCACTGTGTACATGAAATCCTTGTACCTGAAGGGAATTAAAGAGCTATGATTCTCACCAGGAATACAGCAGCCATGTAATCTATTAATACCTAAACTTTAAATGTAGGAAGGCTTCATTCAATGTTGTTTTAAGTCCTTGCTTCTTTCCTTAATCTACACTTTGTTCCTGGGTGATCTTTCCTAACTTGATAGTTTTAAATGCAATCTCTAGCCCAGATATCTCCATATTCACAAGTCCCAAAGCTTACTTTACCCTGTTCTTTGAAAGAATAATAAGCCACTTCAAATAGTATATGGCCAAAGTAGAACTCTTGATTTCCTCTAAGCAAACCTGTTCCTATCCCAATTGTCACCATCTTTGTAAAATTCATCCCTATGTACCAAGCCACTCAAGCCAAAGCTTTAAAATTTACTCTGAATATTCCCCACATTTTCTTACTCCCTAAACATAATACATCACCAAATCTTAATTCTTCCTAAGAAATACTGGGAATTCAAAATACAAAATTTTCTCCTTCTCATACCATAATAAAAATCCAATCTACCATTATCACTAACCTAGATTATTCCAATAGTCAATAGTCTCTAATTTTGCTTTTTCTCTGCTCTACCATCCATTCACCAGAGAGCAGCCAAAATAATGTCTTCAAAACATTATGTCCAAACTACCCAAAGCCACATATAGACTCAACACAATCCCCACCAAAATACCAATGCCATTCTTCACAGAAATAGAAAAAGCAAACCTAAAATTTACATGGAACCTCAAGAGTCTGAATAAATGAAACAATCCTAAGGGAAAAGAACAAAGCTAGAGGTATCACACTTTCTGATTTCAGACTCTATTACAAAGCTGTCATAATAGAAACAGTATGACACTGGCATAAAAATAGACACATGAACCAGTGGAACAGAATACAGAACCCAGAATTAAAGCCCACATATATGGTCAACTAATGTTTGACAATGTATCCAAGAATACCCAATAGAGAAAAAATAGTTTCTTCAACAGATGGTGTAAAAACTGGATAAACATATGCAGAACAATAAAATTGGGCCCTTGTATTACATCACTCACAAAAGTTAACTCTAAATGGGTTAAATACTAATATAGGAACTGATACCATAAAACTCCTTGAAGAAAATGTAGGGAAAAAGTTCACTGACATTGGTTTTGGCAATAATTTTTTGTATGTGGCACCAAATCAAGCAACAAAGCACAAAAGCAAAAATCAACAAGTGGGCTACACCAAATTTAAAAGATTCTGTACAACAAAAGAAACAATTTAAAAAATTAAAAGACAACATACAGAATGTGAGAAAAAAGTTTGCAAAGCATGTATCAGTTAAGGGGTTAATATCCAAAGTATATAAAGAACTCATATAATTTAACAACAACAAAGAAAACTCTGTCTAATTTTTTTAATGGTCAAAAGAACTAAAAGGACATTTTTCCAAAGAGGACTTGAAATGTCCAGTAGGCACCTGAAAAGATGCTCAACATCACTAATCATCAGGTAAATGGAAATCAAAATCACAGAAACCCCTCACACTTGTTGAAATGGCTATTAAGAAGAATACAAGAGATAACAAGTATTGGTAAGAATGTGGAGGAAAGGGAATGTAAATTAGTTCAACCACTATGAAAAACAATATGGAGGTTTCTCAAAAATTAAAAATAGATCTAACATATGATTAGCAATTCCAGTACTAAGCACATACCAAAAGGAAATGAAAACAAGATATTGAAGAAATAAATGCATTTCCATGTTTATTGCAGCATTATTCACAAGAGCAAAGGTATGGAAACAACCTAAGTGCCCATTGATGAATAAATGGATAAAGAGATATAGATAGGGAATTCCCTGGCAGTCCCATGGTTAGGACTCAGTGCTCTCACTGTTGTGGCCCTGGGTTCAAGCCCTGGCCAGGGAACTAAGATCCTGCAAGCTGTGCAATGTGGACAAAAAATGATGTAGACCATTAACGGGAACATGAAAAAAAAAATGTTCAACATCACTACCAGGGAAATGCAAATCAAAACCACAGTGAGATATATCACCTCATGCCCATTAGAATGACTATTATAAAGATGCAAGAAATAACAAGCATTGGAGAGGATGTCTTAGTTTTGTTGATGGGAAGGTAAATTGGTGTAGCGACTTTGGAAAACAGTGTGGAGATTTCTCACAAACAATTAAAAATAGTACTACTATATGAATACAGCTAATCTACTTCTGGATATTTATCCAAAGAATATGAAAACACTAATTCAAAAAGATATATGCACTCCTATGTTCATCTCAGTATTATTCACAATAGCAAGGAAATATAAATACCGTAAGTGTCCATCAATGGATGAATGTTAAAGAAAATGTGAGATACACACACACACACCCACACACCCTGGAATACTACTACTCAGCCATTAATAAAAGACTGAAATCCTACCATTTGCCGTAACATGGATGGATCTGGAAGGTATTATGCTAAATGAAGTCAGACAGAGAAAAACAAATGCCATTAACTTCACTCATATGTGGAATCTAACAAAAAGAAGAAACCAATAAACAAGCAAAATAAAACAAAAACAAACCCATAGATACAGAAAACGATGTAGTGGTTACCAGAAGAGAAGGGGGTTGGTGTTGGATGAAATGGGTGAACAGGGTCAACTGTATGGTAATGGATGATGATTAAACTGGTGGTGGTGATCACTTTGTAGTGTATACAGACACTGAATTACAATACTGTATACCTGAAACTTATATAATAAATATATAAATACATCCCAGATTATTTTTAGATTTAAAAATGAAAGTTAAACTATAAACAAATGGGACCTAATAAAATTTAAAAGCTTTTTTTTAAATTTTATTTTTTAACTTTACAATATTGTATTGGTTTTGCCATATATCAAAATGAATCCGCCACAGGTATACATGTGCTCCCCATCCTGAACCCTCCTCCCTCTTCCCTCCCCATACCATCCCTCTGGGTCGTCCCAGTGCACCAGCCCCAAGCATCCAGTATCATGCATCGAACCTGGACTGGCGACTCATTTCATATATGATATTAAACATGTATAATTTAAAAGCTTTTGCATAGCAAAGGGAACTATAAACAAGATGAAAAGACAGTCCTCAGAATGGGAGAAAATAATTGCAAATGAAGCAAGTGACAAAGGATTAATCTCCAAATTATACAAGCAACTCATACAGCTGAATATCAGAAAAGTAAACAACCCAATCAAAAACTGGACAGAAGACCTAAAAAGACATTTCTCCATATAATACATACAGATAGCCAATAAACACATGGAAAGATGCTCAACATTGCTCATTATTGTGCTTAGATGTTCAGTCATGTCTTTGTGACCTCATGGACTGTAGCCTTCCAGGCTCCTCTGTCCATGTGGTTCTCCAAGCAAGAATACTGGAGCGGGGTGCCATTTCCTCCTCCAGGGGATACTCCTGACCCAGGATTGAACCTGTGTCTCTTATGTCTCCTACATTGGCAGGTGCATTCTTTATCACTAGTGCTACCTCATTATTATAGAAATGCAAATCAAAACTACAATGAGGTATCACCTCACACCAGTCAGAATGGCCATAATCCAAAAATCTACAAACAATAAATGCTGAAGAGGATACAGAGAAAATGGAACTCTCCTGAACTTTTGGTGGTAATGTAAACTGATACAGCCATTATGGAAAACAGTATGAAGATTCCTTTAAAAGCTAGGAACAACTCTATCATATACCCGAGAAAACCACAATTCTAAAAGACACATGTATCCCAAGTTTATTGCAGAAATATTTACAATAGCCAGGACATGGAAGCAACCTAGGTGTCTGTTGACAGATGAATGGATAGAGAAGATGTGGTGAAGTGAAGTAAAGTGAAGTCACTCAGTCGTGCTCGACTCTTTGCGACCCCATGGATAGTAGCCTGCACCAAGCTCCTCCATCCATGGGATTTTCAAGGCAAGAGTACTGGAGTGGGTTGCCATTTCCTTCTCCAACATGTGGTACATATATACAATAGAATATTACTTGGCCATAAAAAGTAACAAATTTGAATCAGTTGTAGCAAGTTGAATGAACTTAGAGCCTCTTTTACAGAATGAAATAAGTCAGAAAGAGGAAAATAAGTATCATATATTAATGGATATATATGGAATCCAGAAAAATGGTACTGATGAACCTAGTAGAGAATGGACTTGTGGCCACAGCAGGGAAAGGTGAGTGTGAGGCAAACTGAGAAACTGGCTTTGATATATATACACTGTCATACGTAAAACAGATAGTGAGAAGTTGCTGTATAACACAAGGAACCCAGCTTGGTGCTCTGTGATGACCTAGAGGGGTGGGATGGGGGAAGGGAGGGAGACTCAGCAGGGAGGGATAGACATATAATTATGACTGATTTGTGTTGTAAGGCAGAAACCAACACAATATTGTAAAGCAAATTTCCACCAATTAAAAAAAATTAATCTTTTAAGCATAGAAAAATTTCACTGTGAACTTGGAGTAGGCAAAAATTTCTTAAATAGCACTAACCAGAAAGGATATTAATTGATAAATTGAACTGTATAATAACTATTAACTCCTGTTCGCTGAATAAGAACACTAAGATAGTGAAAAGGCAGCCTGTATATTAGAGAAGATATTTGCAATATGCATATTTGACAATAAACTTGTATATATAAAATATAAACTCTCTATAAATCAACAAGAAAAGATTGAGAACCCAGTAGAATGGGCAAAACACTTGAACAGGTCATTACAAAAAAGATACCCAAATGGCTAATAAATATGTGAAATGGAGCTCAATTTCCTTTGTCATCAGTGAAAAGTATATCAAAGTCACAATGCCATATCACTGCACCACCCATCAAAATATTAATATTTATAATGTAAAAGAAAGAATGTACCAAAAGTCAGTAAAAGTGTGGAGAAACCAGAACACTTGTTCCTTGCTCACAGCAGTATGAATTGGTGTAGCCACTTCAGGAAACTCTGTCAGAAGCTGAACATATGTATAACCTATGATCCAGCAATGGCATTGCATTCTTAGATGCCCTATGCAAATGCATGCAAAAGTTCATTAAAAAACATATACTAGAATATTCATAACAGCACTAATTATTCTAAAAACTGGAAATAACTCAAATGCTCATCAACAGTAGAATGGATTTTAAAGTTCTGATATGTTCACAAAATAAAATAATATAAGCAATGAAAATGAATGATTGACAGCTACAAGCAATGAATGAATTTCACAAATATATTGAATGAAATAAGCTAGATACACACAAATTATACCACAAGATTCCAATTACATAGAGTTAAAAAATAGGAAGAATGAATCTGTGATGTTAATATTTAGGTGTTTACCTTTCGGGCAGAGGGTGTTGTAATGAGTGAAGCAAGGTGCAAGGGTGGGCTTCTGATTGGTTATAATATTCTGTTTGTTAACTGGTTGTTGGTTACACAAATACATTCAATTTGTGAAAATTAATTGATCTGTTTACTTGTATTTTATGAACTTTTCTATAGAAATGTTGTATTTCAATAAAAAGTAGGGGGAAAAGAGAAGACTAGGAATGACATAGGCCAAAATGCTAGCAATAAATATCTCTGGTTGGTGGAAACATGAATAATTTTTGAAAAAAAATTTATATGTTTTTATATCTTCCAACTTAATAACAATAATCAGACCTTGTTATTTGACTCAATAAAAATACAATTGTTTAAAAAATAAATTAAGTGATCATTACAATTTTAGATATAAAAGAATGCATATTATTAAAAAACTTAGGGTATAATTAACACAATGTTGTATCCATAGAGTAATATCCAGGAATGAGATTTTTTTCCTTTTAATTATTTTAAAATTTATTTATTTTTTGGCTATGCTGTGCAGCATATGAGATCTTAGTTCCCTGACCAGGGATTGAACCTGGGCCCCCTCACACTGGAAGCACAGTCTTAACCACTAGACCACCAGGGAAGTCTCTCTTTTTAATTTTTAACTGAAGTATAGTTAACATACAATATTATATTACTTTCAAGTGTACAACATAGTGATTCAACATTTATATACATAACAAATAGAGCATCACCGTGATTCTAGTTACCATCTTTCACCAGGCAAATTTATTACAATATTATTGACTAAATTCGCTATACTGTACATTACATACCTGTAACTTATTTATTTTATAGCTGGAAGTTTGTAGTTCTTAACCTCTTTCACCTATTTCACTCATTCTCTTGTCTCCCTTCCCCTCTGGCAAACACCAATTTGTCATGCATGAGATTTTACATATGTGAATTTTCTAAATAATTATATTATTTCATTGAGGACTAACACTTTTTAAATGTAATGTATTTTCTGGGTTAATAATTCTGTAATATATATTTATTTTCTTCATAAACAGAAGTTAACTTCCCTTGGTAAAGATAGGTCTTTAATAATTATAATATGCAATTAAAATTTTGAGGACAATTAGTACATTGAGGATTTCTTGTCCTTGCCCTGAGTACCCAAACAGAATACTATTTATGTTCTAAATTCAATTTTGAATAGTGTTTCCATATCTCTTTCCCTTTGAGTGTCTACCAACTATCACTTCTTGCTGCTGTCTTCTGACTAACTTCTAGCATCTTCTGTTTTCTTAACTTTCTGCCTTTAATGTCCATTAACCTGGGAAAACAAATGACAACTGTTGTCTGAAAAGCAGTTTTTTAAAAAAGCTAAATATGAGTGAAGAGAAAAAAATCCCAAATGATACACCATAGCACACCCACTAGAATGCCCACAGACAAGAATATAGAGCAATAAGAACTCTCATACAGTACCAGTGGAAGTGTAAACTGGTGTAACAATTTCAAAAACTCTCTGGAAATACCTATGTGAACTGAAATCACACACATTTATCACACAGTAATTCCTTTCATAGATTTATTTTCAATGTAAATGAATCTGTGAACCAAAAGACAGGTATAAAAAGGTTCATAGCAGCATTTTTGGTAAGAACCACAAACTGAAAAAAAGATAATGTCCACCAGCAATTGACAGGATAGCTGTGGTATAATCATTCAATGTTAAAGTATATAATAATCCAAATGAACAAATATTGTTATATACAACAAGGATAATAAGATATAGTGGGGTTTTATTGTAAAAAAAGAGAGAGAGAGAGAGAGAGCTACAAATGAGTACATGTTGTATAATTCCATTGATATACCAAACTCAGAAACCAGCAAAACCAATCTGTGATGATAGAAGTCAGAATAGGGGTTTCCTCTTGGGACAAGTATGAGGGAAGAGATGGGAGGGGTGCCATAGGAGGTTCTGAAATGCTGGTAATGTTTTGTTTCTTGGTTGGCATAATGGTCATAAGGTGTGTTAAATCTGTCATAATTTATCAAGCTCTGCATTCATGATTTGTATACTTTTCTCTGTATATGTTATATCTCAGTAAAGCACATAATTATAAAGTTAAAATATGTTATTAAAATTATGTGGAAGACAAATAATTGTATGGAAAGATATTCACACATTTTTAAAATGCAATAAAGGTCAGAAAATATCAAAAGAATTTCAGAATGGAGAGTATAATCCCATCTTTTTACATTCACACTTAGGATGGAAAACATGACAAAGGTCACAGTCACAGGCACAGCTCCTTCATTTTTCTTTTAGCAAGAACTAGAACTGTTTGGAGACAGGTAAAGCAGAAATGTCTGAGACCAGGAGTGTAGTTTTGTGTGGCTAAGGAACAGATTTCATGGAAGGATGTGCTAGAGGGAATAAAGATGAAAATGGAGAGACAGTAGGAACCAATTGGTGAAGAATTTGAATGCTGTAGAATGGGATCAACATGTCATTTCACAGGTAAGATATTGTCACTCAATGCTATTTTTATCTATTAGATACAGGGGTAGTAGAAAATTCAACTCACCAAAAAAAAAAACAATGTGAGCTGGATTTCAGGGGCAAATTACATCTTTTTTTTTTTTTTAATGACTGCAGAATTTAAAATCCTCTCTGAACTTACCCCTGGGCAGTACCTGTCTAGACAAGGAGCTTGGGGTTCTTCTGGGGAAGGGGAAAGACCAGGATGAGGGATCTTATCAGATATGATCTCAATTACACCTTTGCAACAATTCAAAAGATGCTGCAGCTTTCCACAAGATTCTCCAAATATATGATTAGCATGGAAACAGAACATTTCTACCTGGTAGAACATGCACATTCACTTCTATAAAAATTTATGTCTTTAGTCCAGCTTGCTCCTGAGCCACCTGATTTGCTACTTTAAGAAAGCATCTGGAATGTAGAAAATGTCAAGTTTAAGTGTCTGGCCCCTCAAGTGCCCTCTGAAGGAATTTCAGGGCACAAGATAACTGAATTCAACATTACTATCAAGAATTTTAGGAAGGATTTCAATTGTGGCTGCAGAAAAATGCAAATTTTTCTCCTCAATATTCCACTGCATACTCTGATGGTTGAAAGCTAGGATTTAGCTCAATTACTTTGGTAGCAGTCCCAGAATATAAAACAGCTGACCCGTCTTCCTAGTCAAAGTATTTGAATTATGCCTCCCTAAACACATGACCCGGAGAAGGTGATGGCACCCCACTCCAGTACTCTTGCCTGGAAAATCCCATGGATGGAGGAGCCCGGTAGGCTGCAGTCCATGGGGTCGCTCAGAGTCGGACATGACTGAGCGACTTCACTTTCACTTTTCACTTTACTGCATTGGAGAAGGAAATGGCAACCCACTCCAGTGTTCTTGCCTGGAGAATCCCAGGGACAGGGGAGCCTGGTGGGCTGCCGTCTATGGGGTCACAGAGTCGGACACGACTGAAGAGACTTAGCAGCAGCAGCAGCAGCAAACACATGACCAAACACCTGAATAATCAGGTCCTGTTCTGGTGTTGCTGTTCCCACCTCCTGGAGCCCCAACTGCTAAATGAAGAAACAGAAAATCCATTCATTTCTGTCTTATCACCTTCATCCTCATCTCCCTCCCTTCCTAGTGCACTTTGGCTCTAGCCACGCTGAATGACCAGTGTTATGCAAACTTATTTTGTACTTTTATACCTCTGAGCTTTTTTTTTTACTGATACCTCAGCCTAAGCTAAGCTAAGTCTCTTCAGTCGTGTCCAACTCTGTGCGATCCCATAGACGGCAGCCCACCAGGCTCCCCTGTCCCTGGGATTCTCCAGGCAAGAACACTGGAGTGGGTTGCCATTTCCTTCTCCAATGCATGAAAGTGAAAAGTGGAAGTGAAGTCGCTCAGTCGTGTCCAACTCTTAGTGACCCCATAGACTGTAGCCTACCGGGCTCCTCTATCCATGGGATTTTCCAGGCAAGAGTACTTGAGTGAGGTGCCATTGCCTTCTCCTAGAAAGCCCTTATAAATCCTTCCCATCCTATTCATCACTTGAGCTCAGTTCGTTCTTGAGGCATGTGTCCCCAGTCTGAGACACCTCAGACTAAGCTGTAATTCATTGCTTGTTCCTTCTTCTGTGTTTGTACCGTATGTTAACTGTCATTTCACAGAGCATATATTTTCAACTACTTTAATTATTAGTGCCTTAAATAAACAGGGCTAATCATCTGTGACAGAGAAGGCACGTGCAACCCACTCCAGTATTCTTGCCTGGAAATTCCCATGGATGGAGGAGCCTGGTAGGCTGCAGTCCATGGGGTCGCTAAGAGTCAGACACGACTGACGCGATTTAGCAGCAGCAATCATCTGTGATGGGCAGATGGTATGAAAGAAAGTACTTTTATTGAGACTCTGGCAGACAGGTTCAAATCCTGATCTCTTCCACTTGTTTTTGCCTGACTTTGGACAGGTAAATTCACCTCTCTGACTTAGTTTCCATACATTTGAATCAGTTCTAATGAGGTGGATGAAACTGGAGCCTATTATACAGAGTGAAGTAAGCCAGAAAGAAAAACACCAATATAGTATACTAATGCATATATATGGAATTTAGAAAGATGGTAACAATAACCCTGTATATGAGACAGCAAAAGAGACATAGATGTATAGAACAGTCTTTTGGACTCTGTGGGAGAGGGAGAGGGTGGGATGATTTTGGAGAATGGCACTGAAACACGTATAATATCATATATGAAACGAGTCGCCAGCCCAGGTTCGATGCACGAAACTGGATGCTTGGGGCTGGTGCACTGGGACGACCCGGGGGGATGGTATGGGGAGGGAGGAGGGAGGAGGGTTCAGGATGGGGAGCACGTGTATACCTGTGGTGGATTCATTTTGATATATGGCAAAACCAATAAAATAGTGTAAAGTTAAAAAAAAAATAAAAGTAGCTACCTCATAGTTAAGATTAAGTGATTCAGTGAGATAAGTGAAAACACCAGAAATAGTGTCTGGCACAAAAGTGCTCCACTATTATTACCATTGTTTGATCCTACTCCAGAATGTAAGCTCTACACAGAAAGGGATAATCATTACGTTTGTACTCTGGTGTACCCCTAGTACCCAGTACTGTGCCTAGCATGTGACACATACTCAAGAAATATATGCTGAATGAGTGGATGAATTAATGAATCTGTGAAATAATTCTCATCTTCAGTATCCTCCCCTCCAAATCCTCTATTGCCTATTAGCTTTACACCTCACAGAAAAACTTTGTGGTGCTTCATTGAACATCCCCCATCCCTTACCCTTTTGCTTTACCTCTGTTTATTACCGCCTTTCATGAATTCTCTCTAACAAGTTTGACTGTAGCAGGAACCACTCCAACAGCAGCTTGGGCCAGGCAGAAGTAGGGGGCGGGTGAGGAGGACTTAGAGTGGGGCGTGGCCACCACGTCGCAGAACCCAACTGCGCCTGCGTAGGCTGCGGCAAACCCTAGCTCTGTGAGGTTTGCGGTCATTGCTGGCTGATGTTTGTGTAGGAAGATAGCTTCTCTCACCAGCTGTCACTTCTGACCCGCCCAGCTCCCGGGCCTCTGGCTTTGGCTTTGTGCTGAGGCGCCAACACACCTACCATCCTCTCTCTGACGGATCGCAGACCTCCCCGTTCCTGTCTCCTGGAACCATGTCTCTGGTAAGCAAGAATGCGTGTCACCGCAGCGCAGAGACCACTGCAGATTACAGCGACTTCCATGGTGAGATGCAGGCTACTGATGCCTCTGGGCTCCCCGCTTCCATGATAGTTCCTGATGCCCCCCAGGGCCCTCAGGCGCCGGTCGACCCTCAGGTTGCCAGCGCTTCCCAGGCTGCGCAGGACCCAAAAGACCTCGATGTGCTGATTGATGAGCAGTCCCGACGTTTGGGGGCGCTCAGGGTGCACGATCCTCTAGAAGACAGGTCGATTGCTTTGGTGAATTTCATGCGCATGAAAAGCCAAATCGAGGGGTCTATTCAGCAGGCAGAGATGCTGGAGTTCCTCAGAGAATACTCAGATCAGTTCCCTGAGATCCTCAGACGAGCCTCAGCCCATCTGGATCGGGTCTTTGGGTTGAATCTGAGAGTTCTTGATCCCCAAGCTGACACCTACAACCTAATCAGCAAACGGGGTCTCCAGACCAATGATTGGATAGCAGAATCCCTGGACATGCCAAAGGCAGGTCTCCTGGCCTTGGTCCTAGGTCACATTCTCCTAAATGGTAACCGAGCAAGAGAGACTTCCATTTGGGATCTGTTGCTAAAGGCTGATGTGTTAGGTGAACCCCAGAGGATCAACATCCCCTTTGGGAACACAAGGAACCTCCTAACTACTGACTTTGTGCGTATGCGATTCTTGGAGTACTGGCCAGTGTATGGCACTAATCCCCTTGAATTTGAGTTCTTGTGGGGTTCTAGAGCCCACAAAGAAATCACAAAGATGGAAGCCCTGAAGTTTGTGGCAGAGGCCCATGATGAAGAACCCTGGAGCTGGCCAGAAGAATATAATAAGGCCCTAGAAGCTGACAAGGCCAAAGAAAGAAGCCAGGCTGCTGGCTTAGAGTTCTGGTCAGAAGACACTATGAATGATAAGGCAAATGATTTGGTCCAGTTGGCCATTAATGTCACAGAGGAGTTGTTACCTATACATCAGGATGAGCTATTGGCTCACACTGGCAAAGAATTTGAGGATGTGTTTCCAAATATCCTCAGTCGAGCTACTCTAATACTTGATCTGTTCTATGGGTTCTCTCTGATTGAGGTTGATACCAGTGAGCACATTTACCTCCTTGTCCAGCAACCAGAATCAGAAGAAGAGCAAATGATGCTAGAGAGCCTGGGGAGACCCACTCAAGAATATGTGATGCCAATCCTGGGTTTGATCTTCTTGATGGGCAACCGTGTCAAAGAGGCCAATGTCTGGAATTTGCTTCGGAGATTTGGTGTGGATGTAGGGAGAAAGCATGCCATCACCTGCAAACTTATGAGACAGCGTTACTTGGAATGCAGGCCACTCTCCTATTCTAATCCAGTTGAATATGAGCTTCTATGGGGTCCTCGAGCTCACCTTGAAACCACCAAAATGAAAGCCCTGGAGTACATGGCCAGGCTCTACAGAAAGCAACCACAGGACTGGCCAGAGCAATATAGGGAGGCTGTTGAAGATGAGGAGGCCAGAGCCAGATCTGAGGCAACTGCCATGTTCTTCTTTGGCCCCATGTGAAGTCTGAGGGAAGTGTGTCACTTCAGTTAGGTGGCATCAATTAAAGGGGCCTGGGGAAATGGGTATTGGGGCCCCAAATCAGAAATTGGGCAGGGTTGGGGTGAAAAGTACACATTGTGCTTGCTATTTGTGTTCCATTTCTAATAGTATTTTCTTCCTTTTAATATACCCTGAATTAGATTCATGATCAGTGTTTAAAAATAGAATTGCTCATTTGTCATTTCTGTCTTGTTTCATTATAAAAGTTCATATGGCTGCATAAAATGTATTGGTAATATTTACATCTTTCTATGATGTGGAAGAAAATGTATAGCTTTTCTTTAACCATTTGAAATAATCAATGAAATGGTCTCATACAGGAGTTAAGTAACAACAGTGATAATATACACACAAGAAAAACACAAAATCATTGGTCTGTTGATGTTCTCCCATCGTGTCTACTGTTTTTTTTTTTTTTTTTAATTACTGGCATTTACCTGTATTTGCTTTGTGGTTCCAGAGTGTAGTGAAAAATAAAAGTTTAATGAATTAGTCTCCATGCTTAAGTACTATTTTATTCCACAAACATTCATTAAATATCTGCCATGCTGTAAGCACAGTGCTTCATGCTGGAAATATAAGGGTGAGGAAGAGCCAGTTGAGCCTCAGGGCTTAAGGGGGAGGGTCTGTGAAAGTAAACCAACAATTATATTATTGTTGTGGCAAGTGGTATAATAGGGGTAAGCTCAGAGATCTATGAGAGTTTGCAGGAGTAACTCCCAACTAAACTGCAAGTTGTGGGAGGGGACGGTGAAGGGGCAGGGGTGTCACACAAATGGAGGAGTGGTCAGAGGTGGTGGCAGGGGAGGATGCGGCGGTATGCAGGGCTAGGGACAAGTTAACCTTTAGTGACTTCTAAAGACCCGAGGTTGGGAAGAGGGAGGGAAGGAGGGCTAGTCCATGAAGTCAGGGGCAGTATGTAAAATTGCTTCGTGGGATTTACATGAAGCTCAGGAAGACAATGTTGAGTTCAAGTTAAGAGCAGAGTGAGAGAAATAAGCCTGTGGCAGAGATAACAAAGTTTCAGATTCTCAGAGAGTGGGTCTTAGAAATCAACAATGATTCTCCTGAAGGCAGCTAGTCCTGGATCTCCGTCAGACCTAACAGTTCACGTGGAGGAACTCTGAATGGCAACCTCAGCTGCGCTGTTTATTTCTGCACTCAGCCGTTAAGGTGAGTGTTAGTATTTTGGTTCTCTTCATCCAGATCCGGGGTCTCACAGCTTTTAACCCGGATTGCAGCTCTCCCCTAGAGAGCTGGCAGCAGCAGCTAACAATTCCTGTAAGGGAGCCCTGGCTTAGTAGTATATTATACCTAAAGTCACCTCTAATGCAAGGTTTCGGGGGAAGAAGGGGGCTGCCTATCAGTGGTGTAGGTTTTATGCTTCGTCTCCTCCTGGCATCCATAAGCTTTCTGCCCTTTCATCCATTTAATCACTAGAGGCTACCCTCAACTGCCACCTTCTATCAGATGGAAGAGAGGACTTTCCTCACATTTTCGTCAGTCTCAAGAAGAGAACAACACAATCGTCTAACGTGGGAGAGGGCACAGGAAGAGGGGAGATACACTCTTTCGGTCCCAAGTCCAGCAGCAGTGCCGAAGGCAAACGAGCTGCCGGCTTGGGGAAGTCACTGCGCAGGCGCACTCCACGGTTGCCTGGGCAATAGCGCCCCAACTCGTCTCAGAGATCTCCCCTATCGTTGCATTCCCAGGAAAACTAAAGGCTAAGGGCGGAATTTCCAGGGACAAGAAAATGTGTAACTGGAGAACTAAAGGGGTTCTTTAAAATAGGATGGAGGTGGAGTTGTGAGGCAGGAGAATATTCAACTAAAAATCTGGGACCTTGAAATAGTGTACGACTTCCAAGCTAAACCGAAAGCCTCTCATTATTCAGCCTCCTCGGACCCTTAGTCTGTACATGCTTGTGAGGTGGGGGAAGGGGGGAAAGCTGATAAGTCCCAAGTTTTTCTTGCTCTGATTTTTGGGGGGAATTGTTAAACTCCTGGATCCTCAAATACATCAGTTCTTCTGGGGGCAACAGTAGAGAGAAACCTGCCAAGGGGAAGGTGTAGAATCTGGACCAACCATAATGTAAAGCTGCCAACTTTTTTAATACTAAATTTATGCCAGACATTGTGCTGGGTTCTTCATCTTCTTTAGCTCCAATCTCACCACCAGTTCTCCAATAAGCATTTTAATAGTCCCATTTGATACCATGGGAAACAGGCTTAGGTAAGGTGCCCAAGGTCACACAGCCAGTCAATGAGAGCTGGGATTAGAGGCTGCCTTTGGCTACAATGCATACTGTTTAGGGTGCATAGCATCACAGTCCTTTGCTATATCCTTACTCAAATTTACAGCTATATGCCAGGCTGGGAGGGGCTTAAGACAACAGCTCTCCAAAGGAAGATGAAAGTGAGGCTGAAATTTCTCCAGGCTCTTCTTTGTTCAATCACTCAGGCTCCATGAGAGCTGTAGGTGTAGAATTTGCGTTTCTGTCTAGTCTCCCTACTCTGTCCTATGAGTCTTCCCCACTTCATTCTCTTCTGCAAGCTTCCAGCCTTATCTGCTGGCTTTTACCTCGGGAGCATCAAACATCACCATTTCTCCAGAAGTGTTGGCAATGTTGTTGTTGTTGTTGTTGTTTTTGTAACTCTGAAACAACAATGATCTGATAGAGCTCCTGCCTTGCCCAGGGGAGCTAAGGATGCAAAAACAGAAGTGAAAAATAGCTTCTGTGTCACAGATGCCACATGTAGTCTCCCAGAAGTAACAAAAGTGAGGGTTGTACAGAACACATGCCAATGATAAGGGAAAAGGTATAGTATCTTAGTAACTACAGCCATTCCTTTGAAGGTCATGAAAGGCCTGGATATTCCCCTTTATTCAAGTACCAAATTAAAATTAGCACCCTTTAGGGGAAACACTTAGGGGTAGAAATGAGTGTCAGGCAAACAATATTTACAAACAATGTTTGAATTACTCTAAAGTATTAAATACAATCACAAAGCCTTAAGAACACGAGACCAAATACCCTTCTTCTGTGTAAATTAATTTGTAAAATGGTACAGTCTGAGTTCATTTGCAGACTCTTTGGGCTATTGATACCCACCAGGTATTGAAGTTTTGGCCAAGGTGGGGCTTGCAGAATGGGTATTGGTTAGATATGGACTCAGTATCCTATATGTACAATGCAATCCAGAGTCCCCTTTGATCCGTGATTGGGATTTGTGCTGGGGGAAAAGCGTTGAGAATATATGCATGTTCAAGGTTTCCTTGGTGGCTGGTAAAGAAGCCACTTGGGATGCAAGAGACTGCCAGCAATGCGGGAAACACAGGTTCGATCCCTGGGTTGGGAAGATCCCCTGGGGCAGGAAATGGCAACCCAACTCCAGTATTCTTGCCTGGGAAATCCCATGGACAGAGGAGCCTGGCATGGTCCATAGGGTCTCAAGGAGTCAAACAGGACTGAGCGATTGACCACACAGGAGCGCCCTCTTTTGGAGAGAATGGGCAGTTGTGGAAGCCTTTTCCTGCCCTTGTCTTCATCAGTTTCAGTAAACATCACAAATAAGCATTACAATCCAAGGAAAAGTTGAGCTGGACTGACAAATGTGGACTTCAAGGCAATTCTCCTAGCCCCAGGATTACTGTCCCTAAACCCCCCAATACCAACAATCTAGACCAACCTGCAAGTACCCTTCACATTTAGACAAGGACCCCACGGTCTCCTCCCTTCCTAGAGGGTATCTCCATGCAGGGAGATTTCTCACTCAACAGTTTCTCCTCCCCTTCCATGAGTACTCAAAAATGTCTTAAGGAATTTTCTACAGGCAGGTTTTGAGGCTAGTTGCAAACAAAGTTGGAAAAGAATTATCAGAGTAGGTCCTGCTCCCTGAGATACTTTGTTCTAGTTCCCATGTGAACATTCTAAGCATAAGGAGGGGATAGTATATCAGAATGGCTATGAACTCTGAATCTGGACAATGCTGGCTCTGTCACTTCCTAGCCATATGACCTATGCAAGTTACTCAACATCTCTTTCTAAACCACTCAAAGCTGTTTTCAAGAAATTGATAGAAAAGCCCAGGTTCACACATTTATTATTTGATGACATCAGAGCTATAACCCAGGCCAATTGTATTTTAGTCTAGCAGTATTTACATCCTACATCAGTGATTTTAAGACTACTAATTATCAACACCTTGGTAGTTGTGTTCAAATGGATACTCAGTTCTTAGACTTACTAGTGTTTTTATACTTTAGTAAATATTTCAGGTGAATATTAGCCCTGGATAGTTTTGAATTACTGAAGTCTAGTTGCATTGGTCGGAGAAGGCAATGGCACCCCACTCCAGTACTCTTGCCTGGAAAATCCCATGGACGGAGGAGACTGGTAGGCCACAGTCCATGGGGTCGCTAGGAGTTGGACACGACTGAGCAACTTCACTTTCACTTTTCACTTTCATGCACTGGAGAAGGAAATGGCAACCCACTCCAGTGTTTTTGCCTGGAGGATCCCAGGGACGGGGGAGCCTGGTGGGCTGCTGTCTATGGGGTCCCACAGAGTCGGACATGACTGAAGTGACTTAGCATAGCATAGCATAGTTGCATTGGTAATATATTCTTTACAGACACCTATCCATAAGACACTTTTTAGGAGCTTGTGTGTAGTCTCTAAGTAGGCCTCAGTGACCTATGGATAACCATCTGTTTTATATACCACTCTGGGAGTCCCAAATAGTGAGCATGACTTCTCATATAAAGTGGCAGGATTAGAAAGGGATTTGGGAGCTGAAGCCTAAAATCTGAACAGCCTATCCCAAGCTGCCTTTCTCCTGAAAGCGCTTGCTTTGGCATGGGCTGGCCAGGGTAGGGCATCTGTTTTCTGAGTGTCCACTTTCTAGAAATATAGAAACAATGAGGATGTAGAAAAGAAGGACACAAGAATATCATTGCTTCTGAAGCTGCCCTCTGTTCTGAAGCCTCAGCCACACCTCAGAAAAGCTTCCTTGCTGGTAAGGGCTGAAGGCTACAGGGTACCCTGGAATGGGCCCAGTCTGAATTGCTCTCCTTCTGCAATACAAAGAGGATTGCTGTCCTAGAAGAAGATGTTCATTATTCCAGTGAGGCAGACCACCCTGAGATCCAGCTGTGGAGGCCAGGTATGGAAAACTGGATGCACACATGACTGCTCTCCTTTCTCTGGATTGGAGGCAGGGTGGGGGAGAGTATAAGGACTGGGATGGAGGAAGTAAATAGGGGGAGCTTTGGCACAACTGTTAACCATTTATATGACGTTTCTTCACACATATATGGCCGTGGACATCCTCATAGTTCCTAACAGGGACATGCTGAGTGAAGAGAAGTTGATCACTAGATCTGACAGGGAACAAACTGGCCCCTGAGGTCAATGGAAGCACCAAAGTATATTGTATAGACGAACTCCATTGCTAATCCTGGAGAAGGCAACGGCAACCCACTCCAGTACTCTTGCCTGTAAAATCCCATGGACGGAGGAGCCTGGTGGGCTGCAGTCCCTGGGATCGCTAAGAGTAGGACACAACTGAGCGACTTCACTTCCACTTTTCACTTTCATGCACTGGAGAAGGAAATGGCAACCCACTCCAGTGTTCTTATCTGGAGAATCCCAGGGACGGGGAGCCTGGTGGGCTGCCATCTATGGGGTCGCACAGAGTCGGACACGACTGAAGTGACTTAGCAGCGGCAGCAGCATTGCTAATCCTACCAACAAGGAGTGAGGCCCAGCTCAGCTCAATCCTCAGGTACTTCTACTTAAGACTGTCTTGGCCCCTGAGACTCACCTATACTGGAGGAGCACCTGGCTTGTCCAAAACTCACCCACCTGGTTTAGTTTAACAAGCAATTGCTGAATGCCTGATATATGTGTAACATATGCTGGACTTGTTGTATTAGACATTAAGACACAGGGGTGATTAAGATAAGGCCCCTAGCTTATCTGTGTTCCAACTATTTGATCAATCTAATAAGATTTTTATTTCAATGTGTACCTTTTTCATTTCTAGAATTTCTAGTTGTTCTTTCTCAAACATACCTTAAATTTTAAATTAAATTTTAAAAATAAATTCCAGTCCTCTTTTCATCTCTTTATACATTTTAAGCAGTCTTATTTTTATCAGTTGTCTATTATTGCTTATTTCTTTAGTTGTAAATTCTGCCTTTTTTTGGGTCTGCTCAGTATCTAATGGTGGTGAGTTTTTGTATGGGCATTATAACTTGTATCTGTATGCTAGTCTTTAGCTGACATTATCTTCTTAGAAGCTCTCTAAGGCTGGCTCTGCTGCCAGTTTCTCCCTCCTGGGGAGGAAAGATGGAGCTATGTGCTGTCTGGTGCAGCTGTTCTACCCCTAGTCCTTCCAGCACAGACACAAAAACCTTTCTGAGCTTGGAGGCTCTCTAGAGCTCCCCTAGAGAGAATACTTCCTGCTCCATAGAAGCCTTCTCCTGTACATATATCTGTGAGATATTTATCCAAATCTCTGCTGCCCTTTATGACTCAGTGCTCTTATAATTTATTCCTTTTATAAATCGTTAGTGACATTTAAATGGGATTTTGGAAAGATGAGGAAAAAACAATATAATCCCATGTCATGACCAGAACACAATTTATTTTAATACATACAAGTTGAAGTCATTGCAAGTATTTTGGTTATACTTGTTATTATAATTAGAGTCCGGAGAAGGCAATGGCACCCCACTCCAGTACTCTTGCCTGGAGAATCCCATGGATGGAGAAGCCTGGTAGGCTGCAGTCCATGGGGTCTCAAAGAGTCGGACATGACTGAGCGACTTCACTTTCACTTTTCACTTTCATGCATTGGAGAAGGAAATGGCAACCCACTCCAGTGTTCTTGCCTGGAGACCCCCAGGGACGGGTGAGCCTGGTGGGCTGCCATCTATGGGGTCACACAGAGTCGGAGATGACTGAAGCGACTTAGCAGCAGCAGCAGCAGCAGCATAATTAGAGTCCCTCCATTCATTGAAATAGTATAAAATATTTGGAAATGATGGAGTAGAGACTATTATTAAAGAATACAACCATTGAAACAAGTATAATATGATATAAGAAACAAATTGCCAGTCCAGGTTTGATGCAGGATACAGGATGCTTGGGGCTGGTGCACTGGGATGACCCAGAGGGATGGTATGGGGAGGGAGGTTGGGAGGGGGGTTCAGGATGGGGAACACGTGTACACCCGTGGTGGATTCATGTTGAAGTATGGCAAAACCAATACAATATTGTAAAGTAATTAGCCTCCAATTAAAATAAATAAATTTAAATTAAAAAAGAATACAAAATTATGGTTAATATATATTGTTAAATACAAAATGCAAGCTGTGAAACAATAGAGTCAATATTATCTTGTAATATGTATATTTAAATAATGGGAATATATTTCTTTTCAAATTGATGAATAGTGGTGCAATAGACAAAATAATAGCTGCTCAAAGATGTCCACATCCTGATCCCTGAAACCTGTGAATATGTTACTTTACATGGCAAAAGGGACTTTTCAGATTGATTGAGTTAAGGATATTGAGTTAGGGAAATTATGTTGGATTATTCAGATGGACCCAAGGTTAGGACAAGAGTCTTTATAAGAGGGTGGCAGGAGAATTAGTTAGTAGTAGGGGATGTGACAAACGAAGCAAGAGGTTGAAGTAATGTGAGAAAGGGATCCTGAACCAAGAAACACTGACAGCCTCTGGAAACTGAAAAGGCAAGGAAATGGAGCCTCCCTTCAAAGCTTCAAGAAAGAACTAGTCTTACTGACATTTTGACTTTAGTCTGATGAGACTGATTATGAACTTTTGAACTTCAAAATTGTAAAATAACAAATTTTTGTTGTTTTAAGCCTCTAAAGTTGTGATAATTTGTTACAGCAACAATAGGAAACTAATACAAATGCTTACTAGAGGGTAGAGAATTTTAAAGTGTCTACTTTTGCTTGAAAAGAAATTAACATCCAGATAAACAGGACAAATAAAATACAGTGCTTAAAGCAGCTGAATCTATCCATAACAATGAGACTCTGGTGTCAGCTTATGATTGTAAAAAAATTAAAATGTTGCAATACCCATGTAGGAGAATACAGAAGGAAAAGTGGAAGTACTTACATGTCTCACAGAAATATAAAGTGATAGTAGGTTGTATAGGACTACATCAATTACTTCATAAAAATTTTAAGGAAATGCTTGTGTCCTGTACACTGTAGTTTCATTTCTAAGAATAGATTTTGAGAAAACATTCTTGGATGTGAGCTTACATTTGGTTTGAAAGTATCATCCCAGGCTTAAATGAGGAAAAACACCAACTAAAACCAACTAAAAACACCAACTAAACTTTTAATAATATTTGATTGATAAGGAAAATAAAGATTGTCCTATGCAATAGAATGACATACAGATATCAGAAGTTTTATGATGTTCAGGTTCTTCTCTGATGGTCCAGTTACTAAGACTTCACGCTTTCACTGCAGGGGACACAGGTTCAATTTCTGGTCAGGGAACTAAGATACTGCATGTCATATGGCACAGCCAAAAAAAAGTTGATGTTCAATAATGGTTAATAGCAAGAAAGTCTGTTTAGGAAACAATACCAACAGTGTGACTCAATTTCTATGGAATAAAAGAGAACTATTTCTCTAGCCACATTATAATCTTATTTATCTCTGGTTAGTGGCTTTATGGGTGCTTTCTATTTTTTAAAAAAATATATTCTAATATTCATTTTCTTAATTTCCACAGTGGAATTACATTTGTTCTAACTGTAGAACAAATGTAATTGAAGAAAACATCAGAGGCACACTGCGATAACCTCTTTCTTTCGAAAAGTAAAGAATTCAAATGTTCTGAATGAGGGTTGGGTTGAGGAGACAATCTCTGATGCTGTGGGTGGGAGCATACACATGAACAGCCCCTTTGTGAAGCGTCTTTTGGCAACAAATAACACTTTTGAAGATTTTCTCAGGAAATAATCCAGCAGAGAAGCATAGATCTAGCTATATGGATAATATAGAAATATTGATGGTTCATGATAAAAGTTGAAATGATTTTAAAACCAAAAATTAGTTACAGAAAATAGGATTTGTTAATTAATCTGAATGAAATTCTGTCACTGAATAGGAAGTATCAGAAAAATATTTAAATGCACATAAAGTCTGAAAATTTATCATTTTGTAATAAAAAGCAAATATTTGGCATGATTATATTTCTGTAGAAATAAACATATCTACACAAAATTTATACAATGCAAATGAATGTTCTCAAATTAAACTTTGATCATATCTCTGTGTTACATGTAATTCTGGTGACTTTCTAACCTTCTTATCCTGATTTTTATTTGTCTACAACAAAGTACTGTCTCTTGTGTAATAATATTTTTAAAGCCTGTATAAAATAATAAGGATCAGGTAATTTTAATTAATGAAATGAGCACAGACCCAGTGTAATTAATGATACCCAATGGAAGCATTCACTTGAACACTGTGTCACATTACCCATGAGACCCTATATTGGAGCAACATCAATGAAAGCCATTTGGCAGCATTTCATTCAAAGCTCTGAAAGACACAGGCACTTTCAAAGTGCCATTTAACCTTGAGAAATCTTTGCTCATAAGTAATTCTGAATATCAGCATAAATGTAAATACAAAGATGTTCTACTAACTACCACCTATTCAAATTAGGAAACCTTGAAAACTCAACACTGATGGAGAGGGTTGAGAAAGTATGAATCAGTCATGGGAATTTAATGTATTATAAGCACTGCAAATTATGTCATGGAAGAATTTTTAAAGACATGGAAAATTGAAAACTAGGGATTTAAAACATTTTAAAATAATTATTGAAACACAGGAAGTTGCAAAGCTGGTACAAAGAGATTCTGTATACTTTTCACCCAATATTTCCCAGTGATTATTACTTAAATATATATTATATGATATCAAAACCAGGAAACTGACATGGATATAAATGTTTAGTTCTATATCATTTTATCACATGTAACCACCACCACACACAAGATATAAAACTATTCCATCCCAACAAACATTTCCTTCTTGCTACCCCTTTATAGTCAACACCCGGACTGATTTTTCACCAGAAACCTTGCAGGCCAGAAGGGAATGGCAGGATTTAAAGTGATGAAAGGGAAAAATCTAAAACCAAGATTACTCTAACCAACAAGGATCTCATTCAGATTTGAAGGAGAAATCAAAAGCTTTACAGAAAAGCAAAAGTTAAGATGATTCAGCACAACCAAACTACCTCTACAACAAATGCCAAAGGAACTTCTCTAGACAGGAAACGCAAAAAGAAAAGGCCTACAAAAACAAACCCCAAACAATAAGGTACATGCTAACAGGACCATACATGTCAATAATTACCTTAAATGTAAATGTATTAAATGCTCCAAGGAAAAGACACAGATTGACTGAATGGATATAAAAACAATACCCCTATACATGCTGTCTTGAAGAGACCATCAGACCTAGGAACACAGATAGACAAAGTGAGGGGCTGGAAAAAGATATTCCATGCAAATGGAAGCAAAAAGAAAGCAGGAGTAGCAATACTCGTATCAGATGAAATAGACTTTAAAATAAAGAGTTAAAGAAGACAAAGAAGGACACTACATAATGACCAAGGGATTAATCCAAGAGGAAGATATAGCAATTATAAATATATACACAGCCAACAAAAGAACACCTCAATACATTAGGCAAATGCTAACAACTTTTAAAAGGGAAATAACAGCAACACGATAATAGTGGGGATTCTAATAGCACACTGACACCAAAAGACAGACTATCCAGACAGAAAATCAATAAGGAAACACTACCTATAAAAGGTACATTGGACCAGTTGGACCTAATTGATATCTAAAGGACATTTCATCCAAAAACAATAGATTTCACTTTTTTCTCAGGTTTACATGGAACATTCACCAGGATAGATCACATCTTGGGCCACAAATCAAGACTTGGTAAATTTTGAAAAAATGAAAACATTTCAAGCATTGTTTCTGACCACAAGGCTACAAGATTAGATATCAACTACAGGAAAAAGAATACAAAAACCTCAAACATATGGAAGTTAAATGATACATTTCAGAATAACCAATATATTTCTAAAAATCAAAAAGGAAATAAAATATGCCTAGAAACAAATAAAAATGAAAACAGAACTACCCAAAACCTTTGGGATGTAATAAAACCAGTGCTGAGAAGTTTATAACAATATAAGTTTACATCGAGAAACAAGAGAGATATCAAATAAACAACTTAACCTTACACTTAAATTGACTAGATTAAAGAAGAACAACAACTACTACTACAAAAAAAAAAAAAAAAACCCAAAGGTAGTAGAAGGAAAGAAAGCATGAATTTGAGAGAAGAATTAAATGAAAAATAATGAAGATGACAATAGACAACATAGGTTGGATCACAGAAAAAGCGAGAGGATTCCAGAAAAACATCTACTTCTGCTTCATTGACTACACTAAAGCATTTGTGTGAATAACAACAAACTGTGGAAATTCTTAAAGAGATAGGAGTAAAGGAACACCTTACAGGCCTCCAGAGAAACCTGTATGCAAGTCAAGAAGCAACAGTTAGAATGAGACGTGGAACAATGGACTGGTTAAAAATTGGGAAAGGAGTACATCAAGGCTATATATTGTCACCTTGTTTATTTAACTTATATGCAGATTACATCCTGAAAAATGGTGGACTGGATGAAGCACAAGCTGGAATCAAGACTGCCAGGAGAAATATAAATATCTTTGTATCAAAATATCTCAGATATGTAGATGACACTACCCTTATGGAAGAAAGTAAAGAAGAACTAAAGAGCCTCTTGATGAAGGTGAAAGAGGAGAGTGAAAAAGCTGGCTTAAAAATCAGTATTCAAACAACTAAGATTATGGCATCTGGTCCCCTATATCATGGCAAATAGATGGGGAAACAATGGAAGCAGTGACTTTGTTTTCTTAGTCTCAAAAATCACTAATGATAGTGACTGCAGCCATGAAGTTAAAAGACACTTATTCCTTGCAAGAAAAACAAGGTTTATCTATGACAAACCTAGACAGCATATTAAAAAGCAGAGACATTATTTTGCTGAAAAACGTCCGTATAGTTAAAGCTATGGCTTTTCTAGTAGCCATGTATATATGTGAGACTTGGGTCATAAAGAAGGCTGAGCACTGAAGAATTGATGCTTTTGAACTATGCTGTTGGAGAAGACTCTTGAGAGTCCCTTGAACAGAAAGGAGATCAAACCAGTCAATCCTAAAGGAAACCAGTCCTGAATATTCATTGGAAGGACTGATGCTGAAGCTCCAATACTTTGGCCACCTGATGTGAAGAGCTGACTCATTGGACAGGACCCTGATGCTGGGAAAGATTGAAGGCAGGAGGAGAAGAGAACGACAGAGGATGAGATGGTTGGATGCCATCACTGACTCAATTGACATGAGTTTGAGCAAGTTCCAGAAGATGGTGAAGGACAGGGAAGCCTGGTGTGCTGTAGTCCATGGAGCCACAAAGAGTTGGACATGACTGAGCAACTAATCAGCAACAGCAATCATAAAAAATCTCCAGAAAGTAGGCACAGAAGGAACATAACTCAACATAATAAAGGCCATATATGGCAAACCCACAGCAAATATTATCCTCAATGGTGTAAAATTCAATGCATTTCCCCTGAGAACAGAAACAAGAAAAGGGTGCCCACTCTTGCCAGTATTATTCAACATAGCTTTCGAAGTTCCAGTCACAGTAATCACAGAAGAAAAATAAATAAAAGGAATCCATTGGAAAAGAAATAAGCCTTTCACTGTTTGAAGATGACATGATCTTCTACACAGAAAACCCTAAAGATGCCAGGAGATAATTACTATCAGTAATCAATGAATATAGTAAACTCTCAGGACACAAAAGTAATATACATAAATCCCTTGCATTCCTATACACTAATGATGGAAAATCAGAAAGAGAAATTAAGGAAACTATCCCATTCACCATTGCAACAAAAAGAACAAAATACATAAGAATAAATTTAACTAAAGAAAAAAAAGACATATAGAAAGCTATAAAACACTGATGAAAATCAATGATGACACAAATAGGTGAAAAAATATGCCATGTTCTTGGAATGAAAGAATCAATATAGTGAAAATGAGTATACTACCCAAAGCAATCTATAGATTCAATGCAGCAGCTAGCTAAGTCACTTCAATTGTGTCTGACTCTGTGCGACCCCATAGATGGCAGCCCACCAGGCTCCCCATCCCTGGGACTCTCCAGGCAAGAACACCTGAGTGGGTTGCTATTTCCTTCTCCAGTGCATGAAAGTGAAAAGTGAAAGTGAAGTTCTTCAGTCGTGTCCAACTCCTAGCCACCCCATGGACTGCAGCCTACCAGGCTCCTCCATCCATTGGGTTTCCCAGGCAAGAGTATCCCTATCAAACTACCAATGGTATTTTTCACAGAATTAGAACAAACAATTTTACAATTTGTATAGAAACACAAAAGGCCCTAAATAGCCAAAGCAATCTTGAGAAAAAAGAAGGGAACTAAAGAATCAACTTTTGGGACTTCAGATTATACTACAAAGCTACAGCCATCAAGACAGTATTGTAGTGGCACAAAGACAGAAATATAGATCAGTGGAACAACATAGAAAGTCCAAATACAATTCCAGGCATCTATGGACACCTTATCTTTGAACAAGGAAGCAAAAATATACAATGGAGTAAAGACAGTCTCTTCAACAAGTGGTGCTGGGAAAATTGGTCAGCTACATGTAAAAGAATGAAACTGGAACACTTTCTAACACCATACACAAAAATAAACTCGAAATGGATTGAAGATCTAAATGTAAGACCAGAAACTATAAAACCCTTAGAGGAAAACATAGGCAGAACACTTTCTGACATAAATCATAGCAAGATTCTCTATGACCCACCTCCCAGAGTAATGGAAATAAAAACAAAAATAAACAAATGGGACCTAATTAAACTTAAAAGCTTTTGCACCACGAAGGAAACTATAAACAAGGTGAAAAGACAGTCCTCAGAATGGAGGAAAAAACATAGCAAACAAAGCAACTGACAAAGAACTAATCTCCAAAATATACAAGCAGCTCAAGTGCTTAATACCAGAAAAATGAACAACCCAATAAAAAAGTGGGCAGAAGACCTAAACAGACATTTCTCCAAAGAATATACACAGAAAAGAATAAACACACGAAAAGATGCTCAACATCACTCTTTATTGGAGAAATGCAAATCAAACCGCAATGAAGTATCTTCTCACGTGGATCAGAATGGCCACCATCAAAAAGTCTGCAAACAATAAATGCTGAAGAGGTGTGGAGAAAAGACAACATTTTTACACTCTTGGTGGGAATGCAAACTGGTACAGCCACTGTGGAGAACAGGGTGAAGATTCCTTTAAAAAAACTTGGAATAGAACTGTCATGTGACTCACCAGTTCCACTGCTGGGCATATACCCTGAGGAAACCAGAATTGAAAGAGACACATGCACCCCCAATGTTCATTGCATCACTGTTTACAATAGCTAGGACATGGAAGCAACCTAATTGTCTACCACCAGATGAATGGATAAGGAAGTAGTGGTACATAAACACAATGGAATATAACTCAGCTACAAAAAGGAACGCATTTGAGTCAGTTCTAATAAGGTGGATGAACCTACAGCCCATTATACAGAGTGAAGTAAGTCAGAAAGCGAAAAACAAATACTGTATATTAACACATTCAGTGTTAGACCATTCAGGTATGACCTAAATCAAATCCCTTATGATTATACAGAGGAAGTGAGAAATAGATTTAAGGGACTAGATATGATAGATGGAGAGCCTGATGAACTATGGACGGAGGTTCAGGACATTGTACAGGAGACAGGGATCAAGACCATCCCCATGGAAAAGAAATGCAAAAAAGCAAAATGGCTGTCTGGGGAGGCCTTACAAATAGTTGTGAAAAGAAGTGAAAAGCAAAGGAGAAAAGGAAAGATATAAGCATATGAATGCAGAGTTCCAAAGAATAGCAAGAAGAGAAACGAAAGCCTTCCTTAGTGATCAATGCAAAGAAATAGAGGAAGACAACAGAATGGGAAAGACTACAGATCTCTTCAAGAAAATTAGAGATACCAAGGGAACATTTCATGCAAAGATGGGCTCAATAAAGGACAGAAATGGTATGGACCTAACAGAAGCAGAAGATATTAAGAAGAGGTGGCAAGAATACACAGGAGAACTGTACAAAAAAGATCTTCATGACCCAGATAATCACAATGGTGTGATCACTGACCTAGAGCCAGACATCCTGGAATGTGAAGTCAAGTAGGCCTTAGCATAACTATGAACAAAGCTAGTGGAGGTGATGGAATTACAGTTGAGCTATTTCAAATCCTAAAAGA
Organism: Bos mutus; assembly: GCF_027580195.1. Taxonomy (NCBI): domain Eukaryota; kingdom Metazoa; phylum Chordata; class Mammalia; order Artiodactyla; family Bovidae; genus Bos; species Bos mutus. The sequence continues at coordinate 66,533,893 of NC_091646.1, read as the reverse complement.
TGATGCTGTGAAAGTGCTGCACTCAATATGCCAGCAAATTTGGAAAACTCAGCAGTGGCCACAGGACTGAAAAAGGTCAGTTTTCATTCCAATCCCAAAGAAAGGCCATGCCAAAGAATGCTTAAACTACCACACAATTGCACTCATCTCACATGCTAGTAAAGGAATGCTCAAAATTCTCCAAACAAGGCTTCAGCAATACGTGAACCGTGAACTTCCAGATGTTCAAGCTGGTTTTAGAAAAGGCAGAGGAACCACACATCAAATTGCCAACATCCGCTGGATCATCGAAAAAGCAAGAGAGTTCCAGAAAAACATCTATTTCTGCTTTATTGACTATGCCAAAGCCTTTGACTGTGTGGATCACAAGAAACTGTGGAAAATTCTGAAAGAGATGGGACTACCAGACCACCTGACCTGCCTCTTGCGAAACCTATATGTAGGTCAGGAAGCAACAGTTAGAACTGAACATGGAACAACAGACTGGTTCCAAATAGGAAAAGGAGTACGTCAAGGCTGTATATTGTCACCCTGCTTATTTAACTTATATGCAGAGTACATCATGAGAAACGCTGGGCTGGAAGAAGCACAAACTGGAATCAAGATTGCCAGGAGAAATATCAATAACCTCAGATATGCAGATGACACCACCCTTATGGCAGAAAGTGAAGAGGAACTAAAAAGCCTCTTGATGAAAGTGAAAGAGGAGAGTGAAAAAGTTGGCTTAAAGCTCAACATTCAGAAAACGAAGATCATGGCATCTGGTCCCATCCCTTCATGCGAAATAGATGGGGAAACAGTGGAAACAGTGTCAGACTTTATATTTTTGGGCTCCAAAATCACTGCAGATGGTGACTGCAGCCATGAAATTAAAAGCCGCTTACTCCTTGGAAGGAAAGTTATGACCAACCTAGATAGCATATTTAAAAGCAGAGACATTACTTTGCCAACAAAGGTCTATATAGTCAAGGATATGGTTTTTCCTGTGGTCATGTATGGATGTGAGAGTTGGACTGTGAAGAAATTTGAGCATCGAAGAATTGATGCTTTTGAACTGTGGTGTTGGAGAAGACTCTTCATAGTCCCTTGGACTGCAAGGACGTCCAACCAGTCCATTCTGAAGGAGATCAGCCCTGGGATTTCTTTGGAAGGTATGATGCTAAAGCTGAAACTCCAGTACTTTGGCCACCTCATGCAAAGTGTTGACTCATTGGAAAAGACTCTGATGCTGGGAGGGATTGGGGGCAGGAGTAGAAGGGGAAGACAGAGGATGAGATGGCTGGATTGCATCACTGACTCGATGGACGTGAGTCTGGGTGAACTCCAGGAGTTGGTGATGGACAGGGAGGCCTGGTGTGCTGCGATTCATGGGGTCACAAAGAGTCAGACATTCGCTCAGTCGTGTCCAACTCTTTGCGATCCCATGACCTGCAGGACACCTGGCCTCCCTGTCCATTACCAACTCCTAGAGTTTACGCCGACTCATGTCCATGGAGTCAGTGGTGCCATCCAACCATCTCATCCTCTATTGTCCCCTTCTCCTCCTGCCCCCAATCCCTCCCAGCATCAGGGTCTTTTCAAATGAGTCAGTTCTTCACATCAGGTGGCCAAAGTATTGGAGTTTCAGCTTCAACATCAGTCCTTCCAGTGAACACTCAGGACTGATCTTTAAGATGGACTGGTTGGATCTCTCTGCAGTCCAAGGGACTCTCAAGAGTCTTCTCCAACACCACAAATCAAAAGCATCAATTCTTCAGTGCTCAGCTTTCTTTATAGTCCAACTCTCACATCCATATGTGACTACCAGAAAAACCCTAGCCTTGACTAGATGGACCTTTTTTGGCAAAGTAATGGAATTTAGAAAGATGGTACCAACGATGCTACATGCAGGGCAGCAAAAGAGACACAGATGTAAAGAACAGACTTTTGGACTCAGTGGGAGAAGGTGAGAATGGAATGATTTGAGAGAATAGCATTGGAACATGTAAATGACCATATGTAAAATAGATGACAAGTGCGAGTTAGATGCATGAAGCAGGGCACCCAAAGTTGGTGCTCTGGGAAAACCCAGAGGAATAGGATGGGGAGGGAGGTGGGAGGGGGCTTCAGGATGGGGGAACTACATATGTATACCTGTGGCTGACTCATGTTGATGTATGGCAAAAACCATCACAATATTGTAATTATCCTCCAATTAAAATAAATTAATAAATTTTTTAAAAATCAAAAACAAAAATGAAATAAAAAGTATCTGAATTGGAAAGAAAGAATTAATGCTATTTACTATTGCAGATGACATGATCCTATATGTAAAAATTTCTAAAGATTTTCCATATAAGAAAAACTATTATGACTAATAAATTCAGTAAAACTACAGGATGAAAAAATCAACATACAAGAATCACTGGTATTTTTATACCCTAACAATGAAAAATCTGAAAAGGAAGATAAGAAAAGTGTTTGATTTAGAATAGCATCAAAAAGAATAAAATAGGGGCTGTGGTTCAAGATGGTGATATATTAAGATTCTGAACTCATCTCTTCCCACAGTAACACCAAATGAACAGCTATTATATGGAACAATTTCATCTGGAAAAAAAGACTAGAACATAGAGAAGGAAATGTCAACCCACTCCAGTATTCTTGCCTGGAGAAGCCCATGGACAGAGGAGCCTGGCAGGCTACAGTCCATGGGGTCACAAGAGTCAGACATGACTTAGCAACTAAAACACAATACATGCAAATGTTCTGTATCTTGATTACTATGGTGATGATGTAAATTCATGTGTTTTCCACACTAGTAGGATTATAAACTAAAAAGAGGAAGTTTTACTGTATGTAAATTATACTTCAATTTAAAGAAAAAAAAATACTACAACAAACTTCAAAGTCTCACATTTCCTGATTTCACAACTTACTTACTACAAAGTCACTGTCATCAAAATAGTGTGGTATAGACAGACATATAGCCCCATGAAATATTATAGAGGGCCTATGAAATATTATAGAGAGCCCAGAAATAAGCCCTTGCATGAATGGTCAATGATTTTCAACAAATGCCAAAATGATTCAATTGTTTCTCCATTTAAACAAATAATGTTAGGAAAACTGGATATCCACATATAAAAGAATAAAATAGACCCTTACTGTATATAAAATATATACCATCTACAAAAATAACTCAAAATGAATCCAAAATTTAAACATAATTTCTAAAGTTATAAAACTTTTATAATAAAACATAAGACTAAATTTACACAGGCCATGGTTTCTTTGATATGATACCAAATGCTCAGAAAACATTTAAAAAAATGCATAAATGAGCATCATTAAAATTAAAATGATTCTACTTCAAAGTAAACCAACAATTTGAAAATACAACCCCTAGAACTAGATAAATTATTTGCAATCCATGTGTCTTATAAGGGACTTGAATGTAGAATGCATGAAGAACTCTTACAATCCAATACTAAAATATCAAATATCCAATTAATAAATGAACTAAGGATCTGAACAGATATTTCTCTGAGGAAGATAAGCAAATGGCCAATAAGCACACGAAAGGACTCTGTATATTATTTTTCATTAAGGAAACACAAATCAAAACCACAATGAGATACCACTTGACATTTACTAGAATGTTGAAAATGTTACGCTAGGTGAAAGAAACCAGTCAAAAAAAATCACATATTGTATGATTTCATTTACATGAAATGTCTGGAATAAGGAAATTCTTAAGTAGTAAATGTATATGTGTTTTCTTATGCCTGAATGAATTAAGAGAAAATAAGCAGTGACTGCTAAAAGATACATGGCTTTTTATTGAAGTGATAAAATATTCTATTGTTATGATGGTTGTACAATTCTGTGAATATACTCAAAACCATTTAATTGTGCATTTTAAACAGGTGATTTCTATGGTATGTGAATTATATTTCTCTTTATTCCCACTTGAAGGAATTGTATGAAGCTGCTACACATGGATGAGAGAAATTAAAACTTCATGTTGCATTTGCATTCCAGTTAACTCTACCCACATAATATCAAGATGGGCACAAAAAAGAACAGAAACAGTAAAGACCTAACAGAAGCAGAAGAGATTAAGAATAGGTGGCAAGAATACACAGAACTGTACAAAAAATGTCTTAATGATCCAGAAAATTGCAATGGTGTGTCACTAATCTAGAGCCAGACATCCTGGAGTGTGAAGTCAAGTAGGCCATAGGAAGCATTACTATGGACAAAGTGGATGTAATGGAATTCCAGCTGATCTACTTAAAATCCTAAAAGATGATGTTGGTAAAGTGCTGCACTCAATATGTCAGCAAATTTAGAAAACTCAAAAGGACTGGAAAAGCTCAGTGTTCATTCCAATTCCAAAGAAGGGCAATGCCAAAGAATGTCTAAACTACCACACAGTTACACTCAATTCACATGCTAGCAAGGTAATGTTCAAAATCCTTCAAGCTAGGCTTCAACAGCTTGTGAACCAAGAACTTCCAGATATACAACCTGGATTTTGAAGAGGCAGAAGAACAAGGCATAAAATTGTAAGCATTCATTGAATCATGGAGAAAGCAAAGGAGTTCCAGAAATAACATATACTTCTGCTTCATTGACTATGCTAAAGCCTTTGACTATGTGGATCACAACAAACTGGAAAATTCTTAAAAAGATGGGAATACCAGACCACTTTATCTGTCTCCTGAGACATCTGTATGTAGGTCAAGAAGCAACAGTTAAAACTGGACATAGAACAACTGACTGGACCCAAATTAGGAAAGGAGTACCACAAGGCTGTATATTGTTACCCTGCTTATTTAACTTATATGCAGAGTGCATCATGTGAAATCCTGGGCTGCATGAATCACAAGCTGGATACACAGTTGCTGAGAGAAATATGAACAGTCTCAGATATGCACATGATACCACTGTAATGGCAAAAAGTGAGGAGGAACTAAAGAATCTCTTGATGAAAGTGAAAGAGGAAAGAGCTGGCTTGAAATTCAACATTTAAAAAAGCTAAGATCATGGCATCCAGTCCCAGTACTTCATGGCAAATGGAAGGGGAAAAAGTGGGAACAGTGACAGACTTTATTTTCTTAGGCTCCAAAATCAGTCTGTGGACAAAGACTATAGACATGAAATTCAAAGGTGCTTGCTCCTTGGAAGGAAAGCAATGAGAAACCTAGACAGACTATTAAAAAGCTATGGCTTTTCCAGTAGTCATGTACGGATGTAAAAGTTGGACCATAAAGAAGGCTTAGCGCCAAATAATTGATGCTTTTCAACCATGGTGCAAGGAGATCAAACCAGTCAGTGCTAAAGGAAATCAACCCTGAATATTCATTGCAAAGACTGACGCTGAAGCTGAAGCTCCAATGCTTTAGCCACCTGATGCAAAGAGCTGACTCATTGGACAAAACCTGATGCTGGAAAAAATTGAAGGCAAACGGAGAAGGGGAAGGCAGAGGATGAGATGGTTAGATAGAATCACTGACTCAATGGATATGCATTTGAGCAAACTCTGGGGTATAGTGGAGGAGCCAGCCTATGAGGTGGCAAAGAGTTGGACATGACTTAGCAACAACGCAATATCATATTTCTATAGTCTCCTAGTTTCACTCAGTTATTTATCCTAAATTGCTTCACTTAATTAGGGCCCAGCATTTTGTCAAAAAATATGGATTTTGCAAGGTAAAAAGGATCATGAGAGAGCATGGTCTTCATTTACAGGATCTTAGAATCTTAGGCTATTCAGTCAGGACTGTAAAGATTTTACATTGTAAATAATGGGAAATTAAATCCTACGGTAGGTAAGACAAAGTCTTAGATCATAAGCTTTGTTACTGATAGAGTTATGAGTCAATCTCAGGATTCAGTTGATTATATCAGGCTCTGTCTAGTAGGATTGCCAATCAGCAGTTAAGAGCACTTACTGTGAGCCAGACATTTCTCTAGGCACTGAGCATGCATGCCTCCATGCTCAGTCACTCAGTCGTGTCCCACTCTTTTTGACCCTATGGACTGCAACCCACCATGTTCCTCCATCCATGGGATTCTCCAGGCAAGAATACTGGAGTGTGTAGCCATGCCCTCCTACAGGGGATCTTCCCCACCCAGAGTTGGAACCCACATTTCCTGCATCTCCTGCATTGCAGACCAATTCTTTTACCCACTGTTCAGTTCAGGTTCAATTCAGTCACTCAGTCGTGTCTGACTCTTTGCGACCCCATGGACTGCAGCACGCCAGGCCTTCCTGTCCATCACCAACTCCCAGAGCTTACTCAAACTCATGTCCATCGAGTCGGTGATGCCATCCAACCATCTCATCCTTTGTCAGCCCCTTCTCCTCATGCCTTCAATCTTTCCCAGCATCAGAATCTTTTCCAGTGAGTCAGTTCTTCGCATCAGGTGGCCAGGGTATTGGAGTTTCAGCTTCAGCATCAGTCCTTCCAATGAATATTCAGGACTAATTTCCTTTACGATGGACTGTTTGGATCTCCTTGCAGTCCAAGGGACTCTCAAGACTCTTCTCCAACACCACAGTTCAAAAGCATCAATTCTTCTACACTCAGTTTTCTTTATAGTCCAGCTCTCACATCCATACCTAACTACTGGAAAAACCATAGCTTTGACTAGATGGACCTTTGTTGGCAAAGTAATGTCTCTGCTTTTTAATATGGTGTCTAGGTTGGTCATAGCTTTTCTTCCAAGAAGCAAGCGTCTTTTTATTTCATGGCTATAGTCACCATCTACAGTGATTTTGGAGCCCAAGAAAATAAACTCTCACTGTTTCCATTGTTTCCCCATCTATTTGCCATGAAGTGATGGTATCAGGTGCAGAATCTTAGTTTTCTGAATGTTGAATTTTAAGCCACCTTTTTCACTCTCCTCTTTCACTTTCATCAAGAGGCTCATTAGTTTTTCTTTGCTTTCTGCCATAAGGGTGGTGTCATATGTATATCTGAGGTTATTGATATTTCTCCCGGAAATCTTGATTCCACCTTGTGCTTCATCCAACCTGGCTTTTCTCATGATGTACTCTGCATATAAGTTAAATAAGTTAGATAAACAGGGTGACAATATACAGCCTTGACGTACTCCTTTTCCTATTTGGAACGGAAATAGTCTGTTGGCCCATGTCCAGTTCTAACTGTTGCTTCTTGACCTGCATACAGATTTCTCAGGAGGCAGGTGAAGTGGTCTGGTATTCCTATCTCTTTAAGAATTTTCCACAGTTTGTTGTGAACCACATAGTCAAAGGCTTTGGTGTAGTCAATAAAGTAGAAGTAGATGTTTTTCTGGAATTTGCTTGCTTTTTCAATGATTCAGCAGATGTTGGCAATTTGACCTCTGGTTCCTCTGCCTTTTCTAAATCCAGCTTGAACATCTGGGAGTTCACGCTTCATGTACTTTTGAAGCCTGGCTTGGAGAATTTTGAGCATTACTTTGCAGTGTGTGAGATGAGTGTGATTGTGCGGTAGTCTGAACATTCTTTGGTATTGCCTTTCTTTGGAATTGGAATAAAAACTGACCTTTTCCAGTCCTGTGGCCACTGCTGAGTTTTCCAAATTTGCTGGCATACTGAATGTAGCACTTTCACAGCATCATCTTTTAAGATTTGAAATAGCTCAACTTTAATTCCATCCCCTCCACTAGCTTTGCTCATAGTGATGCTTCCTAAGGCCTATTTGACTTTTCATTCCAGGATGTCTGGCTCTTGATGAGTGATCATGCCATCATGGGTCATTAAGATCTGGGTCATTATCTGGGTCATTAAGATCTTTTTTGTATAGTTCTTCTGTGTATTCTTGCCACCCCTTCTTAATATCTTCTGCTTCGGTTAGGTCCATACCATTTCTGTATGGGCACATTCCTTTATTGTGCCCATCTTTGCATGAACTGTTCCCTTGGTATCTCTAATTTTCTTGAAGAGATCTCTAGTCTTTCCCATTCTACTGTTTTCCTCTATTTTTTTGCATTGATCACTGAGGAAGGCTTTCTTATCTCTCCTTGCTATTCTTTGGAACTCTGCACTCAGATTTACCCACTGAGCCATCTGGAAATCCAGGCACTGTGCATACAGCTCTAGAAATAAGCCATTGAGAAAATAAGCCCACACCTGTGTGTGAGAAGGGTAGATGGGAGAGAGGTGACCACTCCCTCCCCCCACCACTGCACTTTCTTTCCCCTCCCTCTGGCCTGGTTGTTCAGGGCACATTATATGTTGTCCACAAACAAGCTGATGGATCCCATGGACTGGAGGTGGGAAAAGGTTTGCAGCCCCCAGCTACTCAGCTGCTTCTGCTGCTGCTGCCAAGTCGCTTCAGTCATGTCCGACTCTGTGCGACCCCATAGATGGCAGCCGACCAGGCTCCCCCGTCCCTGGGATTCTCCAGGCAAGAACACTGGAGTGGGTTGCCATTTCCTTCTCCAATGCATGAAAGTGAAAAGTGAAAGCGAAGTCGCTCAGTCGTATCCGACTCTTAGCGACCCCATGGACTGCAGCCTACTGGGCTCCTCCATCCATGGGATTTTCCAGGCAAGAATACTGGAGTGGGGTGCCATTGCCTCCTCCAACTCAGCTGCTTCACATCTCTCCAATTGAGTCCTAATGTCTTTCCTGTCAGCTTCTGTCCTCCATCCAATATTCTTGGCTCTATAATCAACTCAGGTGTTTAATGACACAATTATAGCTTAATTGACCCTTGCTGCTGGTTGCTATGGTGATGCAGCCAGACATTCTGCTCACTAAATTAAAATAAGAGGGAATCTGAGGTGGGAGGGGACAACATGGAAAGCTTGAGGAGGCTGAAATAATACTTTAATAATTTCTCTTGATTAGAAGTCTGTTTTAAATTTCTGTTCCATAATCTGTCTCTGGGAAAATAGAGACTTAATTGGGGGTAAAAGCCTTTTTAAAAAAATTCATTGGAGTATAGTTGCTTTACAATGTTGTGTTAGTTTCTGCTATATAGCAAAGTGAATCAGTTATACATATATCCACTCTTTCCCAGATTCATTTCCCATTTAGATCACCACAGAGCACTGAGTAGAGTTCCTTGTGCTATACAGTAGGTTCTCATTAGTTACAAATTTTATATAAGTAGTGTACATGTCGGGGGGGGGGGGAGTCCTTTTAATAGAGATATTTCCAAGGTAAGGACAAGGCTTCATATACTCAAGACCAATAATAATTGCAGGAAGTGACTTTGGAAAACATATCAGTAGGGATGGAAAGATCCTTATTTATATGGATCTTAGTTTCAGACATGCCAGTCCAGGCTTCAGTGGCACCTTCCAACGTACTTTTTACATATTTTATTTTTCTCTCTTTTTGGATAAACTTTATTTATAGACCAGGTTTTTAAAAACTGAAGTATAGTTGATTTACAATATTTGTTTCAAGTGTGCAGCAAAGTGATTCAATATTTTTATAGATTATATTCCATTTAAAGTTACAACAGATAATGGCTATATTTTCATACATTGTACAATATATCCTTGTTGCTTATCTATTTTATACATAGTAGTTTGCAACTCTTAATCCTATACCCCTATCTTGCCCCTCCTCACTTCCCTCTCTCCACTGGTAGCCACTTGTTTTTTTTCTCTGTGTTTGTGAGTCTAAGTAATATCATACAGTATTTGTCTTTCTTTAACTTATTTCACTAAGCATAATATTCTCTATGCAGATCCACATTGTTGTAAATGGCAGAATTTCTTTTTGTGGCTCAGTAATAGTCCATTGTGTATATATACCGTTTTTTTATCCTTTCATCAGCTGATGGACACTTAGGTTGCTTCTATATATCGACTATTGTAAATAATCCTGCTATGAACATTTTGGGGTGCATGTGTCTTCAAATTAGTGTTTTTGTTGTCTTTGAATACATACCCAAGAGTAGAATTGTTGGATCATATGGTAGTTCGATTTTTAATTTTTTGAGGAGCATCCATAGTGGCTGCCCTAATTTACATTCTCACCAAGAGTGTAAAAGGGTTCCCCTACCTTCCTGTTTTTGCCAACATTTGTTATTTGGGATCTTTTTTACATTCTTACAGGTGTAAGGTGATATTTCATTTCAGCTTTGATTTGCATTTCTCTGATGATTAGTGATGTTGAGCATCTTTTCATGTGCCTGTTGGTTATCTCAGTGTCTTCTTTGGGAAAAGACCTGTTCAGGCCCTCTGCTCATTTTTTAAATCAGGTTGTTTGGGTTTTTATGTTGAGTTATATGAATTTTTGTATATTTTCATAGTAACCCCTTGTCAGGTGTGTTGCTTACATAGTTATTATCCCATTTAGCAGTGGACTTTTAGCTTCTTTTGATAGTTTCTTTCACTGTGCTAAAGCTATTTAGTTTGATTAGTCCCATTTGTTTACTCTTGCTTTTTTTCCGTTTGCTGGAGGAGACATATCAAAAAAACATTGCTAAGATAAATGGCAAAGAGCATACTGCTCTTTTATGTTTGTTTTGTTTTTCTTCTAATTTTATAGTTTCCATTTACATCTTTAATTGATTTTGAGTTTATCTTTTGTGTATGTTGTTAGAGAATGTTCTAATTTTATTCTTTCCAATGTAGCTGTGCAGTTTTCCCAGAACCACTTATTGAAGAGACTGTCTTTTCTCTATCATATATTCTTGCCCCCTTTGTTGTAGATTAATTGTACCTATAAGGATGGGTTCATTTCTGGGCTCTCTATTCCATTCCATTTATATGTATCTCTCTCTTTTTTTTTTTATTCCCACATGGTATTATGATTTATTTTACTTTTTTCATCTTTCATTCCCAGAATCTTTTATTTATTTATGATATAATTAAGGGCTTCTCAGGTGGCTCAGTCAAAAAGAATCTGCTTGCCAATGCAGGATATGCAGGAGACCCGGGTTTGATCCCTGGGTCAGGAAGATTCCCTGGAGGAGGAAATAGCAACCCACTTCAGTATTTTTGCTTGGAAAAATTCCATGCAAAGAGGATCCTGGCTGGCTGCAGTCCATGGGGTCACAAAGAGTTGGACAGGACTGAGCACCCATGCTATGCCAATCACTATAATTGACATTGAACATTATGTACATTTAAGGTATACAATGTGTTGATTGAACACATTTCTATATTGCAACATGATTACTACCCCAGTGTTAGCTAACACCTCTATCACATAATCATTGTTTCTTTTTTTGTGTTGAGGACATTTAAGATCTAGTCTCTTAGCAAGTTTGAAGTATATAACACAGTATCATTGACCACAATCACAATGCTGTGCACTACAAACTTGAAGTTAGAAGATGAATAAGTTCTGGAGAGCAAATAAGATGTTTTGATTCCACACAACTAGTAAGCAACCAGTTGAGACTTGAATAGCATTCTCTGAACTTTTCAACTTTTCATCTCACTTTTTCCTTTGCCCAAGACTCTATGGCCACAAAGACCTACATTTCTCCTTCACCTCTCCAAACTATCTTCATGTGTTAGCACTTTTGTATTTGCCCAAGTTCTGGCTGGTCTCTGGGCTCCCAGATCTTCCACTGATTGCCTTTATTTTGCCATATGACCTCTCCTAAATGTTGTCTCTTGAGAGGCATGCTATCTTAAGTACACCCTCACCCCAGCTTTCCCCATCCCTCTTACTCCTAGTTATATTTTATTACTCATAACATTTACTACTACTGAAAAATTTGTCACCTGCTTAAATGTTTTCTCCCAGTTTTTTCTCATTTAGAATATAAACTCCATGAAAATTGGACTGTTGTTCATTTTATTTACCACCATATCCCTTGCCTTGAACATATTATGATTTTATTTTTTACAAATTTTAAAGGCTACAGAGCATTTACAGTTATTACAAAATATTGGCTATATCCCCCATGTTGTACAATACATCATTGTAACCTATCTTAAAATCAATAGTTTGTACCTCCTGCTCTCTACCACCTCTATATTGTCCCTCCCCACCTCCTCGCTGGTAACCAGTAGCTTGTTGTCTATATCTGTGTGTCTGTTTCTTTTTTGTTATATATTTTAGTTTGTTGTATATTTTAGATTCCATGTATAAGTAATATCACATGGTATTCATCTGTCTTGGTCTGATTTACTTCACTTAGCATAATGCATTCCAAGTTCATCCACGTTGGCTGCTGCTAAGTCACTTCAGTCGTGTCCGACTTTGTGCGACCCCATAGACGGCAGCCCACCAGGCTCCCCTGTCCCTGGGATTCTCCAGGCAAGAACACTGGAGTGGGTTGCCATTTCCTTCTCCAATGCAAGAAAGTGAAAAGTGAAAGGGAAGTCGCTCAGTTGTGTCCAACTCTCAGCGACCCCATGGACTGCAGCCTACTAGGCTCCTCCATCCATGGGATTTTCCAGGCAAGAGTACTGGAGTGGGGTGCCATTGCCTTCTCCCATCCATGTTGGAGCAAATGGTAAAATTTCATTCGTTTTATGGCTGATTAGTATTCAATTGTATATATATATCACATCTTCTTCAGCCATTCAACTGTTGATAGACACATAGGTTGTTTCCATATGTTGGCAACTGTAAGTAGTGCTGCAACATTGAGTTACATGTATCTTTTTGAATTACTGTATTTTTTTTTTCAGATATTTACCCAGGCATGGGATTGCTGAGTCATATGGTAATTGTTTTTATCTTTTTGAGAAACTCCATACTATTTTCCACAGTGGCTGCACCTACTTATATTCCCACCAACACTGTAACAGAGTTCCCTTTTCTCCACATCCTTGCTAACATTTGTTACTTGTGTTCTTTTTGATGATAGCTGTTTGGACAGGTGTGAGGTAATATCTAATTGTGCTTTAGATTTGCATTTCCCTAATGACTAGCTATTTTGAGCATCTTTTCATGGGCCTATGGGCCATCTGCATTTACTCTTTAGAAAAATGTCTATTCAGTTCTTCTGCCCATTTTTCATTAAATTGCTTGTTTGATGTTGAATTGTATGAGATGTTTATATATGTTTGATATTAATTCCTTATTGGTAATATCATTTGCAAATATTTTCTTTCATGCAGTATGCTGTCTTTCTGTTTTATTGATGGTTTCCTTTGCTGTGGAAAAGTTTGTAAGTTTATTTAGGCCCCATTTGTTTATTTTTCTTTATATTTACTTTAGGAGATGAATCAAAAAAAATGTTACTAGGATTTATGTCAAAGAGTGTTCTGCCTGTGTTTTCCTCTAGGAGTTTTATAGTATCCAATCTTACATTTAGGTTTTCAATTCATTTTGAGTTTATTTTTGTATATGGTGTTAGAGAATGTTCTGATTTTATTCTTTAATATACAGCTTTCTAGTTTTCCCTGCACCACTTACTGAAGAGACTGTCTTTCCTCCATTGTATATTCTTGTCTCCTTTGTTGTAGATTAATTGACCATAAGTGCATGAGTTTATTTCTGGGCTTTCTATCCTGTTGCATTGACTTGTGTGTCTGTTTTTGTACCAGTACCATACTGTTTGACCATAAACAAGGCTGAGAGCCAAATAACTGATGCTTTCAAACTGTGGTGTTGGAGAAGACTCTTGATAGACCCTTGAACAGCAAGGAGACCAAATCAGTCAATCCTTAAGGAAATCAACCCTAATATTCATTGGAAGGACTGATGCTGAAGCTGAAACTCCAATTCTTTGGCCACCTGATTTGAAGAGCTGACTCACTGGAAAAGACCCGATGCTGGAAAATATTAAGTGCAGGAGGAGAAGGGGGTGATAGAGGATGAGATGGTTGGATGGCATCACTGATTCAATGGACATGAGTTTGAGCAAATTTCAAGAGGTAGAAAAGGACAGGGAAGCCTGGTGTGCTGCAGTCCATGAGGTCCCAAATAGTCGGACATGACTTAGCAACTGAATAATAACAACAACAACCATACTGTTTTGATTAATATAGCTATGTAGTATAGTCTGAGGTCAGGGAGCATGATTCCTCCAGCTTTGGTCTTCTTTCTCAAGATTTTTTGGCTCTTTGAGGTCTTTTGTGTTTCCATACAAATTTTAGAATTATTTGTTCTAGTTCTGTGGGAAATGCCCTTGATATTTTGATAGAGATTGCACTGAATCTGTATATTGCCTTGGGTAGTAAAGTCATTTTAACAATATTGATTTTTCTAATCCAAGAACATGGTATATCTTTCCATCTGTTTTGTGTCTTCTGTTTCTTTCACCAGTGTCTTATAGTTTTGGAGTACAAGTCTTTAATTTTATTAGTTAGATTTGTTCCTAGGTATGTTACTGTTTTTGATGAGACTGTAAATGTGATTGTTTTCTTAATTTCTCTTTCTGGTAGCAGTTTTCTTTTAAACTACTCAAGTAAAATCCTGGGGGTATGGGTAGTTGGATAAGAAATCAGAAAAAGGAATTGGTCATTATTGGTCCCTATTGGCATGTTTGTTGACGGTGATGGTGGTTTAGGCACTAAGTCATGTCCAGCTCTTGTGACCCTATGGATTGTAGCCCACCAGGTTCCTCTGTCCGTGGAACAGAGGCAGGCAGGAATACTGGTGTGGGATGCCATTTCCTTCTCCAGAGGATCTTCTGGACCCAGGGATTGAACCTGGGTTTCCTCCACTGCAGGCAGTCTCCTGCCATTGCAGGTGAATTCTTTACTGACTAAGCCACCAGGGGAGCTTGGACATTATCTAAACGTCATTAAACCTTTTAGGAAAAAAAAAAGCAAATCTGGATTTAGATTAGAAGAGACTTTATTCCAGTGGATTTGAGGAAGAGAGAGGGAAAGGAATTATTTCAATAGGAAGAACTTCTGCCTGTGAAATCTATAAGTATTTCAAAGGTTAGGCATAAAACAGCTCCTCTTTTATAGGAGAAAGAGACCAAAGCTAGAAAGAACTGGGCTTGGGGAAGTGGGATGAAAGAGTAGCCAGATTAAACAGTTGATCGTGAAATGTTTTTACCTGAGGTCAATTGATGCCATTAAGGGGCCATGAAGAATGTTCAGGCTGAGGGTAAGTAAAAGTCAAAAGACCTGAAGGAAGGAGGGACGCTTAACTAAAAATTGATCAAGTCAAGGTACCATTTATATTGTCAAGATTGGTCAGTGGTTTCAATCAGTTAATTATTTATGAGGCAAAGAATAAATATTTGGAGGGTCTGTGTTTAGCTTTGTTATATAGGTTTAAAAAAAAGGTGTGTATCATATATCTTATCTAAGTTATAAGAAAAAGAGTGGTTCTCTGTAGTAAGCTGTTTCTTGGAGCACAGAAGAGTGGATTATTTCTCAATTTTCTCTGTTTTCTAAAAGCACAGGGCTCAGGTAAAATTCAACATCATCAGTTCCTACTTTTGTTCAAGATGAATGATGTTTGTCACTAAGCAACTGAGAGGTGGTTATAAACTTCCTGAGTGGTAAGAAGCAGGTTCTCCAAGTATTTCACCAGACTACCCTGGTGATCCAGACAACAGATTCTCCAGGGATAAATCCAGCTCTTGTATGATCTGCCGCAGTGATAAGTCCTTCAGGTATATTTCAAGTTGCAGGTAAGAAGATGGTTTGAAAGAATTAGACTTGACATAAAAAGATTGATTAAGGAGACTGGTTTAATAGTATGGATAGAAATAATAAGAATAGCTTACTTTACTTAACACTTACTTTATAGCAGGCACAATTCTAAGTACATGCCATCACTACTGCAACCTGTTCCTCTAATTATTAAGTGTAACTTCTGGATATGGGGATATTTGTAAGCAAGATCAAGAGTGTGAAGTTGATCATTAGAGAAGCTGCCTGGACCACTGAAAGTCTTTCCAAAGTCTCTAAGACTGTTCTGTGAATCATGAGGTTAATTTTACTGATAGATATCCTTGGTGCCACTGCTGCTCTCAGAACTGGATCTTTCTTTAACATTTTTGAACAGTCCAGACTGCTTTTAAAAAATATTTTCTTAGACATCTTTATTTATTTTTAACAGATTTAGTGAAGTGTAACTTACATATCATCAAATTCACCCACTTTAAGTGTACAATTCAATAACTTTTAGCTTTGTAACTGCTGTCAAGTTTTAGAACATTTCCACTGTCCCAGAAGAATTCCTAGTGCTCATTTTCAGCCATTCCATGTTTCCATTCTCAGCCCCAAGTAAACTGCTTTGTGTTTCTACTATGTCTCTGTAGATTTGCCTCTTATGAACATCTATAAGGTAACAGTGGCTTCCCTGGTGGCTCAGTGGTAAAGAATCCTCCTGCCAATGCAGGATATGTGGGTTTGATCCCTAGGTTGGAAAGATCCCCTGGAGGAGGAAATGGCAACCCACTCCAGTATTCTTTCCTGGGTAATCCCACAGACAGACGAGCTTGGCAAGCTACAGTCCATGGGGTCACAAAAGAGCCAGTCACAACTGAGTGATTAAACAAGAGCAACAACATAATGTAATAATATAACACATGGTCTTTTATGTCTGCCTTCCCAGTTGCCTTTTTGATTTAGAGCTACATCTTTCCCATTACTCACCCTCAGCATCCCAATCTTTTTCCAATTACCTATTACACATCATCAGTTCAGTTCAGTTCAGTCGCTCAGTCGTGTCTGACTCTTTGCAACCCCATGAATCGCAGCACACCAGGCCTCCCTGTCCATCACCAACTCCCGGAGTTCACCCAGACTCACATCCATCGAGTCAGTGATGCCATCCAGCCATCTCATCCTCTGTCATCCCCTTCTCCTCCTGCCCCCAATCCTTCCCAGCATCAGGGTCTTTTCCAATGAGTCAACTCTTCGCATGAGGTGGCCAAAGTACTGGAGTTTCAGCTTTAGCATCATTCCTTCCAAAGAAATCCCAGGACTGATCTCCTTCAGAGTGGACTGGTTGGATCTCCTTGCAGTCCAAGGGACTCTCAAGAGTCTTCTCAAATACCACAGTTTAAAAGCATCAATTCTTCGGCGCTCAGCCTTCTTCACAGTCCAGCTCTCACATCCATACATGACCACAGGAAAAACGATAGCCTTGACTAGACAGAACTTTGTTGGCAAAGTAATGTCTCTGCTTTTGAATATGCTATGTAGGTTGGTCATAACTTTCCTTCCAAAGAGTAAGCGTCTTTTAATTTCATGGCTGCAGTCACCATCTGCAGTGATTTTGGAGCCCCCAAAAATAAAGTCTGACACTGTTTCCACTGTTTCCCCATTTATATGCCATGAAGTGATGGGACCGGATGCCATGATCTTCATTTTCTGAATGTTGAGCTTTAAGCCAACTTTTTCACTCTCCACTTTCACTTTCATCAAGAGGCTTTTTAGTTCCTCTTCACTTTCTGCCATAAGGGTGGTGTCATCTGCATATCTGAGGTTATTGATATTTCTCCCGGAAATCTTGATCCCAGCTTGTGTTTCTTCCAGTCCAGTGTTTCTCATGATGTACTCTGCATATAAGTGAAATAAGCAGGGTGACAATATACAGCCTTGACGTACTCCTTTTCCTATTTGGAACCAGACTGTTGTTCCATGTCCAGTTCTAACTGTTGCTTCCTGACTTGCATATAGGTTTCTCAAGAGGCAGGTCAGGTGGTCTGGTAGTCCCATCTCTTTCAGAAGTTTCCACAGTTTATTGTGATCCACACAGTCAAAGGCTTTGGCATAGTCAGTAAAGCAGAAATAGATGTTTTTTTTCTGGAACTCTCTTGCTTTTTCCATGATACAAACCGCATAAAATAGTCTTCAAATAAAACATAAAAGGGAAAGGGACTTCATTCAACTTGTATTAGTCTCTGTGTGTTCTTTCCCACATATAGCATATGAATATTCAAATATATACATAAGTGTGCATTAACCTCTCCCCTTTATTAAATGAATAGTAGAACACAAAGATCTATACATTTTCTCACTTAAAATTTATTTCCTAATATTTTATATTTAAAAAATTCTCCAATAAATAAGTTGGACATGTCATTTCTAGATATATATGTATGTATATATATGGAATAAATTCCTATGAATAAAATTGATCATTAAAGGATATATGCATTTGTAATTTTGAAATGAATTGACAAATTGTCCTCCAGAGGTTGTGCTAAGGTTTATCAGCAGCATAGGATGTGAACAATAATTCACAAAGAAGGAAATCATATTAATAATAAACTTTAAAAAATCTGCTAATAAATTTTAAATTAAAATTAATACAATATTAGGGTACCACTTTTTTACCTTGCTGCTGCTGCTAAGTCACTTCAGTCGTGTCTGACTCTGTGTGACCCCATAGACGGCAGCCACCAGACTCCCCAGTCCCTGGGATTCTCCAGGCAAGAACACTGGAGTGGGTTGCCATTTCCTTCTCCAATGCATGAAAGTGAAAAGTGAAAGTGAAGTCGCTCAGTCGTGTCCGACTCTTCGTGACCCCATGGACTGCAGCCTACCAGGCTCCTCCATCCATGGGATTTTTCAGGCAAAGTACTGGAGTGGGGTGCCATTGCCTTCTCCATTTTTTTTTTACCTTAAAAAAGAGTAAATAGAACAAGAGCAGTGGTATCCATTACTCAAGGAAAGAGCCTTTGACATAAATGTAAACTACAACAGTATTTTATAAAATGGTCATAATATTTTACTCAGTAATCCACTCCTTGTGCTCTTTAATAAAAATCAGAAGTACAGATTTTTGCACTCAAAAATCTATTACTGTATATTTTCTAATAGCAGGGATATTTTAAATGTTCTATGGCAGTAGAATATTAAAGTGATTAAACAGTTGATTTAATATATAGACACTAAAATAACATTTTTGAAAAGTTCTAGTGGCATGTAATATATAGAACGAAATAATACTCATGTAAAACTCTACATTAATGAAAACTGTATATAAGCATATGATCTCAATGGAGTGAAAATGTGTAACACTTGCATAGAAAAATGCAAGTGTTGGGAAAATACACCAAAAGTTTAACAATGATTATCTCCAGTATGAGAGATTTTAAATGATTTTTCTCACTGATTTTTACCAGGTTTTCAACAGTGCTCAAGTATCGTTTTTTTTTTTTTAATTATAAACAAAGCTTTTAAAAAACACTTATGCAAGAATTATTAATGTTATGGGGAATGGTCACTAAATACTTACATGAAAAAAACAGGATATGAAGCAAAATGAGGGGCTTCCCTGGTATCTCAATGGTAAAGAATCCCCCTGTCAAACCAGAGTTCAGTCTCTGGTCTGGGAAGAGTCCACTTGCCCCAGGACAACTAAAGCCCATGTGCCATAACTACTGATCCAGTGCTCTAGAGCCCAGGAGCCACAATTACTGTAACCCACACACCCTAGAGTCCATGAACTGCAACAAGAGAAGCCATCAAAATGAGAAGCCCTCACAATGAGAAGCCCTCACATTGTAACTAAAGAGTAGCCCCCACTCACTGCAACTAGAGAAAAAGCCCATGCATCAACGAACACCCAGCACAGCCAAAAATAAAAAAATAAACAAAAATAAAATAAATTAAAAATTAAAATTGTTTAAAAAATCAAAATGATGTTAAATATGAAAATACAAATAACTACACAGATGGGGAAAAGCTGGTAAAAATGTATCTAAACATTAAAATTGTTGTTTCTGGTGGTGTGAAAATATGGATGTTCAGTTGCACATATCATTATTTTTCCACAGAAAAATGATTGGGAAAATGTAGCAACCATTGGGAAAAATAGCAGCTATAAAATAATATCTCAATGTAAATTTATGGTAAAGGATATGAATATAATTCAAAAAAGAAAAATTAGAAATGCTGTGAAACATAGCAATATGTTTAGCTTTCCTACTTATCAAAGAAATGCATATTAAAACAATTCTGAGGTGCAAATTTTCACTTATCACATTGAGAAACAATTATTTTAAAGATTATAATCAATGGAAGCAACAATGCATAAAAGCATATCTACTTTGCTCCAAGTTTGGAGTAAGGTGAAGGGGGCAAGGGCAGGGAGGAAGTATATAAAGTTTTATTTTATAGAGTTCTGCTGCCATCTTCAGGAAGCTAACAAAATTAATAACATCTTTTTTTTCAGTTGACTTCACTCACAGATATGAAAGCCTTTGTAAAGATGTTTAACCTGATGACTGAACATGCTGTAATTCAGGTATACTTAGGAAGAACTGGATTTTTGTTAAGTCAAGGAAATGGAGAGAGCTCACTGTACAAAAGTTGAGCATGTAGAGTAATGGAGCTGAGTAGTGAAAAATGGCAGATGCTGCTCATAAAAACTCCAAGGCAATGCAGAATCACACTCACTTGGGGCAGTAGATTATGGGTAGAGAAATAAACTAAATAAATAAACTAAATCCTGAAACCATAAATGACACTTATTTGTGGCTGTGTCTGGTTCCCAGATAGTTCAGTTGGCAAAGAATCTGCCTGCAATGCGGGAGAACAGGGTTCAATCCCTGGGTTGGGAAGATTCCCTGGAGAAGGGAACAGTTACCCACTCCAGTATTCTGGCCTGGAGAATTCCATGGACTGTATAGTCCATGGGGTCACAAAGAGTCGGATATGGTTGAGTGACTTTCACTTTCACTTTATTTTCACTGGTGGTGAAACTAAAGTCCAATGCTCTAAAGAATAATACTGCAGGGGAACTTGGAATGTTAGGTCCATGAATCAAGGTAAATTGGACATAGTCAAGCAGGAAATGGCAAGATTGAACATCAACATCTTAGGAATCAGTGAAGTAAAATGGACATAAATGGACAAATTTAATTCAGATGATGATTATATCTACTACTGTGGGAAATAATCTCTTAGAAGAAATGGAGTAGTCCTCATAATCACAAAAAGACTCTGAAATGCAGGATTGGGGTGCACTCTCAAAAACAACACAATGAACTCAGTTCGTTTCCAAGGAAAACCATTCAACATCACACTAATCCAAGTCTATGCACCAACCACTGATGCCAAAGAAGCTGAAGTTGACCGATTCTATGAAGACCTACAAGAACTTCTAGAACTAGCACCCCCCAAAAAAAAAGATATTCTTTTCATCATAGAGGACTGGAATGCAAAAGTAGAAAGTCAAGAGATACCTGGAGTCACAGGCAAGTTTGGCCTTGGAGTACAAAATGAAGCAGGGCAAAGGCTAACAGAGTTTTGTCAAGAGAACATGCTGGTCATAGCAAACTCCATTTTCCAAAAACCCAAGAGACTACTCTACACATAGACATCACCAGATGTTCAATACCAAAATCAGATTATGTTTTTGCAGGCAAAGATGGAGAAGCTCTATACAGTCAGTAAAAACAAGATCTGGAGCTGACTGTGGCTCAGATCACAAGATCCTTATTGCAAAGTTGAGTTCAGTTCAGTTGCTCAATCGTGTCTGACTCTTTGCAACCCCATGGACTGCAGCATGCCAGGCCTCCCTGTCCATCACCAATTCCTGGAGTTTACTCAAACTCATGTCTGTTGTTTTTTCCTTATTGTAAAATTCAAGCTTAAATTGAAGAAAGTAAGGAAAACCACTAGACCATTCAGGTATGACCTAAATCAAATTACAGTAGAGATGATGAATAGATACAAGGGACTGGATCTGATATACAGAGTGCCTGAAGAACTATGGATGGAGGTTCATAACGTTTTACAGGAGGCAGTGACCAAAACCATTCAAAAAGTAAGAAATGTAAAAAGGAAAACTGGTGTCTGAGGAGGCTTAAATAGCTGAGGAAAGAAGAGAAGAGAAAAGCAAGGGAGAAAGGGAAAGATATACCTAACTGAATGTAGAGTTCCAGAGAATAGAAAGAAGAGATAAGAGGTCTGCATAAATGAGCAACACAAAGAAATAGAAGAAAATAATAGAATGGGAAAGACTAGAGATCTCTACAAGAAAACTGGAAATATCAAGGGAATGTTTTGCACAAGGATGGGCACAATAAAGAACAGATATGGTAAGGACCTAACAGAAGCAGAAGAGATTAAGAAGACGTGGCAAGAATATACAGAAGAACCACACAGAAAGGTCTTAATGACCCAGATAACCATGATGGTGTGGTCACTCACCTAGAGCCAGACATCCTGGAGTGTGAAGTCAAGTGGGCCTCAGGAAGCATTACTATGAACAAAACATTACTATGGACATGACGGAATTCCTGACCTCTTAAAATGCTAAAAGATGATGCTGTGAAAGTGTTGTACTCAATATGTCAGCAAATTTGGAAAACTCAGCAGTGGCTACAGGATGGGAAAAGGTGGTCAGTTTTCATTCCAATCCCAAAGAATATTCAAACTGCTGCACAATTGTGCTCATTTCATATTTAGCAAGTTTATGCTCAAAATCCTTCAAGCGAGGCTTCAACAGTACATGAACCAAGAACTTCCAGATGTACAACCTGGGTTTTTGAAGAGGCAGAGGGCCCAGGTGTCAAATTGCTAACATTTGTTGAATTGTGGAGAAAGCAAGGGAGTTCCAGAAAAATATCTACTTCTGCTTCATTGGGGCTTCCCTGGTGTCTCAGAGGTTAAATCATCTGCCTGCAATGCAGGAGACCTGGGTTCGATCCCTGGGTCAGGAAGATCCTCTGGAGAAGGAAATGGCAACTCACTCCAGTATTCTTGCCTGGAGAATCCCATGGACGGAGGAACCTGGTGGGCTATGGTCCATGGGGTCACAGAGTCGGACACGACTGAGCAACTTCACTTTCACTTTCACTTTCTGCTTCATTGACTACGTTAAAGCCTTTTGACTATGTGGATCACAACAACTGTGGAAAATTCTTAAAGAGATGGGAATACCAGACCACCTTACCTGTCTCCTAAGAAATCTGTATGTAGGTCAAGAAGCAACAGTTAGAACTGGACATAGAATAACTGACTGGTTCCAAATTAGGAAAGGAGTACCATAAGGCTGTATATTGTCACCCTGCTTATTTAACTTATATGCAGAGTGCACCACATGAAATCCTGAGCTGCATGAATCGCAAGCTGGATTTACAATTGCTAGAAGAAATATCAACAATCTCAGATATGCAGATGGTACCACTGTAATGGCAGAAAGTGAAGAGGAATTAAAGAACCTCCTGATGAAAGTGAAAGAGGAGAGTGAAAGAACTGGCTTGAAACTCAACATTTAAAAATCTAAGATAATGGCATCCAGTCCCATTACTTCACGGTAAATAGAAGGGGGAAAAGTAGGAATAGTGACATATTTTATCTTCTTGAGCTCAAATATCACTCCAGACAAGGACTACAGACATGAAATTCAAAGATGCTTGCTCCTTGGAAAGAAAGCAATGACAAATCTAGAGAGCATATTAAAAAGCAGAGACATCACTTGGCCAACAGAGGTCCATCTAGTCAAAGCTATGGTTTTTCCAGTCGTCATGTATGGATGTGAAAGTTGGACCATAAAGAAGGCTGAGCACCAAAGATTTGATGTTTTTGAACTGTGGTGCTGGAGAAGACTCTTGAGAGTCTTGAATCTTGAGATCACCGTGAGATCGCCTTGGACTGCAAGGTGATGCTAAATGGAAAGTCATTGCTAAAGGAAATCAACCCTGAATATTCATTGGAAGGACTAATGCTAAAGCTGAAGCTTCAATGCTTTGACCACCTGATGCTGAGCTGACTCTTTGGACAAGACCCTGATGCTGAGAAAAATAGAAGGCAAAAGGGGAAGGGGGTGGCAGTGGATGAGATGTTTAGATAGCATCATTGACTCAGTGGACATGCATTTAAGCAAACTCTAGGATTTAGTGGAGGACAGAGGAGCCTGGTGTGCTTCAGGTCCATGAGGTTGCAAAGAGTCGAATATGACTTTAGCAACTGAATAACAACAAAGCCTGAAAGAAAAGTTGAAGTGAAACTCTGTAAAATTAGGACACTCAAAAGCAGCCATATATATGTAGGCATTTAGAAAGTCACACACAGGGCACATGCTCAGAAATTAACTTAGAAAACTTTATTTTTTGCTTGGACTGAACACTTGGCTCTGAGAAAGCCCAGCTATGTCTTTAAGGAGTGCTCAAGCAAAGAACCAATCTGCAACAACTTGATGAGCTCCTGGAATTCAAAAAATTTCTGTCAAGTACATTCAAAATAAAGCCCTAGGGGGAGGGTACTTTCAAGATTGTGGAGGAATAAGATGGGGAGATCATACTGCCCCCAAATACATGAAAACTTCATGTGCATATGGAACAACTCCTACAGAACACCCGAATGCTGGCAGAAGACCCCAGACTTCCAAAAAAGGCAAGCCAATCTCCTCAGAATGATGTAGGACAAAAGGTAAAGTTTTTAAAAAGAGAGACAAAGGATTTCAGGTCAGGGAAATGCACCCAGGGGAGGGACTCATGAAGGAGGAAAAGTTTCCACACACTCAGAAACCTCTCACAGGCACAGTCAGAGGAAAGCTTCAGAACCTCAGAGGGGAACATAGCAACAGGTGCTTGGAAGGAAAAGCAGAGAATTCACCACAAGATCATTGCTAAACAGCACTTCCCAGCCAAGAATTCGTTTACATGGCCACCACTGTGAATGGATGCTGGGTGCTCAGGCTCAGGCTTTGGAGGTCAAACCCCAGGGAGAGGACTGGGGTTGGCTGCCATGAGGGGTCCAGTACAATGCAGCTAAGGGAGTCCACAGAAAAGCCTGGGCCTGCCAGAGAGGCAAGAGATCATTGCTATGAGAACGCTCTAACTCTGAGCACTCTCAGAATGCAGGACCCGGCCTTCCTGAGTGCTGTAGTTGGCACAAGGTGACTGCGGCCTGTGACTCCAAAGGTAGAAAAGCTGGTGCAAATTCCAAAGGCAAAACTAGATGCAATTGCAGTTTGGGATACTAGAGAGGGTACATGACCACTTGACTGCTGCCAGGGCTGGTGTGGGTATCAGAGGTGGAGGACAGGAGCCTACTATGGGCTCAATGCCAGGAGTCACAGCTATCACCAAGCTGTGAGCAGGCACAAGTCACTGCCCACACCTTCCTGAGAGCCTGAGCAGCTTGACTCTGCTGAGGGACCAACAACCCAGGGCCAACTCCCCTGGGGAAGCACACAACCTGCCTCAGACTGCGGTAACTTCTCAAAAGATTCTGCTCCAGCAGATATTCCCCAAATACACCAACTGTGTCTGCCATACCTCTCCCTCTCCCTAGCTCAACTCAGTAAGTGAGCCTCAATAAGCTGCTACTTTCACCCTCTCTTGTCTGGGCAGAGAACAGACAGAAGAGGGAGGCCTACAAGTAGAGGCAGGGTCAAAACCAAAGCAGACCAACAGTGGGGCTGTGTGAGCAGAGAGGAGGGGATATCACTTCTGCAGCCTCAGGTAGTGGATTAAGTCCTTGGAATTAGCCTGAGATTGTGAATTTATGGGCAAGTGTGGATTTTGGGAACAAGTACAAACTGAAGTAAGGCCAGATCAGAGTCTGACCTGACCCCACACTACCCACAACAGGTCCAGAGACCTTCCTAGAAATATTGGAGAAATTTCTGAGTAGGCAGATTGACTGGAGCACATGGTGTGCAGAGGTAAATGAAGGAATTACAAATTGCAACCCGGTGGACTGAAGCCCACCAGGCTCCTCTGTCCATGGAATTCTCCAGGCAAGAATACTAGAGTGAGTAGACATTCCCTTCTCCAGGGAATCTTCCCGACCCAGGCATTGCACCCAGATCTCCTGCATTGCAGGCAGATTCTTTACCCTCTGAGCCACCAGGGAAGCCCATTCTTCTTACTATCACTCTCTCTATATTTTTCTCTTTTTTTCCTTTTATTCTTTTTCAAATTGTTCTAACCTTTTCTTTATTCTTTTAATTTTTTATAACCTAATTTTTTCTTTTTTAAAACTATCTTATTTTTAAATAAATTTCTTTACCTACTTTTACAGTATACATTCATTATATTACATTTTCCCTGTGTTTTTTGAATATGTATTTTTTCTAGTCTAGATTTTAGTATCCATTTTCATTTACCAGTTTGTCTATTAGCTTGATTACTCTCCTCTTTTTTGACTCTTGTTTTTATTCTTTTTTTTTTTTTCTTTTCTCTGTTATTTTTTCCCTCTTCATTTCTCTTTGTGAGTCAGTTTCTTTGGCTGATCTGGGCTGTTGAGTGTTGATTTCACCATTAGTCTTGGGGTTTTGTCTTCTATGCTGTGTGACCTGTGAAGATTTTGTGCTACAGTAAAGGGTCAAGATTGAACCCCTAAGGTGGGAGACCCAAGACCAAGACTTTGGACCACCAGAGAACTCCCAACTTCATGAAACATTAATTGACAAGAGGTCTCCCAAAGGTCTCTATCTGAACAATAAGACCAAGCTCCACTCAAAGGCCAGCAAACTCCAGTGCTGGATGCCTCAAACCAAACCTTTAGCACAACAAGAACACAACCCAGCCAATTAGCAGACTGGCTGCCCAAAGCAATACCAAGCCTACTGACATCCCAAAACAAATTACTGGACACGGCACTGCCCTTCAGAGAGACACAATCCAACTCCATCCACAAGAACACAGGCATAAGTCCCTTCAACCAGGAAACCTTCACAAGGCACAGATACAACCCCACACATGGTGAGCAGGCTCCACAATTAAGAGGAACTAAGACCTTCCAGCCTGCAGAAAGGAGACTCCAAATACAGTAAATTAAACAAAATGAAGAGAGAGAAACATACAGCAGTTGAAGGAACATGGTAAAACCCCACAAGACCAAACAAATGAAGAGGAAATAGACAGTTTGCCTGAAAAAAGAATTCAAAGTAATAATAGTAAAGATGATCCAAAAACTTGAAAATAAAATGGATGCACAGATAGACAGGAGGCACAGACTGAGAAGATACAAGAAATGTTTAATAAGGACCTAGAAGAAGTAAAGAATTGAAAATCATCAATGAACAGCAAAATAATTGAGATTAAAAATACATCAGAGGGAAACAATAGCAGAATAGTCGAGGTAGAGCTGCAAGATAGAATGGTGAAAATAACGGAAGCAGAGCAGAATAAATAAAAGAGAATAAAAAGAAATGAGGACAGTCTCAGAGACCTCTAGGACAACATTAAGTGTTGAGGAGTGTTTAACAGGAGGATTCCTACGTGCTGTTTCTCACAAGTCCTTTGTTTCTTTTCAAGCGGAGCAGCACGCTGCTCCCAGGAACTGAGGTCATTGTGTGAGACAGGCTTGAATATCCTTTAGTAAACATTCTCTTTATGACAAAACTGCTTAGTCTCGATCCCCTTTCTTGAGATATGGATCGTCTCCTGACCTTGTGACCATTATTAATCCCTTGTTCCCTTGCTAACGGTTGCTGTACGTTTGGTTTTCTGATCTTTATCTTTGTCGTAAGAAACTTCTTGTACCACAGCCTATATACACTCATAGAAAAATTATTAAAACACCTTTGCTCCATCAGAGCTTGGGTCCCCATGTCTTTCTTTCTTTTTTTTTTCTCTCCCTCTATCTCCCTCCCTCCCTCCGGCTCTCTCTCTTTCACTTTCTTATCGTTGACTCCAGACCACCAGGTCCCAGTCCATTAAAGGACCCCAACAATGAAGTGCAACAACATTCGAACTATAGGGGTCACAGAAAAGGAGAAGAAGAGAAGAAGACGAGAAAACATTTGAGAATATATTTGAGGAGATTATAGATGAAAACTTCCCCAACATGGGAAAGGAAATAACTACTCAAGTCCAGGAAGCCCAGAGACTCTCACACAGGATAAACATGCCAAAACACATATTAATCAAAATAATGAAAATTATTAAAAGCAGCAAGGGAAAATGAACAAATAACATACAAGGGAATCCTCATAAGGATAACAGTTGATCTTTCAACAGAAACTATGCAGACCAGAAGGCAGTGGCAGAATATACTTAAAGTGATGAAAAGAAAAAAACCCAAAAACTATAGCCAAGATTGCTCTATCCAGCACTGATTTCATTCAGATTCAAAAGAGAAACCAAAAGCTTTACAGACAAGCAAAAGTTAAGAGAATTCAGCACCACCACAACAGGGCTTCCCTGGTAGCTCAGCCGGTGAAGAATCTGCCTGCAATGTAGAAGACCCTGGTTTGATTCCTGAGTTTGGAAGATCCACTGGAAGAGGGATAGGCTACCCACTCCAGAATTTTAGGGCTTCCATGGTGGCTCATCTGGTAAAGAATCCACCTGCAATGTGGGAGACCTGGGTTTGATCCCTGGGTTGGGGAGATCCCCTGAAGAAGGGAGCAGCTACCCTGAATACTCCAGTATTCTGTCCTGGAGAAATCTATGGACAGTATAGTCTGTGGGGTTACAAAGAGTTGGACGTGACTGAGTGACTTTCGCTTCACTAAATCAGCTTTACAACAAATGCTAAAGGAATTTCTAGACAGGAAACACAAGAGAAAGAAAAGGCCTATAAAAACAAACCCTAAACGATAAAGTAAATGGTAATAGAATCATACATATCAATAATTATCTTAAATGTAAGTGGATTAACTGCTCCAACACAAAGATACAGATTGGCTGAATGGATACAAAAACAAGAACCCTATATATGCTGTCTACAAGAGACCCACCTCAGACCTACGGACAAATACAGACTGAAAGTGAGGGGCTGGAAAAAATATTGCATGCAATTGGAAATCAAAATATAGAGAGGGTAGAAATACTCATATCAGAAAAAAATAGACTTGAAAATAAGGACCATTACAAGAGACAAGGTAGGACACTACATAATGGTGAATCCAAGATGAATATATAACAATTAAAAATATATATGCACCCAACAAAGGAGCACCTCAAGGCAAATGCTAACAACTATTAAAGGGGAAATCAACAGTAAGACAATAATAGTGGGGGACATTAAAACCCCACACACACCAATGGACAGATCATCCAGAGAGAAAATTAATAAGGAAACACAAGCTTTAAATGACACATTGGAAAAGTTGAGCCTAAATGCTATCTACAGGGCATTTCATCCAAAAACAGTAGATTTCACTTGTTTCTCAAGTGTACATGGAACATTCTCCAGGGAAGATAATACCTGGAGTCATAAATCAAGCCTTGGTAAATTTTTAAAAGTTGCAGTCATTTCAAGAATCTTTTCTGATAACAGTGCTATAAGATTAGATATCAACTACAGGAAAAAGCAAAATATAAAAAACACAAACACGTGGAACCTAAACAATATGATTCTAAATAACCAAGAGATCATTGAAGAAATTAAAAAGGAAATTAAAAAAATATCTAGAAACAAGTGACAAAGGAAAAATGACAACTCGAAACCTATAAGATCAGTAATACCAGTGCTGAGAAATTTGTAGCAATACAATGTTACTTCAGGAAACAAGAAAAATCTTAAACAACCTAACATTACACCTAAAGAACTAGGAAATGAAGAACAAAAAATTCCAAAGTTAGTATAAGGAAAGAAATGATAAAGGTCAGGGCAGAAGTAAGTGAGAAAGAAATAAAGGAAAAAATAGCAAAGATCAATAAAACTAAAAGTTGGCTCTTTCAGAAAATAAACAATTGACAAACGATTAGATTCATCTGGAAAAAAAGGGATAAGACTCATCAATCAAATTAGAAATGAAAAAGAAGTTACAACAGACAATACAGAAATGCAAAGGATCATGAGCCTACTATGAGCAGCTATATGCTAATAAAATAGACAACTTGGAAGAAATGGACAAATTCTTAGAAAAGTATAACCTTCCAAAACTGAACCAAGAAGAAATATAAAAAACGAACAGACCAATCATAAGTTTGGAAATTGAAACTGTAATAAAAAATATTTCAACAAATGAAAGACCAGGACCGGATGGCTACACAGGTGAATTCTACCAGAAGTTTAGAGAAGAGCTAACACCTCTCCTGCTCAAACTCTTTCAGAAAATTTCACAGGAAGGAAAACTCCAAAACTCATTCTGAGTTCACCATCACCCTGATACCAAAACCAAAGATGTTACAAAAAAAGAAAATATCAGGCCAATATCACTTATAAACATAGATGCAAAAATCACCAACAAAATTCTAGCAAACAGAATCAACAATATATTTTAAAAGATCATACATCATGATCAAATGGGCTTTATCACAGGGATGCAAGGATTCTTCAATATACCCCAATCAATCAATGTGATACACCACATTCATAAACTGAAGGATAAAAGCCACCTAATCATCTAAATGACACAGAGAAAGCTTTTGACAAAATTTAACATCCATTTATGATAAATACTCTCCAGAAAGTAGGTACAGAAGGAACATACATCAACATAATAAAGGCTACATATGACAAATCTACAGCAAACATTATTCTCAATGGTGAAAAACTGAAAACATTTCCCCTATAATCAGGAAAAAGAGAAGGTTGCCCACATTAACCACTATTATTCAACATAGTTTTGGAAGTCCAAGGCACAGCAGTCAGAGAAGAAAAAGAAATAAAATGAATCTAGCTGGGAAAAGAAGTAAAGTTCTCACTGTTTGCAGATGACATGATTCTTTACATAGAAAACTCTAAAGATGCCACCAGAAAATTACTAGAGCTAATTGATGAATATAGTAAAGTCACAGGATATAAAATTAATACAGAGAAATCCCTTGAATTCCTATATACTAACAAAGAAAAATCAGAAAGAGAAATTAAGGAAAGTACCTCATTCACCATTGCAACAGAAAGAATAAAATACCTTGGAATAAATCTTCCTAAAGAAACAAAAGATCTGTATGCAGAAAACGATAAGATATTGATGAAAGAAATCAAAGACAACACAAACAGATGGAGAGATATACCATGTTCTTGGTTTGGAAGAATCAATATTGTGAAAATGACTATTCTACCCAAAGCAATCTACAGATTCAATGTAATCCCTATCAAACTGCCAATCATATTTTTCACAGAACTAGAACAAAAAATTTCACAATTATTATGAAATTAAAAAAGACCCTGAATAGTCAAAACAATCTTGAGAAAGAAAAATGGAGCTAGAGAAATCAATCTTCCCGACTTCAGACTGTACTACAAAGCTGCAGTCACCAAGACAGTATGGTACTGGTACAAAACCAGAAATATAGACCAATGGAGCAAGATAGAAAGCCCAGGGATAAACCCACATACCTATGAGCACCTTATCTTTGACAAAGGAGGCAAGTATATGCAATGGAGAAAAGACAGCCTCTTCAGACAGCTGGGAAAACTGGACAGCTGCATGTAAAAGAATGAAACTAGAACACCTCCTAAAACCATACACAAAAATAAACTCAAAATGAATTAAAGAATTAAATGTAAGGTCAAAAACGATGACGTTCTTAGAAGAAAACATAAGCAGCACACCCCTTGACATAAATCACAGCAAGATCCTCTATGATCCACCTCCTAGGTTAATGGAAATAAAAACAAAAATAAACAAATGATACCTAATGAAACTTAAAAGCTTTTGCATATCAAAAGAAACTATAAACAACGTGAAATACAACTCTCAGAATGGAAGAAAGTAATAGGAAATGAAACAACTTACAAAGGATTAATCTCCAAAATATACAAGCAGCCATACAGCTTAGCACCAGAAACACAAACAACCCAATCAAAAAGTGGGCATAAAATGTAAACAGACATTTTTCCAAAGAAGACATACAGATGGCTAACAAATACATGAAAAGATGCTTAGCACTGTACATTATTAGAGAAATGCAAATCAAAACTACAAGGAGGTATCACCTCATTTTGGTCAGAATGGCCATTACTAAAATATCTACAAACAATAAATGCTGGAGAGGGTGTGGGTAAAGTGGAACCCTCTTGCATTGTTGATGGGAATGTAATTTGATACAGCTACTATGGAGAACAGCATGGAGATTCCTTAAAACACTAGGAATAAAGCTACCATATGACCCAGTGGGATATGACCATATATCCCACTACTGGGCATATACCCTGAGGAAACCATAACTGAAAAAGACACATGTAACTCAATGTTCATTGCAGCACTATTTACAATAGCTGGGACATGGAAAGGTGAATGGGTAAAGAAGTTGTGGTACATATACACAATGGATTTTTACTCAGTGATTAAAAGGAACACATTTGACTGAGTTCTAATGAGGTGGATGAACCTAGAGCCTATTATATACAATGAAGTAAGTCAAAAAGAGAAAAAACAAATATTATATATTAACACATATATATGGAATCTAGAAAGTTGGTACTGATGAACCTATTTGCAGGGCAGCAATGGAGACACGGACATAGAGAACAGACTTGTGGATGCAGTGGCAAAAGGAGAGTTGGGA
The DNA here is from genome assembly GCF_027580195.1 of Bos mutus. Classification (NCBI taxonomy): domain Eukaryota; kingdom Metazoa; phylum Chordata; class Mammalia; order Artiodactyla; family Bovidae; genus Bos; species Bos mutus. The sequence continues at coordinate 66,501,683 of NC_091646.1, read as the reverse complement.
AGAACGAGTGAGCAGCATTGGAACTTATGCATTGCTGCTGCTGCTGCTAAGTCGTGTCAGTCGTGTCCGACTCTGTGCGACCCCATAGACGGCAGCCCAACAGGCTCCTCTGTCCCTGGGATTCTCCAGGCAAGAACACTGGAGTGGGTTGCCATTTCCTTCTCCAATCATGAAAGTGAAAAGTGAAAGTGAAGTTGCTCAGTCATGTTCAACTCTTAGCAACCCCATGGACTGCAGCCCACCAGGCTCCTCCATCCATGGGATTTTCCAGGCGAGAGTACTGGAGTGGGGTGCCATTGCCTTCTCCAGAACTTATACATTACCACATGTAAAATAGATAGCCAGTGGGAATTTGCTCTATGATCCCAGGAGCTTAAACCTGGTGCTCTGTGACTACCTAGAGTCTAGAATGGGGTGGGAGGTGAAAGGGAGGTTCAAGATGGAGGATATATATGTATGCCTATGATTGATTCATGTTGATGCATGGCAGAAACTAACACAATATTGTAAAGCAATCATCCTCCTATTAAAAATAAGTAAATAAATTTCTGGATCTCTCTCTTTTCTAGGGCAGTCCTTCATGTTCAGGGGACAATTTGCTTTCAATGCATTGCCCTGTGGAGGATTGGAGCATGGAAGACCAGTGTGGTGAAGATTGCCCTGTGAATAAATAAAGTCTGCTTTTTGGCTTCCAGTTCAAGACAGAGGACTAGAAGGACATGTGCTCATCTCCTCCTGTGATGGCACCAAAGTTGCAAATAGCTGTTGAACAACCATGTACAGGAGAATGCTGGAACTGACCAAAAAAGGATACCACGTGTCCAAAGGCAAAGAAGAAGCCACAGCAAGATGGTAGGAGGGGCACAATCACAATAAAATCAAATCCCATACCTGATGGGTGGGTGATCCACAAACTGGAGAACAATAATACCAAAGAAGTTCTCCTACTGTTGTGAACATTCTGAACCCCATGTCAGGCTTCCCAGCCTGGGGATCTGACAAAAAGACTTGAATTCCCAGGGAATCTGACCTTGAAGGCCAGAGGGATTTAATCATAGGCATTCCACAGGCCTGGGGGAAACATAGACTCCCAGTCTTGGAGAGCAGAAACAAAATCTTGTGTGCACAAAGACCCAGAGGAAAGGAGCAGTGACTCCACAGGAAACTGAGCCAAAACTACCTGCTAGTGTTGGAGTGTCTCCTGTGCAGGCGTGGGTCAGCAGGGTCTCACCACAGGGTCAGGGGCACTGACAGCAGCAGTCCTGAAAGGTCCTCCTTGGCATAAGCCCTCTTGGAGGTTGCCATTAAACCTACCATAGAGCCAAGAGCTGGATCACCTAAAGCCAAACAAGGGAGGGAGCCCATCCTTACCCATCAGCAGATAATTGAATTAAAGCTTTACTGAGCAAGGCCCTGCCCACCATAGCAAGACACAGTTTTCCCCACAGCCAGTCCCTCCCATCAGGAAGTTTGCACAAGCCTTTTAGCCTTCTTAATCAGAGGGCAGACAAAAGAAGCAAGAAGAAAAACAACTTGCAGTGGCTAGAATGAAAACCACACTACCGAACATTAATCAGAATGAAAAAACAGAGGGTTGTGTCCCAGATAAAGGGACAAGATAAAACCTCAGAAAAACAACTAAATGAAGTGGATACAGGCAACCTTCCAGAAAAATAATTCAGAAAAATGGTAGTGAAAATGATCCCGGATCTTCAGGAAACAATGGAGAAGATGCAAGAAATATTTCCCAAAGTCCTACAAGAACTAAAGAACAAACAACAGAGATGAATAATACACTAGAAGAAATCAATAGCAGAATAACTGAGGCAGAAGAACGGATAAATAACCTGGAGGACAGAATGGTGGAGATAACTGCTGTGCAACAGAATATAGAAAAAAAGAATGAAAAAATAAAGACAGCCTAAGAGACCTCTGGGACAACATTAAATACATCAATATTCACATGATAGGGGTCCTAGAAGGAGAAGAGATAGATAAATGACCTTAGAAAATATTTGAAGAGTTAATAGCTGAAAAGTTCCCTAACATGGGAAAGGAAATAGTCAACCAAGTCTAGGAAGCACAGAGTCCCAGGCAGGATAAACCCAAGGAGGAACACAATGAGACACACAGTAAACAAACTGACAAAAATTAAAGACAAAGATAAGATATTAAAAGCAACAAGGGAAAGACAAGTAATAACATAAAAGGTAACTCCCATCAGGTTATCAGCTGATTTCTCAAAAGAAACTCTACAAGCCAGAACCGAATGGCATAATATATTTGAAGTGATAAAAGGGAAGAACCTACAACCAAGAATACTTTACCAGCAAAACTCTTATTCTGAGTTGATAGAGAAATCAAAAGCTTTCCAGACAAGTAAAATTTAAGAGAATTTAGCACCACCAAACCAGTTTTACAACAAATGCTAAAGGAACTTCTCTAGGCAGGAAACACAAGACAAGGAAAAGACCTACACAAAATAAACCCCAAATAATTAAGAATATGGTAATAGGATCATACATGTCAATAATTACCTTAAAAGTAAATGGATTAAATGCACCAACCAAAAGATATAAATTGGCTGGGTGGATGAAAACACGTGTATGTCCACTCACTACATCACTCTTTTACCCTCCAAATTGTATGCAATTATTTTATATTGTTAGGTTAATCATATTCCCAATATAGCTTGGAATTGTAATTATCTTTTTTTTCTATCTGGCTATTGATTGTGAAAACTTATAAACATCTTTCACTATTGTGATTATGTAACTATTACTCCATGAAATTAAAAGATGCTTGCTCTTTGGAAGAAAAGCTATGACAAACCTAGAAGAATTGATGCTTTTGAACTGTGGTGTTGGAGAAGACTCTTGAGAGTCCCTTGGACTGCAAGGAGATCCAATCAGTCCATCCTTTTTTTTTTTTTTTTCAACCAGTCCATCCTTAAGGAGATCAGCCCTGGGATTTCTTTGGAAGGAATGATGCTGAAGCTGAAACTCCAGTACTTTGGCCACCTCATGTGAAGAGTTGACTCATTGAAAAAGACTCTGATGCTGGGAGGGATTGGGGGCAGGAGGAGAAGGGGACGACAGAGGATGAGATGGCTGGATGGCATCACTGACTCGATGGATGTGAGTCTGAGTGAACTCCAGGAGTTGGTGATGGACAGGGAGGCCTGGTGTGCTGCGATTCATGGGGTCGCAAAGAGTCGGACACGACTGAGTGACTGAACTGAACTGAACTGAACTGAGACAGTGTATTAAAAAGTAGAGACATTACTTTGCCGGAAAAGGTCCATATAGTCAAAGCTATGGTTTTTCCAATAGTCATGTATGGATGTGAGAGTTGGACCATAAAGAAAGCTGAGCACTGAAGAATTGATGCTTTTGTACTGTAGTGTTGGAGAAGAGTCTTGAGAGTCCCTTGGACAGCAAGGAGATCAAACCAGTCAATTGTAAAGGAAATTTGTCCTGAATACGGAGAAGGCAATGGCACCCCACTCCAGTACTCTTGCCTGGAAAATCCCATGGATGGAGGCGCCTGGTAGGCTGTAGTCCATGGGGTCGCCAAGAGTCGGATATGACTGAGCAACTTCACTTTCACTTTTCACTTTGATGCATTGGAGAAGGAAATGGCAACCCACTCCAGTGTTCTTGCCTGGAGAATCCAAGGGATGGGGGAGCCTGGTGGGCTGCTGTCTATGGGGTCGCACAGAGTCGGACACGACTGAAGTGACTTAGCAGCAGCATTCATTAGAAGGACTGATGCTGAAGCTGAAGCTCCAATACTTTGCCCATCTGATGTGAAGAATTGACTCATTAGAAAAGACTCTGATGCTGGGCAAGATTGAAGACAGCAAGAGAAGGGGATGACAGAGGATGAGATGGTTGGATGGCATCACTGACTTGATGGACATGCATTTGAGCAAGCTCTGGGAATTGGTGATGGACAGTTGGAAGCCTAGCATGCTGCTGTCCATAGGGTCACAAAGAAGTGGACATGACTGAGCGACTGAACTGAACTATTACTCAATACCATTGTATCATGATTGATCAACAGAAAATAATAGAATTCTATATCACTAATAGTACCATTTCATATAAAAACCTGTAATCCCTTTTTAAAATCCAGATGCATATCAGAATTATCTTGCAATTTTTTGAAAAATACAAATGCCCAGGTATTGCTTTTCTTCTCCAAACTCCAGATATGCTTCTAATGAGCAACCATGTTTAAAAACAACTTTACTATTTGATGACCTTTTAATTTTATCTAGTTTGTTTCACTTGTTCCATTTCATATTCACTGCTCCCACTTCATTTAGTTTATGTTTTCCAATTTCTCCATCTCTTCTTTTTTCTTTGATGTTCTTTCTCAAGCCTTTATCAAGCATAGTAGAAAAAGTTTTGCATACATATATATACATATAAATTATATAATATATACATTTTAGAAAACTTACAAACTTTTGCCTAACTAAAAATTTATGACATTTTGATTCCATTTGTTTGACCTAGTATGAATAGTGAAAGTCACTCAGTGGTGTCCAACTCTCTGCAACCCCATGGACTAAAGCATGCCAGGCTCCTCTGTCTATGTAATTCTCCACTGGAGTGAGTAGCCATTCCCTTCTCCAAGGGATCTTCCCAACCCAGGGATCAAACTCAGATCTCCCATATTTCAAGTGGATTCTTTACTATCTGAGCCACCAGGGAAGCCCTTAGTATGAATAGAATGTTAGATTTCTAATTTAATGAAATAGACATGCAACAAGCAGCAAAGGTTTACTGTATAGCACTGGGAACTTTAGCCAATATCTTATAATAACCTATAATGAAAAATAATCTGAAAAATAATATATGTTTATGTGTATAACTGCATCACATTGCTTTGCATGTGGAACATTGTAAGCTAAATATACTTCAATAAAATATATATATTAAGAAAAAAATTCTCATCAAAACATTAATGGAACATGAGCTAACAGAACAAAGACTACAGTGGTCATATATAACAACGAATAGTCTTTACCAAAATAGTTTGAAACTCTCAAAACAGACAACTGCAACCTTAAACAATAATAATGAAAACTCTAAGGAAGAGAGAAAATTTTATTTTTAAACACTGAACTTTCAACTAAAAAATCAAAGAGCACACAGAGAAACAGAAGAACATGGCCTATTCAAAGGGACAAAATGAATTGACAAAATCATTCCTGAGGAAGCCCAGATATAGGACATACTAGACAGACTTTTTTTTTTTTTTACCAACTTTGCTAAGATATAACTGACATATAACACTGTGAAAGATTAAGGTGTACAGGTGATGATTTGATACCATATGTATTGCAAAATGATTACTGTGATAAAGTTGGTTAATATCTATCTCCTCACATAATTACTGTATTTTTTTGTGGTGAGAGTATTTATGATCTTCTCTACTCACAACTTTCAAGGATATAACACAGAATTGTCATAGTCATCACACTAAATATTAGATTCTCCAAACTTACTCATTTTAAATGAAAATTTGTACTTTTTATTCAACATGTCTCCTTTTTTCCAGTTTCCAGTCTCTCGCAACCATCATTCATTCACTCTGTTTTTATGAGTTTTACTTTTCTAAAAAAAATTCCCCATACAAGTGAGAGTAAACAGTATTTGTCTTCCTCTGTATGACTTATTCCACTTATCATAATGCCTTCAACGTCCATCCATGTTGTCACAAATGGTAATGTTCCTGGTGAATTTGAGGGTTTTGATGTCTTGTCACTGAAAGAATTCAGTGATAAAGAAGGTTATTGATAAGAAGTAGATTTATTTAGAGAGAAACACATTTCACAGGCAGAGGTTGGGCCATCTCAGAAGAGGAGAGAGTCTCCAAATATTACATGGTTAGTTTTCAGGGGTTAGATAATTTCATAGGCTAATGAGTAGGACCAACTATTTCAGGGAAGGAGTGGGGATTTCCAGGAATTGGGCCACCACCCACGTTTTGGCCTTTTATGGTTGGTCTCAGAACTGTCATGGAGCTTATGGGTGTGTCCTTTAGTATGTTAATGTATTACAATGAGCGCATAATGAGGTTCAAGGTCTCCTGCTGCTGCTGCTAAGTTGCTTCAGTCATGTCTGACCCTGTGCGACCCTATAGATGGCAGCCCACCAGGCTCCCCCGTCCCTGGGATTCTCCAGGCAAGAACACTGGAGTGGGTTGCCATTTCCTTTTCCAATTCATGCAAGTGAAAAGTGAAAGTGAAGTCACTCAGTCATGTCTGACTCTTAGCGACTCCATGGACTGCAGCCTACTAGTCTCCTCCATCCATGGGATTTTCCAGGCAAGAGTACTGGAGTGGGTTGCCATTGCCTTCTCCGGGTTCAAGGTCTACTAGAAGTCAAATCTTCTGCCATCTTGGACACAGTTGGTTCTAACTAGTCTTTGTCATGTCCTATGGATGGTTATGAGATTCTTTTACAGGTTGTGTTCTACTCCCTTCCCTTCTATTCAGTAGGACTTCCTTCCTTTTTATGGAACTTAATGCTCCATTGTATATATATCAAATTTAAAAAATCAATTCATCTGTCTATAGACACTTAGATTATTTCTATGTCTTGTCTCTTATGAATAATGCTGTAATGAATGTGAGGGTGCAGATAACCTCTTTGAAATACTGATTTCATTCATTCATATATATACACAAGGGTAGGATTATTGTATCATACACTAGTTCTATTTTTATTTTTTTGAGGAAACTTCATACTGTTTTCCATAGTGGTTCTTCCAATTTACATTTCCACCAGCAAGGCACTAGGGTCCCCTTTTCCCCACATTTTCAACAGTACTCATTATCTCTTGATATTTTTAGGCCCTTTTCAAAAATTTATTTATGACTGTGCTGGCTGTTTCTTGCTGAACATGGGCTTTCTCTAGTTGCAGCAAGTGGGGGCTACTCTCTAGTTCTGATGTGCAGATTTCTCATTGTAGTGGCTTCTCTAGGGTGCATGGGCTTCAGCAATTGCAGTGTACAGGCTAAGTAGTTATGATACATGGGCTTAGGTGCTCTGAGACATGTGAATATTCCCAGACCAGGGACTGAACCCATGTCCCCCTACATTGGCAAATGATTTCTTAATCACTGGACCACCAGGGAAGTCCTCTTGATTTTTTTATAATGACCATCTCAATAGATGCAGGTTGATGTCTCAATATGGCTTTGATTTGCATTTGCAAATTTGATTTGATTTGCATTTCAAAGTAATGGTTGATAATGTTAAGCATCATTTCATGTACCTGTTTTCAAGGCGGTATCCCAGAATTCAAGGCAGAAGAAATGTGCCCACTTTTTTTTTTTTAACACAATGAGTGAAAAGGAGAGATTGCTTCTTTTTGTGACACTCTGCTCTCACCTACAGAAAAACAACTAAGAAGCTATTTCCTTGACATAAAATCCACTGCAGCAGACATACTCAAATAAATAAGAAGCAGAAAGCACTATTTACAATAGCCAGGGCATGGAAGCAACATAGATGTCCATTGACAGATGTATGAATAAAGAAGTTTTGGTACATATATACAGTGGAATATTACTCAGCCATAGAAAGAAATGAATTTGAGTCAGTTAAACTGAGGTGGATGAACCTAGAACCTGTTATACACAGTGAAGTAAGTCAGAAAGAGAAAAACAAATATCATATAATAACACATAAATATGAAATCTAGAAAATAATGATACTGATGAACCTACTTGCAGGGCAGGAATAGAGATGCAGATGTAGATAATGGACTTGCGGCACAGCAGGGAAAAGAGAGGGTGGGATGAATTGAGAGAGTGCACTGACACAAATGCATTACCATGTGTAAAAGAGATAGCTAATGGGAAGTTGCTGTATAGCACAGGGAGCTCAGCCTGGTGTTCTATGACAGCCTAGAGGGGTAGGATTGGGAGGCGGATGGGAGGGAGGCTCAAGAGGGAAGGGATACATTTATATTTATGGCTGACTTGGGTTATTATATGACAGAAACCAACACAATATTGTAAAGCAATCATCCTCCAATTAAAAATAAGTAAGAAGCAGAAGAAACATGATGTTCCTCTTGAAATTCTGGCTTCTCCATAGCTACAGAAATAAATTGGAAATGAAGAAGTGGGAAGACTTACACCTATTTCACCTATGCTGAATGATCAAATTAATGCATAGAGGGGATTGAAATGAATAGGAACAGATACACTGGAGTACAGGGACTACAGACCACCTCTTAGGCTGGCTATAAAACAAACCACAAAAATTTTTAAAGAATTGAAATCATATGGAGTAGGTAGTCTGACAATAATGTAATAAAACTAGAAAACAACAGAAATACAAAGCCTTTAAATACTTGGGAAATAGAAAAAACATTAACAAAAAAATCAATGGGTCAAATTGGAAATCTGAAAAGAAATAAAAATATGTAGAACTGAATAAAAATGTAAATGCAACATAACACAATATGTAGACTGCAGCTAAAGCTGTGCTGAATGGGAAATCAATAGCACTAAATGCTTACTGCTGGTAAGTCGCTTCAGTCGTGTCCGACTCTGTGTGACCCCATAGACGGCAGCCCACCAGGCTCCCCTGTCCCTGGGATTCTCCAGGCAAGAACACTGGAGTGGGTTGCCATTTCCTTCTCCAATGCATGAAAGTGAAAAGTGAAAAGTGAAAGTGAAGTCGCTCAGTCGTGTCCGACTCCTAGCGACCCCATGGACTGTAGCCCACCAGGCTCCTCCATCCATGGGATTTTCCAGGCAAGAGTACTGGAGTGGGGTGCCATTGCCTTCTCCGGTAGAAAAGAAAACAGATTTTAAATCCATAATCTAAATTTCTACTTCAAGAAACTGGAAAATAGAAGAGCAAAACAAAAACAAAGCAAGTAGAAAGAAGGAAATAAAACAAAAATTAATAAAATTAAAGCAGAAAAATAATAAAGAAAATCAAATTTTAAAAATATGTATTTAGAAAAGCTCATTAGAATCTATAAACCTCTAGCAAGACTGATAAAGATAAAAAGAGACAACATAAATTGCCATTATAAGGCATAAAATAGGAAATATCACTACAGATATTATAACCATTAAAAGTCAATAGAGTATTGACAAAGAGTCTCTCCTTGACCAAACTTTAGTCTTTAGTCAAGCTCTTCTGAATCCTCTTTTCAACTAGGCCTTGATTTTTGGACCTCCATGTTTATCTTTGCATTGTCCAATTGTAGTAAGAATCCAACCATTTAAAGTCAGTTTAACAAAAATCCCCACTCTAGATATCTATCACTCTTGATATCTGATTAAATTCTTCATCCCTCACCATCCCTCAGGTGATATCTAATCCCTCTAGGCTACCTTTGGGCTTCCTATGGTGGCTCAGATGGTAAAGAAACCACCTGCAATGTGGGAGACCCAGGTTCGATCCTTGGGTTGGGAAGATGCCCTGGAGGAGGGCATGGCAACCCACTCCAGTATTCTTGCCTGGAGAATTCTACTGACATAGGAGCCTGGCAGACTACAGTCCATAGGGATGCCAAGAGTTGGAAACAACTGAATGACTAACCCTTTCATGCTACCTTTAGCAAAAATCCTATGAAGTCAATTTAGCCAGTGAAAGTGAAAGTTCAGTGGTGTCCAACTATTTGAGACCCCATGGACTATAGAGTCCATGGAATTCTTTAGGCCAGAATATTCAGATGGGTAGCCTTTCCTTTCTCCAGGGGAATCTTCCCAACCCAGGGATCGAACCCAGGTCTCTCATACTGCAGGTGGATTCTTAACAGCTGAGCCACAAATGAAACCCAAGAATACCGGAGTGGGTAGGCTATCCCTTCTCCAGCAGATCTTCCTGAATCATTTCTTATCCCTGATATTTCCTCTTAGTAATTTTCCATCCACTGACCCCTCCACTCTGCTCCTTAGTTATAAATCCTCACCTTTCCTTGTATTCAGAATGGTGTCCAATTCTACACAGAGGTCTCTTTTCCCAAATTGCAATAGCCTGATTAAATTATGCTTTTACCACTTTAACTACAAAATAAGCTTTGTGTTCCCTTGACAGTATAGATAACTTGCACTCAAATTTTGAACAATTTAGAAGAAATGATCTAGTTCCTCAAAAACGGGCCACCACCTAAGAGTGAGGACGGAAGAAGCAGTGTAGGAGGTTTGAAGAGAGAAAATAGGTGGTAAAATAACAGGGTGGGCAGGGATGGGGGCATGAGAGAAACGAGCAGTTTGAAGATTTGGACTAAAAATCTGGGGGAAAGATGTTTTAGGTTACATAGAGACACGGGGAGTTTCAAGATCTGACAGTGCGCATTCTCTATGATCCAGGTACCTGAGTCCACAGGTGGAGCGGCAGCCTTTCCTACCAGTGCCCCACCGGGTGACAGATTAAATCTGGGATCACATAACTACTGTTCAGTCTACCCTCTGCCTCAGTGAAGTACACCAGGCAATGCCTTCCTTCATTCTACCCCCAGATGGAGATACTCTGCCTCCATTTTACCTGAGTTCCATTTGCCAGGAAGGCTGGACATTCTACAGTAGTTCTGAGCCTCTCCTGAGAGCTCCTGGCATCATACGGAGATTTACACAGATGCTTCTGTCTGCCCACACCGCTGTGAGTTACAGCGGTGGCCAGTCTGAGTTTCCTGTAGCTTTCCTCTTCCTTGAGTTCCATACAGCACCATGCTTTCTAATCACGATTCCCATCAGCACTCCCTGAAGCAGAGTTCCATATAGGCACCACACCTTAATGAGATAATTTGAGTACCCAGTAATTAGTGGGATGCATCCTGGTAGGGGTGACTACAAGAGCTATATTTTGGGGGTACTGGTTGCCCCACATATTCCACAAAGGCCATACAGAGGAGCCTACAAAATGAAAATTTTAGAAACACTTTGGCCAGGAGGGCTGGGGATTGAAGGAGCAGCATCTCACACTTCTGGACCTTTCTGGCCCCAAATAAGGATGTGCTGCAGGCATAATACCTCCTCTGGGTGTACGTGTTACTCGTCATCGTCTTCTCCATGAAGTTCAGGAAGATAAAAATGGCCATGGAGGTGCCCGGGCACCCTCTCCATTCAACAAAGCCCTCTACCCCCACCCAGTCAATGGTCAGATACAATGTTTTCTCCTTATCTTCATTTGCCATAAATATAAGGAATACACCCCAAATATCTTACATAGTGAACAGATAGCTTCCTGGCAAAAAGTCCTATATGTCAAAACTAACTAACTAAATAAAAACCAGTAATGTGTGCTCTTTAGCAGTAGTTTAGCCATTCAGCAATATAGTCTTTTACAAATACACATTTTTAGGCCACCTCCCCACCCCCACCCCCCACACACACACACCACAGTTAGAAGCACATTGACGTTAATTGGTAGTTTAGTAATATGATCACCCAGGTAAGTCATTCAGAAGAAGGCAGTCTCCTCCGATATTTCTGAAAATTGTTTTCAGTTATTTAAGCGATCATATGCTGCTGCTCCTTGGTCATTTAGCACATCTCATTCAGGCAAGGGGAGAAGGCAATGGCACCCCACTCCAGTACTCTTGCCTGGAAAATCCCATGGACAGAGGAGCCTCATAGGTTGCAGTCCCTGGGGTCTGCCATGAGTCAGACACGACTGAGTGGCTTCGCTTTCACTTTTCACTTTCATGCACTGGAGAAGGAAATGGCAACCCACTCCAGTGTTCTTGCCTGGAGAATCCCAGGGACAGGGGAGCCTGGTGGGCTGCCGTCTATGGGGTCGCACAGAGTCGGACACGACTGAAGTGACTCAGCAGCAGCAGCAGCATTCAGGCAAGGAATACCGTGAAATTGTCCCTTGGCTCTCCTTTCACTCAAGAAAGAGAACTTCCAAGTTAAATCTGTCAAGACTCAGCATTTCTGAAATGGTACTCAGGAAGAGGGAATGGAGCCTGACTCTTGATTTCTCTCTTCATCACCATTATGTTCAGGCAAACATTTGAAAAAGATAAGCAGGCTCAGGGCAACTTAGAATTGTATAGCCTCTCAGCTTTCAGAAATCGAGAATTTAAAGGCACTACAACTGCATCCAATCAATAGCCCTGCTCACTGAAGGCACACAGAAGTGCAGTATAGCATAGAGCCTTGGTGCTCGAAGTATGGTCCACAGACCAGCCCATGAACCAAATTCTGCATGCAATTTGTGAGCACAGTGAAGTCTGAAAAGTTCAGCTCTAGTGATTGGTTAAGAGCTGGGGCACTGACTAGAGCAGTGGTTCTCCAACTTGAGTGTACATCAGAGTCACCTGGAAGGTGTTTTAAGCCACAGGTGACTGGGCCTTGACCCCAGAGTTTCTGATTCAGTAGGTGAAGGATAGGGCCTGAGGACTTGCATTTCGAACAAGTTCCCAGGCAATACTGATACTATTATTGTTCTGGGGACAACACTTTCAGAAAAAAACTGGACTAGAGACAAAGCTGGATGGAAACTATGGCTGTATTTGTTTAACCTCACATGAATCTCTTAAACTAAGCCTTAGTTTCCTCCTGTGTAAAGTGGAAATAGGGTACCAGTGTTCCATGTTACTGTGAAGATTAAATGAGGAACTAGGGAGAGGTCCTTTGGCACAGGGCCTGCCACGGGATAAAACTCAAACAGATGTAGCCAATTATTGTTATTATTATTCAAAGCATACCACAGCAGACATTTCGCCCTCCTCTAACATCCCTTTTCCCCTGTCTCTCCAGGGAATTCTGTCCCCAAAATAACGTAGCTAAATTATACGCAGAGTATGGACAATCCTCGGATAAAGCTCGGTGCTCAGAACATAGAGGACAAATCCTGTCATGGCCTGTACCGGAAGAAAAAGGCTGGGGCTGATCTTAGAAAGAAGTGAAGATCACAGTCACCTGCAACCTGCCATCCAACACAATAGGGCAAAGTCTCGCTGCTACCCTGGCCTAGACCAGCTGGTGTCCCTGATGTTCCCACAAGCTGGTAGGTGCCCTCTAACAGGGCATCAGGGACTCTTTTCAGTATCTGTCTTACACTACAGCAATCAGTCCCAACCTCTCCCCTGCACCCCCACAGCACTGGGGCTCTTCACTCTGTTTTGTCTATTTAGAGTTCTTTTGCTTCAGATTTTTCCCAGGGTGAGACCCTGTTTTTCCAACTTCCCTTCACTGTGTACCTCACACCTACGAAAGGAGAACCACAGCTAGTGATGGGTCTGTAGCCTTTTAACTCCCTGTTTTCCTCCAGACCCAGGATAACTGAGGGGATCCTACTGTTGTCTACCACAGAACATGCATGCATGCATTCATTCATTCTTTCATTCAATTTATCATGCTGCTGTCAACACGGTTTCACCTTCTACTAAACTTTAGTGTGTGTGTTAGTCGCTCAGTCGTGTCCGACTCTTTGCGACCCCATGGATTGGAGCCCTTTAGGATTCCTTAAAATATCAAAGTTGTGAACACTACGTAAGATCTACTATGTACTATGGACCCATTCCAAACTCCTCCCTGTAATTAAAATTCCACTGGCATTCCACCCATAGTAATGCAGGTCTGTGACAAACTCTTCCATTACAGCAAAACAAAGCCCCATAGCGACCTAATCTGGAAAGACAAGATCCCAGGACCCATAGAGAAAGGAGACCAGAAAGGAGGGCAGGCCACAAAGGGGAAGGGAGTCAGGCTTCCCCACCCTCTGTACTCTTGGGCCTTCTGTGGAAAGAGGCTTTTAAGCTAGGTGCTCAAGGCCCGAAAAGCAGCTGTTGTCCAGTCTAGTGCCAGCACTTCCTGGTCCTGATCCATTCAGCCCTTCTATCAGAACTTCCTATTCTGATTCTACTTTTGAGAGTCTAGGAGCTACTGCAGGCAATGAAGCAGCAAACATTTCTATCTTTTTTTGTGTTGATCTAAGCCTCTGTATTAATAAGGCGTGAAGCAATGTAAAACCAGGAAGAAGCTTTTATCCTTATCAATATCATCAAAGGCCATACAGGACTATTCCTAATGTCCTCACCTGTCATCTCCTTGAAGAAGCTGAATCTGACCACCCAGTGAAAATGGGTACATATCCACCACGTTTCTCTCCATCATATCACCCCGTTTTATTTTTTTACTGTCACTTATCACTATCTGAAATCGACTCGGTAGTTTATTTATGTTCTGTCTCCACTCCCTAGAAGGAGTGGTCCCTGAGCACAGGACTCTTGTGATCTTCAGTGTCTTGGATCCCCAGAGTCTAAAACTGTGTCTGGTACGTAACTGGTGCTCAGTGAATATTTGCTTTATGAATGAACGGACGCACGGATAGCTGGGTGAATGATGCCCTCTTAAAAGGGGCTCCGGGGCTACTTGGCTTTCTCTTTCTCTCCCTCAAACACTCAAGCCCCGATCCACAAACTAAAGGGCCAGCAGAAACTTGCCACTAAATAGCTTGAAGGTCTAGGGCACACAGCTGACTTGGCAAGTCCGTACAGCGCTGATGCGCATGTCCACACTCCACTGATACGCGTCCATCTTCGCGTTACTCTTCTCGATGACTCTTAGAATGGGTCTGAAAACTAACGCCATCCCCATGCTCGCTCTCAATCCTCCCGGAAATGTTCGCCACCCCAGGGAACATAAGAAACTATCCACAAAATTAATTCAGATAGGAAAGAGAGGACCCGAATTCTGTACCACCGTAAGACAAACCGCCACACTTCCCATCAGCCATTGGCGCTGCCCACCCGGAAGGCCGCGCAGGAACTTCCTGTTGCTGTTGCTATGGCTTCGGGGGCGGGTCTTCAGGAGGCCGCTCTCAGTTCAGTTCAGTCGCTCGGTCCTGTTCAGTCGCTCAGTCCTGTGTGACTCTTTGGGACCCCCATGGACTGCAGCACGCCAGGCTTCCCTGTCCATCACCAACCCCCCGGAGCTTACTCAAACTCATGTCCATCCAGTCGGTGATGCCATCCAACCATCTCATCCTCTGTCGTCCCCTTCTCCTCCGCCTTCAATCTTTCCCAGCATCAGGGTCTTTTCCAATGAGTCAGTTCTTCGCATCAGGTGTCCAGAGTATTGGAGTTTCAGCTTCGGCATCATTCCTTCCAAAGAATATTCAGGACTGATTTCCTTTGGATTGGCTGGTTGGATCTCCTTGCAGTCCAAGGGACTCTCAAGAGTCTTCTCCAACATCACAATTCAAAAACATCAGTTCTTTGGCCCTCAGCTTTCTTTATAGTCCAACTCTCACATCCATACGTGACTACTGGAAAAACCGTACCTTTGACTAGACGGACCTTTGTTGGCAAAGTAATGTCTCTGCTTTTTAATATGAGGCCGCTCTCCTGCCTCTCAATTGCATATCCACTTCCCTGGTGCCCCACCCCCACGCCCTACCCAAAGCAGTTTTGTGGACTCAGCGCTCTAGCTACAGTCGCTTTCCCCTCCCGGTTTATCTCGCTCAGGTCCCTTAGTGGGTCTAAGAGCAGAGTGGGCCGCGAAGGGACTCTCTTCCTAGGCCGTCTTCATCACTCAGTGAAACTGCGGCCGCTTGATGGCAGTATAACACTTTAATTGCGTGTCACTCCGCTCTTCCCCCCGCCCTTCGTGTTTGAAAAAAAGTGCTCTTCGGACTCAGAACAAAAATTCTATCTCCACAGAGACGGGGCTGTTTTAGGGCGGCCTTGTTGCTCCCATTTCCTTCTTTAAATCTCTGTGGCAATCCGATAGGCAGAAGTGTAACAGTAAAATATTTTTTAATGTGAGTTTCTTTGATTATTAGCCCGCTTTTGTAAACTGTCTCGCCTGTGCTCCGCCCCCCCCCCACCCCTTTTTAAGCCGTCGTATTGAGTCTCCTGTAGGGCTTATTTTAGCTTTCTTTTGTTCATTAAATGAATTTCAAGAAGCTGAGCATATAACAGTTGAAAGGTCAGAAAGTATGAAGGTAAACAACACCTTAGTATTTTTGTGTTTTGTCCTTTATAACTGGTAGCATTTTTAAAATGTATTTTCTTACTCTAACAAACAACGTTTGAGTTTCATCTTATTTCACACTATCAAGATCATACAGTATTGACCATTTTGTACCCTGATATTTTAAAAGCCCCAAAATATATGCTTTAAACTTCCTCCTCTTTTCTCTATTTCCTTGGGAAAATTGCTGAAAGTGCAACACAAGTGTTTTTCTTTTTCAGTGTTTGACAGGGTTTACCATACCATTGAAAAGATTGAGTGTTACTTGAATTTATTCTTGGAATTGTTTTTTAACTAAAGTCCCTGTTTGACGATGATGATGGTATTTTAAAATTGTGGTATAATTAACATGTAACAAATATACATGCTTTTCTGCTGCTACTGCTAAGTCACTTCAGTCGTGTCCGACTCTGTGTGACCCCATAGACCGCAGCCCACCAGGCTCCCCCGTCCCTGGGATTCTCCAGGCAAGAACACTGGAGTGATAGGGGTCAAATCTATTGCATTAAGGAAGAAAGCCTGAGCTCAATCTGAGTATGACAGAGAGCTGGGGGGGTTAGAACAGATAATCAGAGAAAGGGTGTCAGTTGGCTGGAAAACTACAGAAAGGAGGCACTGAGGGTAGAATGTTTCTTATTTAAAACTTTGCTCTTGCCAGGGTGGAGGCCTGATCATGGGTCATTATGACAAAGCCTACCTCCTTCATCAATCTTTAATCCACGAGGCCTCCACCCTGGCCTTCCATTTCCAAGATTCCTGCAAAGTTTTAAATTTTACTGAGATTTTTTCTACTCCGATCCAGTTATAAAAGACAATGCAAAGGAAAATTAAATGAAAATGAAAAATAAAATTTTGTTAATTGAAAAATTAGTGAAAAAATTCCCATTTCTGATCCAGTTCTTCAAACCTACCATAGTGTCTAACTCTTTAGCCCTGCTTAGCAAGAATACTGTTCGACAAGTTTAGCAAGAAACATTCTACCCTCAGTGCCTCCTTTCTGTAGTTTTCCAGCCAACTGACACCCTTTCTCTGATTATCTGTTCTAACCCCCCCAGCTCTCTGTCATACTCAGATTGAGCTCAGGCTTTCTTCCTTAATGCAATAGATTTGACCCCTATCACTCCAGTGTTCTTGCCTGGAGAATCCCAGGGACGGGGGAGCCTGGTGGGCTGCGGTCTATGGGGTCACACAGAGTCGGACACGACTGAAGTGACTTAGCAGTAGCAGCAGAAAAGCATGTATATTTGTTACATGTTAATTATACCACAATTTTAAAATACCATCATCATCGTCAAACAGGGACTTTAGTTAAAAACAATTCCAAGAATAAATTCAAGTAACACTCAATCTTTTCAATGGTATGGTAAACCCTGTCAAACACTGAAAAAGAAAAACACTTGTGTTGCACTTTCAGCAATTTTCCCAAGGAAATAGAGAAAAGAGGAGGAAGTTTAAAGCATATATTTTGGGGCTTTTAAAATATCAGGGTACAAAATGGTCAATACTGTATGATCTTGATAGTGTGAAATAAGATGAAACTCAAACGTTGTTTGTTAGAGTAAGAAAATACATTTTAAAAATGCTACCAGTTATAAAGGACAAAACACAAAAATACTAAGGTGTTGTTTACCTTCATACTTTCTGACCTTTCAACTGTTATATGCTCAGCTTCTTGAAATTCATTTAATGAACAAAAGAAAGCTAAAATAAGCCCTACAGGAGACTCAATACGACGGCTTAAAAAGGGGTGGGGGGGGGGCGGAGCACAGGCGAGACAGTTTACAAAAGCGGGCTAATAATCAAAGAAACTCACATTAAAAAATATTTTACTGTTACACTTCTGCCTATCGGATTGCCACAGAGATTTAAAGAAGGAAATGGGAGCAACAAGGCCGCCCTAAAACAGCCCCGTCTCTGTGGAGATAGAATTTTTGTTCTGAGTCCGAAGAGCACTTTTTTTTCAAACACGAAGGGCGGGGAAGAGCGGAGTGACACGCAATTAAAGTGTTATACTGCCATCAAGCGGCCGCAGTTTCACTGAGTGATGAAGACGGCCTAGGAAGAGAGTCCCTTCGCGGCCCACTCTGCTCTTAGACCCACTAAGGGACCTGAGCGAGATAAACCGGGAGGGGAAAGCGACTGTAGCTAGAGCGCTGAGTCCACAAAACTGCTTTGGGTAGGGCGTGGGGGTGGGGCACCAGGGAAGTGGATATGCAATTGAGAGGCAGGAGAGCGGCCTCATATTAAAAAGCAGAGACATTACTTTGCCAACAAAGGTCCGTCTAGTCAAAGGTACGGTTTTTCCAGTAGTCACGTATGGATGTGAGAGTTGGACTATAAAGAAAGCTGAGGGCCAAAGAACTGATGTTTTTGAATTGTGATGTTGGAGAAGACTCTTGAGAGTCCCTTGGACTGCAAGGAGATCCAACCAGCCAATCCAAAGGAAATCAGTCCTGAATATTCTTTGGAAGGAATGATGCCGAAGCTGAAACTCCAATACTCTGGACACCTGATGCGAAGAACTGACTCATTGGAAAAGACCCTGATGCTGGGAAAGATTGAAGGCGGGAGGAGAAGGGGACGACAGAGGATGAGATGGTTGGATGGCATCACCGACTGGATGGACATGAGTTTGAGTAAGCTCCGGGGGGTTGGTGATGGACAGGGAAGCCTGGCGTGCTGCAGTCCATGGGGGTCCCAAAGAGTCACACAGGACTGAGCGACTGAACAGGACCGAGCGACTGAACTGAACTGAGAGCGGCCTCCTGAAGACCCGCCCCCGAAGCCATAGCAACAGCAACAGGAAGTTCCTGCGCGGCCTTCCGGGTGGGCAGCGCCAATGGCTGATGGGAAGTGTGGCGGTTTGTCTTACGGTGGTACAGAATTCGGGTCCTCTCTTTCCTATCTGAATTAATTTTGTGGATAGTTTCTTATGTTCCCTGGGGTGGCGAACATTTCCGGGAGGATTGAGAGCGAGCATGGGGATGGCGTTAGTTTTCAGACCCATTCTAAGAGTCATCGAGAAGAGTAACGCGAAGATGGACGCGTATCAGTGGAGTGTGGACATGCGCATCAGCGCTGTACGGACTTGCCAAGTCAGCTGTGTGCCCTAGACCTTCAAGCTATTTAGTGGCAAGTTTCTGCTGGCCCTTTAGTTTGTGGATCGGGGCTTGAGTGTTTGAGGGAGAGAAAGAGAAAGCCAAGTAGCCCCGGGAGCCCTTTTAAGAGGGCATCATTCACCCAGCTATCCGTGCGTCCGTTCATTCATAAAGCAAATATTCACTGAGCACCAGTTACGTACCAGACACAGTTTTAGACTCTGGGGATCCAAGACACTGAAGATCACAAGAGTCCTGTGCTCAGGGACCACTCCTTCTAGGGAGTGGAGACAGAACATAAATAAACTACTGAGTCGATTTCAGATAGTGATAAGTGACAGTAAAAAAATAAAACGGGTGATATGATGAGAGAAACGTGGTGGATATGTACCCATTTTCACTGGGTGGTCAGATTCAGCTTCTTCAAGGAGATGACAGGTGAGGACATTAGAATAGTCCTGTATGGCCTTTGATGATATTGATAAGGATAAAAGCTTCTTCCTGGTTTTACATTGCTTCACGCCTTATTAATACAGAGGCTTAGATCAACACAAAAAAAGATAGAAATGTTTGCTGCTTCATTGCCTGCAGTAGCTCCTAGACTCTCAAAAGTAGAATCAGAATAGGAAGTTCTGATAGAAGGGCTGAATGGATCAGGACCAGGAAGTGCTGGCACTAGACTGGACAACAGCTTTTGGGCCTTGAGCACCTAGCTTAAAAGCCTCTTTCCACAGAAGGCCCAAGAGTACAGAGGGTGGGGAAGCCTGACTCCCTCCCCTTTGTGGCCTGCCCTCCTTTCTGGTCTCCTTTTCTATGGGTCCTGGGATCTTGTCTTTCCAGATTAGGTCGCTATGGGGCTTTGTTTTGCTGTAATGGAAGAGTTTGTCACAGACCTGCATTACTATGGGTGGAATGCCAGTGGAATTTTAATTACAGGGAGGAGTTTGGAATGGGTCCATAGTACATAGTAGATCTTACGTAGTGTTCACAACTTTGATATTTTAAGGAATCCTAAAGGGCTCCAATCCATGGGGTCGCAAAGAGTCGGACACGACTGAGCGACTAACACACACACTAAAGTTTAGTAGAAGGTGAAACCGTGTTGACAGCAGCATGATAAATTGAATGAAAGAATGAATGAATGCATGCATGCATGTTCTGTGGTAGACAACAGTAGGATCCCCTCAGTTATCCTGGGTCTGGAGGAAAACAGGGAGTTAAAAGGCTACAGACCCATCACTAGCTGTGGTTCTCCTTTCGTAGGTGTGAGGTACACAGTGAAGGGAAGTTGGAAAAACAGGGTCTCACCCTGGGAAAAATCTGAAGCAAAAGAACTCTAAATAGACAAAACAGAGTGAAGAGCCCCAGTGCTGTGGGGGTGCAGGGGAGAGGTTGGGACTGATTGCTGTAGTGTAAGACAGATACTGAAAAGAGTCCCTGATGCCCTGTTAGAGGGCACCTACCAGCTTGTGGGAACATCAGGGACACCAGCTGGTCTAGGCCAGGGTAGCGGCGAGACTTTGCCCTATTGTGTTGGATGGCAGGTTGCAGGTGACTGTGATCTTCACTTCTTTCTAAGATCAGCCCCAGCCTTTTTCTTCCGGTACAGGCCATGACAGGATTTGTCCTCTATGTTCTGAGCACCGAGCTTTATCCGAGGATTGTCCATACTCTGTATGTATAATTTAGCTTTACGTTATTTTGGGGACAGAATTCCCTGGAGAGACAGGGGAAAAGGGATGTTAGAGGAGGGCGAAATGTCTGCTGTGGTATGCTTTGAATAATAATAACAATAATTGGCTACATCTGTTTGAGTTTTATCCCGTGGCAGGCCCTGTGCCAAAGGACCTCTCCCTAGTTCCTCATTTAATCTTCACAGTAACATGGAACACTGGTACCCTATTTCCACTTTTTGGGAGGAAACTAAGGCTTAGTTTAAGAGATTCATGTGAGGTTAAACAAATACAGCCATAGTTTCCATCCAGCTTTGTCTCTAGTCCAGTTTTTTTCTGAAAGTGTTGTCCCCAGAACAATAATAGTATCAGTATTGCCTGGGAACTTGTTCGAAATGCAAGTCCTCAGGCCCTATCCTTCACCTACTGAATCAGAAACTCTGGGGTCAAGGCCCAGTCACCTGTGGCTTAAAACACCTTCCAGGTGACTCTGATGTACACTCAAGTTGGAGAACCACTGCTCTAGTCAGTGCCCCAGCTCTTAACCAATCACTAGAGCTGAACTTTTCAGACTTCACTGTGCTCACAAATTGCATGCAGAATTTGGTTCATGGGCTGGTCTGTGGACCATACTTCGAGCACCAAGGCTCTATGCTATACTGCACTTCTGTGTGCCTTCAGTGAGCAGGGCTATTGATTGGATGCAGTTGTAGTGCCTTTAAATTCTCGATTTCTGAAAGCTGAGAGGCTATACAATTCTAAGTTGCCCTGAGCCTGCTTATCTTTTTCAAATGTTTGCCTGAACATAATGGTGATGAAGAGAGAAATCAAGAGTCAGGCTCCATTCCCTCTTCCTGAGTACCATTTCAGAAATGCTGAGTCTTGACAGATTTAACTTGGAAGTTCTCTTTCTTGAGTGAAAGGAGAGCCAAGGGACAATTTCACGGTATTCCTTGCCTGAATGCTGCTGCTGCTGCTGAGTCACTTCAGTCGTGTCCGACTCTGTGCGACCCCATAGACGGCAGCCCACCAGGCTCCCCTGTCCCTGGGATTCTCCAGGCAAGAACACTGGAGTGGGTTGCCATTTCCTTCTCCAGTGCATGAAAGTGAAAAGTGAAAGCGAAGCCACTCAGTCGTGTCTGACTCGCAGCGACCCCAGGGACTGCAACCTATGAGGCTCCTCTGTCCATGGGATTTTCCAGGCAAGAGTACTGGAGTGGGGTGCCATTGCCTTCTCCCCTTGCCTGAATGAGATGTGCTAAATGACCAAGGGGAGCAGCAGCATATGATCGCCTTAAATAACTGAAAACAATTTTCAGAAATATCGGAGGAGACTGCCTTCTTCTGAATGACTTACCTGGGTGATCATATTACTAAACTACCAATTAACGTCAATGTGCTTCTCTAACTGTGGTGTGTGTGTGGGGGGGGGGGTGGGGGGGTGGGGGGAGGTGGCCTAAAAATGTGTATTTGTAAAAGACTATATTGCTGAATGGCTAAACTACTGCTAAAGAGCACACATTACTGGTTTTTATTTAGTTAGTTAGTTTTGACATATAGGACTTTTTGCCAGGAAGCTATCTGTTCACTATGTAAGATATTTGGGGTGTATTCCTTATATTTATGGCAAATGAAGATAAGGAGAAAACATTGTATCTGACCATTGACTGGGTGGGGGTAGAGGGCTTTGTTGAATGGAGAGGGTGCCCGGGCACCTCCATGGCCATTTTTATCTTCCTGAACTTCATGGAGAAGACGATGACGAGTAACACGTACACCCAGAGGAGGTATTATGCCTGCAGCACATCCTTATTTGGGGCCAGAAAGGTCCAGAAGTGTGAGATGCTGCTCCTTCAATCCCCAGCCCTCCTGGCCAAAGTGTTTCTAAAATTTTCATTTTGTAGGCTCCTCTGTATGGCCTTTGTGGAATATGTGGGGCAAACCAGTACCCCAAAATATAGCTCTTGTAGTCACCCCTACCAGGATGCATCCCACTAATTACTGGGTACTCAAATTATCTCATTAAGGTGTGGTGCCTATATGGAACTCTGCTTCAGGGAGTGCTGATGGGAATCGTGATTAGAAAGCATGGTGCTGTATGGAACTCAAGGAAGAGGAAAGCTACAGGAAACTCAGACTGGCCACCGCTGTAACTCACAGCGGTGTGGGCAGACAGAAGCATCTGTGTAAATCTCCGTATGATGCCAGGAGCTCTCAGGAGAGGCTCAGAACTACTGTAGAATGTCCAGCCTTCCTGGCAAATGGAACTCAGGTAAAATGGAGGCAGAGTATCTCCATCTGGGGGTAGAATGAAGGAAGGCATTGCCTGGTGTACTTCACTGAGGCAGAGGGTAGACTGAACAGTAGTTATGTGATCCCAGATTTAATCTGTCACCCGGTGGGGCACTGGTAGGAAAGGCTGCCGCTCCACCTGTGGACTCAGGTACCTGGATCATAGAGAATGCGCACTGTCAGATCTTGAAACTCCCCGTGTCTCTATGTAACCTAAAACATCTTTCCCCCAGATTTTTAGTCCAAATCTTCAAACTGCTCGTTTCTCTCATGCCCCCATCCCTGCCCACCCTGTTATTTTACCACCTATTTTCTCTCTTCAAACCTCCAACACTGCTTCTTCCGTCCTCACTCTTAGCTTGTGGCCTATTCTCAGTGTTTCACTGAGAAAATTGCGTTAAGAGTCAATCCAAATCCAGGAGTCCAAAATCGAACTCCCCTATCTTCCCCTATAAACCTTCTCCACTGGCAGTATTTCCCATCCGAAGATAATGCAATTCTCTCCTCCCAGTTTTTTGTGCCATGGACTTGAGAGTGATCTTTCACTCTGCTCTTCCATGCACCTCTCATTTTTATCCTGTCAGGAAATCTTATGAGCTGGTTTTTCAGAATATATCCAGAATCTGACCACTTGTCACCACCTCTACTGTTACCATCCTGTTCCAAACCACTATCAGTTTTCCTCCTAGGTTACTGGACTTCTTTCCTTGTTTCACCCTCCCCACTGCTCCACCAAACCCCCGACTGATAATCAATTCAACAACCAGAATAATGCTATTAAAATGTATGATCAGGTCATATAATGCCTCTGCTCAAAACCAACAGCTTTCATTTCATTCAAGGTAAATTAAGAGTCCATTATGTCTTCCAAGGTGACACTAGTGGTAAAGAATCTGCCTGCCAATGCAGGAGATGCAAGGGACACAGGTGTGATCCCTGGGTTGGGAAGATTTCCTGGAGAAGGAAATGGCAACCCACTGCCTGGCAGGCTACAGTCCAAGGGGTCGCAAAAAGAGTTGGACAAACTTATACTCAATAATGTGAGATGCCTTCCTCTACCCCATGGCACCTTAGCCCCAGCAGGTATAGCTTTCATCTTCTCCACACCTTTGTTATCCCTCAGCAGCATAGTCAGGATCAGCGATGCCGTCAGGTCCACCTATGGCATGTCTGCATCAACTGTCTTAGAAGGAAGCTGAAATTCAGCTCAGTGATTCCCTTCCAGAAAAAAGAGGAAATCATCCCAGTGGACTTCCATCTCCAGTTTTGTTACTCCACACCAAAGGTCTTTCTCTCCTTGATATGGTTCTTGAAGTCCACCACCTCTCCCCCTTTATGCCCTTCCTAGCATATTCCTCTTTCTCTTATTTTAATATCCAGCTACTTTGAGTCCATCTGAAACAACAGGTATAGGCACAAACCCAGTGCTTATTCTTATAACCTCTGCCTGGGCTGGTTTCTTTGCCTGGCAGTCGGAAAGGCCTCTGGGTGGCAGTTTTATTTTCTGCTCTTTGGCAGTATGGAAGCAGTTGGCTTTTCCAATCTTGTGAGGACCCAGTTCCTGGTCTCTGAAAGTGAAAGTCACTCAGTCATGTCCAACTCTTTGTGATCCCATAGACTATACAGTCCATCGAATTCTCCAGGCCAGAATACTGGATTGGGTAGCCTTTCCCTTCTCCAGGGGATCTTCCCAATCCAGGGATTGAACCCAAGTCTCCCACATTGCAAGTATCTAAAGCTGTGAGTACTTGAATAGTGAGAGTTTCCCTCACTTAGGAAAAAGTCCTAACAAACAAAAAACAAAATATGCCCATGCTATATACATCTTTTTTTTTTCTTTACTGTTTAAAAAAATTTTTTGTTACTGTATATTTTAATAGATTTGAAAGAATTAGAGATTATGAATCTGCCCAAAATATTAGATAAAGTAAATTACCTAAGTGCTTCCTCAGGTAAAAGGTTAGTTGTGGTTCTTGGAATTCTACCCATATGCACTTGTTATGCATTGATTTGGCCATCATCTTGAGCCTATCCCTCCATTTTCTTGTTGTCTATTGATGTCCTGGTCAGGCCTCCACATTCACTAGCATTTAGCATCCATGTGGATGACCCATCACACATTCAGACCCCTGGGTTACATACAGACTGTTACCCTTGCAGAATCATGTCCTCTAGTTTTAGCTGGTCCCTTATAACTTCCCCCCATCTCCTTGTTAGCTTTCTTCTCCCTCTCATCTGAGTTGCTGTGCAGGACTTCTCAAGACCAGACTATTGCTCTCACAATGCCTCTTGCTCTCAGTTGCTCTCTCATGCTTCATAGAGAAAACAGAAATCATCTGGTGGGATCACACCAATTTCCTGTTTATGCTGCCTGTCTTCATTCCATGTACCTGGAGATACACCTATCTCACCTTCCAGGACCCTTTTTTGTGTAAGACCAATTCCACAGTACACTTAAGTCTCTTTAAAACTAACATCATAATTTTTAAAGTCCTTGAGGTTCCTCAAAAAGTTTAGATTATAATTATCACATGATCCAGCAATCCCACTTTTGGAAATAAATCCAAAAGAATTGAAAGCAGAGTTTGGAAGTGATATTTGCACACTCATGCTCATAGTGACACTGTTCACAATAGACATAAGGAAGCAACCCATATGTTCACTGATAGAAAAATGGATAGAGAAAGTGTGTTGTATACATAAAGTGGAATGCTATTCAGCCTTAAAAAGGAGGGAAGTACACATTGGCAACAACATGGATGAACTTTGAGGACATTATACTAAGTGAAATAAGCCAGTCACCAAAAGAAATGCTATATGAATCCACTTACATGAGGTATCTAAAGTGGTCAAAGACATAGAAAAAAAGAAAGTATGGTGGTAACCAGGGGCTAGGGGTCGAGGAAAATGGGGAATTGTTGTTTAATGGGTATAGAGTCTCAGTTTTGCAATACGAAAAAGTTCTGGAGATCTGTTGGATACCAACGTAGATTTTCATGTTCTGTTTTTTTCTTTTTTCTTTTTTTACCACAAGTTTAGAAATTCCTTGGACCTCATGTCTCTTTCTAGTCTGGAAGAACCTTGTATGATCATTGTCAAGTCTTCTTTAACTCCCACTCCTTTCTCAACCGACTGCCCTCTGACTTCTGTCCTCACCACTCCACTGAAACCGCTCTTGCTAAGGTTTTCAAGGACCTTTCAAAATTTCTGGGCTGAGGGTATTCAACCCAGGGTAGTGGACACTGTTCACCACTTCCTCCTGAGAGTTCTCTTACCGTTGACTTCTGTGAGACTCTTCCTCCGTTCTTTCCTGTGTCTCACTGATAACTGTCTCTCTCTCTTTTTTTGCTGTCCTTTCTTCTTCCTAAATAGTTTTGTTGTTGGCCTCCTTCTCTTTGCGTCTTTACAGTTCTTCATAGTTTCCCTGGGACAGCTCAATTAAATCTGAAGTATCAACTATCAGATTTATATCTCTGATCAGATCTCCCTCTGACTAGTCAACTCTACCCTAATGTTCTATAGGTTCTTCATTAAACTCATCATCCCTCCTCCTGTGTTTTCTAACTCAATGACATTTATCCCCCAATTGTATTCTGAAACCTGTGAGTCATGCTGGAATCCTAATTCTTCTTTATCCTCCATATCCAGTTAGTCAAAAAGCCCTATAGATTCTGTTTCCCTTATTAATTCTCAACGTCCATCTCAACTGTCAGTGCCTCAGCTTAGGTTTTTAAGCACCCAATGCCTTCAAGTTAGTCTGCCTCAGTTTTGCCTTCCTCAAATTTACCTTCCATACCTTCACTGACCTTCTTATGATTTAAGTTTGATCATGAGGCTGGTTTAGTTAAAGGCCTTCAGTAGCTTATCATTGTTTTTAGGGTAGAGTCTCAACTCTCTAATATTCGGCATACAAAGCCCCTCTGCTTTCCCCAAATTATGGTGGATGACAGGCCCATGATGCAAGGCAACTAATTCTTGGGAGAGTTAGACCCCAGTGGAAGAAAACGAAACCTTCGCTGTGAATTTAGCATCTTACCAGCATAATTCTTCCTTGACCTACTACCTACTCCATTTCCTAGTATCATGCTTCTTTGTAGGAGAAGGCAATGGCACCCCACTCCAGTACTCTTGCCTGGAAAATCCCATGGATGGAGGAGCCTGGTAGGCTGCAGTCCATGGGGTCGTTGAGGGTCGGACACGACTGAGCGACTTCACTTTCACTCTTCACTTTCATGCATTAGAGAAGGAAATGGCAACCCACTCCAGTGTTCTTGCCTGGAGAATCCCAGGGACGGGGGAGTCTGCTGGGCTCCCGTCTACGGGGTCGCACAGAGTCGGACACGACTGAAGTGACTTAGCAGCAGCAGCAGCTTCTTTGTAACTTAGTTGCTGATTGGGGTATTGCGAAGTGTGTCTGTCCCCAACGAAAAGGGGTGTAAGCACAAATGGAGAATGTAAATTTGAATAACAGCAGGATAGTGCAGCGGGGATGCGAAATTTACATTTGAACCACCTCCTAGTGCTCCAGCAGCCATCTAAGCCACACCTTTGTTCCTGAGCAGGGCGAGCGAGGAGGGGCCTGGGAGTATCGCCTCTAGGCGAGGGAGGGTGTGGCGCAGGCGCAGGCGCATGCGCAGGCGCAGTCGGTGAAAGTCGCTCTTGCCCGCCCTGCGTTTTTAACCAACGGAAAACCGAGGAAGGAGTACGGCAAAAGTCATTTTCGGAGAAGTGGGACCGCGCTTTGTGGGCTGCAACATGGAGGCCACCGGTGGACCTGAGGAGTTGGTGAGACGTTGCTCTGTTGTCGGGTGAGTGGGGAAGCCGAGCTGGGTCGAACCTCGAACGTTCCTTCCCTATCTCTTTTTCCTTTCCTAGGTTTCCGGGGAACTGGTGTCAGTGGCACATGCTCTTTCTCTCCCAGCCGAGTCTTATGGCAACGATGTGAGTATGACTCACCCACAGCTTCCACTAACCCAGCTATCCTGGGTTAGTCTGTAGGGCTCGCGACCAAATTGTAACCCCCTACCCAATTATCTTCCGTAGACTTCCTGTGTCTGACAGAAACTGCGCCTTTCAATTAATTCTAATCTTTTCGGTCCCCAGAAGCAGGCCTAATGCGAATAGGGGTAGTTCCCAAACTGTACCGCACTTTAGAGTTACTTGGGAATCTTTTAAATATCCCAGTGTTCAGGTTGCAATCCATCCTAGTTAAATCACAATATCTCGGAGGAGAGAGTCAGCAATCAGTTTTTTAAAGGTCCCAGGGTGGTTCCATTGTGCAGTAAAGTTCACTGGTCTCTGGTTTAGATCCTAAGGAGAAAGCCCATGATGTATTTTGAGTTATAAGACACACGGACATGGAAATAACGATAACGCTTTAATAATAATGTGATGTATGCTGGTAGATTGGCGGATCAGGGTATAAGATCCGAAGGAGTTTAGCCAAAGAAGAAACCCTAAGGACTCAGACAGTAGAGGAAGACCGCTGAGGAAGTGGTTATTGAACTGGATCTCCAAAGTGTAGATGGACAAAGGCATGGATTGGCAGTCAGGAAAAGGGCATGGTCTAAGGCATGGAGGTAAAAATGCAGTTTTTTTTTTTTTTTTTTTTATGGAGTCAATGAAATAAATTCGTCTATTTGGTGTAAGAGATTCCAATGAAACAGGTGCTTTGTAAGGCTTTTTATAATCTAGCCTGCTTCATGATACTGATTAATTTCTAAGTATTGTAGGATAGGGAATTGGCTATCTGATAAACACAAATGATGGGTTATGACATACTAGTCTTAAATGTGAAGAGTAACCTCACTTCTGCTATCTTACTTTGTCCTTAGTGGCGTATGTGGTATTTCAGTTTTAAAATGATTTAACTCAGTCCTGAGATGATTTATCTGCTGCTTTATGTAGTCTTCTATACTTTCACTAACTGCTGGGGAGACAGCCAGTGGCTCATTTTGTTTATTAGGCTGTGTAGGTTTTCTTTTGGTTGTCATAAGGACAAAAGGATTATTACATTTTCCAGACTCACTAGTCCAGTTTTTAACCTTGATAGTAACACCAAACTTGGTAGCCCTCTTGAACATTAACTAGACATCCACAGACTTTTAAAATTTGTTCTTTAGTAGCAAGATTAGGTGAGTTCTGACCTGGCGTTCTTCACTCCTTTGCAGCCTGATATTGAAATGGCTTGGGCCATGAGAGCAATGCAGCATGCTGAAATCTACTACAAAGTGAGTTGTCTATGTTCTTTATGAAGCAGAATTAAATATGTAATTTCAGTGTATAATGCTCTGCTAAGCACCATTCTCAGTAAGTTAAATACTTGTGTTTTGGATATAATTTTTATTACTCTAAAATATTATCTACAGAGAACCAGGGGTATGGAAGTGAATTTTGCTTTGACAGTGAGGAGTTGTGCTTCTTTGCCCAGTGTTCTGTTGCTAACCAGCAAAAGGATGTCTGACCCATGCTGCAGCAGCTGCTGCTGCTTAATTGCTTCAGTCGGGTCCGACTCTGTGTGACCCCATGGGCTATAGCCCACCAGGCTCCTCTGTCCATGGAATTCTCCAGGCAAGAGTACTGGAGTGGGTTGCCATGCTCTCCGGATCCAGGGGATCTTTCCAGCCCAGGGATCAAACCATGGTCTGCATTGCAGGCAACTTCTTTACCACTGAGCCACCAGGGAAGCTTTTCCGGCCCCTAGTAGGCACTAAATAAATGTTTCTTGACTTAATAAACAACCCACAGAGGGTAATAACCAGGCATTACTAGGACCAAAGTAGTTTAAATTGATGGAAAGGACTGTAGTATATTATGGCTCTTTAGAATTATGTCATGATTTCATCTGAAACCTAGGCTGTCTATATATTCTAATGAACTCTCCTGCCCTGAGAACCATGAGGAATTTTGGGGGAAGAAGGGACAGAAATATAGCGAATTAGAGACTGGCATCTGTATGTTGTCTTACTCTCTGGCAGCTGATTTCATCAGTTGACCCACAGTTCCTGAAACTCACCAAAGTGGATGACCAAATCTATTCTGAGTTTCGGGAAAATTTTAAGAATCTCAGGATAGATATACTGGATCCAGAAGAGCTCAAATCAGAATCAGCTAAAGAGGTAAGAATCCTCTCTTTTAAATATTGCCTAGCATCTGATCAACAATTATTGATCATGAATACATTTTTATACCTTTAGACTTGGGGGTGGGTTGTTTTAAGGCAAATATGTAAAGAAGCAGGGCTTTTATGTAGTTTAATAAACTAATATGTTATTAAATGAATGTTTTTCTGGTTTATGGATTTTTCATGTTCACTGAATATGGGTTTTTTTCCACTTTGGTGTGGACCTTTTGTCACTACACACCTAGCTCTTTCAGAGGAGAAGGAATGAATTTTTTTTATGTGAGTAGTTTAACCAGAAGGCTTAGATAGAAGATTGGCAAATAGAGTACAGAGAGGTGTTTGAGTCCTCTGGATTTAAGATCATATCACAAGCTGTGGATAACTGGAAAACTTGTGTTTTGCATTGCTTACTTGATTATCTTCTACTTTTACAGAGCACTAAAATGCTTATACTTAGGAAATGGTTTTCCTTGAGAGTAGACTCTTGGCTTATGAAGAATGAAAACTTTTAACTCTAAGCAGGCTGTTACTGATCTTTGGAAAACTGCCTTTGTTGAATGGACTTCTTTCTTAAAATTTAACTTTGTGACTTTGGGCCTAATTCCTGCCTTCTTTGTCTTATTTGTGCTTCAGTGGGAATGAGTAACCATTTTGGGCTGAACTAGCCAATAACTTAAAACAGAGAATATACTTAAGAAATTAAAATTTAATTCTCTTCTTTAGACAAGGATTTAAGTATTTTATCAGATTTAGATATTGCTCATGTTGGAAAATGCCAGCTTAAAGATGCCAAAGATAGCACAGAAACTCATAGCTAGTGAAACTAGCAATCAGCTCAATTCTAGTCTCTTTCACTGTGGTTATTTTCCTTACTGGGGAAATGGAAGCCCCTCTCCTGGCCTGACTTCACCAGCCTCCTGCATTTTTAGCTAAGATATCTTTTTTGTCTTTATAGAAGTGGAGGCCATTCTGCTTGAAGTTTGATGGGATTGTGGAAGACTTCAACTATGGTACTTTGCTGCGACTGAACTGTTCGCAGGGCTACACTGAAGAAAACACCATCTTTGGTGAGTTTCTTGCCTCTGGGATTGTTTCTGAATAAGGAGAGTGAGGGGTCTGGTTTTACTGATGAATCAATGACATGGATGGTTTGGGAATCATTTTGTTATAACTTTAAAGATCATATTACTGTATCTTGAGTAACTGGAGATAGATTAAGTATTTTCAGCTTCATTTAGTATAGGATTAGAATTCCACATCTCTGAATCTTATGACTACTTGAATGCTTTGTATGTTAGTTCAACTTTGTCAGTTTCCACTAGGTTTAGAAAATTAGCTAAGACTAGGACAATAATCAATTCTATTCACCTTTCAGCACCCAGGATACAATTTTTTGCCATTGAAATTGCTCGGAATCGAGAAGGTTATAACAAAGCAGTTTATACTGGTATTAAGGAAAAAGAAGAGAAAGAAGCCAGCAATGGAGGAGACAAAGGAGCCAACAGCAGAGGAGAAGAAGAAAAAGGAGCCAACAGAGAAGGAGAAAAAGAGAAAACCAACGAAAGAGAAGAAAAAGAGAAAGAAGCCTGCAAAGAAATCAGCAAAAGTAGTGAAACAACTATGTGAGGTAGTTAGGGAACAGCACTCTAGAAGCTATGATTCAAGTGAGTCTGCAAGTATCATGTTGCTACTTGCATAGGTCCCTATGGTCAAATGTATTAATATCTCCTTTTTTAGTGGAAGGACCTGCAAAAGGACATCTTTCTGGCCTAATTATCAGAAACTACAGTGGTTGTTCTCTTGTGTGAACTGGCTTGAAGGCCATTGGTGGGGTCTTAGTTGATGGTTTGTTGGTTCACACCACCAGTCAAGTAAGGAATTTTGTAAATAAATTTCTTTTGGTTCTTATGACTATATATCTGTGACTGACTTTTAAAAGATATTGAGAATTATTTGACACGATTTTTTTAGTGCATAATCTTTGTCATGTCTTATATATAATGATTTATGTTTATTTCTCAGGGCTTCTCACTACTTCCTGTAGTGAAGTTCATTCAAACCTGTAAAGTTGCACACGGTTTTGGATTAGAAATTCTTACATAAAATTGACTGTTGCTGTTTGAGTAGCTTTCTGATTTTATTTGCTATATTTCTCAAAAGATTTGATAAATACTCTACAGGGATAATAGCAGCAGCCTGAATCTGTCAGACAGGGAAACACTGCAGTTCACATTCGAGGAGCAAGAGACTAGACCTGCTTTAGTACCTGCTTTTCTCTTGTAACCACGTTGTTACCTGAAATACAGCAGAAATTAATAATGAAATACAAAGCTTAGTAGAGGGCTTTCCTTTTATAGTACTATGGACAATAGCATGTATACATTAAATACAAAATGAACATATTTCTAAATGGTATTTTGTCAGACTTCAAAAATAGACCAAGTGATTTTGTATGGATGGGGGGAAGTTCCTTCTCATCTAATGACTTTTAAGAGTGCATGTTTTTAGTTATCTTTAGAAATGTAGAGATTTGTGCATGTCCCCATAGACATACTGACTTTGTTTGCTAAAACTAGTTAGAGGAAGCTGCAGTGTTTATATGCATACAGTAAATACTCTTAAAAGTCTAACCGCAGCATGATCATTCAAGAAAAGATATACCAGAGCAGAGGAGGGTGAATGAGACTTTTTGTCCCTCAGTGGACACAGAAGACAAAAGTTAAAATGAATGAGTTATCCCTTAGGTAAGAGCTACACTAAAGATGCACGCAGCCAGCAGAAACAATTGTGCACAAAGCAAATAGGTTTCTCCACGAATTCTCTTGGGCCAGTTCTTAAAAGCTTTTTAAACATCTGTTAAAGTTTTCATTTTATAGAATATATTTTTAAAAAGGTAGAGTGTTAATATAACATAGTAGGTGGACTTTTTGAGATTAAGAACATGCTTTACTTTATTAAACTTTCTCTTTGACTTTACAGAGAATATGAAACATACTGTTGAAAGTCACATTGCTTTAAAACAAGAGGCATCTGTCTATAAACTAGGTTATAAAAGGTGGTAAGAAGAAGGGAAGTAAGAACACAGAATACTTTGTGCTAACCATTTGATTTTTTTAAATTAATTTATTCTAATTGGAGGCTAATTACAGTATTGTGGTGGTTTTTGCCATACATTGGCATGAATCAGCCATGGGTGCACATGTGTCCCCCTATCCTGAACACCCCTCCCACCTCCCACTCTATCCCTCTGGGTTGTCCCAGAGCACTGGCTTTGAGTGCCCTGCTTCATGCATCAAACTTGGACTGGTCGTCTATTTTACATATGGTAATATACATGTTTCAATGCTGTTCTCTCAAATCATCCCACCCTCGCCTTCTCCCAGAGTTCAAAAGTCTGTTCTTTACATCTGTGTCTCTTTTGCTGTCTCGCATATAGGGTCGTCATTACTGTTTTTCTAAATTCCATATATGTGCGCTAATATACTGTATTGGTATTTCTCTTTCTGACTTCACTTTGTATAATAGGCTTCAGTTTCATCCACCTCATTAGAACTAACTCAAATGCATTCTTTTTTATAGCTGAGTAATATTCCATTATATGTACCACAACTTCCTTATCTATTTGTCTACCGATGGACATCTAGGTTGCGTCCATGTCCTAGCTATTGTAAATAGTGTTGCAATGAACATTGGGGTACACATGTCTCTTTTAATTCTGGTTTCCCCAATGTGTATGCCCAACAGTGGGATTGCTGGGTCATATGGCAGTTCTATTTCCAGTTTTTTAAGGAATCTCCACACTGTTCACCATAATGACTGTACTAGTTTGCATTCCCACCAAGAGTGTAAGAGGGTACCCTTTTATTTACACACTCCAGCATTTATTGTTTGTAAACTTTTTGATGGCAGCCATTCTGACCAGCGTGAGATGGAACATCATTGTGGTTTTGATTTGCATTTCTCTGATAATGAATGATGTTGAGAATCTTTTCATATGTTTCTTAGCCATCTGTATGTCTTCTTTGAAGAAATGTCTGTTTAGTTCTTTGGCCCACTTTTTGATTGAATTGTTTATTTTTGATTTTGAATTGATCAAAAGGGGTAACATTCTGAGTGAGTCTGGCATAATCAGGTGAGACATTAAAGGAGACAAGAAACAGCAGCAGATGTTCTGTTGACCTTGAAGAAGCAAACAGATACGTGACAGAAGGGCATCAGGTGGCAAAGTGTTGAGGGTGACATCTGGGAGCTGAGAATGCCTCCAGGCTGAGAGACAGCAAGAAAAATGGGATGTTACTCCTAGACTTGAAAGGAACTGAATTTTGTCAACAGCTGGTTAAGTTTGGGAGAAGAACTCAAGCCACAGATGAAATTGTAGTGCTGGTTGACACCATGATTTCAGCCCTGTGAGGACCCAGTTATGTCATACCTGGACTCTTAATCTGCAGGACTAATGAGGTAATAATAGGTATTGTCTTAAGCCACTAATTATGTGTTAATTTGTTATAGAGCAGTAGAAAACTACATAGACTTTGGTAATAAAAGTGGACTGCTGCTGTAATAAGTACCTAAAATGTGGGAATGACTTTGGAATCAGGCACTGGATGGAAGCTGGAAGAATACTGTGTAGCCTAAATTGCCTTGTACAGACTTTCAGTAGAAATACGAACTTTAAAGATGCTGGTGAGGGATCAAAAGGAAGTGTTATTGTTACTGGAAACTGGAAGAAGGGGGAGCCTATTAGTAGGTGGTAACATTGCAGAGGCCAGGAAGTTTGAGATTTGAGTTCTTGCTCTGAATTATTTGGAAGGTGATATGAGGCCAGTCTTGACATTATATTTAAACATAAGATTTATTATTTATTCAGATTCTGGTACCAATCCAGTTATTTATCTCCATGATATCTTTTGGAGGCAGGGAAAGAGACAAATTTTTGCATTTACAGAGAGGAATACTGAAGCCATTTAAAACTTTTAAGCCATTAAGTTTGTGATTTGTTACAGCAGCAGTATAAAACTAATAAGCATAGTGAGCCCTGCTCCAAAAGTGGAGACATTTACTGCACTATCATTATTTATTTTGAAACTAAACAAGGATATGGATATGTTGTACCAGAAGATTGGAGAAGTGAACTGCACCCAAAGTGAGCCTCAATAATTCTAAACTGTTTTCAACTTATTCTCCAAAGGAACTCCTGTAATTGAGTCTGTGTGTGTTGTGTGTTAGGTGCTATTGGTATAACTGGGAGTTCTCTAAAGTAGATTCTGTGTACAATACAATGCTTATTAGTGATATGTGTGTGTGTGTGTGTGTGTGTGTGTGTGTGTGTGTGTATATAAAGGCTTCCAAGGTGGCTCACATGGTAAAGAATCTGTCTGCAATGCAGGAGACCTGGGTTTAATCCCTGGGTCAGGAAGATCCCCTGGAGAATGGAACAGTTACCCACTCCAGTATTCTTTCTTGCCTGGAGAATTCAATGGATAGAGGAGCCTAGCAGGCTATAGTCCATGGGGTTGCAAAGAGTCAGACATGACTGAGCAACTAACACTTTCACTTCACTTTTTTTTTTCAAAGCCCCTTTTAATATTCTCTGTTGCTATACAGTAAATATTGTGATTAAAAGTTTCCTATTCCATTTCTCTGTTATTTCTGTTATTATGCCTTCAGGAAATTGTAATTTCTTTTTTTTCATTTTTTTATTTTATTTTTTAACTTTACAATATTGTCACTTCACTTTTGAAAGTGCTTCCCTCATAGCTCGGTTGGTAAAGAATCTGCCTGCAACGCAGGTGAGCTGGGTTCGATTCTTGGGTCGGGAAGATACCATGGAGAAGAAAATGGCAACCTACTCCAGTATTCTTGCCTGGAAATTCCCATGGACAGAGGAACCTGGTGGGCTACAGTCCATGGGGTTGCAAGAATTAGACACAGTTTAGTGACTAAACCACCACCATATATATATATAAACTCAACAGTAGGACCAAGAAATGTGTTTCTCGAGAGGTGTGTTTTTATCATTGACATTGTTTAAAGTTGCCAGATCATGGTGATAATTAAAGCTGATCAGTTTTTGTTGGTTTATTACCATTTAAAAATTTTCTACAGATAATATAGCTTTTTGTTTGCACCAGTGTAGATGATTCTCACTACTCCACATTTGTCCTCCACAGTTGCTTTTATATGTTGTTTTTTTTTTTTTCAGATAAATGGTTAATATCTTAACTGATAATTCAAAATTAAGGCCTGTATGTATGATATGTTAATGGTCATTTTTCTGTGCCTACATTCTACCTCTAGAACGGTGGAAGCATTATGAATGTCAACACATTGTTGGCCTCCTGAATTGCACAGCAGTCACATGATGACCATATGTATGACTGGCTAGCTTTTCCCTGCTCTACTTAGGGTTTCTCTAAATTCCTCAATATAAATTTAACAGAAGTCAGTATTTATGTTTTTATTTTATTAATGGAAAACAAGATTGAGTCCTAATTTTCCCTCTGTCACATAAGTAGTGATGTTGGGACTCAGATCTGCATCTTTTGATTATTAATCTCATCTAAAATCCAAATTCCTATCCTAGAATAAGCTTCTTGCTAGAATAGACAGTTAATATGGATGAGGAATTGAAGCATTCAACAACAATAAGCATTCAGTTGTGAAGTGATGCACCAAACTAGTTTAAACACTTCAATACGTTTTAAATTTCTCTTTTCCATCTAAGAGGTTCCTTTTGATATATGCAACTGAGATATTTAAAAGCCATGATGGCATAATTACTATATCTGTAATCTTCAATTTCAAAATTATATTTTAATTTCTTAACCTTTCCTATGAACTGAGTTTGGCTGACATTTTCCTCAAGTACTTTGTAGTTTTTTTGTAATTTTTTTTCTTTTTCAGGCTTTATTCTGTCTTCCTGAAATAAGTTTTATCAGGCTACCTCCCTAGACACTCTAATATATATTACTGTTTGGTTTTTACATTGTAAATAAAGAAAATTGAAAATGCCTTAACTTAGAGGATAAACCTTTGCAAGTGGAAGATATCTCAGAAATCTAATTCAAAAATCTCCTTTTTATGTGAAAAAATAAAAAGACACTACAGGATGTGCTTTACCCGGTTGAAAAATCCTCTATGTATGTAAAGATTGTTTATTAACATCATCCTTCCTGTTATACTAAGAACACTGTACATGACATAATTCCATAATGTTTCCATTGTCCTATATACCTTCACAAGACACTTCTTTCTAGAAAACAGCTTTAAAATAATCTCTCTGCTTCTCTATGATTTAGGATTCTTATTATGTCCTTTCTGTTTCAGTTGAGTTCAGTTGCTCAGTCGTGTCTGACTCTTTGCGACCCCATGGACTGCAGCACACCAGGTCTCCCTGTCTATCACCAACTCCCGGAGTTTACTCAAACTCATGTCCATTGAGTCGGTGATGCCATCCAACCATTTCATCCTCTGTCGTCCCCTTCTCTTGCCTTCAACCTGTCCCAGCATCAGGGTCTTTTCAAATGAGTCAGTTCTTCACATCAGGTGGCCAAAGTATTGGAGTTTCAGCTTCCATATCAGTCCTTCCAATGAACAACCAGGACTGATTTCCTTTAGGATGGATTGGTTGGATCTTCTTGCAGTCCAAGGGACTCTCAAGAGTTTTCTCCAATACTCCAGTTCAAAATCATCAATTCTTCAGTGCTCAGCTTTCTTTATTGTCCAACTCTCACATCCATACATGACTACTAGAAAAACCATAGCCTTGACTAGACGAACCTTTGTTGGCGAAGTAATGTCTCTGCTTTTTAATATGCTGTCTAGGTTAGTCATAACTTTTCTTTCAAGGAGTAAGCATCTTCTTATTTCATGGCCACAGTCACCATCATCTGCAGTGATTTTGTGGCCCCCCAAAATAAAGCCCTTCCTGTTTACACTAAACTGTATCTGGCCAATCTTATACAATTCCGAGAATTTGGATTATATTTAAAATCAAAATCACTGTAATTTAAAATTTACATGTTCTTGACTTTTTATTAAAGAAAACAAGTCTCCTAAAATTTTTGTCAATCTTAAGGTAATTTTTCTCCTTCACAGTCACTAAGGCTTACATGCTCTCCTTTGGTTTACAGAAGATAAAAGAATTTTGCCTTCTGCTCCCTGTAACTCCCCACCATTGAAATAAGTTTTTGCTTAATTGTGAATGAGATCATGAACTCTGGCATTTGCTCACCTGGTATACTCAAATTCACCTATGATATATTTATTTAAATTTTTTTTGTCATGAAAATTTTAAACATACACAATAGTAGAAATAATAGTATAATAAACCCCTATATATCTATCATCCAAATTAAATAGTACCAAGATTTTGCTACATCTGCTTCATTTATCCTTTTTGCTTTATTAAAGCAATGAAAACAAGCATCAGACATTATCATTACACCCCTGTATATTTTAGTGTGTATTTCTAAAAGTAAATATGTTATTATATAATCTCAATGACAATAAGATTTTCAACTGATATTCAATTATAGAAAAAATTTGTGAATGTATATTCAAATGATAGCAATCCAGGAAAAAGTCCTTTACTGTATATTTAAGGAATAGCCATTAGTGTAGGTTGATTATAGGCTATATGTATGTACAAAAGAATTAGAAAAGATTGAAAACATGTTTAATTCACACTGCAGGAACTAATAATAAGCCCTAGATACTGAGCTAGATATTTTACATACATCTTATTCCTATCATATAGGCATTATCAACCCTATTTTACACATTAGGAAATTTAGGCATGGGGAGATTTTGAGTCCCAGGTTAAGGATTTTAGAATTAGATACTAGTGGCTAGATATTGGAAGCTTATTTTAATTCCTGGCTAGTTATATGATGAAAACTGATTATGGAAGATTAAATTATGCACTATATTCAGTTCAGTTGCTCAGTCATGTCCAACTATTTTTGACCCTATGGACTGCAGCACACCAGGCTTCCCTGTTCACCATCTCCCGGAACTTGCTTAAACTCATGTCCATCAAGCTGATGATGCCATCCAAACATCTCATCCTCCGTTGTTCCCTTCTCCTGCTACCTTCAATCTTTGCCAGCATCAGGGTCTTTTCCAATGAGTCAGCTCTTTGCATCAGGTGGCCAAAGTACTGGAGCTTCAGCCTCAGCATCAGTCCTTCCCATGAATATACAGGACTGATTTCCCTTAGGATTGACTGGTTTGATATCCTTGCAGTCCAA
This sequence comes from Bos mutus, assembly GCF_027580195.1. Classification (NCBI taxonomy): domain Eukaryota; kingdom Metazoa; phylum Chordata; class Mammalia; order Artiodactyla; family Bovidae; genus Bos; species Bos mutus. The sequence continues at coordinate 66,462,276 of NC_091646.1, read as the reverse complement.
GGGACTCTCAAGAGTCTTCTTCAGCACCACAGTTCAAAAGTATCAGTTCTTTGGCACTCAGCTTTCTTTATGGTCCAACACTCACATCCATACATGACTACTGAAAAAACTATACCTTTGACTATACAGACCTTTGTCAACAAAGTAATGTCTCTGCTTTCTAATGCACTGTCTAGATTTGTCATAGCTTTTCTTCAAAGGAGCAAGTGTCTTTTAATTTCATGGCTGCAGTCACCATCTGCAGTGATTTTGGAGTTCAATAAAGTAAAGTCTTTTACTGTTTCCATGGTTTCCCCATCTATTTGCCATAAGGTGATGGGACCAGATGCCATGATATTAGTTTTCTAAACGTTGAGTTTTAAAGCCAGCTTTTTCACGCCCCTCTTTTAATTTTATCAAAAGGCTCTTTAGTTCCTCATCACTTTCTGCCATAAGGGTGGTGTCATCTGCATATCTGAGTTTATTGATATTTCTCCCAGAAATCTTGATTCCAGCTTGTGCTTCATCCAGCCTGGCATATCACATGATGTACTCTGCATATAAGTTAAATAAGCAGGGTGACAATATACAGCCTTGATGTACTCCTTTCCCAATTTGGCACCAGTCTTGACCTGCATACAGACTTCTCAGGAGGCAGGTCAGGTGGTCTGGTATTCCCATCTCTTGAAGAATTTTCCAGTTTGTTGTGATCCACACAAAGGCTTTGGCATAGTCAATAAGGCAGAAGTAGGTTTGTTTTTTTTTTTTTTTTTTTCTGGAACTCTCTTGCTTTTTCTATGATCCAACAGATGTTGGCAATTTAATCTCTGGCTCCTCTGCCTTTTCTAAATCCAGCTTGAACACCTGGAAGTTCTTGGTTCATGTACTGTTGAAGCCTTGCTTGGAGCATTACTTTGATAGCATGTGAGATGAGTGCAATTGTGCCATAGTTTGAAAGTTCTTTGACATTACCTTTCTTTGGGATTGGAATAAAAACTGACCTTTTCCAGTCCTGTGGCCACTGCTGAGTTTTCCAAATTCGCTGCCATATTGAGTGAAGCAGTTTTACAGCATCATATTTTGGTTAGGATTTGAAATAGTTGGAATTCCTTCACTTCACTAGCTTTATTTGTAGTGATGCTTCCTACAAACTTTGACTTTGCATTCCAGCATGTCTGGCTCTAGGTTAGTGATCACACCATTGTGGTTATCTGGGTCATGAAGATCTTTTTGGTATAGTTCTGTGTATTCTTGCCACCTCCTCTTAATATCTTCTGCTTATGTTATGTCCATACCACTTTTGTCCTGTATTGTACCCATCTTTGCATGAAATGTTTCTTTTCTTTAAGAGATCTCTAGTCTTTCCCATTCTATTGTTTTCCTCTGTTTCTTTGCATTGATCATTTAGGAGGGCTAATCTTTCCTTGCTGTTCTTTGGAGCTCTGCATTCAGATGGATATGTCTTTCCTTATCTCCTTTGCCTTTTGCTTCTCTTTTCTCAGCTATTTGCAAGCCTCCTCAGAAAACCATTTTGCCTTTTTGCATTTCTTTTTCTTGGGGATGGTTTTGATCACCACCTCATATAGAAAGTCATGAACCTCCTTCAGTAGTTCTTCTGGCAGTCTCGTCTATCAGATCTAATCCCTTAAATCTATTTGTCACTTCTTCTGTATAATCATAAAGGATTTGATTTAGGTCATAACTGAATGGCCTAGTGGTTTTCCGTACTTTGTTCAATTTATGTCTTAATTTTGCAATAAGGAGTTCATGATCTGAGCCATAGTCAGCTCCTGATGTTGTTTCTGCTGACTGTATAGAGCTTCTCCATCTTCAGCTGCAAAGAATATAATCAACCCGACTTCAGTATTGACAATGTGTAGATGACACATGACACATGTAGATGACACATGATGTCCATGTGTAGAGTCTTCTCTTGTGTTGTAGGAAAAGGGTGTTTTCTATGACCAGTGCGTTCTCTTGGCAAAACTCTATTAGCCTTTGCCCTGCTTCATTCTGTACTCCAAAGCCAAACTTGCCTGTTACTCTGTTACTTCAGGTATTTCTTGATTTCCTAGTTTTGCATTCCAGCCCTCTATGGTGAAAAGGACTTTTTTTTTTGATGTTAGTTCTAGAAGGTCTTGTAGGTCATCATAGAAACGTTCAACTTCAGCTTCTTCAGCAATAGACTTGGATTACTGTGATATTGTATGGTTTTCCTTGGAAACGAACAGAGATCATTCTGTCTTTTTTGAGACTGCACCCAAATGCTACGTTTAGGACTCTTGTTGACTGTGAGGGCTACTCCATTTCTCCTAAGGGATTCTTTTCCACAGTAGTTGATATAATGGTCATCTGAATTAAATTCACCCATTCCTGTCCGTTTTAGTTCACTGATTCCTAAAATGTCGATGTTCACTCTTGCCATCTCCTGTTTGACCACTTCCAATTTGCCTTGATTCATGGACCTAGCATTCCAGGTTCCTATGCAATATTGTTCTTTATAGCATCGGACTTTACTTCCATCACCAATCACATCCACAACTGGGTGTTGTTTTTGCTTTGGCTCCATCTCTTCATTCTGTCTGGAATTATTTCTCCAGTGTTTTCCAATAGAATATTGGGCACCTACTGACTTGGCGAGTTCATCTTTTAGTGTCTTTTTTTTTTTTTTTTTTACTTTTTCATACTGTTCATGGGGTTCTCAAGGCAAGAATGCTGAAGTTGTTTGCCATTCCCTTCTCTCAGTTCAGTTCAGTTGCTCAGTTGTGTCCAACTCTTTGTGACCCCATGAATCGCAGCACGCCAGGCCTCCCTGTCCATCACCAACTCCCAGAGTTCACCCAGACTCACATCCATCAAGTCAGTGATGCCATCCAGCCATCTCATCCTCTGTCATCCCTTTCTCCTCCTTACCCCCAATCCCTCCCAGCATCAGAGTCTTTTCCAATGAGTCAACCCTTTGCATGAGGTGGCCAAAGTACTGGAGTTTCAGCTTTAGCATCATTCCTTCCAAAGAAATCCCAGGGCTGATCTCCTTCAGAATGGACTGGTTGGACGTCCTTGCAGTCCAAGGGACTCTCAAGAGTCTTCTGCAACACCACAGTTCAAAAGCATCAATTCTTTGGCACTCAACCTGCTTCACAGTCCAACTCTCACATCCATACATGACCACAGGAAAAACCATAGCCTTGACTAGACAGACCTTTGTTGGCAAAGTAATGTCTCTGCTTTTCAATATGCTATCTAGGTTGGTCATAACTTTTCTTCCAAGGAGTAAGTTTCTTTTAATTTCATGGCTGCAGTTACCATCTGCAGTGATTTTGGAGCCCCCCAAAATAAAATCTGACACTGTTTCCTCATCTATTTCCCATGAAGTGATGGGACCGGATGCCATGATTTTCGTTTTCTGAATGTTGAGCTTTAAGCCAACTTTTTCACTCTCCACTTTCACTTTCATCAAGAGGCTTTTTAGTTCCTCTTCACTTTCTGCCATAAGGGTGGTGTCATCTGCATATCTGAGGTTATTGATATTTCTCCCGGCAATCTTGATTCCAGCTTGTGTTTCTTCCAGTCCAGCATTTCTCATGATGTACTCTGCATATAAGTTAAATAAGCAGGGTGACAATATACAGCCTTGACGTACTCCTTTTTCTATTTGGAACCAGTCTGTTGTTCCATGTCCAGTTCTAACTGTTGCTTCCTGACCTGCATACAGATTTCTCAAGAGGCAGATCAGGTGGCCATTAGAGTAGTATCATCTGTATATCTGAAATATTTTATAATTCTCCAGTAATCATGAATTCAGCTTGTGACTCATGCAGCCCAGGGTTTCACATGATGCACTCTGCATATAAGTTAAATAAGCAGGGTGACAGTATACAACCTTGTCGTACTTCTTTCCTAATTTGGAAACATTCTACGTCTGGTTCTGTGTCTGGTTCTAACTGGTTGCTTCTTGACCCGGATACAGATTTCTCAGGAGGCAGGTAAGGTGGTCTGATATTCCCATCTCTTTAAGAGATTTCCACAGTTTATTATGATCTACACAGTCAAAGGCTTTTGGTGTTTGGTAGATGAAACAAGGGCTTTCCTCATAGCTCAGTCAGTAAAGAATCTGCCTGCAATGCAGGAAACCTGGGTTCAATTCCTTGGTTGGGAAGATCCCCTGGAGAAGGAAATGGCAATCCACTCCAGTATTCTTGCCTGAAAAATCCCATGGACAGAGGAGCTTGGTGGGCTACATTCCATGGGGTCTCAAGAGTTGGACACAACTTAACGACTAAACCACCACCACCAGATGAAACATGTACGTCTGTTTCATTAACTAGCCAAAACCTTTGGCTGTGTGGATCATAATAAACTAAACCTACACAGGTAGATTTTGGAATAGTTTTATACAATAATTTCCATACTACAGTGAATTATGGCAAGAGTTGAGACTTTCAGAGAGGAATAATTTGTCAACCCTGAGAATAAGCAGAATGTTATTTTGGCATTATTTGTACAAATGCAAAAAGAGATTTCTGAAATGTTCAAATTACAGCATTCATCGGTTAAAATGTAGTTGATGATTCACACATTATTATTAGAATTAGTTACTTTTTCTCTATTTTTCTTCTTATTTATATTCACTTACATGAACTTGTGAGTTATAACTCATTTTGGACAGCAGTTATTTGCTTTTTTTAGCATGACATCCAGAATTGTAATGAAATTTGTAAGATAGTTCAAACACTGACTTCTTTAAAATCTGAAGTTTTTTCTTGAAAGAAATGCCATATATGTTGTAACAGAGGCAATATGGTAAATTTTTTTTTTTTGGTTTCCAGAATGACTTTGCTACATGTGGGAACCGTCAGCAATTTAGCTTCACTCCCAATCAACATGAGCAATTCGTAATCACAAACTTTGTGACAGACAGATGAACAGGGAACTCTCAAGACCAAATTAGGCATAATTAATACAGGAAACTCTCCAGTAACCTGGCAATTTGCAGCCAGGGGAGGACACATGCAGCATTGTCTTAACAAGTTCATCAAACATGTAATTAGCCCCCGGCCATCTGTGCAAACAGAATCTGAGCTGCTCCTAATCACAGATTGGCTAGCAGATGCCTCTTAGCAGAACCTAGGTATGTGTTCAAATACAGCGTGTACCACTAGAGGCAAACAGTCATATTTGTCTGGCTTTTTATTTGATGAACTCACAATATTTTTCCTTTTTTAATGAACTTGGATTTCCGGGGTCAGTTTCACTCAAGTTATTTTCTGAAGCAAAAAGCCAAGGCAGGATATTGCTTTCTCTAGTGGCAGATGAAGTCAGTTGGCTTGCAGAGATGGCCTTGATTCAGATAATTAGATTTTCCATTGGAAGGAGTTGGTTTTAAAACTTCTAATAAGGAGAAATAATCAGAACCCCACTGCTCATGGCCTGCCACATCCAGTATAGTGAGAAAGGCTTCAGGATCCCATCTTTTCATTCCAGAATTGTAGAAAGAATTAACTGAAAAACATTGTCTCTGCAAATAAAAAATAATAGTACATCCAATTAAGCATGACCAATAAAGATTAAAGTCTGTGGCTTTTCTTTCTGGAAAAATCTGTCAATTCATTCTAGGACCAGTATAGACTATTTCTCTCAGGATGTAAGATTTCAAAGGAAGAAAAATGTTCTCAGAGCTCAGTTGGTAATTCATCTTTCCATATGACTTCCTCATAGTTCTTATTAATTATCAATATTCAATCATGCATTAAAAATGAATCTTTTGGGCTTCCCTGAAGCTCAGTGGCAAAGAATCTCCTGCCAATACAGAGGACATGGTTTCAATCTCTGTTCGAGGAGGATCCCACATGCCACGAGACAACTAATCCTGTGTACCACTGTACTGAACCAGTGCTCTAGAGCCCACAAGCCACGACTACTGAAGTCTGTGCACCTAGGGCTGGTGCTTCACAAGCAAGAGAAATCACTGCAATGAGAAGCCTGCACAGTTAGAGAGTAGCTGCAGTTAGAGAGTAGCTCACACTTGCCTCATCTGGAGAAGGCCTGAGTGAACCAACGAAGATCCAGCACAGTCAAATAATAAATGAATGAATCTAGAATGAATCTTTCTTTTTAAAAAATGGATTTTTCTTTGACCGAATTTAGCTTTTTATAAAACTTACTTTTCAAACTTTAAAAAAATTTTTATTGTATATTCGAGCATAGTTGATTAACAATGTTGTGTTAGTTTCATGTGTACAGCAAAGTGATTCAGTTATGTATCTATTCTTTTTCAAATTCTTTTCCCCATTTAGGTTATTACAGAATACTGAGCAGAGTTCCCTGTGTTATATAGTAGATCCTTCTTGATTGTTGATTTTAAATATAGTAATCTGGGGAATTCGGTGCCAGTCCAGTGATTAGACTCTGAACTCACTGTCAAGGGCCTGGATTTGACCCTTGGTCTGGAACTAAAAATCCCACGAGTCATGCAGTGTGGCAAAAAAAAAAAAAAATAGTGTGCATCTATTAAATCCCAAACTCCTAATCTATTCCCCAAACCTTCCCCCCGTAACCCTAAATTCATTCTCTAAGTCTGTGAATTTGTTCCTGTTTTGTAAATAAGTTAATTTTGTATCATGTTCCTTAGATTCTGCATATAAGCAATATCATGTGATCTTTGTCTTTTTCTGTCTGGCTTATTTCACTTAGTATGATAAGCTCCAGGTCCATCCATGTTGCTGCAAATGTCATTATTTCATTCTATTTAATGGCTGAGTGATATTACAGTATGTGTTTGTACTACATCTTCTAAATTTTATTTTCTAAATTTTTATTTGAGTATAATTAATTTACAATGTTGTGTTAGTTTCAGGTGTACTGCAAACTGAATCAGTTATGCACATATCCACTCTTTTTTTAAAAAAAGATATTCCCCATATAGTCCATTACAGAGTATTGAATAGTGTTCCCTGTGCTATGCAGTGATCTATTTTATAGTTATCTATTTTAGTTATCTATTTTATATATAGTAGTGTCTGTATGTCAATCCTAATATTCCAATTTATCCCCGTATCCCCTGGTAACCATAAGTTTGTCTTCTACCTCTATGACTTTACTTCTGTTTTGTAAATAAGTTCATTTGTACCCCCTTTTTTTGATTCCATATATAAGTGATATTGTAAGATATTTGTCTTTTTCTGTCTTACTTCACTCAGTATGATAATCTCCAGGTTAATCCGTGCAGCTACAAATGGCATTACTTCATTGTGTTTTTAATGGATGAGTAATATTGCATTTTATATATCTACCACATCTTCTTTATCCATTCCTCTATTGATGAACATTTACATTGCTTCCATGTCCTGGCTATTGAAAAATAGTGCTGCAATGAACATTGGGGTACATGCATCTTTTCAAATTATGGTTTTCTCTGGATATATGCCCAAAAGTGGGATTGCTAAATCATATGGTAGCTATATTTTTAGTTTTTTAAGGAATTCCATACTATTTTCCACAGTGGCTATACCAATTTACATTCCCCAGCAACAGTGTAAAAGGATTCCCTTTTCTCCACATGTCTACAACATTTATTGTTTCTGTTGGTATGTTTTTCCATCTTTTTGTGTCCTCTTCAATTTCTTTTGTCAACGTCATATAGTTTTTGGAGTACAGTTCTTTTTTCTCCTTCAGTTCAGTTCAGTCGCTCAGTCGTGTCCGACTCTTTGCGACCCCATGAATCGCAGCACGCCAGGCCTCCCTGTCCATCACCAACTCCCGGAGTTCACCCAGACTCACGTCCATCAAGTCAGTGATGCCATCCAGCCATCTCATCCTCTGTCGCCCCCTTCTCCTCCTGCCCCCAATCCCTCCCAGCATCAGAGTCTTTCCCAATGAGTCAACTCTTCGCATGAGGTGGCCAAAGTACTGGAGTTTCAGCTTGAGCATCATTCCTTCCAAGAAATCCCAGGGCTGATCTCCTTCAGAATGGACTGGTTGGATCTCCTTGCAGTCCAAGGGACTCTCAAGAGTCTTCTCCAACGCCACAGTTCAAAAGCATCAATTCTTCGGCACTCAGCCTGCTTCACAGTCCAACTCTCACATCCATACATGACCACAGGAAAAACCATAGCCTTGACTAGATGGACCTGTGTTGGCAAAGTAAAGTCTCTGCTTTTCAATATGCTATCTAGGTTGGTCATAACTTTCCTTCCAAGGAGTAAGCGGCTTTTAATTTCATGGCTGCAGTCACCATCTGCAGTGATTTTGGAGCCCCCCAAAATAAAGTCTGACACTGTTTCCACTGTTTCCCCATCTATTTCCCATGAAGTGATGGGACTGGATGCCATGATTTTCGTTTTCTGAATGTTGAGCTTTAAGCCAACTTTTTCACTCTCCACTTTCACTTTCATCAAGAGGCTTTTTAGTTCCTCTTCACTTTCTGCAGTTGAGCTATTTCAAATCCTGAAAGATGATGCTGTGAAAGTGCTGCGCTCAATATGCCAGCAAATTTGGAAAACTCAGCAGTGGCCACAGGACTGGAAAAGGTCCGTTTTCATTCCAATCCAGAAGAAAGGCAATGCCAAAGAATGCTCAAACTACCGCACAATTGCACTCATCTCACATGCTAGTAAAGTAATGCTCAAAATTCTCCAAGCCAGGCTTCAGCAATACATGAACCGTGAACTTCCTGATGTTCAAGCTGGTTTTAGAAAAGGCAGAGGAACCAGAGATCAAATTGCCAACATCTGCTGGATCATGGAAAAAGCAAGAGAATTCCAGAAAAAACATCTATTTCTGCTTTATTGACTATGCCAAAGCCTTTGACTGTGTGGATCACAATAAACTGTGGGAAATTCTGAAAGAGATGGGAATACCAGACCACCTGACCTGCCTCTTGAGAAATCTATATGCAGGTCAGGAAGCAATAGTTAGAACTGGACATGGAACAACAGACTGGTTCCAAATAGGAAAAGGAGTATGTCAAGGCTATATATTGTCACCCTGCTTATTTAACTTATATGCAGAGTACATCATGAGAAACGCTGGACTGAACAAAACACAAGCTGGAATCAAAATTGCCGGGAGAAATATCAGTAACCTCAGATATGCAGATCACACCACAGTAGGTTAATTCCTAGGTATTTTATTCTTTTTGATGTGGTGGTAAATGGGATTTTTTCTTAATTTCTTTTTCTGATCTTTCATTGTTACTGTATAGAAATGCAATCTATTTCTGTGTATTAATTTTGTATCTTGTATCTTTTCCTAACTCATTTATGAGCTTTAGTAGTTTTCTGGTAGTATCTTTAGGATTTTCTATGTATAGAATGATGTCATCTATAGACAGTGAAAGTTTAACTTCTTTTCCAATTTGGATTCTTTTTAGTTCTTTTTCTTTGCTGATTGCTGAAGCTAGGGTTTCCAAAACTATATTGAATACAAGTGGTGAGAGTGTACATCCTTGTGTTTTTCCTGATCTTAGAGAAAATACTTTCAGCTTCTCACTATCGAGTATGATGCTAGCTATAAGGTTGTTTTATATGGCCTTTATTATGCTGAGGTATGTTTCCTCTATCCCCACTTTCTGGAAAGTTGTATCATGAATGGTTGTTGAATTTTGTCAACAGCCTTTTTTTCTTTTTGCATCTGAGTTGATCATATGGTTTTATTATTAAATTTGTTGATGTGGTGTATAACACATTGATTTGCAGATATTTGAGAAGTCCTTGGGTCCTTGGGATAAATTCCACTTCATCATGGTGTATGATTCTTTTAATGTACTGTTGGATTGAGATTGCTAGTATTTTGTTGAGGATTTTTGAATCTATGTTAATCAGTGTTATTGGCCTGTAGTTTTCTTTTTTGTGATATCTTTCTCTGGTTTTGATATCGGGGTGATTGTGGCCTCATAGAATGAATTTGGGAGTGTTCCTTTCTCTGAATTTTTTGGAAGTGTTTCAGAAGAATAGGTGTTAAGTCTTTTCTAAATGTTTGATAGAATGTGAAGCCATCTGGTCCTGGACTTTTGTTGGTTGGGAGTTTTTAAACCACAGTTTCAATTTAGGTACTTTTGATTCATCTGTTCATATTTTCTATTTCTTCCTGGTTCAATCTTGGGAAATTGTACCTTTCTAAGAACTTATCTATTTCTTCTAGGTTGTCCATTTTATTGACATATAGTTGCTTGTAATAGTCTCTTATGATCTTTCATATTTCTGTGGTGTCAGTAGTTAACTTATTTTTTGCATTCCTAATTTTTTTTGAGCCCTCTTCCTTTTTTTCTAGATTAGTCTGTCTAAAGGTTTATCAGTTTTGTTTATGTTTTCAAAGAACCAGCTTTTAGTTTAATTGATCTTTGCTATTGTTTTCTTTGTCTCTCTTTTATTTATTTCTGCTCTGATCTTTATGATTTATTTCCTTATATTAACTTTAGGTTTTGTTTGTTCTTCTTTGCCTGGTTGCTTGACATGGAAGGTTGATTTTTCTTGTTTCCTATGGTAATATTGTATTGGTATAAAGTCTATTGGAACAGTTTTTGCTATATTTCATAGGTTTTAGATTGTTTTGCTTTCATTTTAACTTGTCTCTATGTATTCCCTCTTGGAGTTCTTTAGAGATCTATTGGTTTTTAATATCATATTGTTTGGACTCCACGTATTTGTGTTTTTTCCCTACAGTTCTTTTATTGTAGTTTATTTCTAATTTCATAACTTTGTGATCAGAAAAAATGCTTGATATGATTTTAATTTTCTTAAATTTACTAAGGCTCACTTTGTGGCCCAGCATGTGGTCCATCTTGGAGTATTTTCCATGTCCACATGAGAAGACTGTCCTGTTGATTTTGGATGGTATGATGTATAAATACCGATTAAGTCCCTCTGGTCAAATGTATCATTAAGGCCTTTGTTTACTTATTGGTTTTCTGTCTAGATGATCTGTTGATAATAGTGCAGTAATAAAGTCTCCCACTGTGGAGGCTGACAAGATGGCAGAGGAGTATGTGGATGAGGAGTACATCTCTCTCCATGGATAAATCAGGAATACATCTTCAGATGCAGAAGATCTTGCAGAGCACCAGCTGATAACTGGCAGGAGTCCCTGACAACTGGAAGGGAATATATAGATTTATGCAAGACTTGATAAGAAAAAGGAAGGAAGAGGAAAGAGAAGAATGAGCAGGACTGGACCTTACCCAGGGGTGACAGCCCTGCACCTGGGTCAATCGTTTGGGACAGAAGGGAAGCATTTGAGGCTGTTAGAAAGTGAAACAGCTGACCTGTGACACTCTGAATGGAGTAAGAACCACATAGACAATCCATGCTGCAAGTGCATGTATCCCAGACAGGGACACAAACCCAACAGAATGTACAGCAGATGGGACCTGAGGCATGGGTGTTGGATAGAAATTCCAGAGCGAGGACATAAGGACTGCTATTGACTGTAGGGAGATGGCCTACAGGGATGGGAGGGAGGAAATTCATGGCAGAGAATGCCTTTGGAGAAAAGCAAGGCAGCCATGGAGGCAGGGCACTACTGCTTTAGTCATACACGAGGTGGAGCCATCACTGTAACCTCTCTCTCTCTAAATGCTGGTGCCAGCAGTTGACCAATAGAAAAAGACCCCAGCGAGGGTGGCCCTATGAGTGCCTGCTGTGCCAAGCAATAGAGAAGGACCAGTCAGAGAGGCCTTTGAGTGACAGCTGCTAGAGGCTAGAAAAGAATCCTAATAGCTCCATATCTCCTGCACCAGTAGCCATTGGCTTCCCTGCGCACCCGGCACTGCTGGTGTCCTGATGACCCAAACAGCCACAATACCTATATGCCTAGTCCAAACTGGGGCAGGGGGTTCCCTCATAGCTCAGTTGTTAGAGAATCTGCCTGCAATGCATGACACCTGGGTTCAATTCCTGGGTTTGGAAGATCCCCTGGAGAAGGAAATGGCAACCCCTTCCAGTACTCTTGCCTGGAGAATTCCATAGATAGAGGAGCCTGGCAAGCTACATTCCATGGGGGTCACAAGAGTCAGATATGACTTAGTGACTAAACCACCACCAAACTGGGGCAGAGCTGCCAGAGCCTAGAAAACTATACTAATAGTGTTGTAACTCCTGCACCTGTAGTTACTGGCTTTGTTGAGCAACTGGTGCTGCTGGAGTTCCCATGATCCAAGCAGCTGCACCACCTCCACACCTGGTCCTCACTGGGGCAGACTCAAGTCCTCCATGGAAGCCTCAGGAGCAAAATCCTGTGTATGACCCACATGCAGAGGTGGAGATAAAAGAAAAATTGAGCTTCACGGGTGGAGAGATCACAGAAGAGGATCAAAAACCTTTCCACCAGATGTATAAGCTGCAGATTAAATCCACAGGATCAACTAGGTAGACTCTGTCTATGGAATATACATACAGACAGTAAGTGTTCCCACAAAATAAAATGATCTAGCATTGGAAGCTGTGGACATTGGAGGCAAGCACTTGAAGGAGTATGACCAGATTAGAGTTGAAACTGTCCCTACAGCAGGTCCAGAGACCAGTCCTCCTCAGTACTGGAGGGCATCCTAGGGAAGTGAAGGTGGGCTATGGCTCACAGTGGAGAAAAGGATGGTGACAGCTAAGACCTGAGAAAAATATTTATTATATTCTTATATTTTGACTTGTTCCATAGTTCTGGACTTTTTATTCTTTTTTTCTGTGTTGCTGTGGTTGTTGTTTTTATTATCATCTCTGTTTAGGCTTTGGGGAATTTTTAATTTTTTTTATTTTATTTTATCTTTTAACTTTACAATATTGTATTGGTTTTGCCATATATCAAAATGAATCCGCCACAGGTATACATGTGTTCCCCATCCTGAACGCTCCTCCCTCCTCCCTCCCCATACCATCCCTCTGGGTCGTCCCTGTGCACCAGCCCCAAGCATCCAGTATCGTGCATTGAACCTGGACTGGCGACTTATTTAATATATGATATTATACATGTTTCAATGCCATTCTCCCAAATCATCCCACCCTCTCCCTCTCCCACAGAGTCCAAAAGACTGTTCTATACATCAGTGTCTCTTTTAAATCACACTTTTAATCACTTTTCTATATTTCTACTTCTATTTGGCTTTCTGTAGTTCTCTGTTTTTTCTTTTCTTGTTTTAGTTTTTTGTTAATGCATATAGATATTTTTAATATATTTCTATTTAGCTTTGCTTTGCTTTTCTTTTTTTTTTTCAGTTTTTCATCATGTTTATTTGCTTGTTTTATTTGCTTTGCTTTATTCATCAGTGGGCACTCTTCTGTAATCTTGTTTTCTGCTTTGTGTTTTAGTTAGTTTTGTTTTAATTGGTTGATGTCATTTTTGGTGTCCTTTGCTCTCTTCTACTTTGTTTTCTTTGATCTGTTTTGGTTTCGTGTATGTGTGTGTGCCTGTGTGTGTGTATGTACCTTTGTTTTTATTTTCATCTGATTTTTCTTTTACTATTTGTCTGGGGTTTGGATTTTTTCTTCTTCTTTTTTTTTTTTTGGTATTTTTATTTTATTTTTATTTTTTTTAAATTTTATTTTATTTTTAAACTTTACATAATTGTATTAGTTTTGCCAAATATCAAAATGAATCCATCACAGGTATACATGTGTTCCCCATCCTGAACCCTCCTCCCTCCCCATGAAGCTTTCTTCTTATTTTTTGCTTCTTTGTTTTAATCCCCTTTACTGCCATAACAAACAGCTTATGTGGTCTTGGTTCCCTGAACAGATGTCCAGCCTGAACCTCCGGAGTGGGAGCGCTGAGTCCAGGACACTATACCACCAGAGAACTCTTGACTTCAGGGAGGATTAATCAGTGTGAACTCACACGGAGGCCCCCACTTGTATCCAATTCCTGGAACCACCTAATTGCCTGCAACACCCAGTGCAGGATGCCTCACTGAAATGACAGTCAAGTCAAGAACACAAACCCAGTCATCAACACACAGGCTTCCCACAGACATCCAAAACACACCACCTCACACGGCCCTGCTGTGTGTGCTGTGTGCTAAGTTGCTTCTGTCATATCTGACTCTTTGTGACCATATGGACTGTAGCCCACCAGGCTCCTCTGTCCATGAGATTCTCCAGGAAAGCATTTTTTGTAGACTTTTTGATTATGGCCATTCTGACCAGCATGAGATGATATCTCTTTGTGATTTGGATTTGCATTTCTTCAGTAATGAGTGATGTTGAGCATCTTTTCATGTTTATTAGCCATCTGTATGTCTTGGGAGAAATATCTGTTTAGGTCTTTTGTTCACTTTTTGAGTGAATTGTTCTTTTTTCTAGTACTGAGCTGCAAGAGCTACTTGCATGTTTTGGAGATTAATTGTCAGCTGCTTCATTTGTTATCATTTCTCCCATTCTGAGGGCTGTCTTTTCACCTTGATTATAGTTTTCTTCGTTTTTAAGTTTAATTAGGTGACATTTGTTTATTTTTGTTTTTATTTCCGATATTCTGGAAAGTGAGTCATAGAGGTTCTTGCTGTGATTTATGTCAGAGAGTGTTTTGCCTATGTTTTCCTCTAAGAGTTTCATAGTTTCTGATCTTACATTTAGGTATTTAATCCATTTTGAGTTTATTTTTGTGTATGGTGTTAGAAAGTGTTCTAGTTTCATTTTTTTACACATAGTTGACCAGTTTTCCCAGCATGACTCATTGAAGAGACTGCATTTTCTCCATTGTATATTTTGCCTACTTTTTCAAAGATAATGTGTCCATAGGTGCTTGGATTTATCTCTAGACTTTCTACTTTTTTTCCCTTTGTCCTATATTTATTTGTGCCAGTATCATACTGTGTTGATGACTGTAGATTTATAGTATAGTCTGAAGTCAGGCAGGTTGATTCCTCCAGCTCCATTCTTCTTTCTCATGATTGCTTTGGCTATTTGGGGTCTTTTGTGTTTCCATACAAATTATGAAATTATTTGTTCTAGTTTGGTGAAGAATACCATTGGTAGTTTGATAGGGATTGTGTTCAATCTACAGATTGCTTTGGGTAGTATACTCATTTTCACTATATTGATTCTTCCAATCCACGAACATGGTATATTTTTCCATCTATTTGTGTTGGTTTTGATTTCTTTCATCAGTGTTTTATAGTTTTATATATATAGTTCTTTTGTTTCTTTAGGTAAATTTGTTCCTAAATATTTTATTCTTTTCATTGCAACTGTGAATGGGATTGTTTCCTTAATTTCTCTTTCTGATTTTTCATTGTTAGTGAACAGGAATGCAAGGCATTTATGTGTATTAATTTTATATCCTTCAATTTTACTATATTCATTGATTAGCTCTAGTAGCTTTCTGGTGGCAATTTAGGGTATTTTTAAATTTTATTTTATTTAACTTTACAATATTGTATTGGTTTTGCCATATATCAAAATGAATCTTCCACAGGTATACATGTGTTCCCTATCCTGAACCCTCCTCCTTCCTCCCTCCCCATACCATCCCTCTGGGTTGTCCTAGTGCACCAGCCCCAAGCATCCAGTATCGTGCATCGAACCTGGACCGGTGACTCGTTTCATATATGATATTATACATATTTCAATGCCATTCTCCCAAATCATCCCACCGTCTCCCTCTCCCACAGAATCCAAAAGACTGTTCTATACATCAGTGTCTCTTTTGCTGTCTTGTATACAGGGTTATTGTTACCATCTTTCTAAATTCCATATATATGTGTTAGTATACTGTATTGGTGTTGTTCTTTCTGGCTTACTTCACTCTATATAATAGGCTCCAGTTTCATCCACCTCATTAGAACTGATTCAAATTTATTCTTTTTAATGGCTTAGTAATACTCCATTGAGGGTTTTCTATGTAGAGAATCATATCATCTGCAAACAGTGAGAGTTTTACTTCTTCTTTTCCAATCTGGATTGCTTTTTTTTTTTTTCCCCCTCTGGTTTCTGTGGCTAGGGCTTCCAAAACTATGTTGAATAGTAGTGGAGAGAGTGGGCGCCCTTGTCTTGTTCTTGATCTTAGAGGAACTGCCTTCAGTTTTTTGCCATTGAAGATAATATTTTCTGTGAGTTTGTTGTATATGACTTTTATTATGTTGAGTTATGTTCCTTCCATTCCTCCTTTCTGGAGAGTTTTTATCATAAATGGATGTTGAATTTTGTCAAAGGTTTTCTCTACATCTATTGAGCTTATCATATGGTTTTTATCCTTCAATGTCTTATATGGTGTATATTCCTGGTTCAGTTTTGGAAGCGATAGCTTACAGTGAATGGTGTCAAATTTGTGATCTCTGAAGAAGATTTACCTTTGGAACCAGGAACCAGGCTTGATCCCTCAAGAGCTTTTGTGTCACACAGTCTTATTAAAGTATAAAAAGGGACAGAGAAAGCTTCTGACATAGACATCAGAAGGGGTATGGAGAATGCCCCACTTGCTAGTCTTAGCAAGGGAGCTATATACTTTTTAAATTGGCTATTGCAATAAATCAAAAGAATGTCTCAAGGTTGTAAAGATCTTACTAGACCCACTCCCACAATTTACATTTTAAGATGACAGGATTAGAACTAACAATAGAAAGATCATACCAGACTTACTCCAATAATATACATTTTAAGATAATAGATTAATATGTTCTAGAATTAAGGTTGGTGATTATACAACTCTGTGAATATGCTCAAAACTACTAAATTATATATATGAAAATGGTAAGCTTATAGCATATGAATTGTTTCTTTATAAAAATGAATCATTTAAAAATTATTATATTTATTTTACATTGAATGATAACATTTGGCTATATTCAGTTAAATAAAATATAAAATTTAAATTAAAAAGTTTGTCCTTTCCTCCTCCTTGAGAATTACAGACCCCTTTCTCCTTCTTGGGGACCTCAGACTTCTTATCAACCTGCCTAGGAATTGACTCTCTCAGAAGGTTATACTCTTCTAAGAATTTGTCCATTTCTTTCAGGTCGTCCATTTTATTAGCATATAGTTGCTCATAGTAGTTGTTTGTATTTCTTGGATATATGTTGTAATTTCTCCATTTTCATTTGTAGTTTTATTGATTGGAGTCTTCTCCCTTTTTTTCTTGATAAGTTTGGCTAATGGTTTGTCTATTTTGTTTATCTTCTCAAAGAATCAGGTTTTAGTTTTGTTGATCTTTGCAATAGTCTCTTCATTTCCTTTTCAATTTTTTCTGCTCTGATTTTTATGATTTCTTTGCTTCTACTAACACCGAAGGCTTTTTTGGTCTTCTCTACTTGTTTTAGGTGTAAAATTAGGTTGTTTACTTGACATTTCTCTTGTTTCTTGAGGTAGACTTGTATTGCTGTGAAATTCCCTCTTAGCACTGCTTTTACTGAATCCCATAGGTTTTGGGTAGTCGTGTTTTCATTATCGGGATTCCCTGGTGGCTCAGAGGGTAAAGTGTCTGCCTGCAATGCAGGAGACCTAGGTTTCATTGTTTTTATGCATATTTTGAATTTTTATTTCTTCAGTTTTCTTTTGGTTATTCAGAAGCATGTTGTTTAGCCTCCATATGTTTGTGTTTTTTTATAGTTTTTTTTAATGTGGTTGATATCTAATCTTATAGCATTGTGATCAGAAAAGATGCTTGAAACAATTTCAATTTTTAAAAATTTACCAAGGCTAGATTTGTGGCCCAGGATGTGATCTATCTTGGAGAATGTTCCATGTGCACTTGAGAAAAAGGTGAAATCCATTGTTTTTGGGTGGAATGCCACATAGATATCAATTAGGTCTTACTGGTACAATGTATCATTTAAAGCTTGTTTTTCCTTCTTAATTTTCTGTCTGGATGATCTGTCCATTTGTGTGAGTAGGGTATTAAAGTCCCCCACTATCATTGTGTTACTGTCAATTTCCCCTTTAATAGTTGTTAGATTTGCCTTTATGTATTGTAGTGCTCCTATGTTGGGTGCATATATATTTGTAATTGTTGTATATTCTTCTTGGACTGATCCCTTGGTCCTTATGTATTGTCCTTAGTCTCTTATAAGAGCTTTATTTTAAAGACTTTTTTACCCTATGTAAGTATTGCCATCCCACTTTCTTTTTGTCTCCATTTGCATGAAATATCTTTTTCCAACACTTCACTTTCAGTCTGTATGTGTCCTTAGGTTTGAGGTGGGTCTCCTATAGACAGTGTATATAGGAGTCTTGTATCCATTCAGGTAGTCTTTGTCTTTTGGTTGGAGGATTTAGCCTATTTACATTTAAGGTAATTATTGAAAAGTATGATCCCATTACTATTTACTGTTTTGGATTCGTTTTTATAAACCATTTCTGTGTTTCCTGTCTAGAGAAGATCCTTTAGCATTTGTTGAAGAGCTGGTTTGGTGGTGCTGAATTCTCTCAGCTTTTGCTTATCTGTAAAGCTTTTGATTTCTCCTTCAAATCTGAATGAGATCCTTGCTGGGTAGAGTGATCTTGGTTGTAGGTTTTTCTCTTTCATCACTTTAAGTATATCCTGCCATTCCCTTCTGGCTTGCAGAGTTTCTATGAAAGATCAGCTGTTATCTGTACGAAGATCCCCTTGTATGTTGTTTGTTGCTTTTCTCTTGCAGCTTTTAATATTTGTTCTTTGTGTTTAATTTTCCATCATTGATCAGTATGTGTCTTGCCATGTTTCTCTTTGGGTTTATCCTGCATGACTCTCTGGGCTTCTTGGACTCCAGTGGATATTTCTTTCCTTATTTTAAGAAAGTTTGCAACTATTATCTCCTCAAATATTTTCATGCCTTTTCCTTTTGTCTTCTTCTTGTGGGACACCTATGATTCAAATATTGGAGCATTTAACATTGTCCCAGATGTCTGAGACTGTCCTCATTTCTTTTTATTTTTTTTCCCACTCTGCCTCACTTATTTTCATCATTCTATCTTACAACTCACTTATGCTTTCTTCTGCCTCAGTTACTCTACTGCTTGTTCTCTCTAAAGTGTTTTTAATCTCCTTTATTGCATTGTTCATTACCAATTGACCATTGTTTATTTCTTCTTGGTCCTTGTTAAAAATTTCTTGCTTCTTCTCAATCCATGTCTCTAGTCTACTTGCCTGTAACTCCATTTTGTTTTCCAAAGATTTTGGATCATCTTTGATATCATTATTCTGAATTGTTTTTTGGGTAGACTACCTTATCACCTCCTCTTTTGCTTTGTTTGGTGGTTTTTCATCATGATACTTCACCTGCTGGATATTTCTATGACTTTTAATTATTTTTTAGTCTAATGTGTTCATTTTCTCCTTTGTGCAGGTTGGAGAGTTGTAGTTCCTCTTAACAGTGGAGTCTTCTTGCTGTGGGTACAGTTTGGACCAGTTGCTTGTGAAGGTTTCCTGGTTGGGGCAACTTGTGTCTGTGTTCTGATGGATGGAGCTGGATCTCATCTCTCTGGAGGTCAATGCAGTGTCCAGTAGTGAGTCTTGATTAGTCTTTGGGTTTGGTGTGGCTTTGGACAATTTGTCTTTTAATGTTCAGGTTTGTGTTCCTGTTTTTCTGGAGGATTAGTGTGGGGTGTCTTTTACTGGAGCCTGTTGACTTTTGGGTGGAACTTCGTCTCAATGTATGGGCTCTCATCTATTACTGTTCCCTGGGGTCTGGAGTTCTTTGATGTTCCAAAGTTCTGGAGTTGAGGCTCCTGCCTCTAGGTTTGGCTCTCCCTCTGACATTAACCTCAAGACTTCTCTGTCCACACAGAACTGAAGGAAAAAAACTCTAGGTTAATGGTGAAACAACTCTCCACAGTCAGAAACACCCAAAGAGGTTCACAGAGTTATATATAAAATATAAGTGGGAGGAGGGAGATAGAGGTGATCAGGAGGAGAAAAGGGAGTGTCAAAATGTAAGTGAGTAACTGAGCCAGTAATCAAATCCCTATGTGAAAATGGATACTAAAAATTATAATCTTAAAGGTAAAAAATTAATAACAAGTATCAAAATGTAAAAATTAAAACCTAGAATAGAGATTAGACTCTCAAAAATACCATACATAAAAAGCAAAACAAAATTGAACACAAAAACTAATATATGCAGTTAGTTCAGTGTCAGATAATCCCATGTTCTGGCTTGTACTTGTTTTCAAAGCCTATAGTTGACCCTCAAATGCACCTCAGCTTAACTGCAGAATTTTAATCTGTTGCACCTGCCACTTTCAGGGCAGTTCCCCTTCTTTTCTTTGCTTGGGCTGGCCTCTTCTGTTTTCCAATGTCTTCAGTGTCTAATCTCCACCTTGACACGAGGGGATGAATGTGTCCATTTATGCAGGCTCACTTGCTCAGTTGTGCTATGCAGAGGGAGGGACACTGCAAACAAACACCACTGGCATATGTGGTATCATGGTATGTGGATGGACCACACTTGGTTGCCACAGCCCTAGGCAGGGTGAACTTTCCATGTCAAAGCCACTCAGGCTCCTGGGTGCTCCACGAGGGCCCAGTCCCAGGCAGGCTGTGCATCTCATGTACTTCCCAGGCTCAAGCTGCTCAGACTCTCTCCTTGAGGGCACAGTCCCAGGTGAGCTGTGCATCTTGTGCACTTCCCATGTCCAAGCCACTCAAGCTCCCAGGTGCACCACGAGCACACAGTCCCAGGTGGGCCATGCATCTCCTCAGGGGAGCTGTCTCAGGCTGTGACACTTCTGGCAGATATGAACCGCTCAGGACCCCAGGAAGACTTGGTTAGCAACTGGCACCCTGCTCACAGCTTGGCAGGAGATGTGGTCTCTGGGGTTGAGATTGCAGCAGCCCCTTACCTTCCCCTCTTTTGAGCACCTGCCTCTCTGCATCCAGAGAGGGCTGTAAATGGCAGCCAGCTTGCTCTTCTTTGGTATTTGCTAGGGCACAATCCTTTGTTTTGTGAGTGTGCCAGGAGACACACTGTGGTATCAGAGCCTTCCTGGGGGGAAGATCCTTTGTTTTTCTTTGTCTCTCTGGCCTTCCCATGGTTTGGGTTGCTGTGTCATGTTAGTCCCCTCAGTGTGTCCTCAGGGCATTCAATATCAGTCCTTACCCTAAGGACCAATGATGCAGCCCATTCCTCTGCACCCAGCCCCCACTCGCTGTGGGCAGACATGAGCATATGAGCTGCTTCTCCACTGGTAATTGCCATTTGGCACAAATTCTGTGATGATTTGTTGTTGTTGTTATGCTGCCCCAAAGTTCCCCACTGACTCCACCTGTGAAAGGGTTTGCTACTGTATGGAAACTTCTCCTTCTCTACTCCCTTCCCAGGATGGGTCCGTCTCTAAATCCTTTGTCTCTCTTTATATCTTTATCCTTTGTCTTATTTCATTTCAAAGAGATTAGTTTGTCTTTCTGGGTATCTGGAGTCCTCTGCCAGCATTCAGAATTTGTTTTGTGGAAGTTGCTCCACATGCAGATGATCTTTTCATGTATTTGTGGGGGAGAAAGTGGTCTCCCCATCCTATTCCTCCATGATCTTTGGACCAACTCTCAACATTTCTTGTAAGGCAAGTCTAGTGGTGACAAACTCTTTAAGTTTCTTTAAAAAATCATTTATTTTTAAATTGGAAGATAATTGCTTTACAGAATTTTGTTTGGTGGAATGGGGATGGAGATGGGAGGGAGGTTCAAGGGGGTGGGAACATATGTACACCTATGGCTGATTCATGTTGATGTTTGACAGAAAACAAAATTCTTTTAGCTTTTGTTTATCTATGAAAACATTTATTTCTCCTTTGCATTTGAAGGACAACTTTGCTAAATAGAGTATTCTAGGGTGAAAGATTTTTACCTTTCAGTGTTTTAGGCTTTCCTGGTGGCTCAGATGGTAAAGTGTCTGCCTGCAATGTGGGAGACCCAGGTTCAATCCCTGGGTCAGGAAGAACCCTGGAGAAAGAAATGGCAACACACTCCAGTACTCTTGCCTGGAAAATTCCATGGACAGAGGAGCCTTGTAAGGTACAGTCCATGGGGTCGCAAAGAATCAGACACGACTGAGCAACTTTACTTCACTTCACTTCATTTTGAGAATATCATTCCACATCCTCCTGGACTGTACAGTTTCTGCTGAGAAGTCAGCTAAGAGCCTAATTGGGTTCTTTTGTAGGTTACCATCCTTTCCCCCCCCGTCTTTAAAATTATATCTTTGTCCATTCATCTGTTGTTGGACACCTAGGTTGCTTCCATGTCCTGTCTATTGTAAATAGTGCTGCAATGAACATTGAGGTACATGTGTCTTTTTCATTTATGGGTTTCTCAGGGTATATGTCCAGTGGTGGTGTTGCAAGGTCATATGGTATATTTATTCCTAGTTTTTTAAAGGAATCTCCATACTGTTCTAAATAATAGCTATATCAGGTCACATTTCCACAAATATACAATGGAATATTACTCAGCCATAAAAAAGAATTAACTTGAGTCAGTTCTAGTGAGGTGGATGAACCTAGAATGTGTTATACGGAGTGAAGTAAGTCATAACAAGAAAAAAATATAGTATATAAATGCATATATGAAATCTGGAAAAATAGGATTGATGAATCTATTTGCAGGGAAAGGATGGAGATGCAGATGTAGAGAATGGACTTGTGGATACAGTAGGGGAGAGAGGGAGTAGGATGAATGGAGAAAGTAGCATCAATATATATACACTATCATGTGTAAAGTGGATAGTTGGGGAGAAATTGCTATATAACACAGGGAGCCCAGTCTGGTGCCCTGTGATGACTTAGAGGGATGGGATGGGGAGAAAGCAGGAAGGCTCAAGATGGAGGATGTATGTATATAAGTATGACTGATTCGTGTTGTTGTATGGCAGAAACCAAAACAGCACTGTAAAAATTAAAAAGCAAAAAATAATAAAATAGAAAAAAAATTATGTCTTTGTCATTGACTTTGGATAATTTTAATATAGTGTTTCTTGAAGAAAGTCTTTTTGTATTGAGATAACCCAGCATTCTCCTTAGCTTCATTAACTTGCACATTCAGTTTCTTCCCTGAGTTTCAGAAGTTCTCAGCTGTTATTTCTCAAAACAAACTTTCTCCTCTCTTTTTACCCCCTTCTCTTTCTGGGAAATTCATTATCCTTATATTACCCTTCCTAATGCAGTGAGATAATTCTTATAGAATTTATTAATATCTTTTAGATCTTTCTTCTCTCCCCTGTTCTACTGTATCTTTTCTAGATTTTTATCTACAAGCTTACAATTGCTTCCTTATGATCTGTTCTATTTCCAATGATTTCTAATGCATATTTTGTCTCATTTTTGAGTTCCTCAGCTCTGGAAGAATTTATGTTTGGTTCTCTTTTGGAATTCCAATCTCTTTGGTAAAATATCCCTTTTGGTTACTAATTTTATTTCTGAGCTTCTTGAACTGTCTTTCTGCATTTCCTTGTATCTCCTTGAATTTCTTCATGATACTATTTTGTATTCTGTATCAGTTAGATTGCAATATTCTGTGACTGTATATTTGGTTTATGAAGAATTGTCATTTTCTTTTCATGATACCATGTTACCATGTTTTTTTGTGGTCCTTGATGAGTTTTTTTCTCTGTTGATAATTTTGAAGCAACAAACACTTTTCTTCTGTAGGTAAAACTGTTTTACTTGATTCTAGCAACTCAAGATTATCAATCACAGGCCTTTCTTTTTATTTTTCAGTAGATGGCAATGTAGCACAAGTTTTTAATTTCTTTACCTGAGCTGCCTCCGGGTATTTTTGAGGATTGGCACCACTGCCTCTGCCAGAGTTGTTGTTTGGTGCTCTTTTCATCACTCTTTATGCCTCCCAGGTCATTGGTTCCTTGCTACTATCAATGTTGCTGCTGTCACTGGTGTCATTGCCTAGGGAGGTGTGTCTTTCAACACATCTAGTGTCACCTGGGTCACTGACTCCACTGCTGTGGGGTAAGAGAGAAGTTTAGTGGGGAGCTGAGGTCATGAATACCTCTGCTGAGTCCAAGGTAGTCGAGTTTATGTGCTCCACAACTGTGGAAGGGATAGCCAGAGTCGCATGCAAATATGAAGCTAGAAGGATTAGGTCACAAGCCTTCCTGCTGCTGTTGCCTGGTTCCCTGTGGCTGTGGGTACATCTACGACCAGGAGGCTGGAGTTGTTTGGGGCACCTCTTCTGCTCCTACCAGGTTCTTTAGGGCTGTGGCTCAGTCACAACAACAGGGGAACTGAGGCCATAGCCATCACCTCTGTTGTTCCCCTTGTTCTACCTCCTCTATGTGTTCCAGTCCACCCTCCTTTAGATGTATGGATATGTAGAACTCTCTGGAATCCTGGTGCACTGGATAGAGATATCTTCACTGAGTTATGAAATTAGTTTCAGATTGCAAGTAAGACACAAAGAGAGCATTTCATACTGCTATGATGCTGATGTAATTGTTCTTTTTAATTTTAATTTTATATTTTATTTAACTGAATATAGCCAAAATGTTATCATTTCAACATAAAATAAATATAATAATTTTTAAAATGATTCATTTTTATAAAGATACAATTCATATGCTATAAACTTATCATTTTCATGTATATAATTTAGTAATTTTGAGCATATTCAGAGTTGTGTAATCACTAATCCTATCTAATTCTAGAACATTTTAATCTTTCTAAAAAGAAACTCCATGCCATTAGCAATTATTCCCTATTTTTCCTTTTCCATTAGAAATTTCCTTCCAGAAATAACTAATCTAATTCCTGTGTACATTGATTTCCTATTTTAGACATTTCATATAAATAGAATAATATATTATGTGATATTTTGCATCTGGCTTCTTTCACTTGGCATAATATATTCAATATTCACCAATGTTGTGCATACATCAGTACTTCATTCTGTTCTGTGGCTGAATAATTTATATTGTATGAATATACCATATTTTGCTTATCCACTAATCAGTTGGTGAACAGTTAATTTGTTTTCATTTTGGTGATTATGAATAACACTGCTATGAATATTTGCATGCAAGTTTTTTAACCTGGAAATATGTTTTAAATTCTCTGGGATATGCCTAGGAGTGGAATTGCTGGGTGTGGTAAGCAGAATAATGGCCATCTAAAGTTGTTAGAATACATGGCAAAAGGAAATTGAAGTTGTAGACTGACTGAAAGTTGCCAACTGGGTGACCTTAAAATAGGGAGATTATCCTGAATTTTATGTGTGTCCTACATGTAATCACAAAGGTATATAAGTGTGGAGAGAGAGTCAGAATAAAAAATCCAGAGGAAAACATGTGACACCAAAAGAAGGGTTAAAATAATCCTATGGTACAGACTTTCATGATGCTTGTAGTCATAAACTAAGAAGTGCTGGATGCCTCTATAAGCTGGAGATGGAAAGAAAGTGATTATCTCTTACAGTTCCCCAGAAAGGATGGCAGCTCTGCCAACACATTGCTTTCAATCCAGTGAGATCTGATTTGTGGGAAAAAAAAAAAAGAAACAATAAGATAATGTCTTCTTATTGTGCAATATATATGTAATATAAAATTTACTAATTTTAAACATTTTAAAGTATACAATTCAGTGGTACTAAATACATGCACAGTGTTGTACAACTATCACCAATATCTAGTTGCAAAACTTTTTGTTATGGCAAAAAGAAACTCTATATTCATTAACAGTTACTCCTCATTTACCTCTTCACCCAGTCCCTGGAAACCACTAATCTGCTTTTTGTCTTTATGAATTGCCAATTCTATATATTTTACATAAATACAAACATATGTGGCTTTTGTATCTAGTTTCTCTCAATTAGCATAGTAGTTTCAAGTTTCATACAAGTTATACCATGTATCAATACTTAACTCTTTTCAATGGCTGACTAATATTACCTTGTATGTCTATCCCACATTATGTCTCTCTCTGTTCAACAGTTGATGGACATTTGAGCTGTGTTCACTTTTTGGTTACTGTGAATAGTGCTGCTATCAACATTCCTCTACAAGCTTTTATTTGAAAACCTGTTTTCAGTTCTTTTGGGTATATAAATATGAGTCAGATATGCAGATGACACCACCCTAATGGCAGTAGCGATCACCCTCTTGATGAAGGTGAGAGTGAAAAAGCTGGCTTCAAACTCAACATTCAGAAGACTAAGATCATGGCATCTGGTCTCATCACTTCCTGGCAAATAGATAGGGAAGCAATGGAAACAGTGAGGCACTTTATCTTCTTGGGATTCAAAATCATTGCGGATGGTTAATGCAGCCATGAAATTAAAAGATACTTGCTCCTTGGAAGAAAAGCTATGACAAACCTAGACAGCATATTGAAAAGCAGAGACATCACTGTGCCAACAAAGGTCTGTCTAGTCAAAGCTATGGTTTTTCCAGTAGTCATGTATGGATGTGAGAGTCGGACAATAAAGAGGGCTGAGCACCAAAGAATTGATGCTTTTGAAATGTGGTGCTGGAGAAGACTCTTAAGAGTCCCTTGGACTACAAGGAGATCAAACCTGTCAATCCTAAAGGGAATCAATCCTGAATGATTGCTGAAGGTCAAATTCCAATACTTTGGCCACCTGTTGTGAAGAACTGACTCATTTGAAAAGACCCTGATGCTGGGAAAGCTTGAAGTCGGGAGAAGGGGACAACAGAGGATGAGATGGTTGGATGGCATCACTGAGTCAATGGACATAAATTTGACCAAACTCTGGGAGACAGTGAGGAACAGGGAAGCCTGAAGTACTGCAGTCCATGGAGTTGCCATGAGTTAGACATGACCGAATGACTGAACAACAGCAGGGTATATATATATGCCCAGTAGTGGAGTTGCTGGATCATGCTGTAGATTTATTCCTAGTTTTAAAAGAAGTCTCCATACTGTTCTCCATAATGGCTATATCAGTTTAAATTCCCACCAACAGTGCAAGAGGGTTCTCTTTTCTCCACATTCTCTCCAGCATTTATTATTTCTAGATTTTTTGATGATGGCTGTTTTGGTTGGTGTGAGGTGGCACCTCACTGTAGTTTTGATTTGCATTTCTCTAATAATGAGCAATGTTGTCTCTTCATGTTTATTGGCCACTTGTATTTCTTCTTTGGAGAAATGTCTGTTTAGGTATTCTGCCTATTTTTTTTTTTTTTTTTGAGTTGTTTGTTTTTCTGATACTGAGCTGTATGAGCTGCTTATATATTTTGGAGTTTAACCCTTTTTCAGTTGCTTTGTTTACATTTATTTTCTCCCATTCTGAGGGTTGTCTTTTCATCTTGTTTACAGTTTCCTTTGCTGGGCAAAATCTTGTGAGTTTTATTCGGTCCTATCTCTTTATTTTTGTTTTTGTTTCCATTCCTCTAAGAGGTGGGTGAGAGAAAATCTTACTGCTATTTATGTCAAAGAGTGTTCTGCCTGTGTTTTCCTCTAAGAGCTTTATAGTTTCTGGACTTACATTTAAGTTTCTAATCCATCTTGAGTTTATTTTTGTGTATGGTGTTAGGAAATGTCCTAATTTCATTCTTTTTCACATAGCTGTCCAGTTTTTCTAGCACCACTTATTGAAAAAGCTATCTTTTCCCCACTGTATGTTATTGCCTCCTTTGTCAAAGATAAGGTGCCCATATGTGCGTGGATTTATCTCAGGGCTCTCTATCATGTTCTATTGGCCTATATTTATGTTTTTGTGCCAGTACCATACTGTCTTGATGACTGTAGGTTTGAATATAGTCTGAAATAAGGGAGGTTTGTTCCGTCAACTCTGCTTCTCTTTCTCAATGTTGCTTTGGCTTTTGGGGGTCTTTTGTGTTTCCATACAAATTGTGCAACTTTTTATTCTAGTTCTGTGAAAATTGCCATTGGTAATTTAATAGGGATTGCATTGAATCTGTAGATTGTTTTGGGTAGTGTGAAATGAAATATTTTCTGCCATAACAATGGGCAAGAAATGTCAGCCCTCAGTGATTTTGGGCCTCCAAATGTGAATGAGGACTCCCAAAATGGAACATGATGCCTGAAATCCAGCAGATATTGTATTCTTTTGTTGCAATGATGAATGGGACTGTTTCATTCATTCCTCTTTCTGATTTTTCCTTGTTAGTGTATTGGAATGCCGGAGAAGGCAATGGCAACCCACTCCAGTACTCTTGCCTGGAAAATCCCATGGACAAGGAGCCTGGTAGGCTGCAGTATTGGAATGCAAGGGATTTCTGTGTATTAATTCTATATCCTGTGAATTTACTAAATTCATTGATTAGTAGTTTTTTGGTTGCATTTTAAAGGTATGTATTTCTATGTATATAGTATCATGTCATCTGCAGTGAGAGTTTTACTTCTTTTCCAATCTGTATTCTTTTCATTCCCACTTTCTAGATATCTTTTGATTTCCTCTTTTATTTCTTCAGTGGCTTCTTGGCTATTTAGAAGTGTATAGTTTAGAAGTTTAGAAGTTTATCTTTGTGTTCAAACACTTTGCTTTTAAAATGTGCAGAAAAACTTTGTACATTTTAAAAATTGGATAGTTTTTTGTATTGCTTTTGAATTGTGAGAGTTTTTGATGTGATCTGGATATTAGACATTTATCAGATACATAATTAACAAATATCTTTTCCCATCCTGTAGGTTGTCATTTAACTGTCTTGAGAATGACCTCTGGCACATAAGTTTACTTTCATGAAGTTCATTTATTTATTCTTACCTTTTATTGCTCATAATTTTAGTGTCATATCACATAAACCATTGTCAAATCCAAGGTCATGAACATTTGTCCTCATGTTTCTTCCAAGAGTTTTAAGTTTTAGTTCTGTTATTTCAGTCTTTTAAACCACTAAAAATTTGCATATGCTATGAGATAAGGGTTCAGCTTTATTGGATTGTATGTGGATATCCAATTGTTCCAACACCATTTGGAACAATTGGATAGTGTTGAACATATTGAACACGTTGAATGATTATTGAACACATTGAATGATTATGACATATCTTTCAAAAGCCAATTGACATATTTTTTTGTTGACCCTCAATCCAATTTCATTGATCTATATGGCTATCCTTATACTATAATGACACTTTTTATGGATGTAACTTTGTGTAAGTAAACTCAAGATGTTTGAGTCCTCCAAAGTTGTCCTTCCTTTTCAAGATTGTTTTGACTATTCAGGGCCCCTCATATTCACACATAAATTTTAGAGTTGGTGTTTTTCATATCTGCAAAATTGCTGTTGGTATTTTCTAGTAACTGCATTGAATCTGCAGACTTCATAGATTTTATTAAGCAGTATTATAATCTAGAAAATAATGTATTTCAATTCATGAATATGGAATATCTTTTCATTTATTTAGGGCCCTTTGAATTTTCAGTGTTTGTGTCTTATACTTCCTTAGTTAAACTTTTTCCTAAGCATGCTATTATTTTAAATAGAATTGCTTTAGTAATATAATTTTTGGGTTGTTGATTGCTAGTACATCAAAAGGCACCAGATTGTTTTTTGTGTCGGTTTTGCATCTTGCAACTTTGCTGATTTTTTTCTTAGCTTTAGTAGACTTTTTGGTAAATTCTTTAGGGCATTTTACATATAAAATCATGTCATCTGTGACTAGAGATAGTTTTACTTCTTCCTTTTAAAAGTATATACCATTTGTTTATTTTTTGTGCTTAATTAATCTGTCTAGAAATTTATTACAATGTTAAGCAGATGGGGTGAAAATGAACAACCTTTTCTTGATCCTAGTCCTAAGGTTAGGTATTTAGTCTTTCACCATTTAGTATGATATTATCTGTGGGTTTTTTATGAAGTGCTTAATCAGCATAAGGAAAGTCATTTCTATTCCTATATTGCTAAATACTTTTATTATGAAAAGGTGTTGAATACCATCAGTTGCTTTTTCTGTGTTATTTAGTGTGATAACATTTTTCATGCCTTCATTCTATTACTGTAGTGTCAAACATAGTCTTATTTTTATATGTGGAAACACCCTTGCATTCTTAATAACCTTCACTTTGAAATGGTTATATTTCTTTTAATGTGTTTCTGGATTAGAGTGAATAGCATTTTTCTGAGAGTTTCTCCATCTATTCATGATGTACATATATATTCTATAATTTTCTTTTTTTTAAAAAATGTTCTTTCCTATATTTTTAATAAAGGTAATCACAATCTCACAAAACATATAAGGATGTACTCCCTCTTCTATTCTTTTGGAAGAGTTTGAGAAAGATTGATATATATATTTTTTTAATCAAATACTGCAGTACTGATTTAATCAGTATAAAATTGAAAGAGCTTTAGATCTGTAATAAAAATCCAAATTTGGGGAAGGAAGGGCAAACTTTAAAACAGCAGCCAGTAGGGGAGGGCGTGGGCGAGTGAACAGGCACGTTGGAGCTGTGGGGATGTGTATCGACCACTGTCAAACCAGTGTAGTTTCTTGGTTTCTCATGGAAAACATTTTATACACCTAGTTTTTTCCTTCTATACTTAAGGTCAATCAGTGTTCAGACAGGTCCATTCCTTGTTTTTCTTGGTGATATTACCACATAATATTGCATTGACTCCAATTTCTGCCCCCGGTGGAAAAATTAGATGATTTCAAACACTTTCTTCAGCTCCACAATAAGCTGCCAGTCACTCTTCTGCATCTCGTCTCTGAACCAGTCTTTGAGAGCATTGATGGACTGCCGGCTGATCTTACTGACGAGAATGTCTGTAGCTTCAAAATGGCGTCCATACATTTTGGGAGATTCACCTGGGATGGGTTCTATTTTGACACAGACTTCTTGTCCTTTTTTCGCAACATCCACTTGTTTATGGTTTACTTCAATACTTGTTACTATTCCAATGTCAACAAAATTTTTGCTGGGCACGCACATGGGTGTCCCCTGCTTCACCTGCCCTGCTTCCACAGTCACGCCCATCACTATCGGATCCCGAGAATTGAAGATAAACTGAGGGAGGATCTTTATCTTGCAGGGGAATACTGCTATGTGCTTAAATTCTTCTTGTTTCTGTTTCTTGTAGTCTTGTCTGTATTTTGTAAAGGCATCAAATAAATGATAAATAATTTCTGCACTAAAAATTCTAACTCCTAAACTATCAGCCATTTCTTGGGCATCCCGTTCAATTCTCACATCGAAGGCCAAAATCACTGCATACTGAGGGTCGTGTTCCAGCATCACCGAAGCCTTCATGACGTCTTTTTTGTGGACGGGCCCAATGTTGATCCCTGCATAGGGCACTTCTGATGTCTTCAGAAATTCAAGGAGAGCTTCCAGAGATCCCAGTGTCGAGGCCTGGACGTAGACGCCTTTCTCTTCTAATTTGATAGCATTCAGTGTCTGCTTTAACTCGTGGATCAGCTCATCTTTAAGAACTGGGACTTCATCTTCTTTATAAGCCACGAGGAGGGGTAAACCAGCCAATGTTTTTTCCAGGTCCTTTCCAAGAATCTTTACCCCCTGAGCTGCTTCTACCTCTTTATGCTTCTCATATTGGTTCTTCACTCTTAACTCCTTCATAGGGGGAGGTAAGAGGAGGCCTCGGATCTGCGTGACGATAGGCCCTTCTACTCCGGGAACAATAATCGTGTCTCCTTCCTTCAGACGCCCGTTGATCAGTATTACATCAATAGTCGTGCCCATTCCCGGGAGAGCCTTAACCTCCATCACCTGGGCTCTCAGCTCCTCACACTGGGCAAGCCTCTTACTCAACATGGTCTGAGTCAACTCAACAAGAAGGCAGATCAGACTTCCCATGCCATCGCCAGTGTGTGCAGAGGTAGGTACCAAGGACACAAAAGTGCGGGGATCCTTATTCTCATAGAACAAAGCTGCATTCAGCCCCTGCTGTGCAAATTCCACAATGATTGCCTTGGCCCGCTCCTCAAATTCATCTCTGGTGTTCTTCTTCTGCTTCTTCAGAGTAGCGGCCACGTCAGAGTCAGGGCTCTTTTTCCAATCATACAACCTATCAATCTTATTGAGGGCAACAATGAAGGGACATTTTTTAGATTTCAAAAGGTTGATAGATTCAATTGTCTGGGGCTCCAAACCATGCATAATATCAACAACTAAAATGGCAATGTCACAAAGAGAGCTTCCTCTGTTTCTCAGATTACTGAAAGACTCATGCCCCGGAGTGTCAATAATCAGCATTGCTGGAATCCGTACGTTCTCTCGATCAAAATTTTTAATCATCTTAGTTTGTTCATTAATAGCTTCAAGAGGGACATTGGTGGCACCAATTTGCTGTGTGATACCACCTGCTTCACCATCTTGTACATGTGTGTGACGGAGCTTATCTAGAATTTTTGTCTTCCCTGTATCCACATGTCCAAGTACACAAATAACAGGAGCTCTTAGCTTCTCTGTATTTACATTTTTACTGTGTTCAAGTCGCCATTTCTCAATCCTCCGTTTTGCTTTGTCATAAGCCCGTTCTTCTTTAGTTCGATCGTCGTCAGAGTCATCCTCAGATTCTGAGCTCACGTCTTTGCTTGGCTTTTTATCCAATGTTTTCCCAGCGTCCTTCTCATCTGACACCTTTTCATCATCATCTTCACCTTCACTGCCTTCACTGTCTCCTTCTTCCTCCTCTTCGTCTTCACTCTCTTCTTCCTCCTCCTCCTCTTCTTCCTCCTCCTCCTCTTCTTCCTCCTCCTCCTCTTCTTCCTCCTCCTCCTCCTCTTCCTCCTCCTCCTCCTCTTCAGGGTTTTCTTTTACTTCTATATGCACCGTGTTTTCTTCTGTCTCTCTCTCCTCATCGCTAGCCATAGCTTCCCAGTCATCCAACCCAGCATCCTCGGTTTCTTCTTCCTCTTCTGGTTCAACAGGAGGCGGTGTCTCTTCTTTTTCGGGTAGTCCTTGCTCCACAACTTCTGCAGCAGCACTTAATTCCACTGGTTCAGAAACTTTATTTTCCATCTGCTGCGGTGGTTTTTTCTTCTTTTTATCTTCATAAATTGGCCTCTTCTTTGGCAAAGAGTCTTTTGATGGCACTTCAACACCCTGAGCTTGTAGAAGTTTAAGGGTAGCTGCGGCTCTGGCTCTGGCTTCTCTCTGGGATTTAGTTAAAAGTTTCCCCTCTTTTTTCAAGCGTTCTTTCCTTTCCTTTTCTTTTTGCTTTTTCCTTTCTCTTTTTTCTTGTTCCAATCTTTCCTCTTCTTTACGCTTGGCTTCTAACTCTTCAAGCCGTTTTATCCGTTCTTCCTCCTCTCTCTTCTGTCTTTCCTCCTCTTCTTTAAGCTTAGCCAGAGCTTCTTGCATAGCCTTAACTGTGGCTTTGCTAGGTCCTTTCTTCTTTTCTTCCTTTTCTCCTTTCTTTTTCTTCTTATCTTTTTTCTTTTTGTCTCCTTCATTGTCATCTTCTGCGCCTGTGGGACCCTCTCCTTTCTCTTCAGAGGCAGGAGCTGCCCCAGAGTCAAGTGTCACTTTGGATTTCAGAGCTTCCTCCTCAGGTTTCCGCTGAGATTCTTTTGGTTTACCCTGATCCTTTTTACCAGACTCCAGCTCTTCTTTTTCTTTCAGCTTCCGAAGTTTTGCCTTTTCTTCATCCCATTTTTTTCTCTCACGCTCTTTCTTCTCTGCCTTCTTTTGAGCCACTGTCTTAATTTTGAAGGACGAGTCGTCATCTTCATTTCCACTCTCGACAGTAGGACCTGGCTGTTTTTCTGATTTTTTTTCTGTCCTTTCCTGGATTGCAAAAATTCATCTGATTCATCACCACTTTCACCAGAAGAATGTGCTCTCATACGCTCTTTAATTCTTTTACTGTTATCCTCATCCTCTTCTGATGCATCACGCTTGAAAGATTGATATTAATTCTAATTTTAAAGTTTTTATAGAAGTAGAATAATGGAGACAGAAGATAGGATTAGTGAGGTAGAAGATAGAATGGTAGAAATAAATGAATCAGAGAGGAAAAAAGAAAAAAGAATTAAAAGAAATGAGGACAATCTCAGAAACCTCTGGGACAATGTTAAACACCCCAACATTCGAACCATAGGAGTCCCAGAAGAAGAAGACAAAAAGAAAGACCATGAGAAAATACTTGAGGAGATAATAGTTGAAAACTTCCTTAAAATGGAGAAGGAAATAATCGCCCAAGTCCAAGAAACCCAGAAAGTCCAAAACAGGATAAACCCAAGGCAAAACACCCCAAGACACATATTAATCAAATTAACAAAGATCAAACACAAAGAACAAATATTAAAAGCAGCAAAGGAAAAACAACAAATAACACACAAGGGGATTCCCATAAGGATAACAGCTGATTTTTCAATAGAAACTCTTCAGGCCAGGAGGGAATGGCAGGACATACTTAAAGTGATGAGAAAAAAAAAATAACCTACAGCCCAGATTACTCTACCCAGAGAGGATCTCATTCAAATATGAAGGAGAAATAAAAAGCTTTACAGACAAGCAAAAGCTGAGAGAATTCAGCACCACCAAACCAGCTCTCCAACAAATGCTAAAGGATCTACTCTAGACAGGAAACACAAAAAGGGTGTATAAACTCGAATCCAAAACAATAAAGTAAATGGCAATGGGATCATACTTATCAATAATTACCTTAAATGGAAATGGGTTGAATGCCCCAACCAAAAGACAAAGACTGGCTGAATGGATACAAAAACAAGACACCTATATATGTTGTCTACAAGAGACCTACCTTAAAACAAGGGACACATACAGACTGAAAGTAAAGGGCTGGAAAAAGGTATTCCATGCAAATAGAGACCAAAAGAAAGCAGGAGTAGCAATACTCATATCAGATAAAATAGACTTTAAAACAAAGGCTGTGAAAAGAGACAAAGATGGTCACTATATAATGATCAAAGGCTCAATCCAAGAAGAAGATATAACAATTATAAATATATATGCACCCAACATAGGAGCACCACAATATATAAGACAAATGCTAACAAGTATGAAAGGGGAAATTAGCAATAACACAATAATAGTGGGAGACTTTAATATCCCACTCATACCTATGGATAGAACAACTAAGCAGAAAATTAACAAGGAAACACAAACTTTAAATGATACAATAGACCAGTTAGACCTAAGTGATATCTATAGGACATTTTACCCCAAAACAATGAATTTCACCTTTTTCTCAAGGGCACACGGAACCTTCTCCAGGATAGATCACATCTTGGGCCATAAATCTAGCCTTGGTAAATTAAAAAAATTTGAAATCATTCCAAGCATCTTTTCTGACCACAATGCAGTAAGATTAGATCTCACTTACAGAAGAAAAACCATAAAAAATTCCAACATATGTATGCGAGACAGCAAAAGAGACACAGATATACAGAACAGTCTTTTGGACTCTGTGGGAGAGGGAGGGGGGATGATTTGGGAGAATGGCATTAAAACATGTATGATATCATATAAGAAATGAATCACCAGGTTCGATGCAGGATACAGGAAGCTTGGGGCTGGTGCATGGGGATAACCCAGAAGGATGGTATGGGGAGGGAGGAGGGAGGGGGGTTCAGGATGGGGAACACGTGTACACCCATGGCAGATGCATGTTGATGTGTGGCAAAACCAATGCAATATTGTAAAAAAAAAAAAAAAAAAAATCCAACATATGGAGGCTGAACAACACGCTGCTGAATAACCAACAAATCACAGAAGAACTCATAAAAGAAATCAAAATATGCATAGAAATGAATGAAAATGAAAACACAACAACCCAAAACCTGTAGGACACTGTAAAAGCAGTGCTAATAGGTAGATTCATAGCAATACAGGCATACCACAAGAAACAAGAAAAAAGTCAAATAAAGAACCTAACTCTACACTTATAGCAACTAGAAGGAAGAAATGAAGAACCCCAGGGTTAGTAGAAGGAAAGAAATCTTAAAAATTAAAGCAGAAATAAATGCAAAAGAAACAAAAGAGACCATAGCAAAAATCAACAAAACCAAAAGCTGGTTCTTTGAGAGGATAAGTAAAATTGACAAACCATTAGCCAGACTCATCAAGAAACAAAGGGAGAAAAAAACAAATCAATAAAATTAGAAATGAAAATGGAGAGATCACAACAGACAACACAAAAATACAAAGGATCATAAGAGACTACTATCAGCAATTATATGCCAATAAAATGGACAACTTGGGAGAAATGGACAAATTCTTAGAAAAGTACAACTTTCCAAAACTGAACCAGGAAGAAATAGAAAATCTTAACAGACCCATCACAAGCACAGATATTGAAACTGTAATCAGAAATTTTCCAGCAAATAAAAGCCCAGGACCAGACAGCCTCACAGCTGAATTCTACCAAAAATTTAGAGAAGAGGTAACACCTATCCTACTCAAACTCTTCCAGAAAATTGCAGAGGAAGGTAAATTTCCAAACTCACTCTATGAGGCCACCATCACCCTAATACCAAAACCTGACAAAGATGCCACAAAAAAGAAAACTACAGGCCAATACCACTGATGAACATAGATGCAAAAATCCTTAACAAAATTCTAGCAATCAGAATCCAACAATACATTAAAAAGATCATGACCAAGTGGGCTTTATCCCAGAGATGCAAGGATTCTTCAATA
Organism: Bos mutus; assembly: GCF_027580195.1. Taxonomy (NCBI): domain Eukaryota; kingdom Metazoa; phylum Chordata; class Mammalia; order Artiodactyla; family Bovidae; genus Bos; species Bos mutus. Next base: position 66,425,850 of record NC_091646.1, on the reverse strand, counting down.
TCTGCAAATCAATCAATGTAATACACAACATTAACAAATTGAAAAATAAAAGCCATATGATTTTCTCAATAGATGCAGAGAAAGCCTTTGATAAAATTCAACATCCATTTATGATAAAAACTCTCCACAAAGCAGGAATAGAAGGAACATACCTCAACATGATAAAAGCTATATGTGAAAAACCCACAGCAAACATTATCCTCAATGGTGAAAAATTGAAAGCATTTCCCCTAAAGTCAGGAATAAGACAAGGGTGCCCACTTTCACCACTACTATTCAACATAGTTTTGGAAGTTTTGGTCACAGCAATCAGAGCAGAAAAAGAAATAAAAGGAATCCAAATTGGAAAAGAAGAAGTAAAACTCTCACTGTTTGCAGATGATAGGACCCTCTACATAGAAAACCCTAAATACTCCACCAGAAAATTACTAGAGCTAATCAATGAATATAGTAAAGTGGCAGGGTATAAAATCAACACACAGAAATCCCTTGCATTCCTATATTCCTATGAATATAGTAAAGTGGCAGGATATAAAATCAACACACAGAAATTCCTTGCATTCTCATTATACACTAATAATGAGAAAATAGAGAACTTAAGGAAACAGTTCCATTCACCATTGCAATGAAAAGAGTAAAATACTTAGGAATATATCTACCTAAAGAAACAAAAGACCTTTATATAGAAAACTATAAAACATTGGTGAAAGAAATCAAAGAGGACACAAATAGATGGAGAAATACCCTGTGTTCATGGATCAGAGGAATCAATATAGTGAAAATGAGTATACTACCCAAAGCAATCTATAGATTCAATGCAATCCCTATCAAGATACCAATGGTATTTTTCACAGAACTAGAAGAAATAATTTCACAATTTTCATGGAAATACAAAAAACCTCGAATAGCCAAAGCAATCTTGAGAAAGAAGAATGGAACTGGAGGAATCAACCTGCCTGAATTCATGCTATACTACAAACCAACAGTCATCAAGATGGTATGGTACTGGCACAAAGACAGAAACATAGATCGATGGAACAAAATAGAAAGCCCAGAGATAAATCCATGCACCTATGGACACCTTATCTTTGACAAAGGAGGCAAGAATATACAATGGAGAAAAGACAATCTCTTTAACAAGTGGTGCTGGGAAAACTGGTCAACCACTTATAAAAGAATGACACTAGAACACTTTCTAACACCATACACAAAAATAAACTCAAAATGGAATAAAGATCTAAATGTAAGACCAGAAACTATAAAACTCCTAGAGGAGGACATAGGCAAAACACTCTCCAACATAAACCACAGCAGGATCTTCTATGACCCACCTCCCAGAATATTGGAAATAAAAGCAAAAATAAACAAATGAGATCTAATTAAAATTAAAAGCTTCTGCACAACAAAGATAACTATAAGCAAGGTGAAAAGCCAGCCTTCAGAATGGGAGAAAATAATAGCAAACAAAGCAACTGACAAAGAATTAATCTCAAAAGTATACAAACAACACCTGTAGCTCAATTCCAGAAAAATAAACCACCTAATCAAAAAATGGGCCAAAGAACTAAACAGACATTTCTCCAAAGAAGACATACAGATGGCTAACAAACACATGAAAAGATGCTCAACATCATTATTATCTGAGAAATGTAAATCAAAACCACAATGAGGTATTTTTTCATGCCAGTCAGAATGGCTGCTATCCAAAAGTCTACAAGCAATAAATGCTGGAGAGGGTGTGAAGAAAAGGGAACTCTCTTACACTGTTGGTGGGAATGCAAACTAGTACAGCCACTATGGAGAACAGTGTGGAGATTCCTTAAAAAACTGGAAATAGAACTGCCTTATGACCCAGCAATCCCACTGCTGGGCATACACAGCAAGTAAACCAGAATTGAAAGTGACGGGTGTACCCCAATGTTCATCGCAGCACTGTTTATAATAGCCAGGACATGAAAGCAACCTAGATGTCCATCAGCAGATGAATGGATAAGGAAGCTGTGGTGCATATACACAATGGAATATTACTCAGCCATTAAAAAGAATGCATTTGAATCAGTTCTAATGAGGTGGATGAAACTGGAGCCTATTATACAGAGTGAAGTAAGCCAGAAAGAAAAACACCAATACAGTATACTAATGCATATATATGGAATTTAGAAAGATGGTAATGACAGCCCTGTATGAGAGACAGCAAAAGAGACACAGATGTATAGAACAGTCTCTTGGACTCTGTGGGAGAGGGAGTGGGGGGATGATTTGGGAGAATGGCATTAATGCATTTATAATATCATATAAGAAATGAATCACCAGTCCAGGTTCGATGCAGGATACAGGAAGCTTGGGGCTGGTGCACAGGGATGACCCAGAGGGATGGTATGGGGGGGGGAGGTGGGAGGGGGTTCAAGATGGGGAACACGTGTGCACCCATCGTGGATTCATGTTGATGTATGGCCAAACCAATATAATATTGTAAAGTAATTAGCCTGCAATTAAAATAAATAAATTTATATTAAAAATAAATAAAATAAAGGTTTGGTAGCATTCATCAGTGAAACCATACTGTCCTGAGATTTTCTATGTGAAATTTTTTATTACTGATATAATTTATTCTCTTTTTGCATAATAGAGATTCCATAAAGATAAGAAAGAGAAAGGGGGATCAAAAATGTATTTGGAGAAAAGTTCCCCAAGCTTAAGAAAGATACAGATATCCAAGTACCAGAGGCACAGAGAGTCCCATACATTATGAACCCAAACAGACCTACACGAAGACATATCATAATTAAAATGGTAAATTTAAAGGTAAAGAGAGGATTCTGAAGTAGCAAGAATAAAATAAGAGTCAGTTACAAGGGAACTCCCATATAATTATCAGATGATTTCTTTACAGAAAGTCTGCAGGTCATGAGTGTATAGAGATGTAATATATTCAAAAATTGAAAAGGAAAAATCTACAACTTGGGATACTCTAGCCAGCAAGGTTACCATTTAGAATGGATGGAGATAAAAGAATTTCTCAGACAAGTGAAATCTAAAATAATTCATCAATACTAAACCTACCCTAAAAGAAATATTGAAAAGTCTTCTCTAAAAGAAATAAAAAGAAGTAAGAATCTATAGGAAAGGGAAAATTGCAATAGGAAAAGCAAATAATAAAAAAGATTGTAGATCATTTAAATAAAGCAGTGCTGCTGCTACTGCTGCTAAGTCACTTCAGTCGTGTCTAACTCTGTGTGACCCCATAGATGGCAGCCCACCAGACTTCCCCGCCCCTGGATAAACAAAAAAATTTTTGTGAAAGCAATTATAACTACTGTGAACAGCAAAAGGAAAGGATAAACATGAAGATGTAAAATCATACACCAAAATCACAAAATATGAGGAGAGGAGTAAGAAATTATAGAATTTTTTAAGCATGTGTTTGAGCTTATATTCAGTTCAGTTCAGTTGCTCAGTCGTGTCCGACTCTTTGCGACCCCATGAATCGCAGCACGCCAGGCCTCATTCCTTCCAAAGAAATCCCAGGGCTGATCTCCTTCAGAATACTACCAATCTAAAACAGGTAGATGTAATAATGGGTCAACATACTTGAAAACAAGGGTAACCACAAGTCAAAAACATGCAATGATTCACAAAAACAAAAAAGAAGAGAACTCAAAAAAAACTCAAAAGAAAGCCATTATACACACCCAGTATAGGGGCACCTAAATACTAACAGACATAAAAGGAGAAATTGACAGGAATACAATAATAGTAGGAGAGTTTTACACCCCACTAACACCAATAGACAGCTCCTTCAGACAGGAAATCAATAAGGCAACATAGATGCTAAATAACACAATCAGGCAATTAGGTTTAATTGATATTTTCAGGACATTGCATTAAAAAAGCAAGAATACAAGTTCTTTTCAAGCACACATGGGACATTCTCTTGCTTAGTTGCTCCATGGCATGTGAGGTCTTAGTTCCCCAACCAGGAATCAAACCCATGTCCCCTACAGTGCAAGGTGGATTCTTTACCATTGGACCACCAGGGAAATCCCTATTTGATGTAACCTAAATAATAATTTTTATATGATCTTCCAGTTTGTTGGCTAGTATATGGAGATAAAATTTTTGGTTTATCAAATTTGTGTGCATTAACTTTACCAAATTCACTTATTAATTATAAATGTTTATTGATCAATCTTAAAATTTAAAATAAGAAATAAAGTCATCCTGAAAATTAATGAATGATCACATGGAAACTAAATGACATGCTACTGAAAAATCAATAGGCCAATGCTGGAATCAAAGAGGAAATTAAAAAACACCTAGAGACAAATGACAATGAAAACACAACTATACAAAATATATGGGATGTAGCAAAAGCACTCCTAACAGGGAAGTCCACAGAGATACAGGCCTTCCTAAAAAAACTGAAAAATATAAAATAAACAACCTAACCTACTACCTAAAGGAAGTAGAAAAAGAGGAACAAACGAAACCTAATCAGCTGAAGGAAGGCAATAATAAAGATCAGAGAAGGAATAAATAAAATAGAGATTTTTAAAAAGCAGGAAAAATTAAATAAAATCAGAAGCTGGTTTTTTGAAAGTATAAACAAAATTGACAAATATCTGGCCAAGTGTTTGACAAATATCACCAAAAAGAAAACAGAGAGGACTAAATAAACTAAATAAGAAATGAAAGAGGAGAAATTACATGCAATACCACAGAATACAAGAAACAGTAAGAGAATACTATGAACAACATCACTCATTAATTCAGTTCAGTTCAGTCGCTCAGTTGTGTCCGACTCTTTGCGATCCCATGAATCGCAGCACGCCAGGCCTCCCTGTCCATCACCAACTCCCGGTGTTCACTCAGACTCACGTCCATCGAGTCAGTGATGCCATCCAGCCGTCTCATCCTCTGTCGTCCCCTTCTCCTCCTGCTCTCAATCCTTCCAAGCATCAGAGTCTTTTCCAATGAGTCAACTCTTTGCATGAGGTGGCCAAAGTACTGGAGTTTCAGCGTTAGCATCATTCCTTCCAAAGAAATCCCAGGGCTGATCTCCTTCAGAACGGACTGGTTGGATCTCCTTGCAGTCCAAGGGACTCTCAAGAGTCTTCTCCAACACCACAGTTCAAAAGCATCAATTCTTCGGCACTCAGCTTTCTTCACAGTCCAACTCTCATATCCATACATGACCACAGGAAAAACCATAGCCTTGACTAGATGGACCTTTGCTGGCAAAGTAATGTCTCTGCTTTTCAATATGCTATCTAGGTTGGCCATAACTTTCCTTCCAAGGAGTAAGTGTCTTTTAATTTCATGGCTGCAGTCACCATCTGCAGTGATTTTGGAGCCCCCCCAAAATAAAGTCAGCCACTGTTTCCACTGTTTCCCCACCTATTTGCCATGAAGTGATGGAGCCAGATGCCATGATCTTCGTTTTCTGAATGTTGAGCTTTAAGCCAACTTTTTCATTCTCCTCTTTCACTTTCATCAAGAGGCTTTTTAGTTCCTCTTCACTTTCTGCCATAAGGGTGGTGTCATCTGCATATCTGAGGTTATTGATATTTCTCCCGGCAAGCTTGTGTTTCTTCCAGTCCAGCGTTTCTCATGATGTACTCTGCAAAAAAGTTAAATAAACAGGGTGACAATATACAGCGTTGACGTACTCCTTTTCCTATTTGGAACCAGTCTGTCATTCCATGTCCAGTTCTGACTGTTGCTGCCTGACCTGCATACAGATTTCTCAAGAGGCAGGTGAGGTGGTCTGGTATGCCCATCTCTTTCAGAATTTTCCACAGTTTATTGTGATCCACACAGTCAAAGGCTTTGGCATAGTCGATAAAGCAGAAATAGATGTTTTTCTGGAACTCTCTTTCTTTTTCCATGATCCAGCAGATGTTGGCAACTTGATCTCTGGTTCCTCTGCCTTTTCTAAAACCAGCTTGAACATCTGGAAGTTCACGGTCCACATATTGCTGAAGCCTGGCTTGGAGAATTTTGAGCATTCCTTTACTAGCATGTGAGATGAGTGCAATTGTGCAGTAGTTTGAGCATTCTTTGGTGTTGCCTTTCTTCTGGATTGGAATGAAAACTGACCTTTTCCAGTCCTGTGGCCACTGCTGGATTTTCCAAATTTGCTGGCATATTGAGTGCAGCACTTTCACAGCGTCATCTTTCAGAATTTGGAATAGCTCAACTGGAATTCCATCACCTCCACTAGCTTTGTTCGTAGTGATGCTGTCTAAGGCCCACTTGACTTCCCATTCCAGAATGTCTGGCTCTAGGTCAGTGATCACATCATTGTGATTATTTTGGTCATGAAGACCTTTTTTGTACAGTTCTTCTGTGTATTTCTGCCACCTCTTCCTAATATCTTCTGCTTCTGTTAGATCCATACCATTTCTGGCCTTTATCGAGCCCATCTTTGCATGAAATGTTCCCTTGGTATCTCTAATCTTCTTGAAGAGATCTCTAGTCTTTCCCATTCTGTTGTTTTCCCCTTCTCCATTGCTGTTTTCCAAAAGTAAACTCTTCTTGACCTCTGCCTGCTTTTTGATGCTTTCAAGTACTTTTAAATATTTGTTTTCTTATATTCTTTTCCAGTTTGTATAATTGCTATCTATGGGATGGTTCACCTTACTTTTTCATTCATTTTATTCTTTTCTTGTAACCAGTTCTGGACAATTTTTTAAACTCAAAAGAGAGAGGAAACTTGTGAAATCTCTGAAAGTGTTTTAAAGTGACAGGAAAGGGAGGATTTGGCATACCATAAGTGAAAATTTTCCCAGAGTATCTGTATTCATTTGAGACTCCTCAATAAAAGTTACAAGAACACTTACACAGGCCTCCCCCAAACATACAAACAAGATATATGCAAAGTTTACAGCATTGATATCGCATTGCAAATATTGATAACATCCCCAGAAGCACTTTCTCTTTTCCTTCCTATCCTACATGAGCACAACATTGTAAATCAATTATACTTCAATTAAAATAACCAGGAAAAGAAAAACTAAAAAAAAAAAATACATATATATATATATAAAAAGAAGCAGAAACCTCAATTAAATAAAGTTGACAGGCCAGAAGGGGGACTTGTGTCCTACAATGGTAGGAAAGTTGAATGACAGGAAGGAATATATCTTCTTTCCTGGCAACAATTCAGCCCATATAAAAAAAAGGAACTTTGTTTATTGTAACCCTCCAAATTTCCTTTCCTCTTCTGTTAAAATGTTCTCCTTTCCTTTCTGTGTGGGAACTTGTGCATGGCTCACTATGGCTGCAGATCTCAAATGAAAAATCTTTCAGTTCAGTTCAGTTCAGTCGCTCAGTCCTGTCTGACTCTTTGCAACCCCATGAACCAGGCCAGGGCTTCCTGTCCATCACCAACTCTCGGAATCCACCCAAACCCATGCCCATTGAGTCAGTGATGCCATCCAACCATCTCATCCTCTGTTGTTCCCTTCTCCTCCTGCCCTCAATCTTTCCCAGCATCAGGGTCTTTTCCAGTGAGTCAGCTCTTCGCATCAGGTGGCCAAAGTATTGGAGTTTCAGCTTCAGCATCAGTCCTTCCAATGGACACCCAGGACTGATCTCCTTCAAGATGGACTGGTTGGATCTCCATGCAGTCCAAGGGACTCTCAAGAGTCTTCTCCAACGCTACAGTTCAAAAGCATCAGTTCTTTGGCACTCAGCTTTCTTCATAGTCCAACTCTCACATGCATACATGACCACTGGAAAAACCATAGCCTTGACTAGATGGACCTTTTTTTGCAAAATAACGTCTCTGCTTTTGAATGAGCTGTCTAGCTTGGTCATAACTTTCCTTCCAAGGAGTAAGCGTCTTTTAATTTCATGGCTGCAGTCACCATCTGCAGTGATTTTGGAGCCCCCCCAAAATAAAGTCAGCCACTGTTTCCACTGTTTCCCCACCTATTTGCCATGAAGTGATGGAGCCAGATGCCATGATCTTCGTTTTCTGAATGTTGAGCTTTAAGCCAACTTTTTCATTCTCCTCTTTCACTTTCATCAAGAGGCTTTTTAGTTCCTCTTCACTTTCTGCCATAAGGGTGGTGTCATCTGCATATCTGAGGTTATTGATATTTCTCCCGGCAAGCTTGTGTTTCTTCCAGTCCAGCGTTTCTCATGATGTACTCTGCAAAAAAGTTAAATAAACAGGGTGACAATATACAGCGTTGACGTACTCCTTTTCCTATTTGGAACCAGTCTGTCGTTCCATGTCCAGTTCTAACTGTTGCTGCCTGACCTGCATACAGATTTCTCAAGAGGCAGGTGAGGTGGTCTGGTATGCCCATCTCTTTCAGAATTTTCCACAGTTTATTGTGATCCACACGGTCAAAGGCTTTGGCATAGTCGATAAAGCAGAAATAGATGTTTTTCTGGAACTCTCTTTCTTTTTCCATGATCCAGCAGATGTTGGCAACTTGATCTCTGGTTCCTCTGCCTTTTCTAAAACCAGCTTGAACATCTGGAAGTTCACGGTCCACATATTGCTGAAGCCTGGCTTGGAGAATTTTGAGCATTCCTTTACTAGCATGTGAGATGAGTGCAATTGTGCAGTAGTTTGAGCATTCTTTGGTGTTGCCTTTCTTCTGGATTGGAATGAAAACTGACCTTTTCCAGTCCTGTGGCCACTGCTGGATTTTCCAAATTTGCTGGCATATTGAGTGCAGCACTTTCACAGCGTCATCTTTCAGAATTTGGAATAGCTCAACTGGAATTCCATCACCTCCCCTGGCTTTTTTGTAGTGATGCTTTCTAAGGCCCACTTGACTTCACATTCCAGGATGTCTGGCTCTAGGTCAGTGATCACACCATCATGATTATCTTGGTCGTGAAGATGTTTTTTGTACGGTTCTTTTGTGTATTCTTGCCACCTCTTCTTAATATCTTCTGCTTCTGTTAGGTCCATACTATTTCTGTCCTTTATCGAGCCCATCTTTGCATGAAATGTTCCCTTGGTATCTCTAATCTTCTGGAAGAAATCTCTAGTCTTTCCCACTCTATTGTTTTCCTCTATTTCTCTGCATTGATCGCCGAGGAAGGCTTTCTTATCTCTTCTTGCTATTCTTTGGAACTCTGCATTCAGATGTTTACATCTTTCCTTTTTTCCTTTGCTTTTTGCTTCCCTTCGTTTCACAGCTATTTGTAAGGCCTCCTCAGACAGCCATTTTGCTTTTTTGCATTTCTTTTCCATGGGGATGGTCTTGTTTCCTGTCTTGTATACAATGTCATGAACCTCCATCCATAGTTCTTCAGGCATTTTATCAGATCTAGTGCCTTAAGTTTATTTCTCACTTTCACTGTATAGTCATAAGTGATTTGATTTAAGTCATACCTGAATGGTCTAGTGGTTTTCTCCACTTTCTTCAATTTAAGTCTGAATTTGGCAATAAGGAGTTCATGATCTGAGCTACAGTCAGCTCTCGGTCTTGTTTTTGTTGACCAAAGAGCTTCTCCATCTTTGGCTGCAAAGAATGTAATCAATCTGATTTCAGTGTCAACCATATGGTGATGTCCATGTGTAGAGTCTTCTCTTGTGTTGTTGGAAGAGGGTGTTTGCTATGACCAGTGCGTTCTCTTGTTAGAACTCTATTAGCCTTTGCCCTGCTTAATTTTGTACTCCAAGGCCAAATTTGCCTGTTACTCCAGGTGTTTCTTGACTTCCTACTTTTGTGTTCCAGTCCCCTATAATGAAAAGGACATCTGTTTTGGGTGTTAGTTCTAGAAGGTCTTGTAGGTAACTCTTGGCTGATCCTAAATAAACACACTTTGCCTGGAGTAATAACTGGAAGTTTATTTTAGGTCAAAAGTAATAAACGATTCTTTCAAGAGTAGTTGTCTCTGTGTCTGTCATCCTGCCTACCTGATTAAAACTAAATCCCAGTTGCTTTTTAAGACATTGGGGCAAAATTGTGGTCAAGTGGAAAGCAATTCATCCCTATAGGAGATCTTTCTGACATTCAAAATGATTCTGTCTGCTAACCATAATTTGTTCACCAACTTTTCAGTCACATGTGAAGATAATAATTTACCTGGTAATTTGTCTAACCAACTCATGACAGGTGACCCTCCACCAGCAATGTTGATAAATGGAGGAAAGGTTGAATTCATCATAAATCCATAGAACTATGTTTTGAGAGGATAAATAATTCTACTTATGTGAGAATTCCCAGAAATTTCAATTAAGTTGTAAAACTCGTATTACAAACACTAGCCTTCAGAAAAATATTCAACCTTTACACCTTTCAGTCTCCCTGGCTACTGTGGAGGAATTTGCATCCAATTTTTGTATTGATGATGTTATCCATGACAAAGTAACAGCCATATGAAGAGTTGCTCCTGTGGGTTCAGTATCTATTCAACAGTGGGGAGGAAATATGTTTTTAAGGAAACTGTGTTTATTTTTATTCTTCTCACCAATTGAAGTTAAAACTAAGGTTTATGATTCAGAGATGAGTGACTTATTTTTTCAAAATCATATTCAGAATCTTCAGCTACCTTTATACAAAAGGTTTCCTTAGAGCCATCTGAAATGTACACTGTGATAGAGTTAAATATTCTCAATCAGGTTGGAGAATATGAATGTACATTTGAAACAAGAACATTTTTTTTGCAGTCAATTGAAAGACGCCAGTATTTATATCACGTTCAGCTCAAGCAGGAATTTTCAGAGACATCTGCTCCTATTAGAGGCTAGAAGAAATGGGAAAATTGGATATAGTATGGAAAATAAATCTGGGTGAAATGGCAATGCTAGAGACAATTGAACTTTTTTTTTTTTTTTTTGAGACAATTGAACTTGAAAGAGACTCCAGGTTACAGAAACTTGAGGCTGTCTTTGGAGACAATCCCAGATACTGTAGTTCTAGAAGAGCCTTTTCATAGTACCTGTAAGATAACAAACTACAGTGATAGGAAATTGAAATTGGTTTTGAGGATGTGTGATACAGATTCTATTCGTTGGTGTGATAGTTCAGAAAGATACCTTGGAAAGCTACCACCAGGCTCAACTCTCAGGTTTACCCTGATACTGCTGTCCTTGCAACTGGGCCTACAAACTATCTCTGATATACAAATAACAGAAAAATTATTAAAGCAATGTTGTGTCTGTGATGATCTTGCAAAAGTCTGTGTAATACCTCCCATGGTTAAAATGAGAAGCTGAGAAAATTTGCAGTATTATGCTCTCCAGAGCATTTCACAGAAAAACTTTTCCTAGTTTTATTAGCAGCAAAATGATCAACTAATAGCAAATATACAGGCAGATTATTTTCATTTTCTTCCTTTGAAACCATGAATATATTAAGAATTAAACATATCTTGATCTAAAAAAGAACAATCTTGACTTTCATGTTATATGAAGTACTTTTTAATTCTACATTTGTATGTTTCCTAATATTTGTGACTTAATTAAGGTCATTACAGGTAGCCATTGATTTTTTTTCAGAATGAGATCACCATTTAAAAATGATTACATTTGCTTTCCATGAATGCTTAATAGCATTCAATACTTCCTTTATCAGTAAAGCTGATATTGAGAGAACATAAAATACTGTAAATCTATTGACAATTTAATTAAAATAATTACTATGGTTTACTTGGTCAAATTTAAATTTACCTTGTTTTATTATTTTCCTTTTTCATTTGCATTCAACAGAGTACTATAAGTGGCAGTGCTTAATATAATTCAGGATGGTCCTCATTATTTAAACTTGTTGACATTTACTACTTGGAAAAGACATAAGCTTTTCAAATATTCCAAATTACTGGGGCTATAAAATGCATTCATGTGACACACTGAGCTGTTTTTCATTCCTCTTGGCAAACTTCTATGAAGTGTGGAGTTGGTTTACTTTCAGTAGTTATTCCTACAAGGGCCCTTGTGTATACTACTTGGATTGCTCACTTGCTTCTTAACTGTTCACATAATATATTCTTTCTCTTTTATGCAAAACCAAAAATCATGACAAAGAATTTGCTAGAGTGCTTATATTTTGGTTTGTTCGTTTATTTTCATTCTCCTTATATTTTATTTACATAGCAGTATTTCTTTTGGAAAACAAAACCATCTCACATATTAACTAACTACTGATTTGAGAATGTAAACTCTTTCCTTTTATTCTTTTTTCTCTTTTTAAAATTGAAGTATAGTTCATTTACAATATTATATTAGTCTTAAGTATAGAACATAGGATTCAATATGTTTATAGATTATATATAGATATGAATATTTTACATGGTTATTATATAATAATGGTTATATTTCCTTGTGCTGTGCAATACATACTTGTTGCTTATTTATTTTACACAGTAGTTTCTGTCTCTTATTCCCAGCTGCACTTTTTTAGGCCCCAAAATCACTGCAGATGGTGACTGTAGTCATGAAATTAAAGGACGTTTGCTCCTTGGAAGAAAAGCTATGACCTACCTAGACAGCAAGAATACTGGAGTGGGTTGCCATTTCCTTCTCTAATGCATGAAAGTGAAAAGTGCAAGTGAAGTCACTCAGTTGTGTCCAACTCTTAGCGACCTCATGGACTGCAGCCTACCAGGCTCCTCCGTCCATGGGATTTTCCAGGTAAAAATACTGGAGTGGGATGCCATTAGTATACAATATTTATCTTTCTCTTTCTGACTTACTTCACTCTGTACAATAGGCTCTAGTCTTATCCAACTCATTAGAACTGACTCATGTGCATTCCGTTTTATGTCTGAGTAATATTCCATTGTGTATATGTACCACCGCTTCTTTATCCAGTCATCGATAGACATCTAGGTTGCTTCCGTGTTCTAGTTATTGCAAATGGTTCTGCAATAAACAATTGGACACACGTGTTGTTTTCAATTTTTATTTCCTCAGGTTATATGCCTAGGTGTGGGGTTGCTGGGTCATATGGTGGTTTTATTCTTAGTTTTTTTTTTTTTAACTTTACAATATTGTATTGGTTTTGCATTATATCAACATGAATCCACCACAGGTATACACGTGTTCCCCATCCTGAACCCTCCTCCCTCCTTCCTCCCTGTACCATCCCTCTGGGTCATCCCAGTGCACCAGCCCCCAAGCATCCAATATCGCGCATTGAACCTGGACTGGCGACTTGTTTCATATATGATGTTATACATGTTGCAATGCCATTCTCCCAAATCATCCCACCCTCTCCCTCTCCCACAGAGTCCAAAAGACTGTTCTATACATCAGTGTCTCTTTTGCTGTTTCGTATACAGAGTTATTGTTACCATCTTTCTAAATTCCATATATATGCGTTAGTATACTGTATTGGTGTTTTTCTTTCTGGCTTACTTTACTCTGTATAATAGGCTCCAGTTTCACTGTTGGTGGGAATGCAAACTAGTAAAGCCACTATGGAGAACAGTGTGGAGATTCCTTAAAAAACTGGAAATAGAACTGCTTTATGACCCAGCAATCCCACTGCTGGGCATACACACTGAGGAAACCAGAATTGAAAGAGACACTTGTACCCCAATGTTCATTGCAGCACTGTTCATAATAGCCAGGACATGGAAGCAACCTGGATGTCCATCAGCAGATGAATGGATAAGAAAGCTGTGGTACATATACACAATGGAGTATTCTTAGTTTTATAAGGAATCTCCATACCGTCTTCCAGAGTGGCTGTACCAATTTACATTCCCACCAACAGTGCAAGAAGGTTCCCTTTTCTCCACACCCTCTCCAGCATTTATTGTTTGTAGACTTTTTGATGATGGCCATTCTGACCAGTGTGAGGTATCTCATTGTATTTTTGATTTGCATTTCTCTAATAATGAGCAACGTTGAGCATCTTTTCATGTGTTTGTTAGCCATCCATATGTCTTCTTTGAAGAAATGTCTATTTAGTTCTTTTCCCCACTTTTTGACTGAGGTCTTTGTTTTTCTGGTACTGAGTTGTATGAGCTTCTTGTATATTTTAGAGATTAATCCTTTGTCAGTTGTTTCATTTGCTATTATTTTCTCCCATTCTGAGGGTTGTCTTTTCACCTTGCTTTTAGTTTCCTTTGCTGTGCAAAAGCTTTTAAGTTTAATCAGGTCCCACTTGTTTACTTTTCTTTTTATTTCCATTACTCTAGGAGGTGGGTCATAAAGGATGTTGCTGTGATTTATGTCAGAAAGTGTTCTGCCTATGTTTTCCTATAAGAGTTTTATAGTTTCTGTCTTATATTTAGTTCTTTAATCCATTTTGAGTTTATCTTTCTGCATGGTGTTACGAAATGTTCTAATTTCATTCTTTTACATGTAGCTGTCCAGTTTTCCCAGCACCACTTATTGAAGAGGCTGTCTTTGCCACATTGTATATTCTTGCCTCCCTCATCAAAACTAAGGTACCCATAGGTGCATGGGTTTATTTCTGGGCTTTCTATTTTGTTCTGTTTGTCTATATTTCTGTTTTTGTGCCAGAACCATGCTGTCTGGATGACTGTAGCTTTGTAGTATAATCTGAAGTCAGGAAGGTGGATTCCTCCAGCTCCATTCTTCTTTCTCAAGACTGCTTTGGCTATTAAGGGTCTTTTGTGTTTCCATATGAATTGTGAAATTCTTTTGTTCTAGTTCTGTGAAAAATGCCATTGGTAATTTGATAAGGATCACGTTGAATCTGTAGATTGCATTTTCACAATATTGATTCTTCCTACTCAGGAACAAGGAATATCTCTCCATCTGTTTATGTCATTTTTTATCTCTTTCATCAGTGTCTTATAATTTTCTGTGTACAGTTCTTTTGTCTCCTTAGGTAAGTCTATTCCTAGATATTTTATTCTTTTTTTTAAAAAATGTTTTTTTTTTTAAACTGAAGAATAATTGCTTTACAGAATTTCGTTGTTATCTGTCAAACCTCAACATGAATCAGCCATAGGTATACAAGTATCGCATCACTTTTGAACTTCCCTCTCATCTCCCTCCCCACCCCCGCCCCTGTAGGTTGATATAGAGCCCCTGTTTGAGTTTCCTGAGACACACAGCAAATTCCCATTGGCTAATAGATATTTTATTCTTTTTGTTGCAATGGTGAATGGGATTGATTTCTTAATTTCTCTTTCTAATTTTTCATTGTTAGTATATAGAAATGCAAGTGATTTATGTGTATTGATTTTTGTACCCTGCAACTTTGCTAAATTCACTGATTAGTTCTAGTAATTTTCTGATAGTGTCTTTAGGGTTTTCTATGTACAGTATCATGTCATCTGCAAACAGTGAGAGCTTTACTTCTTTTATGATCTGGATTCCTTTTATTTCTTTTTCTTCTCTGATTGATGAAGCTAGGACTTCCAAAACTATGTTGAATAATAGTGGTGAAAGTGGACACCCTTGTCTTTTTCCTGATCTTAGGGGAAATGCTTTCAGTTTTTCACCATTGAGAATAATGTTTGCTGTAGGCTTATCATATATGACCTTTACTATATTGAGGCTAGTTCCTCCTATGCCCATTTATTGAAGATTTTTAATCATAAATGGGTGCTGAATTTTGTCAAAGAATTTTTCTGCATCTGTTGAGATTATCATATGTTTTTTTCTTTCAATTAGTTAATATGGTGTGTCACATTGATTGATTTGCATATATTGAAGAATCCTTGCATCTCTGGAATAAACCCAACTTAATCATGGTGTATGAGCTTTCTAATGTGTTGTTGAATTCTGTTTGCTAAAATTTTGTTGAGGGTTTTTGCATCTATGTTCATCAGTGATATTGGCCTGTAGTTTTGTTTGTGTGTTGCCTTTGTCTGCTTTTGCTATCTGGGTGATGGTGGCCTCATACAATGAGTTTGGAAGTGTTCCTTCCTCTGTGATTTTTGGAAAAAGTTTCAGAAGGATAGGCACTAGCTCTTCTCTAAATGTTTGATTGAATTCTCCTGTGAATCCATCTGGTCCCACGATTTTGTTTTTTGGGAGATTTTTGATCACAGCTTCAATTTCAGTGCTTGTAATTGGGTTGTTCATCATTTCTATTTCTTCCTGATTCAGTTTTGGAAAATAGAACTTTAGAATCTGTCCATTTCTTCCAGGTTATCCATTTTATTGCCATATAGTTATTCATAATAGTCTCTTATAATCCTTTGTATTTTTGCATTGCCTGTTGTAGCCCCTACTTTTTCATTTCTAAATTTGTTGATTTGGTTCTTCTCTCTTTTTTCTTGATGAGTCTGGCTAAAGGTTTGTCAATTTTGTTTATCTTCTCAAAGAACCAGCTTTTAGTTTTGTTAATCTTTACTATTGTTTCTTTAATTTCTTTTTCATATATTTCTGCTCTTATCTTCATGATTTCTTTCCTTTTGCTAATTTTTTTTTTTGATGATTTTATTGTTTCTTGAGGTAGGATTGTATTACTTTAAACTTCCGTCTTAGGACTGTTTTGCTGCATCCCATAGGTTTTGAGTTGTTGTGTTTTCATTGTCATTTGTTTCTAGAAATTTTTAATTTTCCCTTTTTATTTATTCAGTAACCTGTTGGTTATTTATAAATGTACTGTTTAATCCTCATGTATTCATATTTTTTACATTTTTTTTCTTGTAATTGATATCTAGTCTCATAGCATTGTCCTCAGAAAAGATGCTTGACACGATTTCAATTTTCTTAAATTTACTAAGGTTTGATTTGTGATCCAAGATGTGGTCTATCCTGGAGAATGATCCATGTGCATTTGAGAAGAAGGTGTATTCTTCTGCATTTGGATGGAATTTCCTGAAGATATCAATGAGATCCATCTCATCTAATGTATCATTTTAAGACTTGTGTTTCCTTATTAATTTTCTGTTTTGATGATCTGTCCATTGGTATTAGTGGGGTGTTAAAGTCTTCTACTATTATTGTATTACTGTCAGTTTCTCCTTTCATGTCTGTTAGTGTTTGTCTTACGTATTAAGGTGCTCCTATGTTGGATGCAGTGATATTTGCAATTGTTTTTTCATCCTCTTGGATTTCTCTCTTGATCATTATGTACTGTCCTTCCCTATCTCTTGTAAAGTTCTTTATTTTAAGGTCTATTTTGTCTGTTATGAGGATTATTACTCCAGCTTTCTTTTGCTTTCCATTTCCATGGGATATATTTTTCCATCCTCTCACTTTCAGTCTATATGTGTCTTTAGGTTTGGAGTGGGTTTCTTGTAGACAGCATATACACGGGTCTTGTTTTTGTATCCATTCAGCCAGTTTGTGTCTTTTGGTTGGATCATTTAATCCATTTACATTTAAAGTTCTTTTGATATATACGTTCCTATTTCTATTTTCTTAATTGTTTGGGGATTCATTTTGTAGATTTTTACTTCCTTCGTATTTCTAGACTGTATAAGTCCCTTTAACATTTATTGTAAAGCTGGTTTGGTGGTACTGAATTCTCTTAACTTTTGCTTGTCTGAAAAGCTTTTGATTTCTCCATCAATTTTGAATGAGAATCTTGCTGGGTAGAGTAATGTTGGTTATAGACTTTTCCTTTTCAGTACTTTAAATATATCTTGCCATTGCTTTCTGGCCTGCAGAGTTTCTGCTGAAAGATCAGCTGTTAAATGTATGGGGTTTCCCTTGTATGTTACTTGTTGCTTTTTCCTTGCTGCTTTTAATATTTTTCTTTGTTTAGTCTTTGTTAGTTTGATTAGTATGTGTCTTGGTGTGTTCCTCCTTTGGTTTATCCTTTATGGGACTCTTTGCCTGTTGGACTCGATTGACTATTACCTTTCCAAGGCAGAGGAAATTGTTTTCTAAAATCTCTTCAAAATTTTTCTCATGCCCTTTCTTTTTCTCTTATTCTTCTGGGACCCCTATAATTCGAATGTTGCTGTGTTGATATTGTCCCAGATGTCTCTGAGTCTATCCTCAGTTCTTTTGATTTTTTTTTTTTTTTTACGTTGTTCTGCTCTTTAGAAGTTATTTCCACCATTGATTTATTCTTCAGCTTCAGATATTCTGCCATTCAGTTCAGTTCAGTCGCTCAGTCATGTCCGAGTCTTTGCGACCCCATGAACTGCAGCGCACCAGGCCTCCCTGTCCATCACCAACTCCTAGAGTCCACCCAAACCCATGTCCATCTAGTCAGTGATGCCATCGAACCATCCCATCCTCTGTCATCCCCTTCTCCTCCTGCCCTCAATCTTTCCCAGCATCAGGGTCTTTTCCAATGAGTCAGCTCTTCGCATCAGGTGGCCTTTTAATTTCAGTAATTGTGTTGTTTGTCTCTGTATGTTTATTCTTTAATTCTTCTAGGTCTTTGTTAACTGATTCTTGCATTTCCCCATTTTGTTTTCAAAGTTTTTTGATCTTTTTTTTTTTTACTATAATCGTTCTGAATTCTTTTTCAGGTCGTTTGCCTATCTCCTCTTCATTTATTTGGATTTCTGTGTATCTAGTTTGTTCCTTCATTTGTGCAGTATTTCTCTGCCTTTTCATTTTTTTAAAAACTTATTGTGTTTGAAGTCTCCTTTTCCCAGGCTTCAAGGTTGAATTCTTTCTTCCTTTTGGTTTCTGCCCCACTAAGGTTGGTGCAGTAGTTTGTCTAAGCTTTGTATAGTGTGGAATTTATGCTGAGTTTTTTTTTCCTCTGATGGCCAAGCTGAGTGAGTTGGTAATCCTGTCTGTTGATGATTGAGTTTGTATATTTGTTTTGTTTGTTGTTTGGATGAGTCGTCCTGCACAGGGTGCTACTGGTAGTTGGGTGATGCCAGGTCTTGTTTTGAAGTGGTTTCCTTTGTGGGAGTTTTCACTATTTGATACTCCCTAGTGTTAGTTCTCTGGTTGTCTAGGGTCTTGGAGTCATTGCTCCCACTCCAAAGGCTCAGGGCTTGATCTCAAGTTTTGTGTGGTTCTATTGATCTGATCTGATATATTCTTTTCCACTGGTCAGGTACTGCTGTCTGCTCGCAGCTGGGGTTATGCATGCACTTCTTTGTCTGAAGGTGTATTCCTGATGTATCCATGGAGAGAGAGGTACTCCACATCCACCTAAATCCTCCCCCATCTTGTTCTCCTATTTGTAGACTTTTTGATGATAGCCATTCTGATGATGAGGTGATGTTATGGCTTTGATTAGCATTTCCCTGATGATTAGCAACATTGACCATCTTTTCTTGTGCTTGTTGGCAATCTATATGTCTTCTTTTGAAAAATGTCTATTACAGTCATCTGTCCATTTTTTTTTTTTTTTTTTTGGTTAGCTTTTATTTATTTATTTATTTTTGTGTGTTGTAACTGGCATTTTTAACAGTCATTATCTATTAGAGATGTATTCTGGAGTATTTACAGGTGAATGATATGATGTCTTGGATTTTGGTTTAAGATTTTCCAGATTTAGGCAAGGAGGGTGCATGAAATAAGATGGACAAAATGTTTACAATCACTGAAACTTGGTAATGATATATGGGGGTTCATTATACTATCTCTCTACTTTTGTGTATGCTGATATTTTTTTTTTTGTCTCTGCTGTGCTTTCTTTTTTTTTTTTTTTTTGCACATTTTTAATTTTTAATGTCAAGCTTAAAGAAAAGTTCCAAAAATAATACAAATAATATCCATATAACCTCTGCCCAGATTTTTCACTTGTTCTTATCATTTCACCCCATTTCTTTATTATTTGTCTGCTCCCCACCCAAAAAGTTTTTTTCTAAACTCTTGGAAGGCCTGCTGCAGATATCATGGTTTTTATTCCCATGAAGTATCCCACATACTTCAGTACATATTTCTGAATTTCCTAAGAATAGGGATATTCGGTTAATAACTGTAATAGTACAGTTGTCAGCTTCAGTAATTTAACATGGATAAAATACTTTTATTAAATCTACTGTCTGTATTCTAATACTGTTAACTGACCCTCAGTGTCCTTTTAGCACTTTTTCCTTCTAGTACAAGATCTAGTCCAGGATCAGATATTGCATTTCATTGTCATGTTGATAAAGTCTCTTTTAATCTGGAACACTTTTACAGCCTTTCTTTGTTTTTTTATGATATTGTCATTGTTAAAGAATACTGCCCCTACTTTTTTTTTTTTTTTTTTTTTTTTTTTGACAGCTTTAATTTTTCAGCACTTTTTTTTTTTTTTTTATTTGATAAATTTAACGCCTTTTATTGCCATACCTCATTTTACTGTGCTTTGCTTTAGTGAGCTTTATAGATACATGTTTTTTTTTTTTTTTTTTCCCTTGTTAATTTTCTGTTTAGTTGATCTATCCATAAGTGTGAGTGGGGTATTAAAGTCTCCCACTATTATTGTGTTATTGTTAATTTCTCCTTTCATACTTGTTAGGATTTGTCTTACATACTGCGGTGCTCCCATGTTGGGTGGATATATATTTATAATTGTTATATCTTCTTCTTGGATTGATCCTTTGATCATTATGTAGTGACCTTCTTTGTCTCTTTTCACAGCCTTTGTTTTAAAGTCTAATTTATCTGATACTGAGTATTGTGACTCCTGCTTTCTTTTGGTCCCAATTTGCATGGAAAATCTTTTTCCAGCCCTTCACTTTCAGTCTGTATGTGTCTCCTGTTTTGAGGTGGGTCTCTTGTAGACAGCATATGTAGGGGTCTTGTTTTTGTATCCATTCAGCCAGTCTTTGTCTTTTTGGTTGGGGCATTCAACCCATTTACGTTTAAGGTAATTACTAATAAGTATGATCCCGTTGCCATTTACTTTATTGTTTTGGGTTTGAGTTTATACACCATTTTTGTGTTTCCTGACTAGAGAATATCTTTTAGTATTTGTTGGAGAGCTGGTTTGGTGGTGCTGAATTCTCTCAGCTTTTGCTTGTCTGAAAGCTTTTGATTTCTCCTTCATACTTGAATGAGATCCTTGCTGGGTACAATAATCTGGGCTGTAGGTTATTTTCTTTCATCATTTTAAGTATGTCTTGCCATTTCCTCCTGGCTTGAAGAGTTTCTATTGAAAGATCAGCTGTTATCCTTATGGGAATTCTCTTGTGTGTTATTTGTTGTTTTTCCCTTGCTGCTTTTAATATTTGTTCTTTGTGTTTGATCTTTGTTAATTTGATTAATATGTGTCTTGGGGTGTTTCTCCTTGGGTTTATCCTGTTTGGGACTCTCTGGGTTTCTTGGACTTGGGTGATTATTTCCTTCCCCATTTTAGGAAGTTTTCCACTATTATCTCCTCAAGTATTTTCTCATGGTCTTTCTTTTTGTCTTCTTCTTCTGGAACCCCTATGATTCAATGTTGTAGCGTTTAATATTGTCCTGGAGGTCTCTGAGATTATCCTCATTTCTTTTAATTCGTTTTTCTTTTATCCTCTCTGATTCATTTATTTCTACCATTCTATCTTCTAATTCACTAATCCTATCTTCTGCCTCTGTTATTCTACTATTTGTTGGCTCCAGAGTGTTTTTAATTTCATTTATTGCATTATTCATTATATACTGACTCTTTTTTTATTTCTTCTAGGTCCTTGTTAAACCTTTCTTGCATCTTCTCAATCCTTGTCTCCAGGCTATTTATCTGTGATTCCATTTTAATTTCAAGATTTTGGATCAATTTCACTATCATTATTTGGAATTCTTTATCAGGTAGATTCCCTATCTCTTCCTCTTTTTGTTTGGTTTGGTGGGCATTTATCCTGTTCCTTTATCTGCTGGGTATTCCTCTGTCTCTTCATCTTGTTTAAATTGCTGAGTTTGGGAGTCCTTTCTGTATTCTGGCAGTTTGTGGAGTTCTCTTATATTGTGGCGTTTTCCTCGCTGTGTGTGGGTATGTAGAGGTGGCTTGTCAAGGTTTCCTGGTTAGGGAAGCTTGTGTCGGTGTTCTGGTGGGTGGAGCTGTATTTCTTCTCTTTGTTCAGTCGCGCTATGGGGGAGGGAGGGAGGGATGCTGCAAACAAATGACACTGGCGCGCGCCGCAGTGCTTCAGCCACACTGGGTCTGCCCGCTCACGGCGCGTGTAGCCTCCCTGCCCACACTGCTCAGGCTCTAGGTTGTTCTGCGGGAACAATCCGAGGCTGGGCCTGGGTTGCATGCACCTCCCAGGTCCAAGCCGCTCAGGTTCAGGCACTCAGGTAGTCCTCAGAGGCGCAGACTCAGTTGGGGCTGCGTTTTGTGCTCCTCCCAGGTCCGAGCAGCTCAGGTGATGAGGTGTTTGGCGGCGCCAATGCTGCTGCGACTTATCGCCTCCCGCCACTTGGTTATCTGGGTGTAAAACCGCACACCTTCTCAGGCAGATGTTGACCGTCCAGACCCCAATAAGTTTTAGTTAGCAAAGAAGCCAGTTTTATAGATAATGTCTCTCTGGGGCTGCGATTGCCGCTTCCGGCTCTGGCTGCCTGTCACCGGAGGGGGAAGGTCTGCTGCCGCTACCTCTGTTTAGTCCTTTGTTCCGCGGCGCTGGTTGGCGGTGTCTTAGGTTAGGCTGGCTTTTTCGCATGGTAGATATCCCACAGTCTGGTTTGCTAGCCCAAATTATTTCGCTCAGATAGTGCTCAGGTATTCAGGCCAGATTCTTACTCTCAGCGATGCAGCCCAAGGCCCGCGCCTCCCCTGCCCAGCCCCTGCTTGCTAATGGCAGATGCAGGCGTCTGCGCTGCTTTCTCCGCTGGAGGAGTTATCGTAGGGCTCGCAATCTGTAGTTTTAATTGTTTATTTATTTTTTTCTCCTGTTATGTTGTCCTCTGTGCTTCCAAAGCTCGCACGGATTCGCAGTGAGAAGGTTTCCTGGTGTTTGGAAACTCTCTCTTTTTAAGACTCCTTCCCGGACGGAACTCCGTCCCTCCCTCTTTTGTCTCTTTTTATTGTCTTTAATATTTTTTCCTGATGTCCTTTCCGGCATTCAGGAGTTGGGAATTTACTCGACGTTTAAATGCTCTTTTGATGAATTTGTGGGGAGAAAGTGCCTGATGTCCATCTTGGCGCCTTCCCTCATCTGTCCATTTTTTAATCAGGTTGCTGTTTTTTTTTTTTTTCTTTCCTTACTTATCAATAGATTTATTTTTTAATGCTCTTTTAATTTGATGAATTTGTATTGTGATGGAGAACAGCAACAGGTATAAATGTTTCATCCTGAATCCCTTTCCCACCTCTCTCCCCACCTTAGTCCTCTGGGTTGTCCCATAGCACTGGCTTTGGTGCCTTGCTTCATGCATCAAACTTGCTCTGGTCATCTACATTACATATGGTAATGTCCATGTTTCAATCCTATTCTCATTTTTTATCCAACCATGTATTTTTTCAAATCATCCCATGCATCAAACTTGCTCTGGTCATCCCACTGGTAATGTCCAAATCAATCCTATTCTCTCAAATCATCCCACCCTCGCCTTCTCCCACTGAGTCTAAATGTGTGTTCTTAACATTTATGACTCCTTTGCTGCCATGCTGTCAGTGTGTGTGTGTATGTGTATGTGTGTGTTAGTTGCTCAGTCATGTCTGACTCTTTTTGGCCCAGTGAGGTGTAACCTACCAGTCTCCTCCATCTATGGGATTTTCTAGGACTGTTGGTACAGTCTTTCTAAATTTCATATTTATGCATTAATATACAATACTGGTATTTCTCTTTCTGACTTACTTCACTCTATATAATAAGCTCGAGTTTCATCCACCTCATTGGAGCAGATTCATATGTTTTCTTTTCATAGCTAAGTAATATTCCATTTTTTATATGTACCAAGGTTTCCTTATCCATTCGTCTGCTGAAGGACATTTGGGTTGATTCCACATCCTAGCTATTGTAAACTGTGCTGAAATAAACACTGGGGTACATGTGTCTCATTTCTGGTTTCCTCGAGGTATATGCCCAGCAGTGGGATTGCTGGTCATATGGCAGTTTTATCACAAGTTTTTAAAGGAATCTCCACACTGTTCTCCATAGTGGCTGTACGAGTTTGCATTCTCACCAACAGTGTAAGGGGGTTCCCTTTTCTTCACACTCTCTCCAGCATTTATTGTTTGTAGACTTTTTGATTATGGCCATTCTGAAGAGCATGAGGTGATACCTCATTGTTGTTTTGATTTGCAGTTCTCTAATAATGCAAAAATAGGAAGTCAAGAAACACCTGTAGTAACAGGCAAATTTGGCCTTGGAATATGGAATGAAGCAGGGCAAAGACTAACAGAGTTTTGCCAAGACAATTCACTGATCATAGCAAACACCCTCTTCCAACAACACAAGAGAAGACTCTACACATGGACATCACTAGATTGTCAACAATGAAATAAGATTATATTCTTTGCAGCCGAAGATGGAGAAGCTCTATAAAGTCAACAAAAACAAGACCAGGAGCTGACTGTGGCTCAGATCATGAACTCCTTATTGCCAAATTTAGACTTAAATTGAAGAAAATAGGGAAAACCCCTAGACCATTCAGGTAGACCTAAATCAAATCCCTTATGATTATACAGTGGAAGTGAGAAATAGATTTAAGGGACTAGATCTGATAGAGTGCCTGATGAACTATGGACAGAGGTTCATGACATTGTACAGGACACAGGAATCAAGACCATCCCCATTGAAAACAAAGGCAAAAAAGCAAAACGTGAAATGTGATACAAATGTATCCATGTAGATACAAATGTAGGATTTCCTCATAATTTTTAATGGCTGAATAATATTACATTGTTATTTATACCACAACTTCTTGTTCATTCATCCATCAATGGACACTTAGGTTGTTTCCATGTAATGGCTATTGTAAATATGCTGTTATTAACAAGGGGGTGCATGTATCTTTTTGAGTTAGTGCTTACATTTCCTTTGGATATATATTCACAGAAGTGGAGCTGCTAGATCATATGGTAGTTCTTTTTAGTTTTGAGAATCCCTCACAGTGTTTTCCATACCGGCTTTATCAATTTATAAATCCCCAAAATAGTGCACAAGGGTCCTCTTTCTTTATTTCCACATGGCCAGTTATTTCCTGTCTTTCTGAGAATAAAAACTCAAAGAGGTGTGAGGTGATATCTCATGCTTTTGATGTGCATTTCTTTGATGATTAGTGATGTTGAGCATCTCTTCATGTATGTTTTGACCATATATATGTCTTCTTTAGAAAAATGTATATTCAGATCCTCTGCCTATTTTGTAAACAGATTGGTTTTGGAGTTTGTTTTTTTGTTGTTGTTGTTGCTGTTGTTTTCCTGTGGGTTTTTTTTTTTTTTTTTTGCTATTGAGTTGTATGAGTTCTTTAGATATTTTGATTATTAGCCCTTTATCAGATATATGGTTTGCAAGTATTTTTCCTATTTGATGGGATATCTTTTCACTTTGTTTATTGTTTCTTTTGCTGTACAGAAGATTTTTAGCATTTTATATTCTTACTTCTTAATTTTTTATTCTATTGCTTGTGCTTTAGATGTCAGATCCAAAAAATCATTGCCAAGACCCATGTCAAGTTGCTTATTCCCTATAATTTTTTAGAAGTTTTATGATTTGAGGTCCTATATTTAAGTCTTTAATGCATTCTAATTTAGTTTTTGTGAGTAATGTAATATAGGGCTTCAGTTCAGTTCCGTTCAGTCGCTCAGTCGTGTCCGACTCTTTGCGACCCCATGAATCACAGCACGCCAGGCTTCCCTGTCCATCACCAACTCCCGGAGTTCACTCAGACTCACGTCCATCAAGTCAGTGATGCCATGCAGCCATATCATCCTCTGTCGTCCCCTTCTCCTCCTGCCCCCAATCCCTCCCAGCATCAGAGTCTTTTCCAATGAGTCAACTCTTCGCATGAGGTGGCCAAAGTACTGGAGTTTCAGCTTTAGCATCATTCCTTCCAAGAAATCCCAGGGCTGATCTCCTTCAGAATGGACTGGTTGGATCTCCTTGTAGTCCAAGGGACTCAGGAGTCTTCTCCAACACCACAGTTCAGATCCAAAAATTCATTGCCAAGACCCATGTCAAGTTGTTTATTCCCTATATTTTTTAGAAGTTTTATGATTTGAGGTCCTGTATTTAAGTCTTTAATGCATTCTAACTTAGTTTTTGTGAGTAATGTAATATACTTGGCGCTCAGCTTTCTTCACAGTCCAACTCTCACATCCATACATGACCACTAGAAAAACCATAGCCTTGACTAGATGGACCTTTGTTGGCAAAGTAATGTCTCTGCTTTTCAATATGCTATCTAGGTTGGTCATAACTTTTCTTCCAAGGAGTAAGCATTTTTTAATTTCATGGCTGCAGTCACCATCTGCAGTGATTTTGGAGCCCCCCAAAATAAAGTCTGACACTGTTTCCACTGTTTCCCCACCTATTTCCCATGAAGTGATGGGACCAGATGCCATGATCCTCGTTTTCTGAATGTTGAGTTTTAAGCCAACTGTTTCACTCTTCTACCTTCATCAAGAGGCTTTTCATTTCCTCTTCACTTTCTGCCATAAGGGTGGTGTCATCTGCATATCTGAGGTTATTGATATTTCTCCCGGCAATCTTGATTCCAGCTTGTGCTTCTTCCAGCCCAGAATTTCTCATGATGCACTCTACATATAAGTGAAATAAGCAGGGTGACAATATACAGCCTTGACATACTCCTTTTCCTATTTGGAACCAGTCTGTTGTTCCATGTCCAGTTCTAACTGTTGCTTCATGACCTGCATACAAATTTCTCAAGAGGCAGGTCAGGTGGTCTGGTATTCCCATCTCTTTCAGAATTTCCCACAGTTTATTGTGATCCACACAGTCAAAGGCTTTGGCATAGTCAGTAAAGCAGAAATAGATGTTTTTCTGGAACTCTCTTGATTTTTTGATGATCCAGCTGATGTTGGCAATTTGGTCTCTGGTTCCTCTGCCTTTTCTAAAACCAGCTTGAACAACTGGAAGGTTTACGTATTGCTGAAGCCTGGCTTGGAGAATTTTGAGCATTCCTTTACTAGCTTGTGAGATGAGTGCAATTGTGCGGTAGTTTGAGCATTCTTTGGCATTGCCTTTCTTTGGGATTGGAGTGAAAACTGACCTTTTCCAGTCCTGTGGCCACTGCTGAGTTTTCCAAATTTGCTGGCATATTGAGCGCAGCACTTTCACAGCATCATCTTTCAGGATTTGAAATAGCTCAACTGGAATTCCATCACCTCCACTAGCTTTGTTCGTAGTGATGATTTCTAAGGCCCACTTGACTTCACATTCCAGAATGTCTGTCTCTAGGTCAGTGATCACACCATCATGATTATCTGGGTTATGAAGATATTTTTTGTACAGTTCTTCTGTGTATTCTTGCCACCTCATCTTAATATCTTCTGCTTCTGTTAGGTCCATACCATTTCTGTCCTTTATTGAGCCCATCTTTGCATGAAATGTTCCTTTGGTATCTCTAATTTTCTTGAAGAGATCTGTAGTCTTTCCCATTCTGTTGTTTTCCTCTATTTCTTTGCATTGATCGCTGAGGAAGGCTTTCTTATCTCTTCTTGCTATTCTTTGGAACTCTGCATTCAGATGTTTATATCTTTCCTTTTCTCCTTTGCTTTTCGCTTCTCTTCTTTTCACAGCTATTTGCAAGGCCTCTCCAGGCAGCCATTTTGCTTTTTTGCATTTCTTTTCCATGGGGATGGTCTTGATCCCTGTCTCCTGTACCATGTCACGAACCTCAGTCCATAGTTCATCAGGCTCTCTATCTATCAGATCTAGGCCCTTAAATCTATTTCTCACTTCCACTGTAGGCAATATAGGGCTTACTTTCATTCTTTTCTATGTAAATATCCAATTTTACCATTTATTAAAGAGCATGTCTATTTCCCATTGAGTAATCTTGGCTATATTGTCAAACATTAGTTGACAGTATGGTTTTCTTAAAGTTATCTCAATTTTGTTCCCTTGGTCAATTTGTTTTTATGCCAGTACCATACTGTTTTGATTACGATAGCTTTATTGTACAGCTTGAAATCAGGAAGTGCTATGCCTCCTACTTTATTCTTCTTTCTCAGACTTGCTTTGGTTGTTTGAAGTCTTTTGTGATTTCCTATAAATTTTAGGGGGCTTCCCAGGTGACTCGGTGGTAAAGAATCCACCTCCCAATGCAGGAGATGCAGTTTTGATCCCTGGATTGGGATGATGCCCTGGAGAAGGAAATGGCAGCCCACTCCTGTATTCTTGCCTGGGAAATCCCATGCACAGAGGAGCCTAGCAAGCTACAGCCCAAGGGATTGCAAAAGAGTTTGGCACGACTTACCAACTAAACAGCAACAATAAATTTTCGATCTAGAATTGTTAATTTCATCTTCAGTTCATTGACTGTTTAGTGTATTTTCATCTAGCTTTCCTCCTGTTGTTGATTTTTAGTTTCAAACCATCTGGACAGAAAAGTTACTTGACATAATTTCAGTCTTTTATATATGCTGAGACTTGTTTTGCTACCTAACATTTGCTACTTAACTATTCAGTGTGTGCTTGAGAATAGCGTGTTTTCTTCTGCTGTTGGGTGGAATATTCTGTGTATATCTGTTAAGTCCACTTTGTCTAAAGTATATTTTAAGTCTGATGTTTCCTTATTAATTTTTTTCTGGATTATTTATTCATCATTAAAAGTGAGGACATGAAGTCCCTTATTATTGTTTTGTTGCCTATTACTCTCTTTTGATCTGTTAGTATATGCTTTATATATTAAGTGTACTCATATTAGGTACATATATATTTACAATTGTTATATTTTTGATGAATTAATCACTTTATCATTATATAAATGACCATCTTTGTCTTTGTTACAGTTTTTGACTTAAAGTTAACTTTGTCTGATATAAGAGTAGGTATCCCTACTCTCCATTTATTTTCATTTTCATGGCATATCTTTTTTTTCCCAATCCCTTCAATTTTAGCCTATATGTGTCTTATAAGTTTACATGAGTCTCCTGTAGGCAGCATATAGCTAGGACTTCTCTTTTTATCCATTCAACTACTTTGTGCCTTTTGAATAGGAACATTAATCCATTTACATTTAAAGTAATTATGATAAGTAAGGACCTGCTATTGTCTTCTTGATAATTGTTTTCTGGCTGTTTTGTAGAATCTTTGTTCCTCTGTTCTTCTCTTGTTGTCCTTTTTTGTGAGTTGATAATTTTCTATAGTGGTAAACTTTGATTTTCTTTTTTGTATATCTATACATTTTTGTTTTGTGGTTATCCTAGGGTATAGTTGAAACATCTTATAGATATAAAGGTATATTTTAAGTTGATAATAATTTAACTTTGATCACATACAGAAACTTTATGCTTTCTCCACCCTACACTTTTTTATGGCTTTTATATCACACTTTATATCATTTTATATTGTTTATCTGTTAACAAATTATTGTAGCTCTAGCTGTTTTTAGTACCTTTGTCCTTCAATATCTACACTAAATTCAAGTGGTTAACACGCCATGATATTACAGTACTTGAGTATTCTTAATCTGACCATATACTTGCCTTTATCAGTGTGTTATTTATTTTCATGCACTATTTAACATCCTTTTATTTCAGCTTGAACAAATCCCTTCAGCATTTTTTGTGTGACAGGTCTAGTGCTGATGAACTTCCTCAGCTTTTTGTTTGTTTGGGAAAAGTTTTCATCTTGCCTTTGTTTCTGATGGACAACTTTCCTGGGTGAAATATTCTTGGTTTGCAGTTTCCTTCTTTCTGTACTTTGCATATATCATTCCATTTCCCCTTGGCCTATAAGGTATCTGCTGACAAATCCATTGATAACATTATGGGGTTTACATTGTATGATAAAGACATTTTTTAAAATCTTGCTGCCTTACAAGTTTCTCTTTGATTTTAGACAGTCTTATTATAATTTGTCTTGAAGAAGATCATTTTAGATTAAAGTTGGTGGGGGTGATCTATTAGTTTTATGAACTTTGATGTCCTAATCTTTGCCAAGGTTGGAAAGTTCTTAGCCACTATCTCTTTAAATAAACTTTCTACTTGTTACTCCCTCTTTTCTCCTTCTGGTACTTCAATAATATACCCATTGTTTCCTATATGATGTCCCATAAAACCCACAGGCTTTCTCACACCTTTTCATTCTTTTTGTCCGTTTTGTTCCTCTGACTCGATAATTTCAAATGATGTCTTCAAAGTGAATGATTCTTTTTTGATTGTCTTCTATTTAAACTCTCTATTGAATCCTTCGGTTTAATCATTGTATTCTTTAGCTCTAAAATTTCCTTTTTTTATTACTATTTTCTACTTCTTTATTGGACTTATTTTGTTCTTGTATTGTTTTGCTGATATGGTCAAATTGTTAACTTGTGTTCTCTGAACATCTTTAAACAATTATTTTGAAGTCTTTGCCAGGAAAATTCTGTATCTCCATTTTTTGGGTGTGTACTGGAGATTTACTATATTCATTTGGTAGAATCATGCTTCCCTGATTTTTTATGGTACCTATAGTTTTGTGTATGTCTCTTCATTTGAAGAAGCAGTCACTTCTAGACGTTATGGACTGATCTTGGTAACAGAAGTCTTATCTATGGGTGGGGGCATGATGGAGTGTACTGTGATCCAGGGTCTAGTGGTACAGGGCATCAAGTGCAGAAATGTTTGGTGGCACCAAGAGGATGGGGTAGTTCATTGAAGCCATTGAGGTCCACAATATCCACAACTGCATGGTCCTTGGCAAACATTATGGGGGGGGGGGGAGACACTGAAACTGCAAGGGTTATTGGGATAATCAGTAGCATCTCCAGGTCCAGCAAGTAGGGATTGGAGCAAGCAGCTGTAGTGGTCAAACCAATGATATGTGCACACAGCACAAGGGACAATGTAGTAGTAGGTGCTGGTTGAAAACATATAGTAGTGGTAGCCAACACAGGCAGGAACTGCAGGGCCAACTGCAGTTACACTGGCTGTTTTGGGGACCCTGTCTGTCAGCATGCACTACTATGGCTGCTGGGTCTCACAATGGAGCATGTAAGTAGAGGCCAGTGATAGGGTTTGAGCTGGGCAGGTGCACTTTTGGTAGAGATAGCTGCAGGTGAGTGCAGGCTTCATGTCAGAGACAGAAAATAAGGCCTGATCTTAGCCCACTAGCAGTTGCAGGAGCCCTGGATGTCAGTATGCTCTCCTGTGGCTGCACAGTCCCTCCTGTGGTCAGGTACATCAAAATGGAGATCGGTGGTGGTGTCAGACTGATGATGTGCAATCATGCTACTTGGAAGAACTAGCCCCAGGCGAAAGCATGGTAGTGGGAGTCAGCTACACAAGTGTAGGATGGCATTTGCACTTATGTAGCCTCAAAGGCCTGGGCTGGCTGCTGATGTGGTTTCTGGGCTCTGGTAGGGGTATGAGGGCAGAGAGTGAGCAAGGACTCTGATGGCTGGTGATAGCGAATGCAGATACATGTGAAATGAAAACCAGTAAAATCTGCAGGAGGTCCACAGTGGCTGTACTGTCCATTGGCTTCTTCAGTGTCAAAAGCTGCTGGGTTTACCTACATAGCATATCACTAGGAATGACAATCACTTCTGCTGTATTGCTGCTAATGGTAATGCCTGGTTTTCTTCCTTTTCCCTGGCTGTCTGTGTACATCTCATATTTGATGGTCTTGGTGGAGTGAAACCAAAGTGGGACCTTCATGCAGTGTCCCAAAAGGCTGGAGAAACTGGTTGCTCATTCCACTCTTCTGTTATCTAGTAGGACAACTTTTTCTAGCTTGAGAGTTCTCCTTTGGTGCTGAGCGATTCTTTGTTGTGTGATTATTCTCAAGCTTTATGTTTCATTGTGTTAGTTACGTTTCTTAAATGAACTCCAGAGCTCCCAGATGGCAGGTTTGTTTTTTTTTTTCCATGGGTAGCAGTTTAATTATTTATCATTTATGGGAGATGGGGGCTTGGTTCTCCTACTATGCCATCTTGGTGACATAATTTCTCTATATAGTCCTTTGTGAGTTCAATCTTTTTAGGGTCTTTTGGGTCTCATATATCTGGATGTCTACTGCTCTCTCAATTTTTGGAAAGTCTTCGGTCTTCTTTCCTTTAAATAGATTTTCTATTCCTTTCTTCTATTGTTATCTTGATATCCCATAAATCCTGTAGGCTTTCTTCTCTAATTTTTTTTTCTTTTTATTTATCTAGATAATTTCAAATGACCTGTTTTCAAGTTCATGGATACTTTCTTCTGCTTGATCAAGTTTGCTCTTGAAGCTTTCTATTAAATTTTTCATTTTCTTATATTTTTAAGCTCTAGAATTTCTGTGCTTTTTAAAAAATATTTCTATTTTTTTGACAAACTTATTGTGTTCATGCCTTGTTTTCTAATTTAATTTAGTTGTCTGTTTTGTAGTTCCCTGAACTTCTTTAAGAGAATTATTCTTAATTCTTTGTCAGACAGTTCATAATTTTCCTTTTTTAGAGTCAGTTATTGGAGTTTTAATTAGTTTCCTTTAGTGGTATCATGTTTTCCTGATTCTTCGTGATCTTTGATTCCTTGCATTGGTGTCTGCACATTTGATAACATAGTCTCTTCTTCCAGGCTTTATGGGTTTACTTCAGAAGGAAAATACCTTCATCAGCCAGTTCAGTTTGGGGTACTGGACAGGATAGCTGATTGCACCCACAAGCAGGCAGTTTTTTCTATCAGGTTCTCTAGCTGGGTGAAGCCCATGCTGAGGTCATGGGTTTGAGAATGCCAATTTCTAGGTCCACAGCTGGGTGGACCTGCTTGCTGGGCTCCATATTTAAATGAGACTATTGTGTAGAATCCCTGGTTGGGTAGGGCTGCTGGCTGTGCTACACAAGACCACTAGCTGGACTCAGCAATCACCTCTGGGCAGCTAGGATTTCAAACTGTGTTTCTGAAACTGTAAGGGCAGTGCCACTGGTTGGGCTGTTCAATTGGGCAGAGCTGCAAGCTTGTTTCAGAAATCGCTTATTCTAGTGGGGTCTCAGGCTGTGCTTTCCAGTTGGACATGCCACTGGCTAGACTCTGTGTTTAGACAAAGCAGCAGGCAGGGCTTGGCAAGCAGATAAGGACTTAGGATGTTGGCCTTCTTATGAGGGAGATTGAGGTTAGAAACAACCTAAGTCACCATCTCAATATTGTCACCACATGCAACTGTATATAGAAAATAATGATGAAGTTCTAATTTGAAAAACTTGCCCTCACAGTTAAAAAGTCAGTCTGGACGCTAAAAGTGAGGATATCATTCATAAATAAATGGAAAAATCCAGATTTGAATTTGAGACAGCTTCCTGAAACTGAGCTAGACAGTTCTTACCCATCCCAACTTGTATTGCTTTGCTATGTACACTAAAGATGAGCTTCTTAAATCACTACTCTCCTCACTTATTCCAAGCTAGAGATATTGGAAGCCTTTAATTCTTGACAATTATAAGGATAAAGATGTGACCTGGGAAATGAAGGATGGTGATAGCAAATGTTTTTGATCAAATTTTATTGGTGTTGCTATCATCAGTGATACTCACAAATTTATTCTTCTTAATCTATATAACTTTTGATTGGGAACTAGAAATGTTTGACCCACATGTGCTCCTTTGTGTTTCACGATTCTTTATTCACTATTAATTCCACATGACAATCCTCAGAATCAAAGTAGAAAAGAGGAGCAGAGGGCATGCTATATAAGCTCTTACCCATCTATCTCCTCACTCCTCCCTCAGGTGCAAATACTACAGTAAGACACTTCTGTGGTTGGGGGCAAGAGTGGGCAAGTGAATCTATCTAAAGCAGAAAGCTGGACTTGCACATTAAGTGTTTACAAGACCTCAGGAGATGTTTTGTTTTCTTTAAGACCAAGAGGGGCTTTGTTTTGTTTTCCTTACTTGAAAGTAGGCAAATTATAGTATATGTATCCCTTATCTCTAGTAATCTTGATAAGAAAGTGCAATTTTCTATTAAATGCAAATTTATATATATTTTACTTATTGACCATATTTGTTGTTGTTCAAATATTCTATAATCTTGTTGCTGTATGTTCTCAATGTGTCTATTTCTAAAATCGATGCATCAAGGAGTCCATTACAGTGGTGAATTTTCCAGTTTTACCCAATATTTCCAGCAGTTTTGCTTTATATATTTTAAAATTATGTTGATATATAGGTAAAGTTTGGTCATTATCCTATATTCTTGCTTTAACAGTTTTATCATTATAAAACATACCTATTTGTACTGCTTAATGATCTTTACCACAAATTCCATTTTGCTTAATATTTGAAATGCCAAGCTGGATGAAAATCAAGCTGGAATCAAGGTTGCCAGGAGAAATACCAATAACCTCAGATATGCAGATGACACCACCCTTATGGCAGAAAGTGAGGAAGAACTAAAGAGCCTCTTGATGAAAGTGAAAGAGGAAGGTGAAAAGCTGGCTTAAAACTCAACATTCAAAAAACTAAGATCATGGCATCCAGTTCCATCAATTCAAGGCAAATAATTGGGAAAAAATGAAAATAGTGACAGACTTTATTTTCCTGGGCTCCAAAGTCACTGTGGACGGTGACTGCAGCCATGAAATTAAGATGCTCGCTCCTTGGAAGAAAAGTTATGACAAACCTAGACAGTGTATTAAAAAGCTGAGACATTACTTTGCCAACAAAGGTTCATCTAGTCAAGGCTACGGTTTTCTCATAGTCATGTATGAATGTGAGATTTGGACCATAAAGAAGGCTGAGCAACAAAGAATTGATGCTTTTGAACTGTGATATTGGAGAAGACTCTTGAGAGTCCCTTGGACTGCAAGGAGATCCAACCAGTCCATTCTAAAGGAGATCGGTCCTGGGTGTTCTTTGGAAGGACTGATGCTAAAGCTGAAACTCCAGTACTTTGGCTACCTCAAGCGAAGAGTTGACTCACTGGAAAAGACTCTGATGCTGGGAGGGATTGGGGGCAGGAGGAAAAGAGGACAACAGCGGATGAGATGGCTGGATGGCATCACCGACTAGATGGACGTGAGTATGGGTGAACTCCGGGAGTTGGTGATGGACAGGGAGGCCTGGCGTGCTGCGATTCATGGGGTTGCAAAGAGTCGGACACGACTGAGCGACTGAACTGAACTGAACTGAACTGGTTTGGATATTCTTGTACTTAATTGCTCAGTCATGTCTGACTCTTTGTGACCCCATAGACTGTAGCCCACCAGGCTCCTCTGTCCATGAGGATTCTCCAGTCAAGAATACTGGAGTGTGTTGCCATGTCCTGCTCCAGGGGATCTTCCCAACCCAGAGATCAAACCCAGGTCTCCCACACCGCAGGTGGATTCTTTACCAACTGAGCCGCCAGGGAAGCCCTTGGATATTCTTATTATTCTTTAAATAAGGTTACATATGGAAATTTAATACAATACGATTTTTATAAAAGGGGGCCTTACTGGTTAAAATGAGAACCTTCCTGAACCACTACCACTTGATCCCTCGCACTTCATGGAGCACAGTTTAACAACTGCTGTTCAGTGATTCCCCCAGAGATGTTAATTCTGATCTGATCTTTTAACACATTCCATCATTCCATTCACTTGTTAAAAATTTTCTTATTTTCTCTGATGAAGACTCCCTGCCCTTTAGGAGATCTACCCTTCACTCCAGCCACTTAAATGGCTCAAGAGTAGGCCAGCCATAACCAGTTTATTATCGAGTATTGAGAGGGTTAAGACTGGTTCCCTTATGATCTCTGGTGAGTGACTTTGGCAAAGTCAGGGTTAGTCTACCTAAAAAGCCTCTTTCTCATTTCTTTTCTTTTTCTCCTTCTTGACATGGGGGTTTCTTTAATATTTTTCTTTTGGTGGCAGTATTGCTCCACTAAAATAAAACCATTCCATCCTCCCACCCTTTGCTTTTGAAAAACACCTACAATTGTAGCAAACATTTTATTTGTAAAAGTGATTTGCATCTGAGTCTGAGATTTGTGTCTAAGGTTTCCTGGAACTCATCCCTAATAATTCTCTGCCCAGGTTTTCTTGATTATATAGGAAAGGAAGGTCAAGCAGATCCCATGATCTCCTCTCTGTTTCTTTTCTTCATGTTTCTCTTTTTTTCAATAACTTTTCCATAGCTATAAAATATACACCTCCTTATTGTAGAAAATTTGGAAAATACAGAGAAAATTAAAGAAGAAAATAAATATCCATAATCCCATAAACAAGAGAGAGAACTACTGTTAAAAGTTTGAAACAAGTCTCTCCAGTGTGTTTTCTTTGTACACATTAAACATAATTATGATCATATGGTACATATAATCTAGAATTCTAGTTTTTATCACTTATATATAATAAACATGTTTCCATGCTCTGTAATTTGAAACATTCTTAATTTATCATTCTTAATGGCTGGAATAATCTTTATATGAATGTAGCATATGCTAATTGTTGCTTCTTCTAAGATGTGACAGTTAGGTTGCTTCTAAAATATCACTATTTTAGGACTTCTCTGGTGGCATAGTGGATAAGAAGCCACAACCACTAAGCCCACACTCTAGTGCCCACAAGCTGCAACTACTGAAGCCTGAACACTTACAGCATGTGCTCCACAACAAGAGAAATCACCATAATGAGAGACCCATGCACTGCAACAAAGCATAGTGCCTGCTTTCAACAAGAGAAAGCCTAATCACAGAAACAAAACCCAGCACAGCCAAAAAATAAATAAATAAAATTTTATTTATTTTTTTTTGTGAGTAGATTTCACTTTTATTTATTTATAATATAAATTTATTTATTTTAATTGCAGGCTAATTACTTTACAATATTCTAATTGTTTTTGCCATACACTGACATGAATCAGCCATGGGTGTACTTGCGTTCCCCATCCTATCCCTCTGGGTCATCCCAGTGCACCAGCCCCAAGCATCCTGTATCATGCATCAAAACTGGACTGGCAATCTGTTTCACATATGATAATATACATGTTTCAATGCCATTCTCCCAAATCATCCCACACTCGCTCTCTCCCACAGAGTCCAAAAGACTGCTCTATACATGTGTGTCTCTTTTGCTGTCTCACATATAGGGTTATTGTTACCATCTTTCTAAATTTCTTATATATGCGTTAGTATACTGTATTGGTGTTTTTCTTTCTGGCTTACTTCACTCTGTATAATAGGCTCCAGTTTCATCCACATCATTAGAACTGATTCAAATGTATTCTTTTTAATGGCTGAGTAATACTCCATTGTGTATCTGTACAATGGCTTTCTTATCCATTCAGCTGCCAATGGACATCTAGGTTGCTTCCATGTCCTGGCTATTATAAACAGTGCTGCGATGAACATTGGGGTACACGTGTCTCTTTCAATTCTGGTTTCCTTGGTGTGTATGCCCAGCAGTGGAATTGCTGAGTCATATGGCAATTCTATTTCCAGTTTTTTAAGGAATCTCCACACTGTTCTCCATAGTGGCTGTACTAGTTTGCATTCCCACCAACAGTGTAAGAGCATTCCCTTTTCTCCACACCCTCTCCAGCATTTATTGCTTGTAGACTTTTGGATAGCAGCCATTCTGACTGGCATGAAATGGTACCTCATTGTGGTTTTGATTTGCATTTCTCTGACAATGAGTGATGCTGAGCATCTTTTCATATGTTTGTTAGCAATCTGTATATCTTCTTTGGAGAAATGTCTGTTTAGTTCTTTGGCCCATTTTTTGATTAGGTCATTTATTTTTCTGGAATTGAGCTGCAGGAGTTGTTTGTATATCAAAAATAAATAAACAAAAATTTCAAAATAACACTATTTAAAATAATACTTCAAATGTATTCTTTTTAATGGCTGAGTAATACTCCGTTGTGTATATGTACCACAGCTTTCTTATCCATTCATCTGCTGATGGGCATCTAGATTGCTTCCATGTCCTGGCTATTATAAACAGTGCTGCGATGAACATTGGGGTACACGTGTCTCTTTCCCTTCTGGTTTCCTCAGTGTGTATGCCCAGCAGTGGGATTGCTGGATCATAAGGCAGTTCTATTTCCAGTTTTTTAAGGAATCTCCACACTGTTCTCCATAGTGGCTGTACTAGTTTGCATTCCCACCAACAGTGTAAGAGGGTTCCCTTTTCTCCACACCCTCTCCAGCATTTCTTATTTGTAGACTCTGTGGGAGAGGGAGAGGGTGGGAAGATTTGGGAGAATGACATTGAAACATGTAAAATATCATGTATGAAACGAGATGCCAGTCCAGGTTCGATGCACGATACTGGATGCTTGGGGCTAGTGCACAGGTACGACCCAGAGGGATGGTATGGGGAGGGAGGAGGGTTCAGGATGGGGAACACATGTATACCTGTGGTGGATTCACTTTGATATTTGGCAAAACTAATACAACTATGTAAAGTTTAAAAATTATATAAAATTAAAAAATAAAAAATAAAATTAATTGAAATGATACAAAAAAATATAATACTTCTATTGAGTGAACAAATTGGGTGCTTCCTTATTTGAATGGACAAAATGCATCTTTGAGGAAATAAAGACTGAATAGCAATAAGTTTCTACCTTTTATTGAAGATATTGAGGTACTTTTTATACTGACTTCCCAAGTCACCTATTCAAGAATTAGAAGAAATTCCTCTAGAACTTTAAAGAATCTAAAACACAGTTTTAAAATATCTCTTTAATTACGGTCTACTCTGAAACAAACAAGCAGTAAATCATTGAAACTGATTTTCTTAATCCTGTAATTGTATCATGCTTACCCCAAAAGGGCTTAAATTCATGAAACCAGGATTCTTGCATTTTTTAAAAATTATTTATTTTTAATTGAAGGGTATTTGCTTTACAATATTGTGTTGGTTTCTGCCATACATCAACATGAATCAGTCATAGGTATATCTTGCACATGTTTTAAAAGGCAGTTGCTCTTCTAACCAAGGAAACCTATCCTCTTATACCCAGGAATTATGGGAGATGAAGGCAACCTTTAGGGTTTGAGATACTAACTGACAGGTATCTGGCACAGCTAATTAGAAAGTTCCATCTACTACATATGAGCTGATACTACATATGAGCTGAGTCCTTTTTGTTTTTATCCTGATTTAATTTTTTTAAGTATGCAAATTACTAAGCACCCCTCCTCCATCTTAGTTTTCCATCACTCTGCTACATCTGGGTCACACATTTCCACCTACTACACCATAATCAAACATCCATTCCAGAGATGGAGAAGCAATAGATAGTAGAGGAAGTATAAGATTCTTATTATTGCCATAACCAAAATTGTAATACCTGGTATAATAAAAATATAACCCAGAAGAATAGTCATGGAACCAAAATTATCACATAAATAGTGGACTAGTTCAGTTCAGTTTAGTCGCTCAGTTGTCTCCGACTCTTTGTGAACCCATGGACTGCAGCACGCCAGGCCTCCCTGTCCATCACCAACTCTTGGAGTCTACCTAAACTTATGTCCATTGAGTTGGTGATGCCATCCAACCATCTCATCCTCTATCATCCCATTCTCCTCCTGCTCTCAATCTTTCCCAGCATCAGGGCCTTTTCAAATGAGTCAGTTCTTCACATCAGGTGGCCAAAGTATTGGAGTTTCAGCTTCAGCATCAGTCCTTCTAATAAACACCCAGGACTGATCTCCTTTAGGATGGACTGGTTGGATCTCCTTGAAGTCCAAGAGACTCGCAAGAGTCTTCTCCAACACCACAGTTCAAAAGCATCAATTCTTTGGCATTCAGCTTTCTTTACAGTCCTACTCTCACATCCATACATGACCACTGGAAAAACCATAGCCTTGACTAGACGGACCTTTGTTGGCAAAGTAATGTCTCTGCTTTTGAATATGCTATCTAGGTTGGTCATAACTTTCCTTCCAAGGAGTAAGCGTCTTTTAATTTCATGGCTGCAGTGGACTAGAACGCTTCATAAAAATTAAATACCAAGTCACTTCAGCCAGTGGTTCCCTTTTCAGTTAAAGCTATCTCTAACTCAGTAATTTTAAAAATTAATTAATTAATTTTAATTGAAGGCTAATTACTTTACAATATTGTAGTGGTTTTTGCCATACACTGACATGAATCAGACATGGGTGTACTTGTGTCCCCCATCCTGAACCCCCCTCCCACCTCCCTCCCCATCCCATCCCTCAGGGTCATCCCAGTGCACCAACTTTGAGCACCCTGTCTCATGCATCAAACCTGGACTGGGGATCTATTTTGCATATGGTAATATACATGTTTCAATGCTATTCTCTCAAGTCATCCCACCCTCGCCTTCTCCCACAGAGTCCAAAATTCTGTTCTTTAATCTCTGTGCCTCTTCTGCGGTCTTGCATATAGGGTCATCGTTATCATCTTTCTAAATTCCATATATATGCGTTAATATACTGTATTGGTGTTTTTCTTTCTGACTTACTTCACTCTCTATAATAGGATCCAGTTTCATCCACTTCATTAGAACTGATTCAAATGCATTCTTTTTAATGGCTGAGTAAAATACCATTGTATTTTTAAGTAGTTTTTTCCCTGTAGTTGACATCTAATCTTATCACATTGTGATCAGAAAAAATGCTTGAAATGATTTCAATTTTTTTTGAATTTACTAAGGCAAGATTTATGGCCCAGGATGTGATCTATCCTGGAAAATGTTTTGCGTGCACTTGAGAAAAAGGTGAAATCCATTGTTTTGGGGTGAAATGTCCTATAGATATCAATTAGGTCTAACTGGTCCATTGTATCATTTAAAACTTGTGTTTCTTTGCTAATTTTCTGTTTGGTTGATCTATTCATAGGTGTGAGTGGGGTATTAAAGCCCCCCACTATTGTTGTGTTATTGTTAATTTCCCCTTTCATACTTGTTAGCATTTGCCTTATATATTGTGGTGCTCCTATGTTGGGTGCATATATATTTATAATTTGTATATCTCCTTCTTGGATTGATCCTCTGATCATTATGTAGGGTCCTTGTTTGTCTCTTTTCACGGGCATTATTTCAAAGTCTATTTTATCTGATATGAGTGTTGCTACTCATGCTTTTTTTGGTCTCCATTTGCATGAAACATCTTTTTCCAGCCCATCACTTTCAGTCTGTATGTGCCCCTTGTTTTGAGGTGGGTCTCTTGAAGACAGCATATACAGGGGTGTTGTTTTTGCATCCATTCAGCCAGTCTTTGTCTTTGGGTTGGGGCATTCAACCCATTTACATTTAAGGTAATTATTTATAAGTGTGATCCTGTTGCCATTTACTTTGTTGTTTTGGGTTAAAATTTATAGACCTTTTCTGTATTTCCTGTCTAGAGAATCTCCTTTAGCATTTGTTGAAGAGCTGGTGTGGTGGTGCTGAATTGTCTCAGCTTTTGCTTGTCTATAAAGTTTTTGATGTCTCCTTCATATTTGAATGAGATCCTTGCTGGGTATAGTAATCTGGGTTGTAGGTTTTTCTCTTTCATCACTTTAAGAATGTCTTGCCATTCCCTTCTGGCCTGAAGAGTTTCTATTTAAAGACCAGCTGTTATCCTTGTGGGAATCCCCTTGTGTGTTATTTGTTGCTTTTCCCGTGTTGCTTTTAATATTTGTTCTTTGTGTTTGATCTTTGTTAAGTTGGTAAATATGTGTCTTGGGGTGTTTCGCCTTGGGTTTATCCTGTTTAGGACTCTCTGGGTTTCTTGGACTTGG
The DNA here is from genome assembly GCF_027580195.1 of Bos mutus. Classification (NCBI taxonomy): domain Eukaryota; kingdom Metazoa; phylum Chordata; class Mammalia; order Artiodactyla; family Bovidae; genus Bos; species Bos mutus. The sequence continues at coordinate 66,384,360 of NC_091646.1, read as the reverse complement.
GTGGCTATTTCCTTTCCCATTTTAGGGAAATTTTCAACTATTATCTCCTCAAGTATTTTCTCATTCCCTTTCTTTTTGTCTTCTTCTGGGACACCGATGATTCGAATGTTGGTGTGTTTAACATTGTCCCAGAGGTTTCTGAGGTTGTCTGCATTTATTTTAACTCTTTTTTCTTTTTTCCTCTTTGCTTCATTTATTTCCACTATTCTTTCTTCTACCTCACTTATCCTATCTTCTGCCTCTGTTATTCTTCTGTTGGTTCCCTCCAGAGTGCTTTTTATCTCAGTTATTGCATTATTCATTATTGATTGACTCTTTTTAAATTTCTTCTAGGTCCTTGTTCAACATTTCTTGTATCTTCTCAATCCTTGTCTCCAGACTATTTATCTGTAACTTCATTTTGTTTTCAAGATTTTGGATCATCTTTACTATCATTATTCTGAATTCTTTTTCATGTAGACTCCCTATCTCCTCCTCTTTGGTTTGGTTTGATGGGCATTTATCATGCTCCTTTACCTGCTGAATATTTTTCCACCTTTTTATTTTAATTAGATTGCTGTGTTTGAAGTGATCTTTCTGTAGGCTGGAAGTTTGTGGTTCCTCTTTATTGTGGAGGTTGCTTCCTGTGGTTGGGGTTGGACTAGTGGCTTGTCAAGGTTTCTTGTTTAGGGGAACTTTTATCTGTGTTCTGGTGTGTGGAGCTGTATCTCTTCTCTCTGGAGTACAATGAAGTGTCCAGTAGTAGCTTTTGGGGTATCTATGGGTTTGGTGTGACTTTGGGCAGCCTGTATTTTAATGCTCAAGTCTGTGTTCCTGCGTTGCTGGAGAATCAGCATGGTATGTCTTACTCTAGAACTTGTTAGCTCTTGGGTGGAGCATGGTTTCAGTGTAGGTATGGAGGCTTTTGCGTGAGCTCTTGTTGATTAATATTCCCTGGAGTCAGGAGTTTAATGGTGTTCTCAAGTTTTGGATTTAAGCCTCCTGCCACTGGTTTTCAGTCTTATTCTTACAGTAGCTTCAAGAGTTCTCCATCCATACAGCACAGATGATAAAACATCTAGATTAAAGGAGAAAAGATTCTCCACTGTGAGGGACACTCAGAGAGGTTCACAGAATTACATGGAGAAAAGAAGAGGGAGGAGGGAAATAGAGGTGACCAGGAGGAGAAGAGGGAGAGTCAAAAGGGGAGAGACCAATCTGGCCAGTAATCGATTCCCTAAGTGTTCTCCATGGCCCAGAAAACCCAGAGAGATTCAAAGAGTTAAACAGAGAAGAGAAGGAGGAGGGAGGAGATAGGGGTGACCTGGGGGAGAAAAGGAAGAGTCAAAAGGGGAGAGAGCAATCAAGCCAGTAATCACACTCCTAAGTAAAAATGGATACTGAAGACTAGATTCTTGGTACAAAATTGATAACAAATACCAAAACGCAAAGATTAAAAATCTAGAGTAGAGGTTAGACTCTAAAAAATACAATATTAAAAATACAAAACAAAATCAATCACAAAAATTATGAAATATATATATATGAAATTTTCTTTAAAAATAGGGTCTCTTTTTTTTAGGAGGTAATAGTAGGTTATAAAAATGAAAATTAAAAGAGTAATAAAGAAGGTAAAAATAAAAAATTAAAAATTTTAAAAATATTTAAAAAATGATAATAGTAAAAAATATATCTAGGAATTTCTCTGGAGCTATTGAGAGGAGTATGGGGTCAGTTCAGTTTCAGATAGTTCCTTGTTCCAGGTTATACTTCTTCTCAAGGTCTATAGGCCCCTTCCAATGCTTAGTCAATGCTAACTACAGGGTTTTAATCTGTTGTATCTGTCACTTCCAGAGCAGTTCTCTCTTCTTTGTTTATTTTGGCTTTCTCTGTTTGCAAGTCTCTTCAGTGTCTAATTTCCACCTTGACATAATGGGTCAAAGGTGGTAACTTATTTAGGCTCACTTGTTCAGTTGTGTTGTGGGAAGGGAGAAACACTGCAAACAAATATCACTGGCATGTGTGGGGAGTGCTCGCAGCATATGGAGCACACTGGGTTTGCCCAGCTCATGGCAGTGTATGTTTTCCTGGTCTACATTGCTCATGCTCCAAGTTGCTCTGCAGGGGTACTTTCCAAAGTGGTCCTGCGTTTCGTGTACTTCCCAGGTCTAAGCTGCTCAGATTCAGGTTCTTGGGTATTCCATAAAGGCACAGACTTGGTTGGGTGTGTGTTTTGTGCCCTTCTCAAGTCCGAGCAGCTCAGGCAACCAGATCCTTGGCGAATGCACTGTCCCAGGTGGGCTGTGTATCTTAATCACCTCCCTGGTCTTGGCCACTCCATTTCCCAGGTGCACCACGAGAGTGTCATCTTAGGTGTGCCATGTGTCTCCTCTGGGGAGCTGATCTCAGGCTGTGACCCTCCTGGCAGGTGTCAACCATCCAGGATCCCAGGAAGATGTGGTTAGCAACTGGAAGCCCATTCACAGTTTGGTGGAGGATGCCATCTCTGGGGCCGAGATTGCCCCTTGCCTTCTGGTGCTGGCTGTCACACACCTGCCTCTCTGCCTCCAGCAGGGGCATGGGCCAGTCCGCAACCGGCTAGCTCTCCTTTGGTATTCACTCAATCCTTTGTTCTGTGAGTGGGCCAGGCTGTGCCTTAGGTGAGAGCTTTTCAGGGGAAAGTTCTCTCTCTCTCTCTCTTTTCTCTCTCTGGCTATCCCACAGTTTGGGTTGCTATCTCATGTTAGCTCCCTCAGATTGTCCTCAGGGCATTCAGGCCTGGTCCTTACCCTAAGCATGCAACGCATGCCTCCCTGTACAGCCCCCATTCGCTGGTGGGAGACACGAGCATCTGGGCTGCTTATCCACTGGGAGTTGTGGTTAGGTGCGTATTCTGTGGGTTTTTTTCCTTCCAGTTATGTTGCCCTCTGAGATTCCCAAACTCCCCACAGACCTGCCAGTGAGAGGGTTCCCTGCTGTTTGGAAACTTCTACTTCATGTCTCCCTCCTCAGGACAGGTCTCCATCCCTAACTCTTTCGTCTCTCTTTTTGTGTTTTATATTTTGTCCTACCTCCTTTTGAAGGGAATGGGCTGCCTTTCTAGGTGCCTGGGGTCCTCCGCCAGCATTCAGAAGTTGTTTTGTGGAAGTTGTTCAGCATTCAAATGATCTTTTTTGTGGGAGAGATCAAATGATCACATTTGTGGGGGAGAAAGTTGTCTCTCCATCCTATTCCTCTGCCATCTTAGGACCGCCTAACTCAGTTTTATATATATATCAGGATGGATGAAGCACAAGCTGGAATCAAGATTGCCAGGAGAAATATCAATAACCTCAGAAATGCAAATGACACCAACCTTATGGCAGAAAGCAAAGAGGAACTAAAGAGCCTCTTGATGAAAGTGGAATAAAAGAGTGAAAAAGATGGCTTAAAACTCAACATTCAGGAAATGAAGACCATGCCATCTGGTTCCATCACTCCATGGCAAATAGATGGGGAAACAATGGAAACAGTGAGAGACTTTATTCTTTGGGGCTCCCAAATCACTGCAGATGGTGACTGCAGCCATGAAATTAAAAGATGCTTGCTCCTTTAAAGAAAATCTATGACCAATCAGGATAGCATATTAAGAAGCAGAAACATTACTTTTCTGACAAAGGCCCATTTAGTCAAAGCTCTGGTTTTTCCAATAGTCTTGTATGGATGTGAGAGTTGCACCATAAAGAAAGCTGAGTACCAAAGAATTGATGGTGTTGGAGAAGACTCTTGTGAGTCCCTTGGTGAGCAAGGAGATCAGCCCAGTCAATCCTAAAGGAAATCAGTCCTGAATATTCATTGGAAGGACTGATGCTGAAGCTGAAACTCCAGTACTTTGGCCACGTGTTGTGAAGAACTGACTCATTTGAAAAGACCCTGATGCTGGAAAAGACTAAGGGCAGGCGGAGAAGGGGGCGACAGAGGATGAAATGGTTGGATGGCATCATCATCTCAATGGACATGAGTTTGAGCAAACTCTGGGAGTTGATGATGGACAGGGAAGCCTGGCGTGCTGCAGTCCATGGGGTTACAAAGAGTCAGACACAACTGAGTGACCAAACTGAATATATAAATATTCAGACATTCCAGACTTTCTTGATGACCCCAGGCCACACGGAGTGCTGAATTTAACATAGAAATAAATACAAAAGTAATATAGTCTATCTTTTGTGGATACATACAAAATCAGAGCTACCATTACTGAGTATTTGTGGGAAACCTGTTCTTTCTTCAAACTATACCTGGTTGAAAAAGTAAGGCATCATTTATCCAACTCCTATCCCTCTTCCTATCTTTTCAAAGAACTCATCAGTCTCTGTGTTTTCAGGTTATTGACTATTGGAAGAGAGATGAAGGAAACAAAAATAGCAAAATTGGATATAGAAAAAGTTTAAGACTACAAAATTAACAAAAATCCTGGTATGGTCCTCATGAATGCCTTTCTATTGATGCTATCTGAAAGATTTCATTGTACATTTTGTTTGTTTTTTGCTCATAAACCTCCACTCCAATCTTGGTACTAATTTTACCTACATCATGTAGACACTTTTGTCATGAAGGTTCACTTTGCTAGACTTCAGTTCTAAAGACGCATTGTGTGTGTTAGTTGCTTAGTCGTGTCCAACTCTGCAACCCCATAGACCCCAGCCCACCAGGCCCCTCCGTCCATGGGATTGTCCAGGCAAGAACACTGGAGTGGGTTGCCATTTCCTTCTCCAAAAGAAACTATAGAAAGAAAGAAAGGGAAGTCTCTCAGTCGTGTCAGACACAACTCTTTGCAACCCCATGGACTATAGCCTAACAGGCTCTTCCATCCATGGAATTTTCCAGGCAAGAGTACTAGAGTGGGTTGCCATTTCCTTCTCCAAAGAGGCACTGCTGCTGCTGCTGCTAAGTTGCTTCAGTCGTGTCCAACTTTGTGCGACTCCATAGATGGCAGCCCACCAGGCTCTCCCGTCCCTGGGATTCTCCAGACAAGAACACTGGAGTGGGTTGCCATTTCCTTCTCCAATGCAGTAAAGTGAAAAGTGAAAGTGAAGTCGCTCAGTCGTGTCCGACTCTTAGCGACCCCATGGACTGCAGCCTACTAGGCTCCTCCGTCCATGGGATTTTCCAGGCAAGAGTACTGGCGTGGGGGGCCGTTGCCTTCTCCGAAAGAGGCATTAGATCATAACAATTTAAAGGACATGCTTGCAGATTGATCTCAATCTAAATTCTAGCTCAACCATTTAATATGCATGTCTTTGTTTAAGCATGAATGCTCAGTCGCTCAGTCCTGTCTGGCTCTTTGTGACTCCATGGACTGTAGCCTGCCAGGATCCTCTGTTCATAGAATTTTCCAGGCAAGAATACTAGAATGGGTTGCCATTTCCTACTCCAGGGGATCTTCCCGACCCAAGGATCAAACCTGCATCTCCTGCCTATCTCTTGCATTGCAGGCTGATTCTTTATCACTGAGCCACCAGTGAAGCTCCCTTTGCACAACACACACCTCAATTTGTGTACCAGCAAAACACAGGTGCCCAATATGCTACTGGAGATCAGTGGAGAAATAACTCCAGAAAGAATGAAGGGATGAAGCCAAAGCAAAAAGAATATCCAGCTGTGGATGTGACTGGTGATAGAAGCAAGGTCCGATGCTGTAAAGAGCAATATTGCATAGGAACCTGGAATGTCAGGTCCATGAATCAAGGCAAATTGCAAGTGGTCAAACAAGAGATGGCAAGAATGAATGTTGACATTCTAGGAATCAGCGAACTAAAATGGACTGGAATGGGTGAATTTAACTCAGATGACCATTATATCTACTACTGTGGGCAGGAATCCCTCAGAAGAAATGGAGTAGCCATCATGGTCAACAAGAGTCCAAAATGCAGTACTTGGATGCAATCTCAAAAATGACAGAATGATCTCTGTTCGTTTCCAAGGCAAACCATTCAATATCACAGTAATCCAAGTCTATGCCCCAACCAGTAACGCTGAAGAAGCTGAAGTTGAACGGTTCTATGAAGACCTACAAGACCTTTTAGAACATCCCCAAAAGATGTCCTTTTCATTATAGGGGACTGGAATGCAAAAGTAGGAAGTCAAGAAACACCTGGAGTAACAGGCAAATTTGGCCTTGGAATACAGAATGAAGCAGGGCAAAGACTACTAGAGTTTTGCCAAGAAAATGCACTGGTCATAACAAACACCCTCTTCCAACAACACAAGAGAAGACTCTATACATGGACATCACCAGATGGTCAACACCGAAATCAGATTGATTATATTCTTTGCAGCCAAAGATGGAGAAGCTCTATACAGTCTGCAAAAATAAGACCAGGAGCTGACTGTGGCTCAGATCATGAACTTCTTATTGCCAAATTCAGACTTAAATTGAAGAAAATAGGGAAAACCACTAGATCATTCAGGTATGACCTAAATCAAATCCCTTATGATTATACAGTGGAAGTGAGAAATAGATTTAAGGGACTAGATCTGATAGATAGAGTGCCTGATGAACTATGGACAGAGGTTTGTGACATTGTACAGGAGACAGGGATCAAGACCATCCCCATGCAAAAGAAATGCAAAAAAGCAAAATGGCTGTCTGGGGAGGCCTTACAAATCGCTGTGAAAAGAAGAGAAGTGAAAAGCAAAGCAAGGAGAAAAGGAAAGATATAAGCATCTGAATGCAGAGTTCCAAAGAATAGCAAGAAGAGATAAGAAAGCCTTCCTCAGTGATCAATGCAAAGAAAAGACTATATTACTTTTATATTTATTTCTATGTTAAATTCAGCACTCAGTGTGGACTGGGGTCATCGAGAAAGTCTGGAATGTTGGGAAAGGAGGATGATAATGTAAACTACTAAAACATGGGAAAGTTCTAGAAAAAATACAAAAAAAAAAAATCTATTGCTTTATGGCATTGGCCATATCTTCTGACCTCCTCATCCTTCTTGATTTGCTTCTCTCATTTTTTATTACTCTATGATTTTATAAAACAGTGAATTACTTTCTTGAACGAATGTTTAAATATAAATGAACATGGAAAGTTATCAGTATGAAAGCTCAGAGCAAACACAACTGATATTGTGTAAGAAAAGAACAACATTACTGCAGATGAAAGCTGAAAAAGTCTTTGAGTTTCAGAGTCTGGCTTCAGTTTCTCTCAGCATTTATAAATCCATTCTAGACAAAGCCTCTAGTGAATCCAGGGAACTTAGGCTCACCAATGTGGAGATAATCTAACAGGGTAATAGAGTGAGTTAGATAATGAACTTCTGACAAGTGAGCTTATGTACATATCCTTCTAAACCTACCATGGCCAATCTTCTCTCAGGAGCAGTTAAAAGCAAAACACTTTATTGAGGGCTTATTAATCAGGGTAAGCTAGTGAGCATAACAAATTTTCAGTAGATTAACACAATAAAATTTTATTTTAAACACATTGTTGTTGTTTAGTCTTTAAGTCGTGTCCAGCTCTTTTGCGATCCCATGGATTGTAGCCCATCAGGCTCCTCTGTCCATGGGATTCCCAGGCAAGAATACTGGAGTGGGTTGCTGTGCCTTCCTCCAGGGAGTCTTCCTGACCCAAGGATTGAACCCAAGCCTCTTGCATCTCCTGCATTTCAGGTGGATTCATTATGCTGATCCACCAGGGAAGCCCATTTTAAACACACACCACAGTCCAGTGTAGGTAGGCAGGGTGAACTTTCTATGTCATCATCTCCAATTGATCCATACAACATTGAGAGGAAATTAGAAATTCCAAGAGTACTTATTCTGAGAAAGCTAAGTACTCAGAAGAATCTGGGCCAAACCCACCTAGGTATTCTGCCCTAAGATTACAAAAATAAATGGTCTCATAGCAGCAGGAATCTTGTTGATGACTGCCCTTGACATGTCTGTATTAAATTCCACTGCACCAGTCTAGACTGATTGCTTTCAACACTTGATGCAAAGCTGGGATCTCCTTTACCTTATCCTAGGGATTCATTTTGACCCTTTCATGTGTTTGGTTTCCAGTTTTATCTATCCTGTGTCTTTCTCTTTTGTATGTATTACCAGTTTTGGCAGCATACATCTTCATATTGCTACATGAGGAATGGTGCATGACAGGTAAAGTTTTTTGAATCTTTATATATTAGTCTGCTAGGGCCGCCATGACAAAGTACTACAAACTGAGTGGTGTGACAACAAAAATTTGTTATCTCACAGTTCTGGAGGCTAAAATTCCAAAATTAAGGAGTCAGAAGATTTGATTCCTTTTGAGGGTTGTAACAGAGAAACTGTTCCATAGAGCTTTTGAAACATCTGGTGGATTGACAATGCCAAGCCAATGCCAATCTTTGGCATTCTTTGGCTTGTAGATGCACCATCCCAATCTCTGTCTTCAGGGTCACATGGCGTTCTCACTATGTGTGTATATCAGTGTCTGACTTTCCCCATTTTAAAGGATATCAGTCATAAGAGATTAAGGGCCCAGGCTATTCCAATATGATATCATATTAATTAAAATGGTATCTTCAATAACTTTATTTCCAAACGAGATCACATTATAAAGTACTGGGAGTTAGGACTTTAACATGCGAATTAGAAGGATACATAATTCAATCCGCAACATTTCACATATCCGAAAATGTCTTCATGCTCTCCTAAAATGTCATTACATTGAAGGTTAGAAATAATTTTCTTTCAGATTTTGAAAACATTGCTTCTTTATTGTGTAGCTTCTAGTGCTGCCTATTGAGAAATCTAAAGTTATTTGAATTCCTAATTTTTCACATGTGACTTGTTCAAATCTCTCTAGAATCTTTAACATCTTTTCTTTTCTACAAGCACTCTGAAATCTTACAATAATGTCACTTGGTGTGGAAATATTTTCATCCATTGTTACAGGCACCTTGTGGACCTTTTCTAGGAACCCATGGCTCTAAGTCCTGGGATTTTCTTGAATTTGTTAATGGTTTGATATTTCTTGCTTCTACTTTTAATGTTCTCTCTCCCTTGGAACTCTTATCATATGGTTGTTATATCCTCTGGACTGGTCCTCTAATTTTCTTTTCTCTTCTATATCCTATTTATCTGTTGTTTTGTTCCATTTTCTGAGATTTATTCAAATATCTTCAAAATTTTCTATCAAGTTTTAAATGTTTTGCTATCATGTTTTTAAGTTCCATGAGGTTTTTTGTTTTCTGAGTGCTTCATTTGTGTAACATCCTATTCTTATTTGTTTGTATCTCTGCCTGCATAATCTCCATTTGCTATAAATTGCCTTTTCTTTTTGTCTCCTCAGCTGTTTCATAACTCTTTGTTGTCTGGTATTACTTCCTTTTATTGATTGTAATCTTTGAGTTCAATCCTAAAGGAAATCAGTCCTGAATATTCATTGGAAGGACTGATGCTGATACTGAAGCTCCAATACTTTGGCCACCTGATGCAAATAACTGATTCATTGGAAAAGACCCTGATGCTGGGAAAGATTAATGACAGGAGGAGAAGGTTGGATGAGGATGAGATGGAAGAGGATGAGATGGTTGGATGGCATCAACAACTCAATGGGCATGAATTTGAGCAAGCTCCGGGAGTTGGTGATGGACAGGGAAGCTTGGTGTGCTGCAGTTCATGGGGTCACAAAGAGTCAGACATGACTGAGTGACTGAACTGAACTGAATCTTTGAGTTCATATTTATGACTTCTTGACTATGAGCCTCATTTTAAGGTTATATCACTGCACTTCATTTTAAGGTTATATAAGATTATATCGCTTCATTTTAAGGTTATGGTTATATCCTTTCTCTTAAAAATGGTCAGTTTGCCGCCCACCCCAAATACTCTTCCAGTTTCCTGCCTAAAAGGCAAAGACCTATCTGCCACCTTTCTGGAAGCCCAGTGGAAGAAGAAGGCTTAGGGGAGGTAGTTTCGGTTCAGTACATTAGCCCTATCCTCAGCTATACCTGGTGTCCTTCAGTCAAGAAATCTTTTGTTTTACCCTCGCTAGAAAATAAATGCCCAAATATCTGTCAGGGTGTAAGAATGGAATCGCCCAATTCCATTCACGGTAATATAGAGTGCCAAAAGTGAAAGTTGCTCAGTCATGTCTGACTCTGCAACCCCATGGACTGTAGTCCATGAAATTCTCTAGGCCAGAATACTGGAGTCTTTCCCTTCTCCAGGGGATCTTCCGGACACAGGAATCAAACCAGGGTTTCCTTCATTGCAGGTGGATTCTTTACCAACTGAGCTATGAGGGAAGTATAGAGTGCCACCTAGTGCTCAAATCTGTTTGTCAGTTTTCTAGTTATACCCCTTTTCTTAGAGTCCTTTATGGTAGACACTAAGGAAATACAACAATAATTCAGCTTTCCTCATTTCACTTCCCAATCTCCTTTGGATTAACCTCCAATTCACAGTCATGTGAATTGTTTTGGCCTTGAAATGTGAGCAGGTGAAGCATGTCATTTCCAAGCAGAATGCTTAGGAACAAATGTATGGTTTGCCATGTTACTTTTTTTCTGCTATGGCAATTGTTTCAAGATGAAGCCCCCACAAGCCTCATTTCCTGAGTGATTACACTAGACATGTAGTGTGAGCAATAAACAAATCTTTTAATGTTTTAAACCTATGAGATTCCAGTTACCATAGTATAAGCCTATTGATCACAGACTCCACTTTATCCTTACTTCCAAATTAAATGTTGCCATCATTCCTGAAATTTTTGAATATGGTTCAACATAAAATTTATTTGCTGTTAGCTTTATTCCATCCTAGCTTAGGATCATGCTTCCTTTTTTCTTTCTTAAAAATTATTTATTTATTTATTTTATTTTTGGTTGTGCTGAGTGTTCATTGCTGCATGGGCTTTTTTTCTAGTTTCAGGCCAGTGGGGGCTACTCTCTAGCTGTGGTACACAGGCTCCTCATTGCAGTGGCTTCTCTTGTTGCACAGCACAAGCTCTAGGGCATGCAGGCTTCAGTAGTTGCAGCATATGGATTCAGTAATTGTGACTCCCAGGCTGTAGAGCACAGGTGCAATCATTGTGGCACATGGGTTTAGTTGCTCCGTGGCATGTGGGAATCTTCCTGGATCAGGGATCAAACCTGTGTCTCCTGCATTAGTAGGTGAATCATTTACCACTGAGCCACCAGGGAAGCCCAGGATCATGTTTTCTTGAGCATGATAAGTTGGCTGCTACTTGTCCATTTACATTCTATTTGCTAAACCTAATTGCTTGTATCCCCTCTCTTATTTCTCCCCTCCTTTTGGATGTATGGCTTTAAGAAAGATCCCTTTGCTTTATCTTTAGTGAGGTTTCAAGAGGTAATGAAAGTAGATGTGCATGTTCAAGGTGCCATCTTTACTCAGAAGTTTTCACTCCAAATGAACTTGAAGGAAAATTGAAGGACATGCTGCTTTTTGGACCCACTGTCTGAGATCCTGTGGACTCCTGCCACCTGCTACAGTTTGAGATGTTGAGGAGAGCCTCTTATGACTTCCAGAATCTGGGTCAATTTTTGTAAGGCTTTTTGTTCACCATAAGGGCTCTAGGGTGTGAAAGTACTTTTCACATTGTAATGTCCAGTTGAATTTCTGCCAAAATACTTGCCTTAGATATTGGGCCTGGCATCAGCCTTCAGTGCATAGAAACAATCAAGTATTGTATGTCTTGCAGAATTTTTAATTTTCTAGTGGCAGCATTACTGGCACAAGCTTACATTTTGGGGGATTCCTTAGGTCCTTTAGTATTTTTAATTTTAAATTTATTTATTTTTAATTGAAAGATAATTGCTTTACAGAATAGTGTTGGTTTCTGCCAAACATCAACGTGAATCAACCATAGGTATACATATGTCCTGTCCCTCTTGAACCTCCCTCCCATCTCCCTCCCCATCCCACCCATCTAGACTGTTACAGGGTCCCTGTTTGAGTCCCGTGAGTTATACAGCAAATTTCCATTGGCTATCTATTTTACACATGGTAATGTAAGTTTCCATGTTACTCTCTCCATACACCCCACTCTCTCCTTCCTCCCCCTCCCCATGTCCATAAGTCTGTTCCTTATGTCTGTAGGGAACAGACATTGCTGTTTTGCAAATAATTTCATCTGTACCATCTTTCTAGATTCCATATATATGTGTTAGTATGATATTTGTTTTGTCGTTCTGACTTACTTCACTCTGTATAATAGATTCTAGGTTCATCCACCTCATTAAAACTGATTCAACTGTGTTCCTTTTTATGGCTTAGTAATATTCAATTGTATGTATGTACCACAACTTCTTTATCCATTCATCTGTCAATGGACATCTAGGTTGTTTCCATGTTCCAGTTATTGTAAATGGTGCTGCAATGAACATTGGGATACATGTGTCTTTTTCAATTTTGGTTTCCTCAGGGTATATGCCTAGGAGTGGGATTCCTGAGTCATATGGTGGTTTTATTCCTAGTTTTTAAAGGAATCGCCATACTGTCTTCCATAGAGGTTGTATCAATTTAAATTCCCACAAACAGTGCAAGAGGGTTCCCTTTTCTCCACAGCCTCTCCAGCCTTTATTGCTTGTAGACTTTTTGGTGATGATCATTCTGACCAGTGTGAGGTGATATCTCATTATACTTTTGACTTGCCTTTTTTTAAAATTTTTAAATTATTATTTTTTACTTTACAATATTGTATTGGTTTTGCCATACATCAACATGCATCCTTTCTATAATAATGAGCAATGTTGAGCATCTTTTCATGTGTTTGTTAGCCACCTGTATGTCTTCTTTGGAGAAATGTCTGTTTAGTTCTTTTCCCCACTTTTTGATTGGGTTCTTTGTTTTTCTGGTATTGACTTGTATGAGCTGCTTTTGTATTTTGGAGATTAATCCTTTGTCAGTTGTTTCATTTGCTAATATTTTCTCCCATTCTAAGGGTAGTCTTTTCACCTTGCTTATAGTTTTCTTTGCTGTGCAAAAGCTTTTAAGTTTAATTTGGTCCCATTTGTTTATTTTTGTTTTTATTTTCATTACTCTAGCAGGTGGGTCATAGAGGATCTTCCTGTGATTGATGTCAGAAAGTATTCTGCCTATGGTTTCCTCTAAGAGTTTTGTAATTTCTGGTCTTACATTTAGGTCTGTAATCTATTTTGAGTGTAATCTTTGCGTATGGTGATAGGAAGTGCTCTAATTTCATTCTTTTATGTTTAGCTGTCCAGTTTTCCCAGCACCACTTATTGAAGAGACTATCTTTGCCCCATTGTATATTCTTGCCTCCTTTGGAAAAGATAAGTTACCCATAGGTGCATGGGTTTATCTCTGCGCCTTCTATCTTGTTCCATTGGTCTATGTTTCTGATTTTGTTCGAGTAGCATGCTGTCTTGATGGCTGCAGCTTTGTGGTATAGTCTGAAGTCAGGAAGGTGGATTCCTCCAGTTCCATTCTTCTTTCTCAAGATTTCTTTGGCTATTAAGGGTCTTTTATGTTTCCATGCGAATTGTGAAATTCTTTGTTCTAGTTCTGTGAAAAATGCCATTGGTAATTTAATAGGGATTGCATTGAATCTGTAGATTGCATTTGGTAGTATAGTTATTTTCACAACTTTGATTTTATTCCAACCCAGAAACATGGAATATCTCTCCATCTGTTTATGTTGTCTTTGATTTCTTTCATCAGAGTCTTACAGTTTTCTGTATACAGTTCTTTTGTCTCCTTAGGTTGGTTTATTCCTAGATACTTTATTCTTTTTGTTGCAACAGTGAATGGGATTGATTCCTTAATTTTTCTTTCTGATTTTTCATTGTTAGAATATAAGGATGTAAGTGAGGGGGTCCTTTATTAATATACCCTGAGATTTTCCCATGTTTTGGCTCCTGGGGAAACAAGACAGTAGTGTGCAATGCATGGGGAAGGTATGTGGTCATGAGAAATATTCAGCAGCTTTGGGGTCTGTGTTTTCATTGGTAAGTTATGTCCTAAAAGACAAGAGCTGTACAAGAGTCACCTGAGGCTGACCTATTTGAGGCCCTAAGGAGTTTTGGCCTGAGCTTTAGGGAATCTTAGTTATAGACTATGCTTGTCTACTAACTCCCTCTGTGATCTTGAACAATTTCACCTCCCTGAGCCTCTCAGTTTCCTAAAATCTCTTCCAGCTCAAATATTGTAATTCATGAAAGTTTAATGATGCTGGGGATTGACCTGCTCAGGGTAATAATGGTTTAAGGAGAGAAATGAATAGGCTGGTTAAAGTGTGGCCTTCCCAGGGGATATAAAATGTTTTCTCAATTAAATGCACATCTTCTGAACCAGTTTGCAGTTAGCAAGGGCTGTGTGAGTCAGCTTTATGAAGAGGCTGCCTAGACAGGAATTCAGAATTTAGGAAGTAGATGGTGACGGACACATAATGATTCTCACCTGTCACACAATAAAGCCGGAGTATGGTGCTTACAGCTGACAGTCACATTTTAGTCAGGGCCATAGAGAGGCAGAAGAGGTTTCAGGGCTGTGACCAGGATGATAATGGTACTCTGAACTATGCCACATGAAAAGCAGAAGGGCTTGGGGATAAGTAGCTAGAATAAGACCCACAGGGAGGTCTGGGCCCTTGTTTTTAGCTGTCTGAAGGGCTTTTGTGAGGGAGAAGAGTGACTTCAAACAATGGAGTTTGGCAGGTAGATGTAACAGAGCTACATCAAGTTAATAGGAAGGTCTTGCTAACTTTTAGAATCATAGGATGCCTCAAGAAGCAGTGGGTTTCTGTTGTTGAATGTTAGAAGTCACTCTTCTAACTTTACAATATTGTATTAGTTTTGCCAAATATCAAAATGAATCCGCCACAGGTATACCTGTGTTCCCCATCCTGAACACTCCTCCCTCCTCCCTCCCCATACCCTCCCTCTGGGTCGTCCCAGTGCACCAGCCCCAAGCATCCAGTATCGTGCATCGAACCTGGACTGGTGACTCGTTTCATACATGATATTATACATGTTTCAATGCCATTCTCCCAAATCTCCCCACCCTCTCCCTCTCCCACAGAGTCCATAAGACTGATCTATAGACTCAATTACCATTTGATAAGAAAAATGTACAAAGGGTCAGATATCAGGTGAGGAAGTAGATTAAATAATCCAAAATATCAGAGCACCATTCAAATCCTGAGAGTCAATCACCAAGATAGTGCTAAAGGAATTTTAATCATGAGGTCTGAAATTCAACATAGAAAAAGTACCTATATACCACCATTTATAATGCAATTCCTGTCCATTGGCCTCTGGACAAATATCTGATTGCCATCTTGGAGTTGTTGTTTAGTCACTCAGTCACATCCAATTCTTTTGTGACCCCTACTGTAGCCCACCAGGCTCCTCTGTCCATGGGATTTCCCAGGCCAGAATACTGGAGTGGGTTCCCTTCTCCTTTCCATTCCCTTCTCCATGGGATCTTTCTGACCCAAGGACTGAAACCATGTCTCCTGCATTGGCAGGCAGATTCTTTACCACTGAGCCACCAGGGAAGCCCTGCCATCCTAGAGACTACATCTTAAATTCATCAATTTTGTCATTGTTTCCCCGAATTCTAAATTTATGTCTTGTTCAGTCTGTAGCATTATTTTCTGTTTCAAGTGTAATTTGAATATTTGAATTATAATGTCATAACATTTGATATTCAAATATGATAATGAATATAAAGGTGTTTGATAAGTTGCAAAGTGCCACAGAAAAATACAGGATTATCAATGTTACACTGGTCTAAGTATAATCTGGTCTCTGATAGATTCAAAAGAAGGTCAGCTTCCCTAAGGTAGGAAGAGGTAGATGGTTTGCTAAGTGATTCCCTCTAGGACCTCTGACTAATAATTGCTAACCTTACAATTACTTCTAGAATCATCTACGTTTCCCTCTAGAGCCATGTGGAAAGAAAATAAAGAGAGATGATTGAACACTATGAGTAGTTGGAGGTAGGAGATTGCAGAGTATAATGTTGTTCAGTTGCCCAGTCTTGTCTGACTCTTTGTGATTCTATGGACTGCAGCACAAAAAGGCCTCCCTCTCCCTCACCATCTCCTAGAATTTGCCCAAGTTCATGTCTATTGCATCGGTGATACCATCCAGCCATCTCATACTCTGACGTCCTCTTCTTCTTCTACCCTCAATCTTTCCCAGTATCAGGGACTTTTCCAAAGAGTTGGTTGTTCGCATCAGGTGACCAAAATACTGGAGCTTCAGCTTCAGCATCAGTCCATCCAATGAGTATTCAGGGTTCATTTTCTTTAAGATTGATTGGTTTGATCTCCTTGCTGTCCAAAGGACTATCAGAAGTCACAGAATATAATAGCAGGGCTATATAAAAGATTGCAAGAGTGGGGATGGGTATAACAGAAACAAGAATAGAACATACAGAGGCCAATGTGAATTAAATAGTCAGTGTCTTATGCAGATGCTCCCAGTATTTTTTAAATAAAAGTTTTAGATATTTGTTCATTTGTACAAGACTGTTTAGGTGGTGCCACCTCAGGATAGAAATTGTTGTCCAAAGCCTAGGGACTTTAAAAGTACAAAAGCCTCTACTTTCTTTGGCACAGGTATGATGGGTGGGAAACTTCGTCTCTGCAAATGTGTTGGATAAAGAACTAGTATATTGGGAAAGGGAATTGTATCCCTGGAATGAACTCTGGGGCTGGCAAGAACAGTTGATATTCTTTCCTATTCTTTCCTACTCCCAGCTGTTTCTAAGAAACAAGCATTGTTTACTTTTTGAAGAGGAGGGAAAAAAATGACACTTTTTTTTTCACCAGGGAGGAAAAAAGATGTCTCTGTCAGATTGTCTTTGGGCTTGGGCTTGTTTATTTATTAGCTGCTAGGAATCAACTGTTTTCTGAAGCCAAGGCCCAGGTCACAGGGCCTATGTAATGAGAGGATGTATCATTAGTGAGCAGTGGATATCAGCATCAACTGTGCATAGTAACACCTCAGTATTATTTGTGATTAAAACTTCTCAGCTATTCTCTCTCCTTTTTCTCCTTGGCTTCTGATTCACTCTGTTCTCTTTTCATTTCTCCCTCTCTTTGTCTTTTATTTCTTAATCTCTCTTTCCTAATTCTTCCCCATTATCCCTGTTCTACATTCTATTTTTCTTCTCCTCCCTGTCTGTGGATTTCTTTTGCTTATCATTCCCAGATGGCTCAGGCGCCATGCAGATGTGCATCCACTTTTCCATTCCCAGCGTTTTTTCTAAAAAAAAAAGACAGATGCAAAGCCCTTATTAGCTCATCTCCTTGGTCTCCCAGCCAGGGAAAGATTGCTCCCCAGATAGGTTCTACTTTACCTTACTTCAATTCAATGTGAAATGACTCAAACCAATCGACTTCCACAACTTCCTTGGGGATGATCACTTCATTGTTTAATACTACATGCTTTCAATTTTTCCTTCTTGGTCTAATATTTCCTTTGCTTCACTTTAACTCACTACTCTTCATTAGGATATCTGGGACTATTCTAAACCTTTTTGCTCCTTCCTTAGTGTTTATTCCTTTCTTAGGACTTAAATGTACTTATCACACTCCCACAGAGTAATAATGCCTTTGGCCCCTAAAAAGTTCTGTTCCATGGCCACTACGCCATAAGGTAGGTATTATTATCACCATTTTTAAAATATGGAAATTGAGACCCAGAGGGATTAAGAAACTTGCATAAGAATGCAGAGTTAGAAAGTAGTAGACTCTAGATCCAAAACTAGATCTGCTTGATTCCAAAGCCCATCATGTTCTGTTCACACAAAAACAAGGCTCAGGAGAGCTTAAGAAAAAAATCTCATAAAATACTTCTCTAGTTACTTGATCAGTCCTCAGGTCTAGCCCAAAATTCACTTGAAAATTTAATTTTGGAGTACATTAAAGGCAGCATGGCGTATCAGAAGAACCTGGGCTATAGTCCTACACACACACACACACACACACACACACACACACTATACTTACATACATACATACATACATACACACACTGTAGGTGCCAGGCATTAAGCTAAGTTCTTTATGTATACTAAGCTATTTTGTTTTCTGCATTTCACAGATTAAGAAACTGAAGCAAGTAAAATTAAACAGTACTCAAGGTCACTCATTTATTAAATAGCAAAATTAAATCCAAAACCGGACAGTCTGACTCTAGAGTCTATGGTCTCATCTACAGCATTATCTCTTGCCAAATACAACATTATCTCTTAGTCCTATTGGTCCTGTTTCTTCTCAGTTGTTCACTTTCCTCATATACAAAATAAGCAGGCTGGACGAATGCAAAGGTCTGCAAAGTATGTTTTGTAGAACCCTGGGTTCCACAGAGGTATCTCAGGGGCCAGTGAAAATAAAGGAGAAGATTGGGAAGGGAAGACTAACCAACAGCGTTCTAGGTCTCCCAGCTTGCTTTCAAACCAGACCAGAGTTGCCTTTATCTGTTTTATGTATTGGAGTTCCTCTACCATGAAAATGTTTGAAAATACTTTTAAAGGATGGTGCAAATTGGGGGCAGAATGTTTTAGAGAATGGCGATCCCATTTTATCTCATTTTAATGTTCACCTGTATTCAGTCCTTGTATTTAGTCCCTTGATAAAGGCCATTTATTTTATGGACGTATTTACTCCAAGATACTGCAAGCTGTGTCTAGGCTTCCACGTAATTTCCTACACGCCATTTGCACTGCCTTTATCTTCATCTTATCAAGAAATCAGTTCTAGTCTATTTGATTTTCAGCCTTAGCACCTTCTCCCCCCTCTACCCAATAATCACTCAAAGATTATGAAAATATTTGAACTTCTAGGGACATAATATACTTATTTTTAGTGAGGTGAACTGAAAGTTTTACTGAGGCAGGGACTGGAAAGCTTCGATATTCTGCTGTGTTATAGCCTGGATTTAAGTTCACAATTTTAAAAATATTTATTCATTTGGCTTTGTCAGATCTTAATTATGGCACTTAGGATTTTTTTGCATCGTGTGGAACATTTCATTGTGGCGAACGGGCTCTCTAGTTGCGGTGCACAGGCTTTGTTGCCCTGTGACATATGGGATCTTAGTTCCCCAACCAGGGATCAAATCCGAGTCCCCTGCATTGCAAGGATTCTTAACCACTGAATGACAGGGGAAATCTCTTAAGTTCACATTTTTATTATGCTCAGATAATTCTGAGCACCAAGGATATGTTAGGTATATTCTAAACATGAGACTAAATGGAAACACAGAGTAATTGAAATAATGTGGGAGAAGGGGAAGAGGTAAAAGTTCTATATTGACTTCTTTATCTTGAATTATAACTAAAGCTCCATATTTCACCTTGAGATTAGAAGGTCTTATGTATTGGAAGACTTAATTTAGCTCCATTTGGGAAGTTTGTAAGCCCTATAACATTGAGGTGAGACATCTTATTAGCATTTCCATGAACTACAGACCCTTCCTGGAGAAATTTTCATTAGCTCCACTTACATTCTAATTATCATGGAACTATATGGAGGGAAAAAGATAAACCAGTTTTGAAAACTGGTTGTCATAATTTTATCTCAACAACAAAATAGGTTCACACAGTAAATTTATGTTCTATTTATGTTCTCTTTGAGAAATGCCTACTAAAGCTTTACTCTTTCTGGTTCTGTGAAAGAAGAATGCTTTGTTCTCAATTGAGGAAGAAGTGGGAGGCTTCAGTGCTGTTAATATTTTTATTTTCCTAGAGAAATATTTGCATTTTATGCTTATTTGTGGGAAGACTTATCATCTGATTTTTCACACATTGCTTCCTTTCAAAATAGCTACATATGACACTCTCTCTTTCTACAGTACAGGGAAGGCACAAAGAAGATAATGAAAGACAAGAGACAGTCCAAGATCTTAAAAAGGAGAAATTTCATCTGAGTTTCTCAGATCATGTAAAAATGAATCTGTAAATCAGATAAACTATGACAGGTTGAGAACTCAGACTGTCAGCTTGATTATATAATACTCATATTTTTAATTTTATCTGCTCTCTTCCACTTTTCCTTTGTTTTTAGTAGTGTTTCTTTGGACAATTATAGTATTTCTGCATGCCTGCATGCTCAGTCGCTCTGTCGTGTCTGGATCTGACAACCTATGGACTGAAGGCCGCCAGACTCCTGTGTCATGGGGTTTTCTGGGCAGGAATACAGGAGTAGGTTGCCATTTCCTCCTCCAGGGGATCTTCCCGACCCAGGGATCCAACCCACAACTCCCTTCTCGCCTGCATTACAGGCAGATTCTTTTACCACTGAACCACATACACTGTGTTAAAGCTGACAAAGAAAAGGGATATTTTTATGTCAAAAAGTGTTTGAGTTTAATGGAGAAGCAGTGTCTTTTGATGTGAATTTTTAAAAAGGTACAAGGGATAAACTATTTCAAGCCATACTCTACTATTTAGAAATTTAATTCTCAGAATTATTCTCTATTCCAAATTTGGAAAGGTTTGTTTTATATAATGAGAGGGATTATCCCCTAAGCAAATTCACCAGAAGATGCTTTTGGACACCAAAAGATTAAATTGCCCGTTTTCATTAATAGATATTACTATATGCTTCATTTTCAATGATATATTGTTCAGCCAATCAAATGTGTAAAATACCTAATGTTTGATATGAAGATAAGTTTTGTCTTCAGATTCAATGAAATTGATGCAGTGGTAAAGAATCCACCTGCCAATCAAGGAGACATACGAGACACGGGTTGGATCCCGAGTTGGGAAGATCCCCTGGAGTAGGAAATGGCAATCCTGCTCCAGTATTCTTGCCTGGAAAATTCCATGGACAGAGAGGCCTGGTGGGCTACAGTCCATGGGGTTGCAAAGAGCCAGACACGACTGAGGACACACAGACACATCCTAGCCCACAAGTTTTGGCTAAGAAATTTTAAGACATAATAACTTAGAAGTCATCTACATTTTATCCTCTTTCCTTCCCACCCACCCCCCTCACCAGTGCCATGAGTCCTCATGTATTGGCAGACTAGATTAAGTTTAGTTTGGCTAACATTATCCCTGTTAAATTGGAGTTAGTTTTATTAACACATAATACATAACAATGACCAGAATCATGGCCAACAAAGGTTCTATCCTGAAAATTCTCTCTTCTGTTCATTCTAACTGGGCTGTGCACAGAGGAAAGCAAGTGACCAGTGTGCCAGGAAAATGGGAACTGTTCTGAACTGCAGATTCTACTAGGGGAAAGACAGCACCATCACCTGAGTACTAATCCTAGAAATGAGCTAAACACTTAAAGCAGTTAAAGTTTTAAATACTTCATCTTTGTTACTTAGTCAAAAGCAAACTTTGCTTATCATGTTACTTAGGCTTTTGAAAAATTGAGGGGTAGTTTTTAATAAACATTAGGCTCAAAGTGTTTAACAATCTCTTTGTTACATCTGTAATGCCCAGTGTTGCATTATTTGCTCTTATGCCAAAACATGTCCAAATTCTTTGTCTGTATAAACTTGGAATGTTAGAGTTTTATTTTTTTCATCCAGGCAAGAAATAGTTATTGAGTGCCTATTGTGTGTAAAATAAGACTCTAGGTGCTGGGGAACACAACTACCAAGATGGTAAGCAAAGAGTGAAAACAAATAGGATGACTTTAAATTCTATTAAGAACTATTAAGAAAATAAAGTACAATAATGGGGCATTACAGTGTTTAGAAAAGGCTTCTTGAAAGAAGTGACATGAGTTTAGATAGGAAAGATGACATACTTGTTTTCTACTACCACATAACAAGTTGCCATTAATTTACTATCTTGGAGTTTCTGTGAGTCAGGTGTCCAAGTACGTATTAGCTGAATACTTTGCTCAGGGTCTTGCAAGCCAAAACCAAGGTGCTGGCTGGGATTGTGAATCAAAAGGAGAGAGACAGATCCAGCCAGTAATCAGTTCCCTAAGTGTTCCCCACAGCCCATAATACAGACAGATTCACAGGGTTGGGTACAGAAGAGGGAGGAAGGAGATAGAGATGACCTGATGGAGAAAAAGAGAGTCAAAAGGGGGAGGGAGTAATCAGGTCATTAATCACCCTCCTAAGTAAAAATGGGTACTGGAGATTGGATTCTTAAAGGTACAAATTTGATAACAAATACCAGAAAGCAAAGATTAAAAATCTAAAGTAAAGGTTACACTCTCAAAAATACAATATTAAAACAAAACAAAACAAAATCACATAAATTATAAAAAATATATATGAAGTTTGCTTTAAAAATAGGGTCCTTTTTTGTAAGGTAATAGTAGGTTATAAAAATGAAAAGTAAAGGAGTCACAGAGGACCTAATAATGAAAAAAAATTTTAATTAAAAAAATGATAATAGTAAAAATATACCTAGAAATTTCTCTGGAGCTGTTGTGGGAATTGTGGTGTCAGTTCAGTTTCTGATAGTTCCTTGTTCCAGCTTATACTTCTCAAGATCTATAGGCCCCTTCCAATGTAGTTGGTGTTAACTACAGGGTTTTAATCCTTTGCACCTGTCACTTCCAAGGTGGTCCCCTCTGTTTATTCTGGTTTCTTCTGTGGCAGGTCTCTTCAGTGTCTAATTTCCTCCCTAACACAAGGGGGTGAAGGTGGTCACTTACTTAGGCTCACTTGTTCAGTGCTGTGGGGAGGGAGGAACACTGTAAACAAGTATCATTGGTGTGTGGGGGGAGTGCTTGCAGTGTTTCAGCCACACTGAGTTTGTGCCTGCTCGTGGCGTGTGTGCTTTTCCAGTCTACACTGCTCAGGCTTCAGGTCGTTCTACAGTGGAACTGTCTAAAGTGGGCCCTGCCAAAGAACTAAATAGACATTTCTCCAAAGAAGACATACAGATGGCTAACAAACACATGAAAAGATGCTCAACATCACTCATTATCAGAGAAATGCAAATCAAAACCACAATGAGGTACCATCTCACGCCACTCAGAATGGCTGCGACCCAAAAGTCTACAAGCAATAAATGCTGGAGAGAAAGGGGAGAAAAGGGAACCCTCTTACACTGTTGGTGGGAATGCAAACTAGTACAGCCACTATGGAGAACAGTGTGGAGATTCCTTAAAAAACTGGAAATAGAACTGCCATACGACCCAGCAATCCCAGTGCTGGGCATACACACTGAGGAAACCAGAAGGGAAAGAGACACGTGTACCCCAATGTTCACTGCAGCACTGTTTATAATAGCCAGGACATGGAAGCAACCTAGATGTCCATCAGCAGATGAATGGATAAGAAAGCTGTGGTACATATACACAATGGAGTATTACTCAGCCATTAAAAAGAATACATTTGAATCAGTTCTAATGAGGTGGTTGAAACTGGAGCCGATTATACAGAGTGAAGTAAGCCAGAAAGAAAAACACCATTACAGTATACTAATGCATATATATGGAATTTAGAAAGATGGTAATGATAACCCTGTATGTGAGACAGCAAAAAGAGACACAGATGTATAGAATGGTCTTTTGGACTCTGTGGGAGAGGGAGGGGGGGATGATTTGGGAGAATGGCATTGAAACATGTATAGTATCATATAAGAAACGAATCGCCAGTACAGGTTTGGTGCATGATACAGGATGCTTGGGGCTGGCGCACTGGGATGACCCAGAGGGATAATATGGGGAGGGAGGTGGAAGAGGGGTTCAGGATTGGGAACACGTGTACACCCGTGGCAGATTCATGTTGATGTATGGCAAAACCAATACAATATTGTAAAGTAATTAGCCTCTAATTAAAATAAATAAATTAAAAAAAATCATTAAATAAATAAATAAATAAAGTGGGCCCTGGGTTGCGTGCACTTCCCAGATCTAAGCCACTCAGGTTCAGGTTCTCGGGTATTCCACAAAGGCGCAGACTCGGTTGGGCCTGCGTTTTGTGCCCTTCCAAGGTCTGAGCAGCTTGGGTGACCAGGTGCTTGGTGAGCGCACTCTCCCCAGGTGCGGTGCATCTTATCACCTCCCTGGTCCCAGCTGCTTGATTTCCTGGGTGGCAGTGGGTGTGCCCTCTCAGGTGTGCTATGTGTCTCTTCTGGGGAGCTGATCTCTGGCTGCAACCCTCCCAGCAGATGTCAACTGTCCAGAATCCCAAGAAGTCTTGGTTAGGAACTGGAAGCCTGCTTGCAGTTTGGTAGAGGATGCTGTCTCTGGGGCCGTTTGCCCCTTTCCAGCTCTGGCTGCCACCCGTTTGTTTCCCTGCCTCTGGCAGAGGATGGGCCAGTCAGCAGCCAGCTAGCTCTCCTCTGGTGTTCACTCAGTCCTTTGTTCTATGAGCGGGCCAGCAGTGCCTTAGGTTAGGGCTTTTTGTGGGATAGTTCCCCCCCACCCCCACCCCCGGCTAACTCACAGTTTAGGTTGTTTTCTCACGTTAGCTCCCTCAGATTGCCCTCAGGGCATTCAGACCAGGTCCTTACCCTAAGCAATGCAGCCCGCTCCTCCCTGTTCAGCCCCCGCTTGCTGGTGGTGGATGTGAGCGTCTGGGCTACTTCTCTGCTGGGAGTTGCCAATAAGCATGTAATCTGTGGGTTTTATTTATTTATTTATTTATCCTCCTGATTATGTTCCCCTCTGAGATTCCAAAACTCCCCACAGACCCGCCAGTGAGAGGGTTTCCTGGTGTTTGGAAACCTCTCCTCTTTAAAGACTCCCTCCTCAGGACAGGTTTCCATCCCTAACTCTTTTGTCTCTCTTTTTATCTTTTATATTTTGTCCTACCTCCTTTCAAAGACAAAGGGCTGCCTTTCTGGGTGCCTGGTGTCCTCTGCCAGTGTTCAGAGGTTGTTTTGTGAAATTTGCTCAGCGTTCAAATGATCTTTTGATGAATTTGTTGGGGAGAAAGTGGTCTCCCCATCCTATTCCTCTGCCATCTTTGGACTGCCCCCTAGAGTTTTATTGTGAACATTCCAGGACTATATTTTCCTGAGAGCCTATTCCTGTTACTTATCAGCATTTCTTAGAAAAATCCACATGTCCATGTCTACTTCTTCCTCAAATTGAAACAAAACAAATAATCAGTTATTGGAGAGGCAGAAAGTTGATTTTGTCAATGGATTTTGTTTTGGTGTCTTCCTTATGGCTGTTGATTAATTCAACATGGCTGTCACATAGTAGCCTAATGGAAAGAACAAGGGGTTTGGAGAAAATACACTTAAGTGCTCTGGATCACATTTGGCTGGATGACCCTTGGAAAAGTCACTTAACTGATTTGATCCTTATTTAACTAAACTCTAAAATGGGGGAATAAAACTGATTTCATAAGGATGCTGTGAGGGTTAAATAATATAATTTGTAGAAATTTACAAGCATAACGTAGGTGCTCAATATTTAGTAGTCATTCCACAAAATGAATGATCTTTGATAACATTAGGCTAAGTGCTGCATGCCAGTCACAAAAATATAGTAAGTTTATGACCCTATTTATATGAGTTATCTAAAATAGTAAAATTTCTAGAAAATGAACATAACATTGTGGTTTCCAGGGATGGAAGGGAGGGAGAAATGGGAAACTGTTGCTGACCAAGTAATAGAGTTTCAGTTTTGCAAGATGATAAAGTTCTAAAGAGTGGCCAAGATGATGGAAGAGAAAGACCTTGAGCTCATTTCCTTGCACAGGCACACCAAAACTATAACTATTTACAAAGCAACTATAGATGAGAATGATCTGAAGACTGGCAGAAAAGATTTTCTACAAACAAAGACAAAAGGAAAGAGCCAGTACTATATTCAAAATAGATAACCAACAGGGACCTACTTTATAGCATAAGACTCTGCTCAAAATTCTGTAATAACCTAAATCAAAAAAGAATTTGCAAAAGGATAGTATATATATATATGTATACCTGAGGGTTTCCCAGGTAGTGCTAGTGGTAAAAAAATCCTGCCTGCCAGTATGGGAGACACAAGAGACATGGGTTCAATTCCTGAGTCAGGAAGATCCCCTAGAGGAGGGCATGGCAACCCACTCCAGTATTCATGCCTGGAGAATCCCATGGACAGAGGATCCAGGCAGGCTGTGGTCTGTAGGGTCCCAAAGAGTAGTACATGACTGAAGCGACTTAGCACACGTGCACACGTAACTGAATCACTTTGCTGTACACCTGAAACTAATACAACAGTGTAAATCAACTATAGTCCAATATAAAATGTTTTTGTTCAGTTGCTGTGTAATGTCCGACCCTTTGTGACCCCATGGACTGCAGCATGTCAGGCTTCCCTGTCCTTCCTATCACCCGGAGTTTGATCAAATTCATGCCCATTGAGTCAGTGCATTATCCAACCATTTCATTCTCTGCTGTCCTCTTCTGTTCCTGCCCTCAGTCTTTCCCAGCATAAGGGTCTTTTCCAATGAGTCGGCTCTTCACATCAGGTGGCAAAGTATTGGAGCTTCAGCTTAAACATCAGTCCTTCCAATGAATATTCAGGATTGATTTCCTTCAGGATTGACTGGTTTGATCTCCTTGTTGTCCAAGGGACTCTCAAAAGTTGTCTCCAACTCCACAGTTCAAAAGTATAAATTCTTTAGTGCTCAGCTTTCTTTATAGTCCAACTCTCATATCCGTACATGACTACTGGAAAAAAATTATTGGAATATAGTTGGTCTACAATATTTGTTAGTTTCAGGTGTAAAGCAAAGTGAATCAGTTATATATATGCATATATCCACTCTTTTTTAGATTCTTTTCCTATGTAGGCCATTAAAGAGTACTGAGTAGAGTTCCCTGTGCTATACCATAGATCCTTGTTGTTCAGTTGTTAAGTTGTGTCCAGCTTTTTGTGACCCCATAGGCTGTAGCCTGCCAGGCTCCTCTGTCCATGGAATTTCCCCGACAAGAATACTGGAATGGTTACCATTTCCTTCTCCTGGGGATCTCCTCAGACCAGGGATCTAACCCATAACTCCTGCATTTGCAGGCATATTCTTAACCACTGAGCCATCAGGGTTCAGTTCAGTTCAGTCGCTCAGTCATGTCTGACTCTTTGCAACCACATGGACTGCAGCACGCCAGGCTTCCAGTCCATCACCAACTCCCAGAGTTTACTCGAAGTCATGTCCATTGAGTTGGTGGTGCCATCCAACCATCTCATCCTCTGTCATCCCCTTCTCCTCCTGCCTTCAATCTTTCCCAGCATCAGGGTCTTTTCAAATGAGTCAGTTCTTTCCATCAGGTGGCCAGAGTATTGGACTTTGACCTTCAGCATCAGTCCTTCCAATGAATATTCAGGACTGATTTCCTTTATGATGGACTGGTTGGGTCTCCTTGCAGCCCAAGGGACTCTCAAGAGTTTTCTCCAACACCACAGTTCAAAAGCATCAGTTCTTCAGTGCTCAGCTTTCTTTATAGTCTCACATCCATACATGACTACTGGAAAAACCATAGCTTTGACTATAGGGACTTTTGTTGGCAAAGGGATGTTTCTGCTTTTGAATATGCTGTCTGGGTTTCCTGTAGCTTTTCTTCCAAGAAGTAAGTATCTTTTAATTTCATGACTGGAATCACCATCTACAGTGATTTTGAAGCCCAAGAAAAAAAAGCCTGCCACTGTTTCCATTGTTTCCCATCTATTAGCCATGAAGTAATAGGACCAGATGCCATGATCTTAGTTTCTGAATGTTGAGTTTTAAGCCAGCTTTTTCATGCTGTTCTTTCACCTTCACCAATAGGCTCTTTAGTCCTCTTTGTTTTCTACCATTATGGTAGTATCATCTGCATATCTTGATTACAGCTTCTGATTCATCAAACCTAGCATTTCATATGATGCACTCTGCATAGAAATTAAATAAACAGGGTGACAATATACAGCCTTTCTCAATTTTGAACCAATCCATTGTTCCATGTCCAGTTCTAACTGTTACTTCTTTACCTGCATATGGGTTTCTCAGGAGGCAGGTATTCCTATCTCTTTCCACAGTTTGCAGTGATCCACACAGTCAAAGGCATTAGCATAGTCAATGAAGCAGATGTTTTTCTGGAATTCTCTTTCTTTTTCTATGATCCAGCAGATGCTGGCAATTTGATCTCTGGGCCCCCTGCCTTTTCTAAATCCACCTGGTAGATTTGGAAGTTCCTGGTTCATGTACTGTTGAAGCCTAGCTTGAAGGATTTTGAGCATTACCTTGCTAGCATGAGAAATGAGTACAATTGTATGGTAATTTGAACATTCTTTGGCACTCCCTTTCTTTGAGATTGGAATGACAACTAACCTTTCCCAGTCCTGTGGCCATTGCTGAGTTTTCCAAATTTGCTGGCATATTGAGTTCAGCACTTAACAGCATTATCATTTAGGATTTGAAATAGCTCATCTGTAATTCCATCACCTCCACTGGCTTTATTCATAGTAATGCTTCCTAAGGCCCACTTGACCTCCCACTCTAGGATGTCTGGCTCTAGAGAACTGACCACACCCTCATGGTTATCCAAGTCATTAAGACCTTTTCTTGGGAGTACAGTTCTGTGTATTCTTGCCACCTGTTATTATTAATCTCTTCTGGTTCTGTTAGGTCCTTGTTGTTTCGGTCCTTTATCATGCCCATCTTTGCATGATATGTTCTCTTGGTATCAAAAATATTCTAATTAAAAACAGCTAAAGGATCTATTTAAGTTTATTGGAGAATAGTATTTGAAAACATGTGCTTTCAAATAATATTTGAAACATGTGCTTTTCAAAGCACAAAAAGATGTGCTTTTTGTTGTTTCTTTTATACCCTCTCTATTGACAGAACAAGAAAATATATATGTGTATACTAATCCATATGTTATACATATCTTGGTTTTCCTGATGGCTTATTGGGCAAAGAATCTGCCTGTAATTCAGGAGACACAGGAGATGTGAGTTTGATCCCTACATTGGGAAGATCTCTTGAAGGAGTAAATGGCAACCCACTCCAGTATTCTTGCCTGAAAAATCCCATGGACAGAGGAGCCTGTCGGGCTTCAGTCCATGGGATCACAGAACAGTTGGACACAACTGAGCTCAAGCACATATACAAGGATATCTGTTCAGTTCAATTCAGTTGCTCAGTCGTGTCCAACTCTTTGCAACCCCATGGACTTCAGCACACCAGGATTCCCTGGTCATCACCAACTCCTGGAGCTTGCTCAAACTCATGTCCATAGAGTCAGTGATGCCATCCAACATCTCATCCTCTGTTGTCCCCTTCTCCTTATGCCTTCATTTTTCCCCAGCATCAGGGTCTTTTCCAATGAGTCAACTCTTCGCATCAGATGGCCAAAGTATTGGAGTTGCAGCTTCAGCATCAGTCTTTCTAATGAATATTCAGGACAAATTTCCTTTACAATTGACTGGTTTGATCTCCTTGCTGTCCAAGGGACTCTCAAGACTCTTCTCCAACACCACAGTTCAAAAGCATCAATTCTTCAGTGCTCAGCTTTCTTTATGGTCCAACTCTCACATTCATACATGACTACTGTAAAAAAACCAGAGCTTTGAAAAGACAGGCCTTTGTCAGCAAAAGGATATACATATCTTTGAATCTTTCTATAGGTCAAACATCAGTTTTTATTGATGTCTCCAACTCCAATCCATTAGCAATTAAGCCATTTAGCCTCCTCCCCCCTTTTAACCTATATTCTCCTACTTTATTCCAAAAAATAAGAAAACTGGTTCCTACCATCCACCACGCATTTACTTAACTGTTTATTTCCTGTACACATGCATAAAAGTATCGAAATTATTAACCCATATCCCCATGGAAACAATTTTATCAACTAGACTTCAGTGAATATGTATAGTTTTGTTTCCCTTTTAGTTCTACAGACTCCACTCCTTTCCAAATTTACTTACATGTGCACCTTTTTTCCTCCATCTTCTTTATTGAGATTGTTTCATACATTTATAATAATGCAATTTAATTGTTTTGTCACATTCTAAATCATATTCTGGGATACTCCAGTCTCCTAAATGATGTCTTCACTTTGCATATATTAAGATTCAATTTTTGTGCTGTAAAGTTCTGTAGGTTTTGACAGATGCATATCCTACATTATAGCATCATACAGAATAATTTCACCAACCTAAAAAATATCTTGTGCCTCACTAATACACCTCTCTCCCTCTTTCTCCCCACTGGTGACCCATGATCTTTTTATTGTCTGTATAAATTTGCCTTTTCTAAAATATGATGTATCTGGGATCATACAACATATAGTTTTAAGCTGCATTCTTTTGCTTAACAATATGCATTTAAAATTAAGCTGCATCTTTGCATGACATGGTAGCTATCCCTGCATAGTATGCCATTATATGGATGTACAACAGTTTGCTTATCCATTCACATGTAGAAGAGCATTTTGGTTTGGGGGAATTATAAATAAAGTTACTATAAACAAGCATAAGCAGGTATTTATGTAGACATTTTTAATCAATTGGGTAAGTACTTGGGAATGTGATTGCTGGATCATATGGTATCATTATGTTTGGCTTCGCAATATACTGCCAAATGATCTCGGAAAGTGGCTGTATTCCACAACCTTTCATGTAAAGAAAAATAAAAATCCTTAACATGGATTACATGGTCTGGATAATTTCCATATCTTCAGCCTCATCTTACATTACTTTTCCCCTCACTTTGCTTGCACAGACACACCCCATAGTTACCATACTCCCTTTAGCCTCTGAGAACCCATTCTGTGCCCTAGGACTGGAAGCTACTCCTTCTATAATCTTCCCTTCCCCAACTTCGTTATCATCCCACGTTTCCATCACATCAGAATTTAATCAAAACCACTATGAGGTACCATTTCACACCAGTCATAATGGCTGCGATCCAAAAGTCTACAAATAATAAATGCTGGAGAGGGTGTGGAGAAAAGGGAACCCTCTTACACTGTTAGTGGGAATGCAAACTAGTACAGCCACTATGGAGAACAGTGTGGAGATTCCTTAAAAAACTGGAAATAGAATTGCCTTATGATCCAGCAATCCCACTGCTGGGCATACACACTGAGGAAACCAGAAGGGAAAGAGACACGTGTACCCCAATGTTCATCACAGCACTGTTTATAATAGCCAGGGCATGGAAGCAACCTAGGTGTCCATCAGCAGATGAATGGATAAGAAAGCTGTGGTACATATACACAATGGAGTATTACTCAGCCATTAAAAAGAATACATTTGAATCAGTTCTAGTGAGGTGGATGAAACTGGAGCCTATTATACAGAGTGAAGTAAGCCAGAAGGAAAAATACCATTACAGTATACTAACGCATATATATGGAATTTAGAAAGATGGTAACAATAACCCTGTGTATGAGACAGCAAAAGAGACACTGATGTATAGAACAGTCTTATGGACTCTGTGGGAGAGGGAGAGGGTGGAAAGATTTGGGAGAATGGCATTAAAACATGTAAAATATCATGTATAAAACGAGATGCCAGTCCAGGTTCGATGCACGATACTGGATGCTTGGGGCTAGAGCACTGGGACGACCCAGAGGGATGGTATGGGGAGGGAGGAGGGAGGAGGGTTCAGGATGGGGAACACATGTATACCTGTGGCAGATTCATTTTGATATTTGGCAAAACTAATACAATTATGTAAAGTTTGCCCAGAGGGATGGTATGGGGAGGGAGGAGGGAGGAGGGTTCGGGATGGGGAACACATGTATACCTGTGGCGGATTCATTTTGATATTTGGCAAAACTAATACAAATATGTAAAGTTAAAAAAAAAAAAAAAGATATGTAACATAAAAAAAAAAGAATTGAAAGATGAAATTAATACATAATTACACCTAGAGAAAAATGTGAACAATATATAATTAGTTGCTAAATTGCATGGTATAACTGCAATATAAGAAATTAGGCAGGATAATTTCTAAGGGGATTGACAGTCCTTCAATGTATGGCTTCTGACATTGGTGTACAGATGTTTTAAGGGCCAGAAATGACATATGTAGTTTGCATATTTAGTGTTAATAAAATCATAATTTTCTAAAAAAATAAAAATAAAATAAAAATTTTTAAAAAAGAATTTAAGCATATTTTCTCTTTTCTAAATTAATTAATTTTAATTGGATGATAATTGCTTTACAATATTGTGTTGGTTTTTGGGTTTTTGGCATACATCAACATAAATCAGCCATAGGTATACATATGTCCTCTGCCTTGAACCTCTCTCCCACCTCCCACTCCATCTAACCCCTCTAAGTTGTCACAGAGCACTGGGTTTGAGCTCTCTGCATCATACAGCAAATTCCCACTGGCTATCTGTTTTATATATGGTAATATATGAGTTTCAATGCTACTCTTTCAATTTGCCTTACGCTCTCCTTCCCCGACTGTGTCCACAAGTATGTTCTGTTTGTGTCTCCATAGAGCTTAAGCATCTTTTCTTTAGGCTAGCCTTCACTGACAACTTTGGCAAAGTCAAATACCCCTAATATAGGCTTTCATAGCTCCAAGTATCTTGCATTTGTAGCCCTTATCATAGTTATGGTACTATTAATGTATTCATTTGACCCCCCCACCCCACCCATATATGTCCTTACCAGGCTGTAATCACCATGAAGTCAGGACCAGATTTTTCTCACTGTTACAGTCCTAGCACACAATACAGTATCTTACATATAGGAGGAGTTTAACATATACTTTTTAATTAGATGAACAAATAAATGAATGTGTAAATAGAGTAGAAAGTATTGATTACATTTGTAAGTTAATGGTATACATTTACAACATGGATGAAATTTGAAGGTATTATGCTAAGTGAAGTAAGTCAGATAGAGAAAGACAAATACTATACTCCACTTATATGTGGAAACTAAAAAAGCCAAATTCATAGAATGAGAGAATGGAGAGTAGTTACCAGGGGCTGAGTGTTGGGAAAAACAGGGAGATGATGGTCAAGGGTATAAGTTTCCTAAAAGATGAATAAGTTCTTAGGGTCTAATGTACAACATGGTGATTATAAATAATGCTGTATTATATACTTTAAAGTTGTGAAGAGAGTTGATCTTAAATGCTTTTACCACAAAAGAAGAAATGCAATGGCAGTGTTAGCCTAACCCTGTGGTGGTAATCATTTTGCAATATTTAAGTGTATCAAATCAACACATTATTTACCTTAAATTTAGATAATATTATATATAAATAAGATATTGTTATATATCAGTAAGGGCTTTCCTAGTGGCTCAGATGGTAAAGAATCTGGCTGCAGTGCAGGAGACCTGAGTTTAATCACTGGGTCAAGAAGATCCCCGGGAGAAGGGAATGGCTACCCACTCCAGTATTCTTGCTTGGAGAATTCATTAGACAGAGGAGCCTGGTGGGTTACAATCCATGGGGTCGCAAAGAGTTGAGCATGACTGAGAAACTAACACTTTCACTTGACGTTCATATATCAATAAGGCTTGAAAAGAGTCAATGGAAAAATATTCTTTACATTTAAAGATATCAACTAAATTTGTAGAATCAATGTTTTCATAACCTTTTTCAAAATATGTCAGTTTCACCATTTTATATCATAATAATGCCATCTATAATTGCTGTTGTACATATGAAGTAACTACTAATTCTAACTGTAACTCCAAGGTTACTCAAGTTATTTATTTACGACATTTAGAACAAAGTGTGTCTGCGAAATACCACTGTAAAAGAGCAATGTTTCTTTTTTTTTTCAGTATGGCTCTCAGTTGGCTTAAGATTCTTCTTTTTTTTTTTTTTTTTCATTCACAAGAATCCAAGAAGGGACAAAATGATAATAAAGAATCTACTGAGAAAAATCTGTCTTAAAAATGCTTTGCCTCAATCCTTATTAAGAGATTCAAACGAAAGTGGATGGATAGATTGTTTTCAATCAACCAATTTGACCAGTTTCTTACATGTAGTTAACCGAAAGCTTAATTGAATACTGAACAAAAAAAAAATCAGTCTTAAGCTACATTAACAAAAATCCTACCACATCTTTATGGTATCTTACAAAAATCTTTATTTGTGCATTTCTTAACCTAAGTGTAAAAATGTATTCCTTTTGAATTTCTTTTTGTTTTACCAGCAAGAACAGTCATTTCAGACTAGTCAAAGTATCACTAACTCCAAGAAACTTAGACTTGGAAAGTATCACTAAGTCCAAGAAACTTAGACTTGGAAAGAAACTAAAGAAACTAGTTTAGTTTCCTATCCAATATATGTTTTCTTTTTACGATATTTGGGCTCTTCATGATGCCTTCCAGTGATGGGTATCTCACTTTGTACTGACACAATCAATTTCATTATTAGAAATTTTTCATCTATGAGTAGGTGACCAAAATTTTAAATAGGAGACAATCAAATACAGAGAAATGAGCAGGTACTGATCCAATATTGATTCAATGACAGCTTTTCATAGCTTGCTAATTTTGAATCATTGTAATTGTTGTTATCAAAGCTACAGATCAAAGCTAGAAATTCTTGTTTCTGTATCTCATCAGTAAATATAAATTTTTTATAGGCAACAGTAATATTTTCTTCATATCTACCACTCTCCAACATAAACTTCCTATGCTGGTCAATTTGATTTATTCTTACTCCAAATCCAAATAAACTTTTCCATCTCAGTGCACAGAATAATTTTCTAATTTCTTATAACCTAACTTCACTTCTGGAAATCAGGATCACTCTTTATTCTTTTTTAAAAAATTAATTTGTTTTAATTGGAGGCTAATTACTTTACAATATTGTGGTGGATTTTGCCATCAGTTCAGTTCAGTCACTTAGTCATATCCGACTCTTTGAGAACCCATGAACTGCAGCACGCCAGGCCTCCCTGTCGATCACCAACTCCCGGAGTTCACTCAAACTCACGTCCATCAAGTTGGTGATTCCACCCAGCCGTTTCATCCTCTATTATCCCCTTCTCTTCCTGCCCCAATCCTTTCCAGCATCAGAGTCTTTTCCAATGAGTCAACTCTTTGCATGAGGTAGCAAAGTACTGGAGTTTCAGCTTTAGCATCATTCCTTCCAAAGATACCCAGGACTGATCTCCTTTATTTATTATTATTATTATTATTATTATTTTTTTAAATGGACTGGTTGGATCTCCTTGCAGTCCAAGGGACTCTCAAGAGTCTTCTTCAACACCACAGTTCAAAAGCGTCAATTCTTCGGTGCTCAGCTTTCTTCACAGTCCAACTCTCACATCCATACATGACTACTGGAAAAACCATAGCCTTGACTAGATGGACCTGTGTTGGCAAAGTAATGTCTCTGTTTTTGAATATGCTATCTAGGTTGGTCATAACTTTCCTTCCAAGGAGTAAGCAGCTTTTAATTTCATGGCTGCAGTCACCATCTGCAGTGATTTTGGAACCCCCAAAAATAAAGTCTGACACTGTTTCCCCATCTATTTCCCCGAAGTGATGGGACCAGATGCATAATCTTCGTTTTCTGAATGTTGAGCTTTAAGCCAAGTTTTTCACTCTCCTCTTTCACTTTCATCAAGAGGCTCTTTAGTTCCTCTTCACTTTCTGCCATAAGGGTGGTGTCATCTGCATATCTGAGGTTATTGATATTTCTCCTGGCAATCTTGATTCCAGCTTGTGCTTCTTCCAGCCCAGTGTTTCTCATGATGTATTCTGCATATCAGATAAATAAGCAGGGTAACAATATACAGCCTTGACGTACTCCTTTTCCTATTTGGAACCAGTCTGTTGTTCCATGTCCAGTTCTAACTGTTGCTTCCTGACCTGAATTTAGGTTTCTCAAGAGGCAGGCCAGGTGGTCTGGTATTCTCATCTCTTTCATAATTCTCCACAGTTTATCGTGATCCACACAGTAAAAGGCTTTG
Source organism: Bos mutus (assembly GCF_027580195.1). Taxonomy (NCBI): domain Eukaryota; kingdom Metazoa; phylum Chordata; class Mammalia; order Artiodactyla; family Bovidae; genus Bos; species Bos mutus. The sequence continues at coordinate 66,348,602 of NC_091646.1, read as the reverse complement.
GCATAGTCAATAAAGTAGAAATAGATGTTTTTCTGGAACTCTCTTGCTTTTTCCATGATCCAGCGGATGTTGGCAATTTGATCTCTGGTTCCTCTGCCTTTTCTAAAACCAGCTTGAACATCTGGAAGTTCATGGTTCACGTATTGCTGAAGCCTGGCTTGGAGAATTTTGAGCATTGCTTTACTAGCGTGTGACATGAGTGCAATTATGCAGTAGTTTGAGCATTCTTTGGCATTGCCTTTCTTTGGGATTGGAATGAAAACTGACCTTTTCCAGTCCTGTGGCCACTGCTGAGTTTTCCAAATGTGCTGGCATATTGAGTGCAGCACTTTCACAGCATCATCTTTCAGGATTTGAAATAGCTAAACTGGAATTCCATCACCTCCACTAGCTCTGTTCATAGTGATGCTTTCTAAGGCCCACTTGACTTCACATTCCAGGATGTCTGGCTCTAGGTCAGTGATCACACCATCGTGATTATCCAGGTCATGAAGATCTTTTTTTGTACAGTTCTCCTGTGTATTCTTGCCACCTCTTCTTAATATCTTCTGCTTCCATTAGGTCTATACCATTTCTGTCCTTTATCGAGCCCATCTTTGCATGAAATGTTCCCTTGGTATCTCTAATTTTCTTGAAGAGATCTCTCGTCTTTCCCATTCTGTTGTTTTCCTCTCTTTCTTTGCATTGATCGCTGAGGAAGGCTTTCTTATCTCTTCTTGCTATTCTTTGGAACTCTGAATTCAGATGCTTATATCTCTCCTTTTCTCCTTTGCTTTTTGCTTCTCTTCTTTTCACAGCTATTTGTAAGGCCTCCCCAGACAGCCATTTTGCTTTTTTGCATTTCTTTTCTATGGGGATGATCTTGATCCCTGTCTCCTGTACAATGTCATGAACCTCTGTCCATAGTTCATCAGGCACTCTATCAGACCTAGTCCCTTAAATCTATTTCTCACTTCTACTGTATAATCATAAGGGATTTGATTTAGGTCATACCTGAATGGTCTAGTGGTTTTCCCTACTTTCTTCAATTTAAGTCTGAATTTGGCAATAAGGAATTCATGATCTGAGCCACAGTCAGCTCCCAGTTTTGTTTTTGCTGACTGTTTAGAGCTCCTCCATGTTTGGCTGCAAAGAATATAATCAATCTGATTTCAGTGTTGACCATCTGGTGATGTCTATGTGTAGAGTCTTCTCCTGTGTTGTTGGAAGAGGGTGTTTGCTATGATCAGTGAGTTCTCTTGGCAAAACTCTATTAGACTTTGCCCTTCTTCATTCTGTATTCCAAGGCCAAATTTGCCTGTTACTCCAGGTGTTTCTTGACTTCCTACTTTTGCATTCCAGCCCCCTATAATGAAAAGGACATCTTTTTTGGGTGTTAGTTATAAAAGGTCTTGTAGGTCTTCATAGAACCATTCAACTTCAGCTTCTTCAGCATTACTGGTTGGGGCATAGACTTGGATTACTGTGATATTGAATGTTTTGCCTTGGAAATGAACAGAGGTCATTCTGTCATTTTTGAGATTGCATCCAAGTACTGCATTTCAGACTCTTTTGTTGACCATGATGGCTACTCCATTTCTTCTAAGGGCTTCCTACCCACAGTAGTAGATAGGGTCAGTGTCTGTGCTTTGCTGGAGCAGCTGTGAAGAGATACTCCACGTCCAAGGTAAGAGAAAACCAAGTAAGATGGTACGTGTTGTGAGAAGGCATCAGAGGGCAGACACACTGACACCATAATCACAGAAAACTAGTCAATCTAATCACACGGGCCACAGCCTTGTCTAACTCAATGAAACTAAGCCATGCCTTGTGGTGCCACCCAAGATGAGTGGGTCATGGTGGAGAGGTTTGACAGAATGTGGTCCACTGGAGAAGAGACTGGCAAACCACTTCAGTATTCTTGCCTTGAGAACCCCATGAACAGTATGAAAAGGCAAAATGATAGAATACTGAAAGAGAAACTCCCCAGGTAAGGAGATGCCCAATATGCTACTGGAGATCAGTGGAGAAATAACTCCAGAAAGATTGAAGGGATGGAGCCAAAGCAAAAACAATACCCAGTTGTGTATGTGACTTGTGATGGAAACAGGGTTCAATGCTGTAAAAAGCAATATTGCATAGGAACCTGGAATGTCAGGTCCATGAATCAAGGCAAATTGGAAGTGGTCTATATGTCGACACTCTAGGAATCAGCAAACTAAAATGGACTGGAATGGGCGACTTTATCTCAGATGACCATTATATCTACTACTGTGGGCAGGAATCCCTTAGAATAAATGGATTTTGCCATACACCAACATAAATCAGCCATGGATGTACATGTGTTCCCCATTCTGACCCTCCCACCCACCTCCCTCCCCATCCCATCCCTCAGGGTCATCCCAGTGCACCAGCCTTGAGCACCCCGTCTCATGCATCAAACCTGGACTGGCGATCTATTTCACAAATGATAATATACATGTTTCAATGCTATTTTCTCAAATCATCCCACCCTTGTCTTCTCCTACAGAGTCCAAAAGTCTGTTCTTTACATCTCTTTCTCTTCTGCTGTCTTGCACATAGGGTCATCATTACCATTTTTCTAAAGATGCATTATAAACAGTGCTACAATGAACATTGGGGTACATGTGTCTTTCAGTTCTGGTTTCCTCGGTGTGTTTGCCCAGCACTGGGATTGCTGAGTCATATGTCAGTTCTATTTCCAGTTATTTTTTTTTCTTCCTTAAAAAAAAAAAATTTTTTTTTTTTTTACTTTACAATATTGTATTGGTTTTGCCATACATCTAAGGAATCTCCACACTGTTCTCCATAGTGGCTGAACTAGTTTGCATTCCCACCAACAGTGTAAGAGGGTTCCCTTTTCTCCACACCCTCTCCAGCATTTACTGCTTGTAGACATTTGGATAGCAGCCATTCTGATTGGCTTGAAATGGTACCTCATTGTGGTTTTGATTTTCATTTCCCTGATAAGGAGTGATGTTGAGCATCTTTTCATGTGTTTGTTAGCCATCTGTATGTCTTCTTTGGAGAAATGTCTATGTAGTTCTTTGACCCATTTTTTGATTTGGTCGTTTATTTTTCTGGAATTGAGCTGCAGGAGTTGCTTGTATATTTTTGAGGTTAATTCTTTGTCAGTTGCTTTGTTTGCTATTATTTTCTCCCATTCTGAAGGCTGTCTTTTCACCTATTATAGTTTACTTTGTTGTGCAGCTTTTAAATTTATTTAGGTCTCATTTGTTTGTTTTTGCTTTTTATTTCCAATACTCTGGGAGGTGGATCATAGAGGATCCTGCTATGATTTATGTCGGAGAGTGTTTTGCCTATGTGTTCCTCTAGGAGTTTTATAGTTTCTGGTCTTATGTTTAGATCTGTAATCCATTTTGAGTTTATTTTTGTGTATGGTGTTAGAAAGTGTTCTAGCTTCATTTTTTTAACAAGTTGTTGATCAGTTTTCCCAGCACCACTTGTTAAAGAGATTGTCTTTTCTCCATTGTATATTCTTCCCTCCTTTGTCAAAGATAAGTTGTCCATAGGTGCGTGGATTTATCTCTTGGCTTTCTATTTTGTTCCATTGATCTATATTTCTGTCTTTGTGCCAGTACCATACTGTCTTGATGACTGTGGCTTTGCAGTAGAGCCTGAAGTCAGGCAGGTTGATTCCTCCAGTTCCATTCTTCTTTCTCAAGATTGCTTTGGCTATTCGAGGTTTTTTGTATTTCCATACAAATTGTGAAATTATTTCTTCTAGTTCTCTGAAAAATACCATTGGTAGCTTGATAGGGATTGCATTAAATCTATAGATTGCTTTGGGTAGTATATTCATTTTCACTATATTGATTCTTCTTATCCATGAACATGGTATATTTCTCCATCTATTTGTGACCTCTTTGATTTCTTTCACCAGTGTTTTATAATTTTCTATATATAGGTCTTTTGTTTCTTTAGATAGATATATTCCTAAGTATTTTATTCTTTTTGTCACAATGGTGAGTGGAATTGTTTCCTTAATTTCTCTTTCTGTTTTCTCATTGTTAGTGTATAGGAATGCAAGGGATTTCTATGTGTTGATTTTATATCCTGCAACTTTACTATATTCATTGATTAGCTCTAGTAATTTTCTGGTGGAGTCTTTAGGGTTTTCTATGTAGAGGATCATGTCATCTGCAAACAGTGAGAGTTTTACTTCTTCTGTTCCAATCTGGATTCCTTTTATTTCTTTTTCTGCTCTGATTGCTGCGGCCAAAACGTCCAAAATTATGTTGAATAGTAGTGGTGAGAGTGGGCACCCTTGTCTTGTTCCTGACTTTATGGGAAATGCTTTCAGTTTTTCACCATTGAGGATAATGTTTGCTGTGGGTTTGTCATATATAGCTTTTATTATGTTGAGGTATGTTCCTTCTTTGTCTGCTTTCTGGAGGTTTTTTTTTTTAAATCATAAATGGATATTGAATTTTGCCAAAGGCTTTCTCTGCATCTATTGAGATAATCATATGGTTTTTATCTTTCAATTTGATAATGTGGTGTATTACATTCGTGGATTTGTGGATACTGAAGAATCCTTGCATCCCCGGGATAAAGGCCACTTGGTCATGATGTATGATCTTTTAAATATATTGTTGGATTTTGTTTGCTACAGTTTTGTTAAGGATTTTTGCATGTATGTTCATCAGTGATACTGGCCTGTAGTTTTCTTTTTTTATATCATGTTTGTCAGGTTTTGGTATTAGGGTGATGTTGGCCTCATAGAATGAGTTTGGCAGTTTACCTTCCTTTGCAATTTTCTGGAAGAGTTTGAGTAGGATAGGTGTTCAGATCAGATCAGATCAGTCCCTCAGTTGTGTCCGACTCTGCGACCCCATGAATCGCAGCACGCCAGGCCTCCCTGTCCATCACCAACTCCCAGAGTTCACTGAGACTCATGTCCATCGAGTCAGTGATGCCATCCAGCCATCTCATCCTCTGTCGTCCCCTTCTCCTCCTGTCCCCAATCCCTCCCAGCATCAGAGTCTTTTCCAATGAGTCAACCCTTTGCATGAGGTGGCCAAAGTACTGGAGTTTCAGCTTCAGCATCATTCCTTCCAAAGAAATCCCAGGGCTGGTCTCCTTCAGAATGGACTGGTTGGAACTCCTTGCAGTCCAAGGGACTCTCAAGAATCTTCTCCAACACCACAGTTCAAAAGCATCAATTCTTTGGCACTCAGCCTTCTTCACAGTCCAACTCTCACATCCATACATGACCACAGGAAAAACCATAGCCTTGACTAGACGGACCTTTGTTGGCAAAGTAATGTCTCTGCTTTTGAATATGCTATCTAGATTGGTCCTAACTTTCCTTCCAAGGAGTAAGTGTCTTTTAATTTCATAGGAGTTAGCCCTTCTCTAAACTTTTGGTAGAATTCAGCTGTGAAGCCGTCTGGTCCCGGGCTTTTTTTTGTGAAAGATTTCTGATTACAGTTTCGATTTCCATTCTTGTGATGAGTCTGTTTAGATTTTCTATTTCTTCCTGGTTCAGTTTTGGAAAGTTGTATTTTCTAAGAATTTGTCCACTTCTTCCAAGGTGTCCATTTTTTTGGCATATAGTTGCTGATAATAGTCTCTTACGATCCTTTGTATTTGAGTGTTGTATGTAGTGATCTCTCCATTTTCTTTTCTAAAATTGTTGATTTGATTTTTCTCCCTTTGTTTCTTGATGAGTCTGGCTAATGGTTTGTCAATTTCATTTATCTTCTCAAAGATCAAGCTTTTGGCTTTGTGGGGTTTTGCTATGGTCTCTTTTCTTTCTGTTGCATTGATTTCTGCCCTAATTTTTAAGATTTCTTTCCTTCTAGTAACTCTGGGGTTCTTCATTTCTTCCTTTTCTAGAAGATACACGTGTACCCCAATGTTCATTGCAGCACTGTTTATAATATCCAGGACTTGGAAGCAACCTAGATGTCCACCAGCAGACGAATGGATAAGAAAGCTGTGGTACAGATATGCAATGGAATATTACTCTGCTGTTAAAAAGAATACATTTGAATCAGTTCTAATGAGGTGGATGAAACTGGAGCCTATTACACAGAGTGAAGTAAGTCAGTAAGAAAAACACCAATACAGTATACTAACGCATATATGTGGAATTTAGAAAGATGGTAACAATAACCCTATATGCTGCTGAGTCACTTCAGTCATGTCCAACTCTGTGCGACCCCATAGACGGCAGCCCACCAGGATGCCCCATCCCTGGGATTCTCCAGGCAAGAACACTGGAGTGGGTTGCCATTTCCTTCTCCAATGCGTGAAAGTGAAGTTGCTCAGTCGTGGACTCTTAGCGACCCATGGACTGCAGCCTACCAGGCTCCTCTGTCCATGGGATTTTCCATGCAAGAGTACTGGAGTAGGGTGCCATTGCCTTCTCCAATAACCCTATATGTGAGACAGCAAAAGAGACACAGATGCATAGAACAGTCTTTTGGACTCTGTGGGAGAGGGAAAGGGTGGGATGATTTGGGATAATGGCATTGAAACATGTAAATTATCATATGTGAAACAAATTACTAGTCCAGGTTTGATACATAATACAGGTGCTTCGGGCTGGTGCCTTGGGATGACCCTGAGGGATGGGATGGGGAGGGAGGTGGGAGGGGGTTCAGGATGGGGAACAAACGTATACACATGGCTGATTTATGTCAATGTATGGCAAAACCAGTACAATATTGTAAAGTAATTAGCCTCCAATCAAAATAAATAAATTTATATAAAATAAATAATTAAAAAATAAAGATGCGTGATATATATGTGTTATATATATGCATTATATATGTGTTATATATGTATATGTGTTATCCATATATATGCTTTAATATACTGTATTGGTGTTTCTCTTTCTGGCTTACTTCACCCTGTATAATAGGCTCCAGTTTCATCCACTTCATTAGGATGGACTGAAATGCGTTCTTTTTTATAGCTAAGTGATATCCCATTGTGTATATGTACCACAACTTTCTTATCCATTCATCAGCCAATGGACATCTAGGTTGCTTCCATGTCTTAGCTTGTAAACAGTGCTGCAATGAACAATGGAGTACATATGTCTCTTTCAACTCTGGTTTGCTCAGTGTGTATGCCCAGCAGTGGGATTGCTGGGTCGTATGGCAGTTCTGTTTCCAGTTTTTTAATGAATCTCCACACTGTTCTCCATAGTGGCTGAACTAGTTTGCATTCCCACCAACAGTGTAAGAGGGTTCCCTTTTCTCCACACCCTCTCCAGCATTTATTGTTTGTAGACTTTTTGATGGCAGCCATTCTAACTGGAGAAGGAAATGGCAACCCACTCCAGTGTTCTTGCCTGGAGAATCCCAGGGACAGGGGAGCCGGGTGGGCTGCCATCTATGGGGTTGCACAGAGTCGGACACGACTGAAGCCACTTAGCAGCATTCTAACTGATGTGGGACGGTAGGATCCCTCTTTTTTAAACTCCATATTAGAAGTCCTTGCACCACCGCAGAAATCTTCTTTGATCAACCCCATGTGATTTCAACCTTTGAATTTGAACCAGCCAAAGTAATTGTAATTAGTAACCTCCAACTCAATTATTCTAGTCTTAGTATTTACTCCAAAAGTTTTTTGGACACTTCTGTAAACAAGACATAGGTTAAGGAACCTCCCCATGAGAATAATTTAAACACTGAAAGATACAAGCGAATGTATTTGAGGTTTCAGAGGGAAGAGAGAAGACTACAGATTGAAGAAACAAAGAAAACTTTGTGGAAGAAGTAGCACTTGAGCTGGGCCTCAAAAGATGGCCCTTTGAAAGTTCTGAATGTTGTAAATACCAGGAAAAGCCAATTTATGCAGAAAGAACAGCTGGAACAATGGCACAGAGATAAGAAAGGAAATGATGTATATGAAGAACTATATCTTTAGTCCTCTGTGGCCAGAATAAAAGTTTATGAAGAGATCAGTGAAAGGTGAAGCTAGAGTATGCAGGGATGATATAATACAAGGACTTGTTTGCCATTCTAAGGAGGTGAGACTTTATTTCTTCCAAGGATAATAGAGCACCATTAAAAACAGGTAGCAAAGTGGCATGGCCAGATTTATTTTTTAACAAAGAATAGCAAAGAATAAGAAAACCAACATTAATAATTCTTTAGAATTGTAATTTCAGATAGTACGGACAGTAGTTTTATATCAGGGGCCCTCTTTTTCCCAAAATACTCAATATCTACTGACATCTTATAATTTCAGTTCAGTTCAGTTCAGTCACTCAGTCGTGTCCAACTCTTTGCGACCCCATGAACTGCAGCACGCCAGGCCTCCCTGTCCATCACCAACTCCCAGTGTCCATTCAAACCCATGTCCATCAAGTTGGTGATGCCATCCAACCATCTCATCCTCTGTCGTCCCCTTCTCCTCCTGCCCTCAATCTTTCCCAGCATCAGGGTCTTTTCAAATGAGTCAGCTCTTCATATCAGGTGGCCAGAGTATTGGAGTTTCAGTTTCAACATCAGACATACCAGTGAACACCCAGGACTGATCCCCATTAGGATGGACCGGATGGATCTCCTTGCAGTCCAAGGGACTCTCAAGAGTCACCTCCAACACCACAGTTCAAAAGCATCAATTCTTTGGCACTCAGTTTCTTTATAGTCCAACCCTCACATCCATACATGACCACTGGAAAAACTATAGCCTTAACTAGATGGACCTTTGTTGATAAAGTAATGTCTCTGCTTTTTAATATGCTATCCAGGTTGGTCATAACTTTCCTTCCAAGGAGCAAGCATCTTTTAATTTTGTGGCTGCAATCACCATCTGCAGTGATTTTGGAGCCCAGAAAAATAAAGTCAGCCACTGTTTCCCCATCTTTTTCCCATGAAGTGATGGGACTGGATGCCATGATCTTCGTTTTCTGAATGTTGAGCTTTAAGCCAACTTTTTCACTCTCCTCTTTCACTTTCATCAAGAGGCTCTTTAGTTCTTATTCACTTTCTGTGGTGTCATCTGCATATCTCAGGTTACTGACATTTATCCCAGCAATCTTGATTCCAGCTTGTGCTTCCTCCAGCCAAGTGTTTCTCATGATGTACTCTGCATATAAGTTAAATAAGCAGGGTAACAATATACAGCCTTGACATACTCGTATTCCTATTTGGAACCAGTCTGTTGTTCCATGTCCAGTATGTTAATTCAGGCAAAGAGTGACAAGAATCAAGAATAAGAAGAAAAATAAACTTACTGCGTGTTAATATACTAGATATCTTTTATTTGCTTTATAGCCCCATGAGTTGATATTATTATTATTCCCATTTTACAGATGATAAAATTGACTATCAGATGACTTTAGAAGCTGGCCAAGGGTCAGCTAAGTTGTAGAGCTTGGATTTGAATCCATACAGTTTGATAACAATACCTGTGCTCTTAAGCACTACATCACTTGACCCTCATCAGTTGACCCTATACAGCTAATTCAATGGCTGAATAGCTACTAAACAAGAGCATCAGAACTTAGATACCTTCTAAAACAATTTGCTCAACCCTCATATTGTCAGATGGTGAAACTGAGGGACAGGAGATAGGAGAGCCTCTTACTCAAGGTCACAGAACTCATTAGAAATACCTGGCTAGAACATAGGTCTCCTGTTTCCCAGTCGTGCTCATTCTATTATACTATTTTGCTGTTCTTCTAGCAAAATGAAAGCTGTGTAGCTCCCCAATACTAAGGTTGGAGTTTTGCAGGAAATTGATTCAAACATAAAGTCCCTAAAATTGAAATGCCATGGCAAGTCAAAAATTCCAAATGTATGTTATCATGTGTGTGTGTGTGTGTGTGTGTGTGTGTGTGTGTGTGATGTGTGGCTGGAACAGGTTATAGAGATGCAAGTGAAGGTCTACAACTTTGGGAAGGAAAGAATTTCTTCAGACAAGGATTTCCCCTCACTAACCCCAGGTTCATGGCTTCCCTTCTTATCCCCTGGGAATAGGGCTGTTCCAAGCATGTGACTCCTGTCCTCTGCAAAGTCTGAAGCAGCTGACTGTTTGCTTTGGAATATAACTCCAGGTGTTAAATTCAGTCAATCTCAAAGGTCATAAAATTTTCAGGCCACAATTCCTGGAATAGTTGCCTGTTCCAGTTCAATCTTGTATATGACCATTGCAAAACACCACCAGAGTTCTTGATAAATAGGAGGCCAGGAATTCCCTTAGACCTCTTATCTCCTCCTGCTAAAGCATAGGTGGGTAGTTACTTTTGAGCTTCCTACCACAGTTTCCAGCTACTCTCTTGAATTTTCAAGGTTTAAAGGTGACTGTTACCTATTCAAAAATAGCCTTAGCAAAAAGAAAACTTTGTACCATGAGTTTCTTTTTTTTATTGTAAAGTTAAAAAATAAAATAAAAAAAGGAATAATCAAAGAACATACAGAGGAAAAAAAGTAGGGAAAATTATTCTAGAGGTTGATACAGCAGTTAATTAATAAAATGATCTTGTTACTGTACCATGAGTTTCTATGGTAATTCTTCTCAAACTTTGATGGCAACCAAATAACTTGGGCTTTGGGAAAAACTCAGTCTGGCTTTATCCCCAAATATTTTGATTTGGTCTATCTGGGGGTCAGAGATTGAAACCTTCATTTTTCTCAAGAACCACCTGTGAATCTATTATGTACCCAAGTTTGGAAACCATTGATCTATGGTTTGTATGTTCAGGATGAAATTCTGAGAGGTATTGTAACTAGCATTATGGATAGACATTGATGCATGTATGCAAACTTCTCTTCTCTCCTCTCCTCTCCTTTCACTCATAAAAGTCTCAGATGCTTTCTTTTGACTTGCTGTACTCTGAAGTCCCACCCCTAGAACAGCTCATTCAGGATGATTAGATGAATTCAGCACAGGTGTAAACAGTAGATTGCCAGTATCTCTGACTTGCACACACATACATTCCCACCTATACCAGGGCTCCATGGAAAACTGAGCCATCACTGAAGAAAATCTGCTAACTGAGTTTTATACCTAAATTAATCAAATCTTGCAGCTAGGAAAATGAGAAGTCTAACATTTTGAATTTTACCTGTTTTCCCCTAAGATTGTACTGCAAATAAGTAAGAATGTGTGTGTGAACATGACAGAATAATGCTTTCCGTTCATACAGAGTAAAACTGAAGACCCTCCAAGCTGGAAGATCTGAAGAAGTCACATAGAATAGTGTTTCACAACCTTTTTTGATATGTCTGGATAGATTCTCCATCTACTCAAAACATGATCCCTGGACCAACAGTATTAGCATAACCTGAGAGTTTATTGGTACTGCATCATCTAAGTCCCCACACCAGACCTGCCAAAATAGAGTCTGCATTTTAATAGGATCTCCAGGTCTGAACCAGTGGTTCTCAAAGTGCATTTCCAAGAACAGCACCATCAGCATCGCCTGGGGACTTGTCAAAGATATACATTCTTGGGTACCACCTTGGACCTTCTGAATCAGAAACTCTGGAGTTGGGAGTGAGAATTCTGTTTTAAGGCCCTCTAGGTGATTCTAATGCACACTCGAGTTTGAAAACCACTCTAGACCATCCTTCTGCCTTTAGGCAATATTGGCTTTCAGTAATAGAATATTGGGGAAGAGATGGGAAAGTTTCAGGGTAAGAGATTCCATTATCAATTTCAGAAAGCTCCCTCTCTTTTGTGAAACACTGTATGATCTCTGGTATACAATGTATGTTTTGTGTCACCCCAAATTTCATATGTTGAAACCTAATTAATCCCCAGCCTTGTGGTATTTGGAGGTGGGGACTTTGAGAGGCGATCATGTTATAAGAATGGAGCCCTTATAAATGGGATTAGTGCCATTATAAAAGAGACCTCAAAAAATTCCCTTGGCCCCTATCACCATGTGAAGACGTAGCAGAAGATGGTCATCTATGAACCAGGATGTGGGGAGAGAGCAAATTAGCAAAGATGGCATGTCCAGGCTCTCTGACCCCACTTTTGTAAATAATGACTATATAACAGCTAAGATCATTTACAGCACTGTGCATGCATATCATGAGGTACTCACTTGGTCATGGGTTACTGTGTGTGGTATGTCTATATGAGCTCCACCTAAAAAAAAGTGGTGGCATTACTGCTGCATCATGGCTGTGTCCTTTGGGTCAGCCATGAGAGGAGAGAATATATCATGTCTACCATTATGGCTGCTGTGTCAGCTAGGAGAGAATAAACATGTCTGCAGTTCCCATGGCTCCTCAAGTCTTCTTTCAGCCTCTTAGCTCGTGCTTTGCTTACCATGTGTTCATCGAACATTGTGAACAGCAATACAATTGGTGCAGTGAGCTGGATCAGCAATACACAGGAGGTGAGCTCTCACCAGACACCACATCAGCCAGCACCTTGCTCTTGGACTTCCCGGTTTCCAGAACTGTGAGAAAAGTTTCTGTTGTGTATAACCCACCCAGTTTATGACATTCTTTTATAGTAGTCTTAACAGACTAAGACAGTGCCCTGTCTTCACACAGGGTCCTCCCATTGGCAACCCTTTTCAAATCCATTTCGCTAGAAAAAAGTCTTCCCAGGTTTGGCAAATACTTCCTCATATCCTCTGTCAAGTGCTTGCCTAGTTTCTAAGCTTCTACATCAAGTATTTCAAACATAACCATCAGAAATAAAACTCCAAATTTTTCAACATTCTAAAGTTGCAATGAATTTTATTTTCATCAGTATGCTGGTGGAACTCTACTCTTTAAAGTTATCTTTACTCACTTTATCTCATGTAATCCTCAAAATTTTTCTGAAGGAGCTCCTGTTTTTATCCCATTTTCATGAGAAATTGAAGCTTAGAAAGGTTAGCAATTTCTGTATGATTAGAGCTAGCCAGTAGCAGAATCATGACTGAAGGTGAGGTAATATTTCAAAGCCTATGGGCTTAATTATAAGACACCCTTCTCTGTACAATTCCAGGCAGACTGGACACAAGGATTTGCATGAGCTTAATAAAGTTACAGGAGACACAGCAAAATAAATAAATAAATAAAAATAAAAGTATGCATGACCAAGTTCCCTGAAGGGGAGGCCATGGTAGAAGGATGTAGAAGGACAAGGCCTGGAGTAATAAGCCTATTGGAGAGAGTAGGTATAGTGATGAGGTGGAGGAGGAGCAAGGAGGGGCAAAAGGAGGTATAGTTATCTCCTGTTTTGGATTATGATCATGGAGGAGAAAACTACATTGTCCTGATAGAGTGTGCTTCATTCAAACTAGAATAGTGTGTTTAAATAGGGTATCCAACTAGAGGGTCTGAAGCAATTTATCAAAGCCATGTTAGTTTTAAATCTAAACTAGAGTAGGACGGGGGATAGTAAGGAACAGTGGACATATTGTTTACCTGGATTAATATCAGAATTCCAGAGATGGTGGGAAGAGGTCAGAAGGACAACAGCAAGATTTTTCTGAGTTCCCAGCATGCATTTGTATCACTTTATCACATATTGTCTTTTAATTGTTCATTGCAATATCATGTGTATGAATAGTCACCCAATTATGCTGCAAGCCCCTTGATGACAATGTTACACTTCTTTTGTCTTTCCGCACAGTACCAAATGTTCACTAATTCAATTATTCTTTCACTGATTATCTTAGGCTCTGTGCTAGATACTGGGGATACAAAGATGAGTAAGACATGGTCCCCATCCTCATGGACCTCTAGTATAAAAGGGATCCTCAGCAGGACTTAATGGATAAAATTCAGAAGTCATAGACCTGAGAAACAGTAGGCATGTGAGCACATATGCTTTTTTCTTTAAAGGATGTATAGTTTCTATCAGATTCTCAAAATTGATTAGAGCCTATAGTTTGGTGGGGGGAGCACACATGTAAATAAATATGAGTCCTAAGAGCTGGTGAGTGGAAACAAGTCACGGAAGGATGTAAACCTTCACAGAAGAATAATAGTTGGCCTTTTCAACCAAGCAGAGGGAGAAAGAAGATTCCAGTAATAGGGCACACTATGCGAATACATGGAAAAGAGGAAGAGCATGCTGCATTTGAGAAACTATCTTGTTCCCATATCAAACAGTTTGATATGGGAACAAGATAAGCCTAGAGAGGCAGAGTGCCAAGCCCCAAACTACCACCCAAAACTACCTCGTCTTCCATTCACCCTGCTTTTGGAATATTCTTGTCTCTTTCGCAGATAAAGAGAGACTCTTTCATACAGACAGCTTCCATACTGCAATAGCTGTTGAAGAATGACCAGTAGGCAGCTGTCCCCACAGAATCTGGCCCTCATTTCAAGATTTTAAAAGTGAAAAACAAGAGGAGGTTTAGATAGGTAGCCTTCTTCCTCTCTCCTATTTTTATTCCAAGCTTTGACACTTGGAGAAATCACCGGTGGTAAGGGAAAAAAAATGCCATTATTCACTATTTTTCAGTCTTTTTCTCTTTTATTTCTAACAGACTTTTAGGGACCAGGGCAGTTAGTGCCGAGCACTATGTCTGTTGTCATGTAGCATATTGCCTAATTGCTAACTTTCCAACTCATTCTCTATTGCTCCTCTGTGAATGTGTATGGTTTCTTAAACTATTCCTAGTCATCTTTGTTTTTCTCCCAGAGCTAGAATCTTTGGCATTGCCTTATTTCCCTTCCTTCTTATCCCTTTACTCAGGCTGTTACCAGGATTGACCCCGGAAATTAGTCACTTTAAGAAGCAGAGGGATCTGAGAGAGTATTGAGTTCAGATCAAATTTTTGACACCTCCCTCTTCCCTGCTTGGTGAACCGTTACATGGCTTTGGATTTTGGCTTCCCTTTTAGTCTTTGTTTTTCCATCAGAGTACTCTGGATTTTTTAGCTTCTCTCAGTCTGACCTCTATCTGGTATGACTGCTGCCAGAACTTGGCTTCACTGAGGGTTCCTCCCTCTTCTAATCTCTGGCATAATATGCTTCAAGGGACAGATTTTTGTATTATTGACTCCTACCTGACTCTAGATTGGTTATATCTCAGCAAGAAGCCTTTTCCTGTTAACCTTCTTTAGTGTGTCTATATTTTGCGATTAGCATTTCCAAGCTAATTCTTGAGGTCCTTACTAGGAAACAAGTACCATTTCCCACCATCTGGTCCCCTGGCCTATGCCCATAGCCAACCAGATCCATTGTATCTTAGCTCCTATTTATACTTGCAGTGAGGAAATTTCACCACTTTCATAGCTCTATTTTCATGTGTTCCCCCGTTAGTTATGAATGAATAGACTTCTCTTATCTATCTTCTTACCTGTTGGTAGGTAGGAATAATAGTGAGGGAGATCAGAAGGGCCTTTATTAACTCCCTGGATTATGAGTTTCTTTGATATAACAGAAGAGTTGGGGAAAATTAGCTCAATTAATTTTTGTAGCCTACAATTTCTGGTCATAGTTTGTGACTGTTCTGCATCCTCAGAATGTTTGTGGAATTATACTATGTTCTTAGCTGTCTCACTAGGATGTGTTGTGCTCAGTTGCTTTAGTCATGTTTGACCCTGTGCAGCCCCATGGGCTATAGTCTGCCAAGCTGCTCTGTCCATGGGATTCTCCAGGCAGGAATACTGGAGTGGGTTGCCATTTCCTCCTCCCAGGGGATCTTCCCGACCCAGGGATCGAACTTGTGTCTCTTACAACTCCTGCATTGGCAGGTGGGTTCTTTACTGCTAGAACCACCTGGCAAGCCCTTATCTCACTAGGATAAGCTTTACAAAAACATCAAAGTAGATGTTTACCAACTGGTATACTTTCACAAGTCATAAGCCCTGTCCTGGCAGTGGCTTAGGCTTAAACACCTTTATCTAGAGTCCTTTACTTCACAATGAGGAATAAGACTCAGAATGAGAAGCCCAGGATTACCCCACACATGTGCATGGGTTACAGTCTCAAAGTAAGGCTTTTTCTCATAACAGTACTGGAGAAGGTGAAGGAAGAGAACTCAAGGGCCAAGGGAATATGTAATGGAGCTGAGAGAAAGGGTGCAATAGGGGGTTGTAAAGGTTCAGAGAAAAGTATGATTTAGTCAAAGAATCATTAAAAATTAAGACCTAGAGTTCCCTTTTCTCCACATCCTCACCAATATTTGTTATTTGTATACTTTTTGATGACAGCCATTCTGACAGATGTGAGGTGATATCTCATTGTGGTTTTGATTTGCATTTCTTTTTTTTTTTTTTTTTTTTTTTTTGCAGTTTCTCTTCCTCCAGGCTCCTTGGCTCTGAGGCAGGGTCTGATATACTCATCCACACTCAAGTCTGAGAACAGATGCTCCCAGTGGCTCAACAGACCCAAAGAGGGTGGGAGAGGGGACATTGCTCATGCCAAAGGGGCCTTGACCCACAGGGATTCTGCAGGATCGCCTTTGACTACCAGACTACGTCTTTTGAGTTGGCTTTTCTGGTTTGCCTCATACCAGTCTTCCTTTTTTTTTTAACCAAATCGGAAAAGCAAACCCAGATGTGAAAGAACGTCTTCAGGTCATAATTCAGAGGGTCAAAAACAGACCCTAACAAGGACCCTGTGTCCTGACTGCCCCCTGGGCTCTCAGATCATCTCACTGCCCCTTAAAGCACTTGGTTGGCAGCAGCTATACAGGCATGGGGGCCTCAGGCAGGAAGGGGACACTTGATCTCCCTCAAATCACCCTATGCAGGCCAAGCTTTAGCAAGTTTCTTCTTTGGGGTCACAGACATGGTCAAGGAGCTGGTCTTGAGTTCTGATAGGCTCCTCCATGGGAGGTGGGCACTCTGGGTGATCACACAGACCCTCTAGTCTTCAGGGAGACCCTCGGGGGCTGAGTGACTGGGTTTGGTCTCTGAGGACTAGAGGGAGGCGATGTGGCCCCAACCCTTCCTTCCTCTCCATTCCCTGTTGGATTCCTGTTCAGGCTTTTCCTCCTGTGTCCCTCTGGTGTATCTGCTGGGCTGACAACACAAGCCTGATGCCCCTGCAAAAGGATCTTCATGAAAAACTGGTCCTCAAGGGCTTTTTAACATGTTTCCTCTATCCACCCCCGCCCCCAGATCTGACAGTGATGCTCCATGGCCCGTTTGACACACAATTCTGGAGAACCTACTGAACACTGGGCACCCCTGATTTGCATTTCTTAAATGATTAGTGATATTGAGTCTCTTTTCATGTGCCTATTAGCCATCTATATATAGCATTTATTTTTTAAAATTGTGTGAGGAAATGTTCTAATCTCACCTTTATACATGTAGCTGTCCAGTTTTTTTTCAGCACCACTTGTTGAAGAGACTGCACATTCTTACCTTGTTTGTTGTACTAATAGGTGTATGGGTTTATTTCTTGGGGCTATCTATTCTATTCAATTGATCTGTGTGCCTGTTTTTGTCCTGGTACCATGCTGTTTTGATAACTGTAGCTTTGTAGTATAATCTGAAGTCAGAGAGCCTGAAACCTCCAGCTCTGTTTTAAACACTTTGGCAATTCAGTGTCTTTTGCAGTTCCACATAAATTTTAGGATAATTTCTTTTAGTTTTCTGAAAACTGTCATGGGTATTTTGATAAGGATTGTACTAAATCTGTGGATTGCTTTGGGCAGTATGGACATTTTTATATATGATTTTTTAAAATTAGAGGATAATTACTTTACAATATTATGATGATTTTTGCCATACATCAGCATGAATCAGCAAGGTATGCATATATCCCATTCCTCTTGAAGCCCCCTCCACCTCCCTCCACATCCACCCCTATAAATGGTCACAGAGCACTGGCTTCAGATTCCCTGTATCATACATTGAACTCCCATTGGCTACCTATTTTACATATGGTAATGTATATGTTTCAATGCTATTCCATATCATCCCACATTCTCCTTCTCCAACTGTGTCCAAAATGTCTGTGTTAGCTTTGCTGCCCTGCAGGTAGGATCATCAGTACTACCTTTCGAGATTCCATATATATGCATTAATATACAATATTTGTCATTCTTTTTCTTACTTGCTTCACTCTGTATAACAGGCTCTAGATTCATCCACCTCGATAGAACTGATTCAAATGCATTCCTTTTAATAGCTGAATAACATTCCATTGTGTATATGTACAACTTCCTTATGCATTCATCTGTCAATGGACATCTAGTTTGCTTCCATGTCCTACTACTGTAAATAGTACTGTGATGAACATTTGAGTACATATGTCTTTTTCAATTCTGGTTTCCTCAGGGTGTATGCCTGAGGAATTACTAGGTGGGATTACTAGGTGATGTGCTGTGTGCTGTGCTGTGCTTAGTCAATCAGTCATGTCCGACTCTTTGCAACCCCATGGACTGTAGCCTGCCAGGCTCCTCTGTCCATAGGGATTTTCCAGGCAAGAGTACTGGAGTGGGTTGCCATGCCCTTCTCCAGGGAATTTTCCCAACCCAGGGGTCAAACCCAGGTCTCCCACATTGCAGGCAAATTCTTTACCATCTGGAGCCACCAGGGAAGCCCTACTGTTGGCTTTATTTTTTAAGGACTTTTCATACTGTTCTCCATAGTGGCCATATCAATTTGCATTCCCATCAACAGTTGAAGAGAGTTCACTTTTCTTCACACCCTTTCCAGTATTTATTATTTGTAGACTTTTTGATGATGGCCATTCTGACCAGTGTGAGATGGTACCTCATTGCAGTTTTGACTTACATTTCTCTAATGATGAGTGATATTGATTATTTTTCATGTGTTTCTTAGCCATCTGTTTGTCTTTTTGGAGAAATATCTGTTTAGGTTTTCTGCCCACTTTTTGATTACATTGTCTGTTTTTCTGGTATTGAGCTGAATGAGCTGCTTGGATATTTTGGAGGTTAATTATTTGACAGTTGTTTCATTTGCTATTAATTTTTTCCATTTAGGGGGTTGTCTTCTCACCTTGCTTGTAGTTTCCTTCATTGTTCAAAAGCTTTTAAGTTTAATTAGGTCCCATTTGCTTATTTTTGTTTTTATTGCCATTATTCTAGGAGGTGGTTTATAGAGAATCTTGCTGTGGTTTATGTCAGAGAGTATTCTGCCTATGTTTTCCTCTAAGATATTTATAGTTTCTGGTCTTACATATAGGTCCTCAATCCATTTTGAGTTTATTTTTGTGCATGGTATTAGGACGTGTTCTAGTTTCATTCTTTTACATGTAGTTGGCCAGTTTTCCCAGAACCACTTGTGGGAGAGACTTTCTCCACTGTATATTTTTCCCTCCTTTGTCAAAGATAAGGTGCCCGTAGGTGTGTGGTTTTATCTCTGGCTTTCTATCTTGTTCCATTGGTCTATATTTCTGTTTTTGTGCTAGTACTGTCTTGATGACTGTAGCTTTGTAGTGTAGTGTGAAATCAGGAAGGCTGTTCTCTCCAGTTCTATTCTTCTTTCTCAAGATTGCTTTGGCTATTCGAGGTCTTTTGTGTTTCCATACAAATTGTGAAATTACTCATTCTAGCTCTGTAAGAGGGAGAAGGCAATGGCACCTCACTCTAGTACTCTTGCCTGGAAAAATCCCATGGATGGAGGAGCCTGGTAGGCTGCAGTCCATGGGGTCGCTAAGAGTCAAACACGACTGAGCGACTTCACTTTCACTGTTCACTTTTATGCATTGGCACTCCAGTGTTCTTGCCTGGAGAATCCCAGGGACGGGGGAGCCTGGTGGGCTGCTGTCTATGGGGTCGCACAGAGTCGGACCTGACTGAAGCAACTTAGCAGCAGCAGCAGCTCTGTGAGAAATACCATTGGTAGCTTCCCTGGTAGCCGCAGCTGATAAAAATTTGCCTGCAATGCAGGAGACCCTTGTTCGATTCCTGGGTCAGGAAGTTCCCCTGGAGAAAGGATAGGTGGGTACACTCCAGTATTCTTGCCTGGAGAATCTCCATGGACAGAGGAGCCTGGTGTGCTACAGTCCATGTGGTCACAAAGAGTTGGACATGATCAGATCAGATCAGATCAGATCAGTCGCTCAGTTGTGTCTGACTCCAAAGTACTGGAGTTTCAGCTTCAACATCAGTCCTACCAGTGAACACCCGGGACTGATCCCCATTAGGATGGACCGGATGGATCTCCTTGCAGTCCAAGGGACTCTCAAGAGTCACCTCCAACACCACAGTTCAAAAGCATCAATTCTTCTGTGCTCAGCTTTCTTTATGGTCCAACTCTCACATCCATACATGACCCTTGGAAAAACCATAGCCTTGAGTAGATGGATCTTTGTTGACAAAGTAATGTCTCTGCTTTTTAATATGCTGTTTAGGTTGGTCATAACTTTCCTTCCAAGGAGCAAGCATCTTTTAATTTCGTGACTGCAATCACCATCTGCAGTGATTTTGGAGCCCAGAAAAATAAAGTCAGCCACTGTCTCCCCATCTATTTCCCATGAAGTGATGGGACTGGATGCCATGATCTTAGTTTTCTGAATGTTGAGATTTAAGCCAACTTTTTCACTCTCCACTTTCACTTTCATCAAGAGGCTCTTTAGTTCTTGTTCACTTTCTGTGGTGTCATCTGCATATCTAAGGTTATTGATATGTCTCCCAGCAATCTTGATTCCAGCTTGTGCTTCATCCAGACCAACGTTTCTCATGATGCACTCTGCATGTAAGTTAAATAAGCAGGATGACAATATACAGCCTTGACGTATTCCTTATCCTATTTGGAACCAGTCTGTTGTTCCATGTCCAGTTCTAACTGTTGCTTCCTGACCTGTATATAGGTTTCTCAAGAGGCAGGCCAGGTGGTCTGGTATTCCCATCTCTTTCAGAGTTTTCCACAGTTTATTGTGACCCACACAGTCAAAGGCTTTGGCATAGTCAATAAAGCACAAATGGATGTTTTTTCTGGAACTCTCTTGCTTTTTCGATGATCCAGCAGATGTTGGCAATTTGATCTCTGGTTCTTCTGCCTTTTCTAAAACCAGCTTGAACATCTGGAAGTTCACAGTTCACATACTGCTGAAGCCTGGCTTGGAGAATTTTGAGCATTACTTTACTAGTGTATTAGCTTCCCTTGCAGCTCAGTCAGTAAAGAATCTGCCTGCAGTGCAGGAGACCCCCAGGTTTGATCCCTGGGTTGGGAAGATCTCCTGGAGAAGGAAATGTCAACCCACTCCAGTATCCTTGCCTGGAAAATCTCATGGACAGAGGAGCCTGGTGGGCTGCAGTCCATGGGGTCACAAAGAGTTGGGCATGATTGATCGACTAACACTTTCTTACTTACTAGCGTACGAGATGAGGGCAACTGTGAGGTGTTTGAGCATTCTTTGGCATTGCCTTTCTTTGGGATTGGAATGAAAACGGACCTTTTCCAGTCCTGTGGCCACTGCTGAGTTTTCCAAATTTGCTGGCATATTGAGTGCAGCACTTTCACAGCATCGTCTTCCAGGATTTGAAATAGCTCAACAGGAATTCCATCACCTCCACTAGCTTTGTTCATAGTGATGCTTTCTAAGGCCCACTTGACTTCACGTTCCACGATGTCTGGCTCTAGGTCAGTGATCACACCATCGTGATTATCTGGGTCATGAAGACTTTTTGTACAGTTCTTCTGTGTATTCTTGCCACCTCTTCTTAATATCTTCTGCTTCTGTTAAGTCCCTACCATTTATGTCCTTTATTGAGCCCATCTTTGCATGAAATGTTCCCTTGGTGTCTCTAATTTTCTTGAAGAGATCTCTAGTCTTTCCATTCTGCTGTTTTCCTTTATTTCTTTGCATTGATCACTGAGGAAGGCTTTCTTATCTCTCCTTGCTATTCTTTGGAACCCTGCATTTAAATGGGTATATCTTTCCTTTTCTCCTTTGTTTTTTGCTTCCCTTCTTTTCACAGCTATTTGTAAGGCCTCCCCAGATAGCCATTTTGCTTTTTTGTTATTTCTTTTTCTTGGGGATGGTCTTGATTCCTGTCTCCTGTACAAAAGAGTCCTCTCTAATAGTTGTTAGCATTTGTCTTATGTATTGATGTGCTCCTAGATTGGGTACATATATGTTTACAATTGTTATGTCTTCTTCTGGAATTAATCCTTTGACCTTTATGTAGTGTGCTTCTTTGTCTCTTGTAACGATATTTATTGTAAAGTCTGCTTTATTTGGTATGAGTATTCTTTAGATTTCTGTTTGCAAGGATTATCTTTTTCTGGCCCCTCATTTTCAACCTGTCTGTGTTCCTAGGTTTGAGACGGGTCTCTGGTAGACAGCATATGTAGTGTAAGGGTCTTATTTTTTTATCCATTCAGTCAATCTGTCTTTTGGTTGGACCATTTAGCCCATTTACATTTAAGTTTATTATTGATAACGTTTACTTTATCATTTGGGTTTGTTTTTCTGTGTTTTCTGTCTAGAGAAATTCCTTTAGCATTTGCTGAAGAGCTGGTTTGGTGGTGATGAATTCTCTTAGCTTTGGCTTATCTCTAAAGCTTTTTGATTTCTCCTTCAAATCTGAATGTGATCCTTGTTGGATAGAGTAATCTTGTTTGTAGGTTTTTCCCTCTCATCACTTTAATTATATCCTGCCACTCTCTTCTGGCCTTCAGAGTTTTTGCTGAAAGACCCACTGTTATCCTTGTGGAGATCCCCTTGTATGTTATTGGTTGCTTTTCCCTCATTGCTTTTAATATTCTTTCTTTGTGTTTAGTCTTTGTTAGTTTGATTAGCATATGTCTTGGTATGTTTCTCCTTGGGTTTATCCTGTATGGGACTATTTGAGCTTTCTGGGCTTGTGTGTCTATTTCCTTCACTATATTAGGTAATTTTTTTTTTTTTTACTATAATCACCTCAAATATTTTCTCATGTCCTTTCCTTTGTCTTCTTCTGGGACAGATGCCTATGAATCAAATGTTTGGGTGCTTTATGTTGTCTCAGTGGTCTCTGAGGCTGTCTTTATTACTTTTTTATTCTTTTTTCTTTATTCTGGGCTTCCCTTGTGGCTCAGCTGGTAAAGAATCTGCCTGCAATGCAGGAGACCTGGGTTAGATCCCTGAGTTGGGAACATCCCCTGGAGAAGGCAAAGGCTACCCACTCCAGTATTCTGGCCTGAAGAATTCCATGGACTGTATAGTCCATGGGGTCACAAAGGGTTGGACACGACTGAATGACTTTCACTTCACTTTCTTTATTATGCTCTGCTTCAGTTATTTCCACCATTCTGTCTTCCAGCTCACTTATCCATCATTCTGCCTCTGTTATACTCTACTATTGTTTCCCTCCAGTGTATATTTAATCTCAGTTATTACATTGTTCATTATTGATTGTTCATTCTTTAATTCTTCTACTTCTTTGTCAAATATTTCTTGCATCTTCTTGATCTATGCCTCCAATCTATTTATCTATGTCTCCATTTTGTTTTCTAGGTTTTGGATCATCTTTACTATCATTATTATGAATTATTTTTCAGGTAGACTCCTTTTTCCTTGTTGCTTGCTTGATCCGGTGGGTTTTTACCTTGTTCCTTCATCTGCTGGATATTTCTCTGCCTTTTCATTTTGTTTCATTTTCTGTATTTTGGATCTCCTTTCTGAAGACTGGAGGGTTGTAGTTCTTCTTAATTGTGGAATCTGCCTCCCGTGAGTGGGGTTGGACCCATGCCTTGTGAAAGTTTCATCGTTGGGGGGACTTGTGCCTGTGTTTTGGTCAACTGAACTGAATCTAGTCTCTCTGAAGGGCAGTGTCGTGTCCAGTAGTAAGTTTTGAGGTGTCTCTGGGTTTGGTATGGCTTTGGGCAAGCTGTCTGCTAATGAGCAGTGTTGTGTTTCTGTTTTGTTGAAGAATTGTGACGGGGCATCTCGGCATTGGAGCTTGCTGGCTTTTGGGTGGGCTTGGTTTTGGTGTTGAGATGGAGGTGTTTGGGAAGGCTCTTGCTCCTTAAAGTTCCCTGGGATCAGCAATTCTCTGGTGGATCAAAGTCTTGGGCTTTGGGCTCCTACCTCAGGGGTTCAGGCTTGACCCCTACTGTGGCTCACAAGCCACACAGCCTAGAAAACAAGTCCCCAAGACTCTTTGTGAAGGTAACAATAAACAGCCCAAAACACCCAGTGACACTTACACCAAAGTCCTCTAATGTTTCTAAGAAGGTCTATGGACCTGTTGTGGGCAGTGTGGGGTCAGTTCAGTCTCATATCTGGCCTTAGTCCAGCCTGTAGTTTCTCCTAATGTTGACATTTGCCCCTAAAGTCCACAGTCTGTTCCCCACCTGGATACGAGGGGGCAAAGGCTGAGGCTCATTAGGACTCACTTGCTCTGTTGTGCTGAGAAGAGGGGAGGATATGACAGCTACAATTGGGATGTACCAGGTAGTGTCTGGGACCACAGACACTTTTAGAGTCTGAGGCAGGTCTTGAGTTCTCCCAGAGGAAAAGGCCCTAGTTCGTGGGTCCCTAGAAAGAGTCAAGCTGTTTAGACTTCCAGCAAGGTGTGGGAAGTAACCTGTACCAGCTCACAGCCTGGTGGTAGCTGCCACCTCTTGGGTTGGGACCACATCAGTGCTGTTTTGTTCACTGCCTCAAACACTGGCCCAGCTTTGGCAGTGGCAGTCATGTCTAATTCCACAGATATTTCAAAGTAGCCCTCTCAGCATATCCTCATGGCTGCCAGCCCTCAAACTCTCCATGCGATCTTTGAAATCTCTTTGGGATCTTTGCCAGAGTCTCAGTACCCCACCCCACCATGTGAGGTAGGCCAAGGCTTGCTAGCTGCTCCTCTTGGCTCCCTGCCACCACCCTCTGATCTGGGCTGAGGCTTGTGAGCTGCTTATCAGCTGAGAAGTGCTGTTCAGCAGTAATTTCTGTGGCAAATTTTCTCTGTGTTCTGCCCTCTGAGCCCCACTGATGTATAGCACTCTGAGGTCCCATAGTCAGGTCCCTTGGCTCTGACTGCGAGGAGTTTCTAGTGCCTGGAAACTTTTCCTCCTTCAGGACTCTCTCCCTCCCTCTCTCAGGGCACAGGCCCCCACATTGAAATCCTTTATCTCTTTTTATGTCTTTATCTTTTGTCCTACTTCATTCTAAGGAGATGGGCTTACCTTTTCGGAGGTTTGGGGTCTTCTGCTATCCTTTAGAAGGTGTTCTGTAGGACCTGTTCCATATTCTGATGAATTTTTTATTTATTTGTGAAGAGGTAGGTAATTTCCCTGTCTTATTCCTCTGCTGTCTTTTTCCATCTCTCTGGACACTTTAATAACTTTAATTCTTCCAATCTTAGAACATCTTTTAATTTATATTTTTTGATTTGTTTTATAATTTCAAGTTCCTTCATCATGGTTTTGTTATTTTTCAGAGTATAAATCTTCCACTACTTTGGCTAAGTTTATTCCTAGGTATTTTATACTTTTTGGTGCAATTTTGCTGTTCAGTTACTAAGTTGTGTCCGATTTTTGCAATCCCATGAACTGCAGCATGCCAGGCTTCCCTGTCCTTCACTAACTCCTGGAGTTTGCTTGAACTCATGTCCACTGAGTTAACGATACCATACAACCATCTCATCCTCTGTCACCCCCTTCTCCTCTTGCCTTCAATCTCTCCCAGCATCAGGGTCTTTTTCAATGAGTTGGCTCTTCCCATCAGGGGGCCAATGTATTGGAGTTCAACTTCAGCATGAAGTTGAATGAATATTCAAGGTTGATTTCATTTAGAACTGACTGGCTTGATCTTGCTGTCCAAGAGATTCTCAACAGTCTTCTCCAACATCACAATTAGAAAGCATCAATTCTTTCAGCACTAAGCATTCTTTATAGTCCAACTCTTATATCTTTACATAACTACTGGAAAAACCAAAGCTTTAACTATATGGACCTTTGTCAAAAAAATGATGTCTCTGTTTTTTAATATGCTGTCTAGGTTTGTTGTAGCTTTACACTCAAGTGGCAAACATCTTTTAATTTTGTGGCTGCAGTTACCATCCGCAGTGATTTTCAAGCACAAGAAAATTAGATCTGTGACTGTTTCCACCTTTCCCCCATTTATTTGCTATGAAATGATGAGACCAGATGCTATGATATTCATTTTTTGAATGTTGAGTTTTAAGCCAGCTTTTCCAGTCTCCTCTTTCACCTTCAGGAGGCTCTTTAGCTCCTCTTCACTTTTTGCCATTAAAGTGATATCATCTGCATGTCTGAGATTGTTGTTGTTTCTCCTGGAAATTTTGATTCCAGCTTGTGAGTCATCCAGCCCAGCATTTTGCACGATGTACTCTGCATTGTGCTTCTACTTCATGGACTCTGCTAAAGCCTTTGACTGTGTAGATCACAACAAACTGTGGAAAAATCTTAAAGAGGCAGGATCATCAAGCCAATTTACCTGCCTCCTGAGAAACCTGTATGCAGGTCAAGAAGCAACAGGTAAAACCAGACATGGAACAACAGACTGGTTCAAAATTTAGAAAGAAGTACATCAAGGCTTTATATTGTCACTTTGCTTATTTAACTTATATGTAGAGTACATCATGAGAAATGCTGGGCTGGATGAAGCACAAGCTGAAATCAAGATTACCAGGAGAAATATCAATAACCTAAGATATGCAGATGACAACACTCTAATGGAAGAAAGTGAAGAGGAACTAAAGAGCCTCTTGATGAAAGTAAAAGAGGAGAGAGAAAAAAACTGGTTTAAAACTCAACATTCAAAAAACTAAGAACATAGCATCTGGTCCCAGCACCTCATGGCAAATAGATGGGGAAACAATGGAAACAGTGACAGACTTTATTTTCTTGAGCTCCAAAATCACCGCAGATGGTGATGCAGCCATGAAAGTAAAAGACTCTTGCTCCTTGGAAGAAAAGCTATAACCAACATAGACAGTGTATTAAAAAGCAGAGACAAGGGTGCCCACTTTCACCATTACTATTCAACATAGTTTTGGAAGTTTTGGCTACATTAATCAGAGCAGAAAAAGAAATAAAAGGAATCCAAATTGGAAAAGAAGAAGTAAAACTCTCACTATTTGCAGATGACATGATCCTCTACATAGAAAACCCTAAAGACTCCACCAGAAAATTACTAGAACTAATCAATGATTATAGTAAAGTTGCAGGATATAAAATCAACACACAGAAATCCCTTGCATTCCTATACACTAATAATGAGAAAACAGAAAGAGAAATTAAGGAAACAATTCCATTCACCATTGCAACGAAAAGAATAAAATATTTAGGAATATATCTACCTAAAGAAACTAAAGACCTATATATAGAGAACTATAAAACACTGGTGAAAGAAATCAAAGAGGACACTAATAGATGGAGAAATATACCATGTTCATGGATTGGAAGAATCAATATAGTGAAAATGAGTATACTACCCAAAGCAATTTATAGATTCAATGCAATTCCTATCAAGCTACCAACAGTATTCTTCACAGAGCTAGAACAAATAATTTCACAATTTGTATGGAAATACAAAAAACCTTGAATAGCCAAAGCGATCTTGAGAAAGAAGAATGGAACTGGAGGAATCAACCTACCTGACTTCAGGCTCTACTACAAAGCCACAGTTATCAAGACAGTATGGTACTGGCACAAAGACAGAAATATAGATCAATGGAACAAAATAGAAAGCCCAGAGATAAATCCACGCACATATGGACACCTTATCTTTGACAAAGGAGGCAAGAATATACAGTGGATTAAAGACAATCTCTTTAACAAGTGGTGCTGGGAAATCTGGTCAACCACTTGTAAAAGAATGAAACTAGACCACTTTCTAACACCATATACAAAAATAAACTCAAAATGGATTAAAGATCTCAACATAAGACCAGAAACTATAAAACTCCTAGAGGAGAACATAGGCAAAACACTCTCTGACATACATCACAGCAGGATCCTCTATGACCCACCTCCCAGAATATTGAAATAAAAGCAAAAATAAACAAATGGGACCTAATTAACCTTAAAAGCTTCTGCACATCAAAGGAAACTATTAGCAAGGTGAAAAGACAGCCTTCAGAATGGGAGAAAATAATAGCAAATGAAGCAACCGACAAACAACTAATCTCAAAATATACAAGCAACTCCTACAGCTCAACTCCAGAAAAATAAATGACCCAATCAAAAAATGGGCCAAAGATCTAAATAGACATTTCTCCAAAGAAGACATACAGATGGCTAACAAACACATGAAAAGACGCTCAACATCACTCATTATCAGAGAAATGCAAATCAAAACCACTATGAGGTACCATTTCACACCAGTCAGAATGGCTGCGATCCAAAAGTCTACAAATAATAAATGCTGGAGAGGGTGTGGAGAAAAGGGAACCCTCTTACACTGTTGGTGGGAATGCAAACTAGTACAGCCACTATGGAGAACAGTGTGGAGATTCCTTAAAAAACTGGAAATAGAACTGCCTTATGATCCAGCAATCCCACTGCTGGGCATACACACTGAGGAAACCAGAAGGGAAAGAGACACGTGTACCCCAATGTTCATCGTGAGCACTGTTTATAATAGCCAGGACATGGAAGCAACCTAGATGTCCATCAGCAGATGAATGGATAAGAAAGCTGTGGTACATATACACAATGGAGTACTACTCAGCCATTAAAAAGAATACATTTGAATCAGTTCTAATGAGGTGGATGAAACTGGAGCCTATTATACAGAGTGAAGTAAGCCAGAAGGAAAACATAAATACAGTATACTAACGCATATATATGGAATTTAGAAAGATGGTAATGATAACCCTGTATACGAGACAGCAAAGAGACACTGATGTATAGAACAGTCTTATGGACTCTGGGAGAGGGAGAGGGTGGGAAGATTTGGGAGAATGGCATTGAAACATGTGAAATGTCATGTATGAAACGAGATGCCAGTCCAGGTTCAGTGCAGGATGCTGGATGCTTGGGGCTGGTGCGCTGGGACGGCCCAGGGGGATGGTATGGGGAGGGGGGAGGGAGGAGGGTTCAGGATGGGGAGCACGTGTATACCTGAAATTAAAAAAAAAAAAAACAATTATACTTTAAAAAAACAAACTCATAAAAAAAATAAATAAAAAATAAAAAGCAGAGACATTATTTTGCTGACAAAGGTCTATATATTCAAAGCTATGGTTTTTCCAGTAGTCATGTATGAATGTGAGAGTTGGACCATAAATAAGACTGAGTGCTGAAGAATTGATACTTTTGAACTGTAGTGCTGGAGAAGACTTTTGAGAGTTCCTTGGACAGCAAGGAGATCAAACCAGTCAATCCTAAAGGAAATCAATCCTTAATATTCATTGGAGGGACTGATGCTGAAGCTGAAGCTCCAATACTTTGGACACCTGATGCAAAGAACTGACTCATTAGCAAAGACTCTGATGCTGGGAAAGATTGAAGGCAAGAGGAGAAGGGGATGACAGAGGATGAGATGGTTGGATGGCATCACCAACTCAATGGACATGGGCTTGAGCAAGCTCTGGGAGATGATGAAGGACAGGAAGGCCTGGCGTGCTGCAGTCCCTGGGTTTACAAAGAGTTGGACATGACTGAGTGTCCAACATGACTGAGTGAACAACATGACTCAGTCAACATGACTGAGTGAACAACAACTCTGCACTGAGGTTAAATAAGCAGGCTGATGTGTACTGCCTTGATATACTCATTTCCCAATTTTGAACCAGTCTGTTGTTCCATGTCAGGTTCTAACTGTTGCTTCTTGACTTACATACAGGCTTTTCAGAAGGCACATAAGATGATCTGGTAATTTCACCTCTTTAAGAATTTTCCACAGTTTGTTGTGACCCACACAGTTCAAGGTTTTAGTGTGGTCAATGAAACAGAAATAGATTTTTTTTTTTTTTAATTCCTTTGAGTTTTCTATGATCCATCGGATGGTGGCAGTTTGACCTCTGGTTCCTCTGCCTTTTCTGTATCTGGCTTATACAACTGGAAGAACTGCTCAAGCCTAGCTTGAAGGAATTTGACTATAATTTGGCTAGTGTGTGAAATGAGTGCAATTGTACAGTAGTTTGAAAATTCTTTGACAATGCCTTTCTTTGAGGTTGGAATAAAAAACCTGACTATTTCCAGTGCTGTGGCCACTGCTGATTTTTCAGAATTTGCTGGGATATTGAGTGAAGCACTTTACCAGCATCATCTTTTAGGATTTAAAATAGCTCAGCTGGAATTCCATCACTTCCCTTAGCTTTATTCATAGTAGTGCTTCCTAAGGCCGACTTAACTTTCAGCTCCAGGATATCTGGCTCTGGGTGAGTGATCACACCATCGTGATTATCCAGGTCTTCAGGACCTTTTTGTACAGTTCTGTGTATTCTCGACACTTCTTAGTCTCTTCTGCTTCCTTGCCTTTTCTGTCCTTTATTGTTCCCGTCTTCACATGAAATATTCCCTTGGTATCTCTAATTTCCTTGAAAAGATCTCTAGTCTTTCCCATTCTATTGTCTTCCTCTACTTCTTTGCACTTTTCACTTAAGAAGGCTTTATTATTTCTCTTTGCTATTCTCTGTAACTCTGCATTCAGTTGGGAGTCCTTTTTCTACTTTGCTTTTTGTTTCTTTTCTTTTCTCAGCTATTTGTAAGGCTTCCTAAAACAACCACTTTACCTCCTTGCATATCTTTTTCTTGGGAGTGGTTTTGGTCAGCACTTCCTATACAATGTTATGAACCTCCATCCATATTTCTTCAGGAAGTCTGTCTACCAGATCTTATCTCTTGAAACTATTCATTATCTTCACTGTATAAAGATTTATGTCATACTTGAATCACCTATTGGTTTCCCCTACTTTCTTCAATTTAAGTCTGAATTTGGCAATCAATTTAAGTCTGAATTTGGCAATAAGGAGTTCATGATCTGAGCCACAGTCAGCTCCCGGTCTTGTTTCTGCTGACTGTAGAGAGCTTCATCTTTGGCTACAAAGAATAAAATCAATCTGACTTCAGTATTGACCATATAATGATGTTCATCTGTGGAGTCGTCTCTTGTATTGTTGGAAGAGGGTGTTTGCTATAACCAGTACATTCTCTTGGCAAAACTCGATTAACCTTTTCCCTGCTTCATTTTGTACTCCAAAGCCAAACTTGCCTGTTACTCCACGTATCTCTTGACTTCCTACTTTCACATTCCAGTCCCCTATAATGAAAAGCACATCTTTTTTTGGTGTTAGTTCTAAAAAGTCTTGTAGATCTTCACAGAGCCATTCAACTTCAGCTTCTTCAGCATTAATGGTATTCAGCTTCAAGTATTAATGGTTGGGGCATAGACTTGGATTAGTGTGATATTGAATGGTTTGCCTGGGAAATGAGCCAAGATCATTCTGTCGTTTTTGAGATTGCACCCAAGTACTGCATTTTGGACTCTTTGGTTGACTATGAGGGCTACTCCTTTTCTTCTAAGAGATTCTTTCCCACAGTAGTAGACATAATGGTCATCTGGATTAAATTTGCCCTTTCCTGTTAATTCTAGTTCACTGATTCCTGAAATGCTGATGTTCACTCTTGCCATATCATGCTTGAACCCATCCAATTTACCTTTATTCATGGACCTAATTTTCCAGGTTCCGATGCAATGTTGTTCTCTACCACATTGGGCTTTACTTTCACCAACAGACAAGTCCACGATTGAGGTACATTTCCACTTTGGTCCAGCCTCTTCATTCTTTCTGGAGCTATTTATCTGTTCTTCCCCAGTAGTATATTGAACGCTTACCAACCTGGGCGCTCATCTTCTGGCGTCATATATTTTTCCTTTACATTGTGTTCATGGGGTTCTTGAGGCAAAAATACTGAAGTAGTTTGCCACTTCTTTATCCAGTGGACCATATTTTGTCAGGCCCTGACTAGAAGTGACACATCCTTCAGCCACTCCATGTAAGTGAACAACATGCCTGGCACCCTGGTTGTCCCACTGCTTGTCCTCCTTGAGCATGTAAACCTTCACCTATTGCAGGGTGTTGGTCAATGTGCTGCTTGGGGGCTGGGTCAAAGGCCCTGCTGGAGTTGCTGGTAAGGGGCTCCAGGGAAGGCTGGAGCGAGGTTGGAGGATGCCCACGAGTGGAGGGCTCCCCGGCCTCACCTTTGCCGCTAGTTACCTGAGACCATTCTTCCAACCACATGGCCTGCCACCAGTGAAGTGCTGGCCTATACCTTTCCTCTCTGGCTCCTCAGTGTTACTGCCCAGGCCTGGCTAGCCTTGCCTCATCGGGGGTGGAGGGTGCACAATGTTTCATAGTGTACCACCCCATCACACTAGGAAGTCGGGGTACTGGTCACTACCCTGTTCCCACCTCCTCCTCAGCCATGATCTCCGTGAAGGTGCTTCTTGTACCACCACCACTGCCTCTTCAGGCCACCACTGCTGTCTTTTCAGGCCACTGCTGCCATGTTGTAAGTTTTGTTGCAATCTTAAGTGGGATTATTTTCTTGCTTTCTCTTTTTGGTAACTCATTATTAGTGTATAGAAAAGCAACAGATTTATGTATATTAATTTTGTATCCTGCAACTTTACTGAATTTACTTATCAGTTCTAATAGTTTTTTTTATAGCAACTTTAGGGTTTTCTATATATATTATCATGTTTTCTGCAAAGAGTGACAGTCTTACTTATTCCATTCTAGTTTGAATGCCTTTTATCTCTTTTTGTTTTGTCTTATTGCTGTGACAAGGACTTCCAATCCTATGCTAAGTAGAAGTATCAGGACTGGTAGGAATGTAAGTTGGTGCCACCACTACAGAAAAAAGGTAGGGAAGCTTCTAAAAAACTAAAAATAGAACTATCACACAATCCAACAATTCCAGTCCTTTGCATACATCTGTGAAAATAAAAACACTAATTCAAAAGATACACTCCAGTGTTCAAAGTAAAGTTGTCTGCAGTTACCAAGACAAAGAAGCAACCTATATGTCCATCAACAAACAGATGAACAGATGAAGAAGATATGGTATATCTATATAGGCTACATACTGTGTGCTTAGTCATGAGTTGCTCAGTCATGTTCAACTCTTTGTAACCCCATTAACTGTAGCCCGCCAGGCTCCTCTGTCCATAGGGATTCTCCAGGTAAGAATACTGGAGTGCATTCCATGCCCTCCTCCAGGGGGTCTTCCCAACCCATGGATCGAGCCCAGGTTGCCCACATTGCAGGCAGATTGTTTACTGTCTGAGCCACCAGGGAAGCCCAAGAATACTGGAGTGGGTAGCCTATCCCTTCTCCAAGGTATCTTTCCAACCCAGGAATCAAACCAGGGTCTCCTACATTGCAGGCAGATTCTTTAATAGCTGAGCTACCAGCAAAGCCTAATATATGTACACACACACACACACACACACACACACTGAGTGAAATATTACTCAGCCATAAAAGGATGAAATTCTGCCATTTTCAACAACTTGGATGGATATAGAGATGACTGTGCTTTGTTTTTTTCTGGTAAAATCTTTTTTGAAATCATTTATTTATTTAATTTTTTGGCTGTAATGGGTCTTTTTTCCTGCATGTGAGCTTTCTCCAGTTGAGGCAAGCAAGGGCTACTCTTCATTGCAGTGGCTTCTATTGTTACAGAGCACAGGCTCTAGGCATACAAGCTTCAGTAGTTGTAGCTTGCAGGCTGTAGAATGCAGGCTCAGTAGTTGTGGATGCATGGGCTTACTTGATCTGTGGCATGTGGGATCTTCGCAAACCAGGGATTAAACTGGTGTCCCTTGACTTGCAAAGCAAATTTTTAACCACCAGGGAAACCCTGATATAATCTTTTAAGTCTATGATATTCCCTTTTGAAAACTGCTTCATCTCCTCATTGCACACATTTTGGCATGTTGTGTTTTTATTTTCATTTTTCCTCAACTATTTTCTAATTTCTTTTGATTTCTTTCTTGTTCAATGTGTTATTTAGAATGTTATTGCTTTACTTCCAATTATTTGTGTTATTTGCAGTTATTACTTTATTATTGATTTCTAATTTTATTTTCATCAAAGAATATATTGTTCCAATCATTCAAAATATATTGGTATTTATTTTATGGCAAAATACATGTTTATCTTTATGAATATTCTGTGTGCATTTCAAAAAATGTGTGAGGTGAAGTGTTCTATAAATGTCAATTAAATCAAGTTGGCTGATAGTGTTGTTCGAATTCTATGTCTTTCAGTTCACTTCAGTTCAGTTCAGTTGGGTCGCTCAGTCGTGTCCGACTCTTTGCAACCACATGAATCACAGCACGACAGGCCTCCCTGTCCATCACCAACTCCCGGAGTTCACTCAAACTCATGTCCATCGAACGGTGATGCCATCCAGCCATCTCCTCCTCTGTTGTCCCCATCTCTTCCTGCCCTCAGTCCCTCCCAGCATCAGGGTCTTTTCCAATGAGTCAACTCTTCGCATGAGGTGGCCAAAGTACTGGAGTATCAGCTTTAGCATCATTCCTTCCAAAGAAATACCAGGGCTGATCTCCTTTAGAATGGACTGGTTGGATCTCCTTGCAGTCCAAGGGACTCTCAAGAGTCTTCTCCAACACCACAGTTCAAAAGCATCAATTCTTTGGTGCTCAGCTTTCTTCACAGTCCAACTCTCACATCCATACATGACCACTGGAAAAACCATAGCCTTGACTAGACGGACCTTTGTTGGCAAAGTAGTTTCTCTGCTTTTGAATATGCTATCTAGGTTGGTCATAACTTTCCTTCCAAGGAGTAAGCGGCTTTTAATTTCATGGCTGCAGTCACCATCTGCAGTCATTTTGGAGCCCCCCAAAATAAAGTGACACTGTTTCCACTGTTCCCCCATCTATTTCCCATGAAGTGATGGGACCAGATGCCATGATCTTAGTTTTCTGAATGTTGAGCTTTAAACCAACTTTTTCACTCTCCTCTTTCACTTTCATCAAGAGGCTCTTTAGTTCCTCTTCACTTTCTGCCGTAAGGGTGGTGTCATCTGCATATCTGAGGTTATTGATATTTCTCCCGGCAATCTTGATTCCAGCTTGTGCTTCTACCAGTCCAGCGTTTCTCATGATGTACTCTGCCTATAAGTTAAATAAGCAGGGTGACAATATACAGCCTTGACGTACTCCTTTTCCTATTTGGAACCAGTCTGTTTTTCCATGTCCAGTTCTAACTGTTGCTTCCTGACCTGCATATAGGTTTCTCAAGAGGCAAGTCAGGTGGTCTGGTATTCTCATCTCTTTCAGAGTTTTCCACAGTTTATTGTGATCCACACAGTCAAAGGCTTTGGCATAATCAATAAAGCACAAATAGGTGTTTTTCTGGAACTCTCTTGTTTTTTTTCCATGATGCAACAGATGTTGGCAATTTGATCTCTGGTTCCTCTGCCTTTTCTAAAACCAGCTTGAACACGGTTCACGTATTGTTGAAGCCTGGCTTGGAGAATTTTGAGCATTCCTTTACTAGCGTGTGAGATGAGTGCAATTGTGCAGTAGTTTGAGCATTCTTTGGCATTGCCTTTCTTTTGGATTGGAATGAAAGCTGACCTTTTCCAGTCCTGTGGCCACTGCTGAGTTTTCCAAATTTGCTGGCATATTGAGTGCAGCACTTTCACAGCATCATCTTTCAGGATTTGAAATAGCTCAACTGGAATTCCATCACCTCCACTAGCTTTGTTCGTAGTGATGCTTTCTAAGGCCCACTTGACTTCACATTCCAGGATGTCTGGCTCTAGGTCAGTGATCACACCATCGTGATTATCCAGGTCATGAAGATCTTTTTTTGTACAGTTCTCCTGTGTATTCTTGCCACCTCTTCTTAATATCTTCTGCTTCTGTTAGGGCCCTACCATTTGTGTCCTTTATTGAGCCCATCTTTGCATGATATGTTCCCTTGGTATCTCTAATTTTCTTGAAGAGATCTCTAGTCTTTCCCATTCTCTTGTTTTCCTCTACTTCTTTGCACTGATCGGAGAAGGCAATGGCACCCCACTCCAGTACTTTTGCCTGGAAAATCCCATGCACGGAGGAGCCTGGTAGGCTGCAGTCCATGGGGTCACTAAGAGTCAGACACGACTGAGCGACTTCACTTTCACTTTTCACTTTCGTGCATTGGAGAAGGAAATGGCAACCTACTCCAGTGTTCTTGCCTGGAGAATCCCAAGGACAGGAAGCCTGGTGGGCTGCCATCTATGGGGTCGCACAGAGTCGGACATGACTGAAGTGACTTAGCAGCAGCAGCAGCAGTCTTTCCCATTCTCTTGTTTTCCTCTACTTCTTTGCACTGATCACTGAGGAAGGCTTTCTTAACTCTTCTTGCTATTCTTTATAACTCTGCATTCAAACAGGTATATCTTTCCTTTTCTCTTTTGCTTTTCACTTCTCTTCTTTTCACAGCTATTTGTAAGGCCTCCCCAGACAGCCATTTTGCTTTTTTGCATTTCTTTTCCATGGGGATGGTCTTGATCCCTGTCTCCTGTACAATGTCATGAACCTCAGTCCATAGTTCATCAGGCACTCTATCAGATCTAGTCCCTTAAATCTATTTCTCACTTCCACTGTATAATCATAAGGGATTTGATTTAGGTCATATCTGAATGGTCTAGTGGTTTTCCCCACTTTCATCAATTTAATTCTCAAAAATGGCAAAAGGAGTTCATGATCTGAGCCATGGTCAGCTCCTGGTCTTGTTTTTGCTGACTGTATAGAGCTACTCCATCTTTGGCTGCAAAGAATATAATCAATCTGATTTCAGTGTTGACCAGCTGGTGATGTCCATGTATAGAGTCTTCTCTTGTGTTGTTGGAAGAGGGTGTTTGCTATGACCAGTGCATGTTCTTGGCAAAACTCTATTAGTCTTTGCCCTGCTTCATTCCGTATTCCAAGGCCAAGTTTGCCTGTTACTCCAGGTGTTTCTTGACTTGCTGCTTTTGCATTCCAGTCCCCTCTAATGAAAAGGACGTCTTTTTTGGGTGTTAGTTCTAAAAGATCTTGTAGGTCTTCATAGAACCGTTCAACGTCAGTTTCTTCAGTGTTACTGGTTGGGGCATAGGCTTGGATTTCTGTGATATTGAATGGTTTGCCTTGGAAATGAGCAGAGATTATCCTGTCGTTTCTGAGATTGCATCCAATACTGCATTCAGGACTCTTTTGTTGACCACAATGGCTACTCCATTTCTTCTAAGGGATTCCTGCCCGCAGTAGTAGATATAATGGTCATCTGAGTTAAATTAACCCATTCCAGTCCATTTTAGTTCGCTGATTCCTGGAATGTCGACGTTCACTCTTGCCATCTCCTGTTTGACCATTTCCAATTTGCCTTGATTCATGAACCTGACATTCTAGGTTCCTATGCAATATTGCTCTTTACAGCATTGGACCTTGCTTCTATCACCAGTCACATCTACAACTGGGTATTGTTTTTGCTTTGGCTCCATCCCTTCATCCTTTCTGGAGTTATTTCTCCACTGATCTCCATTAGCATATTGGGCATCTACCGACCCAGGGAGTTCCCCTTTCAGTATCCTATCATTTTGCCTTTTCATACTGTTCATGGGGTTTTCAAGGCAAGAATACTGCAGTGGTTTGCCATTCCCTTCTCCAGTGGACCACATTCTGTCAGACCTCTCCACCATGACCCTTCCATCTTGGGTGGCCCGACATGGCATGGCTTAGTTTCATTGAGTTAGACAAGGCTGTGGTCTGTGTGATCAGATTGGCTAGTTTTCTGTGAATATGGTTTCAGTGTGTCTGCCCTCTGATGCCCTCTCGCAACACCTACCATCTTACTTGGGTTTCTCTTACCTTGGACGTGGGGTGTGTCTTCTTGTCTTCTTGTCTTCTCCAGCAAAGTGCAGCCACTGCTCCTTACCTGGGACGAAGTGTATCTCCTCACAGCTGCCCCTCCTCACCTTGAAGGTGGAGTAGCTCCTCTCTCATTTTCCATTTTTCTATCTGTTACTGAGGTCAGAGTAGTAACACCTCTGACTGTAATTGTGCAACTGTCTATTCTTTCTTTCAATTATATCTTAGCTTTATGAATTTTAGAGCTCTTTTATTGTGCTCATAACATGGAAGATTGTCATCTTTCCTGCTAAATTAACTCTTTCATCATTAAAAATACCCCTTTAATTATGGAAATTATCCTTATTTTCAGTTTACATTTTCTGATATTATTATAAGCACTCCAAATGTTTTGCTTAATTTTTGCATGGTATTTTTTCATTATTTCTCCTTGAATTTTTTTTTTTGTTTTTATATTTAAAGAGGTTTCAGTTTGGCAAAATATGTTAGAGCTTTGTTACCCTGTCTGAACATATCTGCCTTTTATTTAAACTATTCAAAATTAATATAATTCTATACATGGGTGGGCTTAAACCTGTTATATTGCTTTTTCTCATTTTTGTTCATTTTTTTCTCTTTTCGTGTTTTAATGGCTTTAATATTTTCTACTATTTAATTTACAATATTGGCTTATTACATAAATTTCTTTTGCCTCTTCCTTGAGGTGAAATTCACGTGATAAAAACGTATACTGTTGATCAGATCAGATCAGATCAGATCAGTCCCGCAGTCGTGTCCGACTCTTTGCGACCCCACGAATCGCAGCACGCCAGGCTTCCCTGTCCAACACCAACTCCTGGAGTTTACTGAGACTCACGTCCATCGAGTCAGTGATGCCATCCAGCCATCTCATCCTCTGTCGTCCCCTTCTCCTCTTGCCCCCAATCCCTCCCAGCATCAGAGTCTTTTCCAATGAGTCAACTCTTCGCATGAGGTGGTCAAAGTACTGGAGTTTCAGCTTTAGCATCATTCCTTCCAAAGAAATCCCAGGGCTGATCTCCTTCAGAATGGACTGGTTGGATCTCCTTGCAGTCCAAGGGACTCTCAAGAGTCTTCTCCAATACCACAGTTCAAAAGCATCAATTCTTTGTGGCTCAGCCTTCTTCACAGTCCAACTCTCACATCCATACATGACCACAGGAAAAACCATAGCTTTGACTAGACGGACCTTTGTTGGCAATGTCTCTGCTTTTGAATATGCTATCTAGATTGGTCATAACTTTCCTTCCAAGGAGTAAGCGGCTTTTAATTTCATGGCTGCACTCACCATCTGCTGTGATTTTGGAGCCCAGAAAAATAAAGTCTGACACTGTTTCCACTGTTTCCCCATCTATTTCCCATGAAGTGATGGGACCAGATGCCATGGTCTTCGTTTTCTGAATGTTGAGCTTTAAGCCAACTTTTTCACTCTCCACTTCCACTTTCATCAAGAGGCCTTTTAGTTCCTCTTCACTTTCTGCCATAAGGGTGGCGTCATCTGCATATCTGAGGTTATTGATATTTCTCCCGGCAATCTTGATTCCAGCTTGTGTTTCTTCCAGTCCAGCATTTCTCATGATGTACTCTGCATATAAGTTAAATAAACAGAGTGACAATATACAGCCTTGACGTACTCCTTTTCCTGTTTGGAACCAGTCTTTTGTTCCATGTCCAGTTCTAACTGTTGCTTCCTGACCTGCATACAAATTTCTCAAGAGGCAGGTCAGGTGTTCTGGTATTCCCATCTCTTTCAGAATTTCCCATAGTTTATTGCGATCCACACAGTCAAAGGCTTTGGCATAGTCAATAAAGCAGAAACAGATGTTTTTCTGGAACTCTCTTGCTTTTTCCATGATTCAGAGGATGTTGGTAATTTGATAGTGTATATAAATAAATCTGATTTTTATTATTAATCTTGTATCCTGCGACTTTACAGAATTCAGTTATAAGTTTTAATAATATTTTTATTCTTTATAATTTTCTTAAAGATTATCTACAAAGAGGGATAATTTTACTTCTTACTTTTAATGTTTAATTTTTTCTTACCTAATTTTTCTGGCTATAGCTTCCAGTACAATGTAGAACTGATGTGGTGAAATTGAGCATTATTGTCTTGTTCATCATGTTAGAGGGAAGGCTCTCAGTTTTTCACCACTGAGTATGATGTTATTTGTGAGTTTTTCATAAATGCCACCTGTGAAGTTGAAACAGTTCCTTTCAATTCCTGATTTAAGTATCTGTTATCTTGAAACTACTGGATTTTGTCAAATGCTATTCTGTCTTGAGATGATCCTGTGGATCTCCTCCCCCACATTCAGTTACTATGGTGTGTCATATTGATTTTCATATATTGAACTACACATGCATTCCTGGTGTAAATATAACTTGATCCTGATGTATTGCATAATTCTTATTCTTTGGGTTTAGTTTGTTCTGTTTCTTCTTTTACCTCTTTTTTATTGGTTTCTCTAAGGGATTTCTTGTCAAAGTGTGGTTCCCATACTAGCAGCAATAATGATACCTGAATACTTGTTAGAAAAGCAAATTCTCTGACTCCATCTCATCCTACTGAATCAAACTCTGGAGATAGGTCCAATCACATTAATTTGTAACAAAGTCTCTAAGTGATTCAACAACCTAAGATATGCATATGATACCACCATAATGGAAAAAAGTGAACTGGAACTAAAGAGTCTCTTGATGAAGGTGAAAGAGAAGAGTGAAAAAGCTGGCATAAAACTCAACAATCAGAAAACTAAGATCATGGCACATGATCCCATCACTTTATGGCTAGTAGATGGGGAAAAAATGGAAACAGTGGTAGATATTATTTTCTTAGGCTCGAAAATCACTGCAGATGGTGACTGCAGCCACAAACTTAAAAGATGCTTGCTCCTTGGAAGAAAAGCTATAACAAACCTAGACAATGTATTAAAAAGTAGAGACATCTCTTTGCCAACAAAGGTTCATATAGTTTAAGCTATGGTTTTTCCAGTAGTTACATATGAATGTGAGAGTTGGACAATAAAGAAAACTGAGCACAGAACTGTGCTTTCAAACTGTGGTGCTGGAAAAGACTCTTGAGAGTCCCTTGGACTGCAAGAGA
This sequence comes from Bos mutus, assembly GCF_027580195.1. NCBI lineage: Eukaryota > Metazoa > Chordata > Mammalia > Artiodactyla > Bovidae > Bos > Bos mutus. The sequence goes on along the minus strand of NC_091646.1, from coordinate 66,307,844 downwards.
TCAAACCAGTCAATCCTAAAAGAAATCAGCCCTGAATAGTCATTGGAAGGACAGACAGTGAAGCTGAAGTTCCAGTATTTTGGCCACCTGATGCAAAGAGTTGACTCACTGGAAAAGACTCCGCTGCTGGGAAAGATTGAGGGCAGGAGAAGAGGGCAGAAGAGGATGAGATTGTTGGATGGCATCACTATTTCAATGGACGTAAATTTGAGCAAACTCCAGGAGATAGTGAAGGACAGGGAAGCCTGATGTGCTGCAGTTCATGGGGTCACAAAGAGTTGAATACAACTTAGTGACTGAACAACAACCAAGTGATTCAGATGTAAGCCAAACTTTGAGAGGTGCTGATCTATTGGGTTGGGCAAAATGTTCCTTTGGGGTTTTTTGCTCTTTTATTTATTTTTAAAAGCAGGACAATTTCTTTACAATGTTGTGTTGGTTTCTGCCATATATCAACATGAATCAGCCATAGGTATACATATGCCCACCCTCTTGAACTTCCCTCCCGTCTCCCACCCCATCCCACCCCTTTTGTTTGTTTCAGAGTACCAGGTTTGGGCTCCTCTGTCATACAGCAAATTCCCACTGGTAATTTGGTAATGTATATGTTTCAGTGCTTCTCTCTCAATTAATCCCTCCCTATCCTTCCCCCACTGTCTTCAAAAGTCTGTTCTCTATATCTGCGACTCCATTGCTGCACTGCAAATAGGTTCATCATTAACATCTTTTTAGATTCCATATCAGTACAGTTCAGTTCAGTCACTCAGTCGTGTCGGACTCTTTAATGTTTCACATGAATCACAGCACGCCAGGCCTCCCTGTCCATCACCAACTCCCGGAGTTCACTCAGACTCATGTCCATTGAGTCAGTGATGCCATCCAGCCATCTCATCCCCTGTCATCCCCTTCTCCTCCTGCTCCCAATCCCTCCCAGCATCAGAGTCTTTTCCAGTGAATCAACTCTTCGCATGAGCTGGCCAAAGTACTGGAGTTTCAGCTTTAGCATCATTCCTTCCAGAGAAATCCCAGGGCTGATCTTCAGAATGGACTGGTTGGATCTCCTTCTAGTCCAAGGGACTCGCAAGAGTCTTCTCCAACACCACAACTCAAAAGCATCAATTCTTCAGCGCTCAGCTTTCTTCAGAGTCCGACTCTCACATCCATACATGACCACTGGAAAAACCATAGCCTTGTTAGACGTACCTTTGTTGGCAAAGTAATGTCTCTGATTTTGAATATGCTATCTAGGTTGGTCATAACTTTCCTTCCAAGGAGTAAGCGGCTTTTAATTTCATGGCTGCAGTCACCATCTGCAGTGATTTTGGAGCCCAGAAAAATAAAGTCTGACACTGTTTCCACTGTTTCCCCATCTATTTCCCATGAAGTGATGGGACCAGATGCCATGATTTTAGTTTTCTGAATGTTGAGCTTTAAACCAACTTTTTCACTCTCCTCTTTCACTTTCATCAAGAGGCTTTTTAGTTCCTCTTCACTTTCTGTATAAGGGTGGTGTCATTTGAATATCTGAGGTTATTGATATTTCTCCTGGCAATCTTGACTCCAGCTTGTGTTTCTTCCAGCCCAGCATTTCTCATGATTTACACTGCATATAAGTTAAATAAGCAGGGTGACAATATACAGCCTTGACGTACTCCTTTTCCTATTTGGAACCAATCTGTTGTTCCATGTCCAGTTCTAACTGTTATTTCCTGACCTGCATATAGGTTTCTCAAGAGGCAGGTCAGGTGGTCTGGTGTTCCCATCTCTTGAAGAATTTTCCACAGTTACATATATATACATTCAAGTATGATAGCTTTCTTTCTCTTTCTGACTTACTTAACTTTGTATAATAGGCTGTAGCTTCATCCACCTCATTAGAGCAGACTCAAATGTGCTTCTTTTATGGCTAAGTAATATTCCACTGTATATATGTACCACTGCTTCTTTATCCATTTATCTGTCAATAGACATCTAGATTGTTTCCATGTTCTAGCTATTGTAAATACTGCTGCAATGAACATAAGGGTACATGTATCTTTTTCAGTAATGGTTTCCTCAGGCTACATGTCCAGTAGTGGGATTGTTGAATCATATGGTTGTTTTAATCCTAATTTTGTGGAATCTCCATACTATTCTGCAAGTGGCTATATCAATTTATATTCCCACCAACATTGCAAGAGGGTTCCTTTTTCCCCACACGTTCTCCAGCATTTATTGTTTGTAGATTTTTTTTCATGATGGCCATTCTGACTGGTGTAAGGTGATACCTTATTGTAGTTTTGATTTGCCTTTCTCTAATACTAAGTGATGTTGAGCATCTTTTCATGTGTTTATTATCCATCTGTATGCCTTCTTTGGAGAAATGTCTAGATCTTTTGCCCACTTTTTTATTAGGTTGTTTGTTTTTCTGGTATTGAGTTGAATGAGCAGCTTGTATATTTAGGAGATTAATTTTTGTCAGTTGTTTCATTTGCTATTATTTTCTCCCATTTTGAGAATTGTTTTTTCACCTTGTTTATACCTTCCTTCACTGTGCAAAAGCTTTTAAGTTTAATTAGTTACCATTTGCTCTTTTTAAAAATATTTCCATTAGAATAGGAGGTGGGTCATAGGGGAATTTCTTATAATTTATGTCAAAGCATGTTCTTCTTTATTTTTTAAAAAGTATAAATAAAAAAGCCACATTTTTTATTTTTACCAAGAACTTTATTTAACAATGTATTCACAATTTTGTTTCACTACCTTCTGCCATTTTCCAGAAAACTTCACAATTCCATTTCCCCCCAAATTTTTATGTTTTGAGCTAAGAATTGGTCCAGGTGTATTTTACACTCTTCCAGGGAATTGAAATTTTTCCATTAAGAGAATCTTGTAAATACCAGAAAAAATGAAAAGTGGAAGATGCAATGTCTGATGAATGCAGTGAATGAATCAGAACTTTTCAGCCAAGCTGTAACAGCTTTTGCCTTGTCATCAAATAGATGTGAGGCCCTGTGTTGTCCTCATGGAAGATTATATATTTTCTGTTGACTAATTCTGGATGCTTTTATTGAATGATCCTTTTAGTTGGTCTAATTGGGAGCAGTACTTATTGTAATTAATTGTTTGGTTATCTGGAAGGAAGACATAAAAGACAACTCCTTCCAAATTTTCTTTTTTGGAGGACAATCACTTCACAATGCTGTGGTGGCCCCTGCCACATATTGACACGGATCAGCCACAGGATCACACATGACTCCCCATCATGAATCCCCCTGCCATCTGCCTCCCCATCCTATTCCTCTGGGTTTTCCCAGAGCACCAGCTTTGAGTGCCCTGCTTCATGCATCAAACTTGCACTGGTCATCTATTTTACACATGGTAATATACATGTGTCAATGCTATTCTCTCAAATCATCCCACCCTCGCCTTCTCCCACAGAGTCCAAAAGTCTGTTCTTTACATCTGTGTCTCTTTTGCTGCCTTGCATATAGGGTTGTTGTTACCATCATTCCAAATTCCATATATATATATATATATATATATATATATATATACATACACACTGTATTGGTGTTTCTCTTTCTGACTTCATTTTGTATAATAGGCTCCAGTTTCATCCACCTCATCAGAACTGACTCAAATGCTTTCTTTAAAGCTGAGTAATATTCCATTTCAAACTACCTCACAATTGCACTTATCTCACATGCTAGTAAAGTAATGCTCAAAATTCTCCAAGCCAGGCTTCAGAAATACATGAACCGTGAACTTCCAGATGTTCAAGCTGGTTTTAGAAAAGGCAGAGGAACCAGAGATTAAATTGCCAACATCCGCTGGATCATGGAAAAAGCAAGAGAGTTGCAGAAAAAACATCTATTTCTGCTTTACTGACTATGCCAAAGCCTTTGACTGTGTGGCTCACAATAAACTGTGGAGAATTCTGAAAGAGATGGGAATACCAGACCACCTGATCTGCATCTTGAGAAATCTGTATGCAGGTCAGGAGGCAACAGTTAGAACTGGACATGGAACAACAGATTGGTTCCAAGTAGGAAAAGGAGTACGTCAAGGCTGTATATTGTCACCCTGCTTATTTAACTTATATGCAGTGTAAATTATGAGAAATGCTCGGCTGGAAGAAACACAAGCTGGAGTCAAGGTTGCCGGGAGAAATATCAATAACCTCAGATATGCAGATGACACCACCCTTATACAGAAAGTGAAGAGGAACTCAAAAGCCTCTTGATGAAAGTGAAAGTGGAGAGTGAAAAAGTTGGCTTAAAGCTCAACATTCAGAAAACGAAGATCATGGCATCTGGTCCCATCACTTCATGGGAAATAGATGGGGAAACAGTGGAAACAGTGTCAGACTTTATTTTTCTGGGCTCGAAAATCACTGCAGATGGTGACTGCAGCCATGAAATTAAAAGCCGCTTACTCCTTGGAAGGAAAGTTATGACCAACCTAGATAGCATATTCAAAAGCAGAGACATTACTTTGCCAACAAAGGTCCGTCTAGTCAAGGCTATGGTTTTTCCAGTGGTCATGTATGGATGTGAGAGTCGGACTCTGAAGAAAGCTGGGCGCTGAAGAATTGATGCTTTTGAATTGTGGTGTTGGAGAAGACTCTTGAGAGTCCCTTGGACTGCAAGGAGATCCAACCAGTCCATTCTGAAGATCAGCCCTGGGATTTCTCTGGAAGGAATGATGCTAAAGCTGAAACTCCAGTACTTTGGCCAGCTCATGCGAAGAGTTGACTCATTAGAAAAGTCTCTGATGCTGGGAGGGATTGGGGGCAGGAGGAGAAGGGGATGACAGGGGATGAGATGGCTGGATGGCAGCACTGACTTGATGGACTTGAGTCTGAGTGAACTCCGGGAGTTAGTGATGGACAGGGAAGCCTGGCGTGCTGCGATTCATGGGGTCGCAAAGAGTCAGACACAACTGAGCAACTGAATTGAACTGAATATTCCATTCTGTATATGAACCACAACTTCCTTATCTATTCATCTGGCGATGAACATCTAGGTTGCTTCCTTGTCCTGGCTATTGTAAACCATGCTGTAATGAACACTGGAGTACATGTGTCTGTTTCAATTCTGGTTTCCTCCGTGTGTATGCCCAGCAGTGGGATTGCTGGGTCATATGGAAGTTCTATTTCCAGTTTTTTAAGGAATCTACACACTGTTCTCCATAGTGGCTTTCCAGTTTTCACTCCCAAGAACAGTGTAAGAGGGTTGCCTTTTCTCCACACCCTCTACAGCATTAATTGTTTGTATGGTTTTTCATGGCAGCCATTCTGACCAGCTTGAGATGGTACTTTGTTGTAGTTTTGGTTTGCATTTCTCCGATAATGAATGATGTTGAGCATTATTTCATCTGTTTATCAGCCGTTTGTATGTCTTCTTTCCAGAAATGTCTGTTTACTTCTTTGGCCCACTTTTAGACGGGGTTGTTAATTTTTCTGGTATTTAACTGAATGAGCTGCTTATATACTATGGAGGTTAATTCTTATGAAGTAGCTTCATTTGCTATTACTTGCTCCATTCTGAAGGCTGTCTTTTCACCTTGTTTATAGTTTTCTTTGTTGTGGAAAAGCTTTTGAGTTTAATTAAATTCGGTTCAATTCAGTCACTCGGTCGTGTCTAACTCTTTGCAACCCAATGGACTGCAGCACGCCAGGCCTCCCTGTCCATCACCAACTCCTGGAGTTTACCCAAACTCATGTCCATTGAGTCAGTGATGCCATCCAACCATCTCATCCTCTGTTGTCCCCTTCTCCTCCTTCCCAGCATCAGGATCTTTTCAAATGAGTCAGCTTTTCCCATCAGGTGGCCAAAGTATTGGAGTTTCAGCTTCAGCATCAGTCCTTTCAATGAACACTTAGGACTGATCTACTTTAGGATGGACTGGTTGGATCTCCTTGCAGTCCAAGGGACTCTCAAGAGTCTTCTCCAACACCACAGTTCAAAAGCATCAATTCTGAAGATGACTGAGGAATAGGATGGGGAGACCATTTTCTCCCCCACAAATTCATTGAAAGAACATTTGAACGCTGAGCAAATTCCACAAAATAACTTCTGGATACTGGCAGAGGACATCAGGCACCCAGAAAGGCAGCCCATTGTCTTCGAAAGGAGATAGGACAAAATATAAAAGATTAAAAAAGAGACAAAAGATGTAGGGATAGAGATCCGTCCCAGGAAGGGAGTCTTAAAAAAAAAGAGAAGTTTCCAAACACCAGGAAACACTCTCTCTGGTGGGTCTGTGGTGAGCCTTGGAATCTCAGAGGGCAAAATAACCTGGAGGAAAAATAAATAAATAATTAAACCCCACAGATTACGTGCCTAACAGCAACTCCAAGCAGAGCAGCAGCCCAGACGTTCGCATCCCCCACTAGCAAGCAGGGGCTGGACAGGGAGGTGCGGGCTGCATTGCTTAGGGTAAAGACTGGGCCTGAATTCCCCAAGGGCAAGCTGAGGAAACTAGCTTGAGATAGCAACCCAGACTGTGGGATAGCTATCCCGTGAAAAGCCCTAACCTAAAACACCGCCAGACCCGCTCACAGAACAAAGAACTGAGCAGAGCTCGCTGGCTGCAGACCGGCCCATCCCTGACCAGAGACAGACAGGCGATGGCAGCCAGAGCCAGAAAAGGGGCAATTGTGGCCCCAGAGAGGCATCCTATACCAAACTGCAAGCAGACTTCATTGCTAACCAAGACTTCTTGGGATTCTGGATGGTCGACATCTGCTGGGAGCATTTCAGCCAGAGATTAGCTCCCCAGAAGAGACACACGGCACACCTGAGAAGGTGCGCCTGTTGTACACCCAGAAAACCGAGCGGCTGGGATGGGGGAGGCGATAAGTCACAGCCTTCAATTAGAGACGACTGGGCTCACCAAGCACCTGGTCACCTGAGCTGCTCGGACCTGGGACGGGCACAAAATGCAGGCCCAACAAAATCTGCGCTTTTGTGGAGTACCCAAGAACCTGAACCTGAGCATCTTAGACCTGGGGAGTGCATGTAACACAGGGACAGCATTAGACAGTTCCCAGCAGGGCAACCTAGAGCCTGAGCAGTGTAGACTGGAAAAGCACACACACAGTGAGCAGGGGCAAACCCAGTGTGGCTGAATCACTCACAACGTGAATGAACAAGTGAACCTAAAAAAAGTGACCACCGCCACCCCCATTGTGTCAGGGCAGAAATTAGACACTGAAGAGACCAACAAACAGAAGAAGTTAAAATAAACAGAGGGAACCGCTTTGGAAGTGACAGGTGCAATAGGTTAAAACCCTGTAGTTAGCTCTGACTACATAGGAAGGGGACTGTAGACCTTGAGAAGTACAAGCTGGACCAAGGAACTATCTGAAAATGAACTGACCCCACACTGTCTGCAACAGCTCCAGAGAAAGTTCTAGATATATTTTTATTATTATCATTTTTTAAATTCAAAAAAAATTTTTTTTCCATTTTTAAGTCACCATTTACTCCTTTGATTTTCATTTTTATTTTTTTTCTTTTTTTTTCTTTAATAGAAAATTATTTAATTAGTATACATGTGTTCCCCATCCTGAACCCTCCTCCCTCCTCCCTTCCCACACCATCCCTCTGGGTCGTCCCAGTGCACCAGCCCCAAGCATCCAGTATCGTGCATCAAACCTGGACTGGCATCTCGTTTCATACATGACGTTTAACATGTTTCAATGCCATTCTCCCAAATCTTCCCACCCTCTCCCTCTCCCACAGAGTCCATAAGACTGTTCTATACATCAGTGTCTCTTTTGCTGTCTCGTACACAGGGTTATCATTACCATCTTTCTAAATTCCATATATATGCGTTAGTATACTGTAATGGTATTTTTCCTTCTGGCTTACTTCACTCTGTATAATAGGCTCCAGTTTCATCCATCTCATTAGAACTGATTCAAATGTATTCTTTTTAATGGCTGAGTAATACTCCATTGTGTATATGTACCACAGCTTTCTTATCCATTCATCTGCTGATGGACATCTAGGTTGCTTCCATGTCCTGGCTATTATAAACAGTGCTGCGATGAACATTGGGGTACACGTGTCTCTTTCCCTTCTGGTTTCCTCAGTGTGTATGCCCAGCAGTGGGATTGCTGGATCATAAGGCAGTTCTATTTCCAGTTTTTTAGGAATCTCACACTGTTCTCCATAGTGGCTGTACTAGTTTGCATTCCCACCAACAGTGTAAGAGGGTTCCTTTTCTCCACACCTCTCCAGCATTTATTATTTGTAGACTTTTGGATCGCAGCCATTCTGACTGGTGTGAAATGGTACCTCATAGTGGTTTTGATTTGCATTTCTCTGATAATGAGTGATGTTGAGCATCTTTTCATGTGTTTGTTAGCCATCTGTATGTCTTCTTTGGAGAAATGTCTATTTAGATCTTTGGCCCATTTTTGATTGGGTCATTTATTTTTCTGGAGTTGAGCTGTAGAAGTTGCTTGTATATTTTTGAGATTAGTTGTTTGTCGGTTGCTTCATTTGCTATTATTTTCTCCCATTCTGAAGGCTGTCTTTTCACCTTGCTGATAGTTTCCTTTGATGTGCAGAAGCTTTTAAGTTCCTAATTAAACTTAATTAATTACCTAATTAATTACCTAATTAATAACCTAATTAAACTTAAAAGCTTCTGCACATCAAAGGAAACTATCAGCAAGGTGATTTTCATTTTTATAACCTACTATTATCTTGTAAAAAAAAAGACCCTATTTTTAAAGCAAACTACATATATATTTTATAATTTTTGTGACTTTGCTTTTTTTAATATTGTATTTTTGAGAATCTAACTTCTAGTCTAGATTTTTAATCTTTGCTTTTGGTATTTGTTATCAATTTTGTACCTTTAAGAACCCAATTTTCAGTACCCCTTTTCACTTGGGAGTGAGATCACTGGCCTGATTGCTCTCTCCCCCTTTTGACTCTCCTTTTGTTCCACCAAGTCGCCTCTATCTCCTCCCTCCCCCTTTTCTCCTCTACCCAACTCTGTGAATCTCTTTGTGTGTTCCAGGTTGTGGAGAACACTTAGGGAACTGATTACTGGCTGGATCTGTCTCTCTCATTTGATTTCCCCTTTAATCCTCCTGGCCACCTCTGTCTCCTTCCTCACTCATCTCTTCTCTGTGTAACTCTGTGAACATCTCTGAGGGATCCAGACTGTAGAGAGAACATAGGGAAGAGATTACTGGCTAGCTTGCTCTCTCCCCTTTTGATTCCCCCTCTTCTCTTCCTGGTCACCTCTAGCTCCTTCCTCCCTCTTCTTTTCTCTATGTAACTAGGTGTACATCTCTGGGTGTCCCTCACTGTGGAGAAACTTTTCATCATTAACCTAGATGTTTTATTATTGGTGCTGTATAGATGGAGAAGTCTTGAGGCTACTGTAAGAATAGACCAAAAACTAGAGGCAGGAGGCTTAAGTCCAAATCCTGAGAACACCAGAGAACTCCTGAATCCAGGGAACATTAATCAATAGGACCTCATCAAACACCTCCATACTTTCACTGAAACAAAGCACCACCCAAGGGCCAACATGTTCCAGAGCAAGACATACCACACAAATTCTCCAGCAACACAGGAACATAGCCCTGAACTTCAACATACAGGCTGCCAAAACTCACAACAAACCCCTTGACATCTCAAAACTCATTACTGGACACTTCATTGCACTCCAGAGACAAGAAATCCAGCTCCACCCACAATAACACCGACACAAGCTTCCCTAACCAGGAAACCTTGACAAGCCACCTGTCCAACCCCACCCACAGCGAGGAACCTCCACAATAAAGAGGAACCACAAACTGCCAGAATACAGAAAGGCCACCCCAAACAGAGAAATATAAACAAGATGAAAAGGGAGAGAAATACCCAGCAGGTAAAGGAACAGGATACTTGCCCACCAAACCAAACAAAAGAAGGAGATAGGGAACCTACCTGATACAGAATTCCAAATAATGATGGTGAAAATGATTCAAAACCTTGAAAAAAAATGGAGTTACAGATAAACAGCCTGGAGACAAGAATCGAGAATATGCAAGAAAGGTTTAACAAGGATCTAGAAGAAATAAAAAGCAGTCAATATATAATGAATAATGCAATAAATGAGATCAAAAACACTCTGGAGGAAACCAACAGTAGAATAATGGAGGCAGAAGATAGGATAAGTGAGATGGAAGATATAATGGTAGAAATAAGTGAAACAGAGAGGAAAAAAGAAAAAGGAATTAAAGGAAAGGAGGAAAAACTCAGAGACCTTTGGGACAATGTTAAACACACCAACATTTGAATCAGGAGTCCCAGAAGAAGACGACAAAAAGAAAGACCATGAGAAAATACGTAAGGTGATAATACTTGAAAACTTCCCTAAAATAGGGGAGGAGATAATCACTGAAGTCCACGAAATCCAGAGAGTCCCAAACAGGATAAACTCAAGGCGAAACACCACAAGACACATATTAATCAAATTAACAAAGATCAAACACAGAGAACAAATATTAAAAGCAGCAAGGGAAAAACAACAAATAACACACAAGGGGATTCCCATAAGGATAACAGCTGATCTTTCAATAGAAACTCTTCAGGCCAAAAGGGAATGGCAGGACATACTTAAAGTGATAAAAGAAAATAACCTACAGCCCAGATTACTGTACCCAGCAAGGATCTCATTCAAATATGAAGGAGAAATCAAAAGCTTTACAGACAAGCAAAAGCTGAGAGAATTCAGCACCACCAAACCAGCTCTCCAACAAATGCTAAAGGATCTTCTCTAGACAGGAAACACAGAAAGGGTGTATAAACTCAAACCCAAAACAATAAAGTAAGTGGCAATGGGATCATACTTATCAATAATTACCTTAAATGGAAATGGGTTGAATGCTTTAACTAAAAGACAAAGACTGGCTGATTGGATACAAAAACAAGACCCCTATATATGTTGTCTACAAGAGATCCACCTCGAAACAAGGGACACATACAGACTGAAAGTGAAGGGCTGGGAAGAGATATTCATGCAAATAGAGACCAAAAGAAAGCAGGAGTAGTAATACTCATATCAGATAAAATAGACTTTAAAACAAAGGCTGTGAAAAGAGACAAAGATGGACACTACACAATGATCAAAGGCTCAATCCAAGAAGAAGATATAACAATTATAAATATATATGCATCCAACCTAGGAGCACCACAATATGTAAGACAAATGCTAACAAGTGTGAAAGGGGAAATTAACAATAACACAATAATAGTGGAGACTTTAATATCATACTCACACTTATGGATAGATCAACTAAACAGAAAATTAACACGGAAACACAAACTTTAAGTGATACAATAGACCAGTTAAACCTAATTGATATCTATAGGACATTTCACGCCAAAACAATGAATTTCACCTTTTACTCAATTGCACACCGAAACTTCTCCAGGATAGATCACATCATGGGCCATAAATCTAGCCTTGGTAAAATTCAAAAAAATTGAAATCATTCCAAGCATCTTTCCTGACCACAATGCAGTAAGATTGGATACTAATTATGGAAACAATTCCATTCACCATTGCAACAAAAAGAATAAAATACTTAGGAATATATCTACCTAAAGAAACAAAAGACCTATATATAGAAAACTATAAAACACTGGTGAAAGAAATCAAAGAGGACACAAATAGATGGAGAAATATCCTGTGTTCATGGATCAGAGGAATCAATATAGTGAAAAATAGTATACTATCCAAAGCAATCTATAGATTCAATGCAATCCCTATCAAGCTATCAACAGTATTTTTCAGAGAACTAGAATAAATAATTTCACAATTTGCATGGAAATACAAAAAACCTCGAATAGCCAAAGCAATCTTGACAAAGAAGAATGGAACTGGGAGAATCAACCCACCTGATTTCAGGCTCTACTACAAAGCCACAGTCATCAAGACATCAAGACATCTGGCACAGACAGAAGTACAGATCAATAGAACAAAATAGAAAGCCCAGAGATAAGTCCACGCACCTATGGACATCTTATCTTTGACAAAGGAGGCAAGAATATATACAATGGAGAAAAGATAACCTCTTTAACAAGTGGTGCTGGGAAAACTGGCCAACCAATTGTAAAAGAATGAAACTAGAACACTTTCTAACACCATACACAAAAATAAACTCAAAATGGATTAAAGATCTAAATGTATGACCAGAAACTATAAAACTCCTAGAGGAATACATTGGCAAAACACTCTCCGACATAAACCAAAGCAGGATCCTCTATGACCCACCTCCCAGAATATTGTAAATAAAAGCAAAAATAAACAAATGGGACCTAATTAAAATTAAAAGCTTCTGCACAACAGAGGAAACTATAAGCAAGGTGAAAAGACAGCCTTCAGAATGGGAGAAAATAATAGCAAAGGAAGCAACTGACAAAGAACTAATCTCAAAATTATACAATTCCAGAAAAATAAACGACCCAATCAAAAAGTTGGCCAAAGAACTAAACAGACATTTCTCCAAAGAAGACATACAGATGGCTAACAAACACATGAAAAGATGCACAACATCACTCATTATCAGAGAAATGCAAATCAAAACTACAATGAGGTACCATTTCACGCCAGTCAGAATGGCTGCTATCCAAAAGTTTACAAAAAAATAAATGCTGGAGAAGGTGAGGAGAAAAGGGAACCCTTTTACACTGTTGGTGGGAATGCAAACTAGTACAGCCACTATGGAGAACAGTGTGGAGATTCCTTAAAAATCTGGAAATAGAACTGCCATATGACCCAGCAATCCCACTGCTGAGCGTACACACCAAGGAAACCAGAATTGAAAGAGACAAGTGTACCCCAATGTTCACTGCAGCACTGTTTATAATAGCCAGGTCATGGAAGCAACCTAGATGTCCATCAGCAGATGAATGGATAAGAAAGCTGTGGTACATATACACAGTGGAATATTACTCAGCCACTAAATAGAATACATTTGAATCAGTTCTTATGAGGTGGATGATACCGGAGCCTATTATACAGAGTGAAGTAAGCCAAAGAGAAAAACACCAATACAATATACTAAGGCATATGTATGGAATTTAGAAAGATGGTAAGAATAATCCTGTTGTGAGACAGCAAAAGAGACACAGATGTATAGAACACTCTTTGGACTTTGTGAGAGAGGGAGAGGACGGGATGATATGGGAGAACGGCATTTAAACATGTAAATTATCACATGTGAAACGAATCGCCAGTCCAGGTTCGATGCATGATACATGGCGCTCAGGGCTGGGGCACTGAGATGACCCACCAGGATGTGATGGGGAGGGAGGTCCGAGAGAGGTTCAGGATGTGGAACACATGTACACCCATGGCAGATTCAGATAAATGTATGACAAAACCAATACAATATTGTAAAGTAAATAAATAAATAAAACTGAGAATAAAAAAAAAATAGCGTCAATTCTTCACTGCTCAGCTTTCTTTGTAGTCCAACTCTCACATCCATACATGGCTAAAAGGAACACCATAGCATTGAATAGATGGACCTTGGCTGGCAATGTAATGTCTCTGCTTTTTAATATGCTGTCTAGGTTGGTCATAACTTTCCTTCCAAGGAGTAAGCATCTTTTAATGTAATGGCTGCAATCACTATTTGCAGTGATTTTGGAGCCCCCCCCCCCAAAAAAAAAGTCTGCCACTGTTTCTGCTGTTTCCTCATCTATTTGCCATAAATTGATGGGACCAGATGCTATGATCCTAGTTTTCTGAATGTTGGGCTTTAAGCCAACTTTTTCACTCTCTTCTTTCACTTTCATTAAGAGGCTCTTTAGTTCTTCTTCATTTTCTGCCTTATCTTCTCAGAATCTGCATTTCTGAAGTTATTGATATTTCTCCTGGCAATCTTGATTCCAGCTTGTGCTTCCTCCAGCCCAGCATTTCTCATGATGTGTTCTGCATAGAAGTTAAATAAGCAGGTTGACAATATACAGCCTTGATATACTCCTTTTCCTATTTGGAATCAATCTGTTGTTCCATGTCCAGTTCTAACTGTTGCTTCTTGACCTGCATACAGATTTATCAAGAGGCAAGTCAGGTGGTCTGGTATGCCCATCTCTTGAAGAATTTTCCACAGTTTCTTGTGATCCACACAGTCAAAGGCTTTGGCATAGTCAATAAAGCAGAAATAGATGTTTTTCTGGAACTCTCTTGCTTTTTCCATGATCCAGTGGATGTTGGCAATTTGATCTCTGGTTCCTTGGCCTTTTCTAAAACCAGCTTGAACATCTGCAAGTTCACAGTTCACAAATTCCAAGCCTGGCTTGGAGAATTTTGAGCATTCCTTTGCTATCGTGTGATGAGTGCAATTGTGCAGTAGCCTGAGCATTCTTAAGCATTGCCTTTCTTTGGGATTGGAATGAAAACTGACCTTTTCCAGTCCTGTGGCCACTGCTGAGTTTTCCAAATTTGCTGGCATATTGAGTGCAGCACTTTCACAGCATCATCTTTCAGGATTTGAAATAGCTAAACAGGAATTCCATCACCTCCACTAACTCTGTTCGTAGTGATGCTTCCTAAGGCCCACTTGACTTCACATTCCAGGATGTCTGGCTCTAGGTGAGTGATCACATCATCGTGATTATCTGGGTCTTGAAGATCTTTTTTGTACAGTTCTTCTGTATATCCTTGCCACCTTTTCTTAATATCTTCTGCTTCTGTTAGGTCCATACCATTTGTGTCCTTTATTGAGCCCATCTTTGCATGAAATGTTCCCTTGGTGTCACTAATTTTCTTGAAGAGATCTCTAGTCTTTCCCATTCTATTGTTTTCCTCTATTTCTTTGCGCTGATCACTGAGGAAGGCTTTCTTATCTCTCCCTGCTCTTCTTTGGAACTCTTCATTCAAATGGGTATATCTATCCTTTTCTCCTTTGCTTTTTGCTTCTCTTCTTTTCACAGCTATTTGTAAGGCCTCCTCAGACAGCCATTTTGCTTTTATGCATTTCTCTTTCTTGGGATGGTCCTGATCCTTTTCT
Source organism: Bos mutus (assembly GCF_027580195.1). Taxonomy (NCBI): domain Eukaryota; kingdom Metazoa; phylum Chordata; class Mammalia; order Artiodactyla; family Bovidae; genus Bos; species Bos mutus. The sequence continues at coordinate 66,292,825 of NC_091646.1, read as the reverse complement.
CCTGTACAATGTCATGAACCTCCATCCATAGTTCATCAGGCACTCTCTCATCAGATTGAATCCCTTAAATCTATTTCTCACTTCCACTGTATAATCCTAAGGGATTTGATTTAGATCATACCTGAATGGTCTAGTGGTTTTTCCTACTTTTTTTAAGTCTGCTGCTGCTACTGCTGCTAAGTCGCTTCAGTCGTGCCCAACTCTGCATGACCCCATAGACGGCCTCCTACCAGGCTCCTCTGTCCCTGGGATTCTCCAGGCAAGAACACTGGAGTGGGTTGCCATTTTTAAGTCTAAGTTTGGCAATAAGGAATTCATGATCTGAGCCACAGTCAGCTCCCAGTTTTGTTTTTGCTGACTGTATAGTGCTTCTCCATCTTTGGCTGCAAAGAATATAATCAATCTGGTTTCAGTGTTGACCATCTGGTGATGTCCATGTGTAGAGTCTTCTCTTGTGTTGTTGGAAAAGAGTGTTTGTTATGACCAGTGCATTCTCTTCACAAAACTCTATTAGCCTAGCTCTGCTTCATTCTGTACTCCAAGGCCAATTTTGCCTGTTACTTCAGGTATTTCTTGACTTCCTACTTTTGCATTCCAGTCCTCTATAATGAAAAGAACATCTTTTTTTGGGTGTTAGTTCTAGAAGGTCTTGTACCACTTCATAGAACAGTTCAACTTCAGCTTCTTCAGCATTACTGTTCAGGGCATAGACTTAGATTACTGTGATATTGAATGGTTTGCCTTGGAAATGAACAGAGATCATTCTGTTGTTTTTGAGATTGCATCCAAGTATTGCATTTCAGACTTTTTTGTTGACTATTATGGCTATTCCATTTCTTTAAGGGATTCTTCCCCACAGTAGTAGATATAATGGTCATCTGAGTTAAATTCACCCATTCCAGTCCATTTTAGTTCACTGATTCCTATGTTCAGAATGTCCATGTTCACTCTTGCTATCTCCTGTTTGACCACTTCCAGCTTGCTTTGAGTTTTATTTGGTACTTTTTTTTTTTAATTTTTGCTTTTATTTCTATTACTCTGGGAGGTGGGTCATAGAAGACCTTGCTGTGATTTATGTTGGAGAGTTTTCTGCCTATGTTTTCCTCTAAGAGTTTTATAGTTTCTGGTCTTACATTTAGATCTTTATTCCATTTTTACTTTATTTTTGTGCATGGTGTTAGAAAGTGTTCTAGTTTCATTCTTTGACATGCAGATGACCAGTTTTTCTAGCACCACTTATTCAAGAGATTGTCTTTTCTCCATTGTATATTTTTGCCTCCTTTGTCAAAGATAAGGTGTCTGTAGGTACGTGGATTTATTTCTGGGCTTTCTATTTTGTTCCATTGATCTGTATTTCTGTCTATGTGCCAGTACCATACTGTTTTGATGATGGTAGCTTTGTAGTATAGGCTGAACTCAGTATGGTTGTTTCCTTCATTTCTGTTCTTCTTTCTCAAGATGGGTTGGCTATTCAAGGTTTTTTGTATTTCCATACAAACTGAAAGTATTTGTTCTAGTTCTGTGAAAGATACCATTGTTAGCTTGATAGGGATGGCATTGCATCTATAGATTGCTTCGTGTACTATACTCATTTTCGCTGTATTGATTCTTCCAATCCGTGAACATGGTATATTTCTTCATTTATTTGTGTCATCTTTGATTTCTTTTATCAGTGTTTTATAGTTTTCTATATATAGGTCTCTTATTTCTTTACAGTTATTCCTAAGTATTTTATTCTTTTTCTTGCAATGATGAATGGGATTGCTTCCTTAATTTCTCTTTCTGTTTTTTTTTTTTTTTCATTGCTAGTGTATGGGAATGCAAGGGATTTCTATGTATTAATTTTATATCCTACAACTTTACTATATTCACTGATTAGCTCTAGTAATTTTCTGGTGGTGTCTTCAGTGTTTTCTATGTAGAGGATTATGTCATATGTGAACAGTGAGTATTTTAGTTCTTCTTTTCCAATCTGGACTCCCTTTCTTTCTTTTTCTTCTCTGATGTTTGTGGCTAGAACTTCCATAACTATTTTGAATAGTAGTGGTGAAAGTGTGCACCCTTGTATTTTTCCTGAATTTAGAGGAAATGCTTTCAGTTTTTCACCATTGAGGATAATATTTGCTGTGAGTTTCTCACATATGGCTTTTATAGTGTTGAGTTATGTTCCTTTTTTGGCTGCTTTCTGGAGAGGGTTTTTTTTTTTTTATCATAAATGGGTGTTGGATTTTGTCAAAGTCTTTCTCTGCATCTGTTGAGATAATCATATGGTTTTTTATCTTTCAATTTGTTAATATGGTGTATCACATTGATTTATTTGTGAATATTGAAGAATCCTTGCCTCACTGAAATGACCCCACTTGGTAATGATGCATGATCTTTTTAATATGTTGTTGGATTCTGTTTGCTAGAATTTTGTTGAGTATTTTTGCATCTATGTCCATCAGTGATATTGATCTATAGTTTTTTTTGTGTGTGTGTGTGGCATTTTTGTCAGGTTTTGGTATTAGGGTGATGGTAGCCCCATAGAATGAGTTTGGGTATTTACCTTCCTCTAGTGTAAACTGGAAAATTTTGAGTAGGATAGATGTTAGCTCTTCTCTAAATTTTTGGTAGAATTCACCTGTGAAGCCATCTGGTCCTGGGCTTTTATTTGTTGGAAAATCTTTTATTACAGTTTCCATTTCCTTGTCTGTGGTGGATCTGTTAAAATTTTCTCTTTCTTCCTGGTTATGTTTTGAAAGGTTATACTTTATTAAGAATTTGTCCATTACTTTCAAGTTTTCCGTTTTATTGGCATGTAAGTGTTCATAGGGGTCTCTTATGATCTTTTGTATTTCTGTGTTTTCTGCTGTGATTTCCCCATTTTCAGTTCTAATTATAGTGATCTGATTCTTCTCCATTTTATTCTTGATGAATCTGGCTAACAGTTTGTCTATTTATCTTTTCAAAGAACCACATTTCAGTTTTGTTGATCTTTGCTATGGTCTCATCCATTTCTTTTTTTTTTTTCAATGTGAATAGTTTATTTTTAAATTTTTTAAAATTTTATTTTATTTTTAAACTTTACATAATTGTTTTAGTTTTGCCAAATATCAAAATGAATCTTTTTTATGTATTTCTGCTCTGATTTTTATGATTTCTTTCCTTCTGCTAACTTTGGGGTTCTTCTGTTCTTGTTTTTCTAGGTGTTATAGGTGTAAGGTTAGGTTGTTTATTTGATGTTTCTCTTGATTCTTGAGGTAGGCTTGTATTGCTATGAAACTCCCTCTTTGCACTGATTTTACTGAATTCCATAGGTTTTGGCTTGTTGTGTTTTCATTTTCATTTGTTTCAATGCATATTTTGATTTCTTCTGTGATCTGTTGGTTATTCAGAAGCATGTTGTTTAGCATTGATATGTTTGTGTTTTTAGTAGTTTTTTTCTTGTAGTTGACATCTAATCTTACCACATTGTGATCAGAAAAGATGCTTGACATGATTTCAGTTTTTTTAAAATTCACCGAGGCTTGTATTATGGCCCAGGGTGTGATTTATCCTGGAGAATGTTCCATATGCACTTGAGAAAAAGATGAAATCCATTGTTTTGGGGAGAAATGCCCTGTAGATATAAATTAGGTCTAAGTGGTTCATTTTATCATTTAAAGCTTGTGTTTTCTTGCTAAGTTTCTGTTCGGTTGATCTATCCATAGGTGTGAGTAGGGTATTAACGTCCCCTACTATTATTATTTTACTGTTAATTTCCCCTTTCATACTTGTTATCATTTGCCTTATGTATTGAGGTGCTCGTATGTTGGGTGCATATATATTTATAATTGTTTTATCTCCTTCTTGGATTGATCCTTTTATCATTATGTGGTGGGTTTTTTTTTTGGTCTCTCTTCACTGCCTGTGTTTCAAAGTCTATTTTATCTGATATGAGTATTGCTACTCCTGCTTTCTTTTGGCCTCCATTTGCATGAAATATCTTTTTCCAGCCCTTAACTTTCATTCTGTATGTGTCTCTAGATTTGAGGTGGGTCTCTTGTAGGCAGCATATATAGGGGTTTTATTTTTTTATCCATTTGGCCAGTCTTTGTCTTTTGGTTGGAGCATTTAACCCATTTACTTTTAAGGTAATTATTGATAAGTATGGTCTCGTTAGCATTTGCTCTGTTGTTTTATGTTTGTTTTTATAAACCTTTTCTGTGTTTCCTGTGTAGAGAAGATCTTTTAGCATTTGTTGAAGAACTGGTTTGGTGGTGCTGAAATTCTCTCAGCTTTTGTTTGTCTGTAAAGCTTTTGATTTCTCCTTCATATCTGAATGAGATCTTTGCTGGGTAGAGTAAGCTTGGCTGTAGGTTTCTCTCTTTCATCTCTTTAATTATGTCCTGCTATTACCTTCTGGCCTGAAGAATTTCTATTGAAAGATTAGCTGTTATCCTTATGGGGATCCCCTTCTGTGTTATTTCTTGCTTTTCCCTTACTGCTTTTAATATTTGCTTGTTGTGCTTAACTTTTGTTAGTTTAATTAATATGTATGTGTCTTGGGGTGTTTCATCTTAGGTTTATCCTGTTTGGGACTCTGTGGGTTTTCCTTGACTTGGGTGGGTATTTCATTCCTCATTTTAGGGAAGTTTTTGACAATTATCTCCTCAAGCATTTTCTCATGCCCTTTCTATTGGTCTGCTTCTTCTGGGACACCTATGATTTGAATGTTGGGGCATTTAACTTTGTCCCAGAGGTCTCTGAGGTTTTCCTCATTTCTTTTAATTCTTTTTCTTTTTTCCTCTATGCTTCATTTATTTCCACCATTCTTTCTTCCATCTCAGTTATCCTCTTTTCTGCCTCAGTTATTCGACTGTTCCTTCCCTCCAGAGTGTTTTTAATCTCAGTTATTGCATTGTTCATTATTGTTTGACTCTTCTTTATTTATTCTAGGTCCTTATTAAACATTTCTTGTGTCTTCTCAATCCTTGTTCTCTAGTCTATTTATCTGTCACTCCATTTTGAAGATTTTGGATCATCTTTACTATCATTTTTCTGAATTCTTTTTCAGATACATTCCCTATCTCCTCCTGTTTGGTTTGGTTTGGTGGGTTTTTGTTCCTTTCCCTGCTGAATATTCCTCTGCTTTTTCATTTTGCTTAGATTGCTGTTTGGGTGCTCTTTTTGCAGGCTGGAAGTTCGTGGTTCCTCTTAATTGTGGAGCCTGCTTCCTGTGGGTGGGGTTGGATCAGTGACATTTCAAGGTTTCCCTGTTGGGGGAGCTTGTGTCTGTGTTCTAGTGGGTGGACCTGGAACTATTCTTTCTGGAATGCAGTGAAGTATCCAATACTGAGTTTTGGGGTGTATATGGGTTTGGTATGGCTTTGGGCAGCACTTCTTTTAATGTCCAGGATTGTTTATTCCTGTTTGTTGAAGAATAAGTGTGGCATGTCTTTCACTGGAACTTGTTGGCTCTTGGGTGGAGCTTGGTTTCAGTGTAGGCCTGGAGAATGTTGCGTAAACTCTTTTCTTCTAATATTCCCTGGAGTCTGGAGTTCTCTAATGTTCTAAAGTTCTGGAGTTAAGCCTCCTGCCTCTGGGTTTTGGTCCTTCTCTTATAGTAACCTCAAGACTTTTTTTTATCCATACAGCACAGAAGATAAATCCCCTAGGTTAATGGTGAAACAACTCTCCACAGCCAGGGACACCCAAAGAGATCCTTTTCATTATGTAATGAAAAGAAGAGGGACAAGGGAGGTAGAGGTGACCAGGAGGAGAATAAGGAGAATCAAAAGGGGAGAGAGAAATCAAGCCAGTAATCAAATCCCTAATTGCTCTCCACAGCCAGGGAGTCCCAGAGAAATGATTCACAGTTATATAGAAAAGAGAAGAGGGAAGAAGGAAATAAAGTTGACCTGGGAAGAAAAGGGAGAGTCAAAGGAGGCAAGAGCAATCAAGCCAGTAATGAAATCCCTAAACAAAAATGGATGCTGAAGATTAGATTCTTAAAGGTACAAAATTGATAACAAATATCAAAAAGCAAAGATTAAAAACCTAGAATAGAGGTTAGACTCTAAAAAATACAATGTGAAATACAAAGCAAAATCAATCACAGAATTTAAAATATATATATGGAATTTGTTTTTTTAATAAAATAGAGTTTTTTGAAATGTAATAGTAGGCTGTAAAAATGAAAGTTAAAAGAGCAATAAAGAACTAAATTTTTTTAAAAATTGAAAAGTGATAATAGTAAAAATATAACTAGGAATTTCTCTGGAGCTGTTGTGGATAATGTGGGGTCAGTTCAGGGTCATATAATTCCTTGTTCCAGCTTGTATTTGTTCTCACTGTCTATATTTGCTCCTCAAATGCACAGTCTCAGGATTAACTGCAGGATTTTAATCTGTTGTTTCTGTCACTTCCAGAGAGGTTCCCCTTCTTTGTTTATTTTGCCTTCCTCTGTTCGCATTCTTTTCAGTGTTTAATTTCCGCCCTGACATGAGAGGGTGAAAGTGACCACTTATGGAAGCTCACTTGTTCAGTTGTGCTGTGAAGAGGGAGAGACACCGCAAACAAATACTGCTGGCATGTGTGGGGAGTGCTCGCAGTGGATGGACCACAGTGGGCTTGCCACAGCCCAAGGTGGCGTGTACTTCCCGGGTCCACACTGCTCAGGCTCCAAGGTGCTCTGCAAGGGCGCTGTCCCAAGTGGACCCTGTGTTTCATACACTTCCAGGTCTAAGCCACTCAGGTTCTCTGGTGCTCTGCAAGGGCACAGACAAAGGTGGGCTGTGCATTTTGTGCCTTTTCCAGGTTCAAGCTGTTCAGGCGACCTGGTGCTTGGTGAGTGCACAGTCCCAGGTGTGCAGTGTGTCTCCTCTATGGGGCTGATCTCAGGCTGTGAATCCCAGGAAGATGCAGTTAGCCTCTGGCAGCCTTCTCACAGTTTGGTGGAAGATGCAGTCTCTAGGGGCAATACTGCAGTAGCCCCTTGCCTTCCAGCTCTGACTGTCGCACACTTGCCTCTCTGCCTTTGGGGAGGGAGAGCCCTAAGCAGCAGCCACCTTGCTCTCCTTTGGTATTTGCCCAATCCTTTGTTCTGTGATCACACCAGGGTTCACCATGTGGCCTTAGAGTCTTTCGTGGGAAAGGTCCTTTTTGTTGTTTTTTCTCTGGAGATCCTATGGTTTGGGTTGCTATGTCACATTGGTTCCCTCAGATTGTCTTCAGGGCATTCAAGCCCAGTCCTTACTATGAACTGATGGTTCAGCCCATGCCTCCTTGCCCAGTTCCCACTTGCTGGTGGTGGATGGGAGCGTCTGAGACTCTTCTTCACTGGTAGTTGTGGTTAGGTGCATACCTGGTTATGGTGTCCTCTGAAATTAAAAAGTTCCCCACAGACATGCCTGTGAGAGGGTTTCCTATTATGTGGATACTTCTTGTCATTTATGATTCCCTCCCTAGGATGGGTATCCATCCCTAAATCTTTTGTCTCTGTTTCTGTCTTTTATATTTTGTCCTAACTCCTTTCAAAGATATTGGGCTGCCTTTCTGGGGCTTGGTGTCCTCCACCAGCATCCAGAAGTTGTTTTGTGGAAGTTGCTCAGCATTCAAATGCTCTTTTGATGAATTTGTGGGGGAGAAAGTGGTCTCCCCATCCTATTCCTCCACCATATTGGGCTTCCTCCACCTTCCAATCTTAGCAAGTACATATCATCTTCTTTGGGTGAAGACCAGTTTTTCTCACTTAACTTACATGGAACCCAAACATCAAAGCAGTTAACACACCCAAGCTGGTGAAAATTATTTTCAGTGCCTGATTTGGATATTTTGAGTATGTAGGTTATCTCCTTCATGATATAAGCATTGATTGTTCTCAATTAATATCTCTATTTGATCACTATCAGTTTCAAGTGGAAAGAAGAGAGTGAAAAAGTTGGCTCAAAGCTCAACATTCAGGAAACTAAGATCATGACATCCGGCCCCATCACTTCATGGCAAATAGATGGGGAAACAGTGGAAACAGTGGCTGATTTTATTTTTCTGGGCTCCAAAATCACTGTGGATGGTGGTTGCAGCCATGAAATTAAAAGACGCTTACTCCTTGGAAGGAAAGTTATGACCAACATAGACAGCATATTAAAAAGCAGAGACAATACTTTGCCAACAAAGGTCCGTCTAGTCAAGGCTATGGTTTTTCCTATGGTCATGTATGGATGTGAGAGTTGAACTGTGAAGAAGGCTGAGTGCTGAAGAATTGATGCTTTTGAACTGTGGTGTTGGAGATAACTCTTGAGAGTCCCTTGGACTGCAAGGAGATCCAACCTGTCCATTCTGAAGATCAGCCCTGGGATTTCTTTGGAGGGAATGATGCTAAAGTTGAAACTCCAGTACTTTGGCCACCTCATGCAAAGAGTTGACTCATTGGAAAAGACTCTGGGAGGGATTGGGGGCAGGAGGAGAAGGGGACAACAGAGGATGAGATGGTTAGATGGTATCACTGACTCGATGGAGGTGAGTCAGTGAACTCCGGGAGTTGGTGATGGACAGGGAGGCCTGGCGTGCTGCGATTCATGGGGTCGCAAAGAGTTGGACACGACTGAGCGACTAAACTGAACTGAACTGAGTCCCTTTGCTGTTCTACCTGAAACTGCCACAACATTGTTAATAGGTTATACCTCAACACAACATAGTTTAAAGTTAAAAAAAATCTATAAATAAATGCTGGAGAGTGTGTGGAGTAAAGGTAACATTTGTACACTCTTGGTGAGTGAAAGTCGCTCAATCGTGTTCAATTCTTTGAGACCCCATGGGCTATACAGTCCATGGAATTCTCCAGCCCAGAATACTGGAGTGGGTAGCCTTTCCCTTCTCCAGGGGATCTTCTCAACCCAGGCATTGAACCCAGGTCTGCTGCATTGCAGGTGGATTCTTTACTAGCTGAGCCACATGGGAAGAAATGTAAATTGGTGCAGTCACTATGGGAAACAATATAAAAATTTCTTTAAAAGCTAAAAATATAGTTACCATATGATCCAGCAATCCCTCTCTTGTGTATATATCTGGAAAAAATAAACTCTAATTCAAAAAGATACATTAACCCCAGAGTTCATAGCTGCAGTATTTAGAACAGCCAGGACATGGAAACAACCCAAATGTCCATTGACAAATAATTGACTTAAGAAGATACACACACACACACACACACACACACACACGCAATAGAATATGTTTCAGGCATAAAAAAGATTGAAATATTGCCATTAGCAACAGCATGATGGACCTAAAGAGTGTTATATTTAGTGAAGTAAGTCAGACATAGAAAGACAGATACTATATGATATCACTTATATGTGGTATCTAATCTACATATGAATCTATATACAAAACAGAGTCACAGACCTAGATAAGAAATTTATGGCTACCAAATGAGAGAAGGAAGGAAAGAGGGACAAATTAGGAGTATGGGGTTAACAGATACAGACTACTATACTTAAAATAGGCAAACAACAATGATTTGCTGTATGGAACAGGGAATTATATTAAACATTTTGTAACAACTGACGATGGAATACAGTATGTCAGAAAAGTGAGTCAACCACTTTGCTATTCACCTTAAACTTATAAAATATTGTAAATCAAGTATACTTCAATAAAAATAAATACAATGACAAAATTAGCAGTACATACACAAATGATGAAAAATGGAAAGCAAATGGATTAGCTTCAGCATTGAAAATGAGCAAACTAGGTATGTATTAGTCATTGTTGTGAGAAAATGATGCATGCAAAATGGTAAATTTATCTGAATGTAAAAAATAACACAAAAATATCATGTAGTATTCATGGCTGTGTGTAATAGTGGAAATCTTCTACTCACTTGAATGGTACAAAACAGATTCATGAGAATGATTGTCTAGCAAAGGAGGCAGGCAGATTTGCCATAAGGATAATGGACACTTCATGTTACATTTTAAAAAATAAACAAATATTTGGATGAATTTTTACAAACCTGTCAAGGTCTTGGGAGACAAGGAAAGACCAAGAAAGTGTCACCAATTTTAAAAATAACTTCAGATATGCAGATGACACCACCCTTATGGCAGAAAGCGAAGAGGAACTAAAGAGCCTCTTGATGAAAGTGAAAGTGGAAAGTGAAAAAGTTGGCTTAAAGCTCAACATTCAGAAAACTAAGATCATGGCATCTGGTCCCATCATTTCATGGCAAATAGATGGGGAAACATAGGAAACAGTGACAGACTGTATCTTCTTGGGCTCCAAAATCACTGCAGATGGTGACTGCAGCCATGAAATTAAAAGACGCTTGCTCCTTGGAAGAAAAGTTATGACTAACCTAGATAGCATATTGAAAAGCAGAGACATTACTTTGCCAACAAAGGTCTGTCTAGTCAAGACTATCATTTTTCCAGTAGTTATGTACGGATGTGAGAGTTGGACTATAAAGAAAGCTGAGTGCCAAAGAATTGATGCTTTTGAACTGTGGTGTTAGAGAAGACTCTTGAGAGTCCCTTGGAGAGCAGGGAGATCCAATCAGTCCATCCTAAAGGAGATCACTCCTGAATATTCATTGGAAGGACTGATGTTGAAACTGAAACTCCAATACTTTGGCCACCTGATGCGAAGAACTGACTCGTTTGAAAAGACCCTGATGCTGGGAAAGATTGAAGGTGGGAGGAGAAGGGGACGACAAAGGATGAGATGGTTGGATGGCATCACTGACTCAATGGACGTGAGTTTGGGTAAACTCCAGAAGCTGGTAATGGACAGGGAGGCCTGATTTGCTGCAGTCCATTGGGTTGTAAACAGTCAGACATGACTGAGTGACTGAATTGAACCGAAGGAGACATGCTGATTGACTAATATAATGTCCTGGATTGGATCATCAAATCAAAAAGACATTAATAAAAAAATCAAAATAATGTTTGTAGTTTAGTTGATAGTATTACACAAATGTCAATTTATTAATTTTGATAAATGTATTATAACTAAAAAGTGCTGACATTAAAGGGAAGCTGGTTGAAGAGCATACCGGTAATCTTTAAACAATCATCTTTGAGACTCTTCTATAAATCTAAAATTATTTCAAATAACAAACAAATAGAAAGTAGAGATATAAAAGACAATAATACATGGTATAAGTTTGAACTATTATCTGTACAGAGAGTTCTGTATTCAACAAATAGAGAGTGTTCATTCTTTTTGAGCTCACAGGTAATATTCATAAAAGCCAATGATGTACTAAGCCATAAATAAAGCCTCAGAATATTTCAAACATCACTATCATGCAGACTATTTTCTGATGGTACTTCAATACAGTTAGAAATTTATAACAAATGAGTAGTGAAAAATGGTATGTGTTGCTTTACTAAATTCCATATTAATAAATATTTATAACTATGCTAATGCAAACAATGTGTTTCAAAAATTCATCATAGATCAATCAGTGTTTGGAGGAAAATATGCAGTTTTAAATAAATATACTGATCAATATAGAAGACATAAATTATATAAACAGTCTACCCAGGAAGTTGGAAAAGAGGGATGGGGCAAACCTAAAGGAGAATATAATAAAAATCAATATAGAAGTAAACGAAATGTAGAATAAAAGAGAGAGAAGTAAGAACAAGTTATAATTCTTTAAAAATAATAATCATATAGATGGATCTCTGGTGAAACTTACTAATATAAAGAAAATAGGAAAATAAAATATACAGTGAGGAAGAGAAAATAACTTTTGACACAACAGAGACACTTTATTATTTAATAAAGTATCATGAAGGAATAAATGCCCAAAATTTGATAATACGAGTGAAATAGATAAAGTTCTAGAAAAATGTTAAATGCCAAAATTGACTTTAAAAATAATTTTAATCAATAGATATTAAAGAAATTGCTATGTTAATAAAAAACCACCCCATTCTTATAATGCCATTTTAGGTGGCTTTAAAAATGAGTTCCACCAAACTTTTAAGGTACAGTTTATTCCCTTATTCAAGTGTTTCCATAAAAGAAAATTAATGGAAGCTGAGAGTTCCATTTTATGAGGCCAGTGTAATCTTCATTTCAAAACCAAATAAGGACAACATATACTTAAAAAATTGTAGAATCATTTATGTTAGGAATTTAAATACAAAATCTTGAATAAAATATAAGTTTAAATTCAATACTGAATTTGAAAAAATTCACCTTAATCAGAGGGTTTATCAGAGAAATGCAAGCACTGTTCAACATCAGAAAATTTATCGCTATCATTCACCATAAAAATAAACCTAAAGGACAACAAATTCGCATGACTAATTAAAACAAAAATTTTTAATAAAGTTCAATGTATGTTTATGGAAAAAACCCTCTGTGTGCTAAGTCACTTCAGTTTTGTCTAGCTCCTTGTGACACTATGGACTGTAGCTGACCAGGCTCCTCTGTCCATGGAAACCATTAAGGAATTTCTCTCCAGTACAATCTTCCCCAAGTCCCTGTGGGGGAAATCTGTTCTGTCTCTATGGATTTATTTATACTGGATATTTCATATAAATAAAACCACACAATATTTGTCAAAAAAAAAAAAAAGAATACTGGAGTGGGTTGCCATTTCCCTGGATCTTCCTGACCCAGGGATCAAACCTGGTTCTACCACATTGCAGGTAGACTCTTTACCTTCTGAGCCACCAGGGAATTCATTGGAAGGACTGGTACCGAAGCCCCGATAATTTGGCCACATGATGCAAAGAGCTGACTCATTGGAAAAGACCCTGATGCTGGGTAAGCTTGAAGGCAAGAGGAGAAGGGGACAACAGAGGATGAGATGGTTGGATGTCATCACCAACTCAATGTACGTGAGTTTGAGGAAACTGGCAGATGGTGAAGGACAGGAAAGCCTGGATTGCTGCAGTCCTTGGGGTCACAAAGTGTCAGACACTACTTAGTGACTGAACACATCAACAACATCTATTAACATATTCTCCATTTATGTAGTTCTTTGTTTATTTCATTCATCAGTAGTTATTCTCATGTAGATTTTATACATATGGTGTTAGAGTAATAACTAAGTATTTCATTTTGGTAGTTACCAATTGTGAGTGGCATTGCATTTTTAGCTGAAATATAGTTGAGTTAAAATAATTCAGTTATGTATATATATTTCAGATTATATTCCATTATGGAATATTACAACATTTTGTATATAATTCCCTGGGTTATACAGGTTATCCTGTTACTTATTCATTCTATGTATATTAGTTTGTATTTGTTAACTTTATACTCCTAATTTGTCCTTCTCACCCTCCATCCCCTTCTCTTTTTTTTTAATTTTTATTTTTAACATAAATTTATTTATTTTAATTGGTGGTTACTTAATTTAAAATATTGTATTGGTTTGGCCATACATCAACAGGAATCTGCACGGGTTTACGCATGTTCCCCATCCTGAACCCCCCTCCCACCTTCTTCCCCATACCATCCCTCTGGGTCATCCCAGTGCACCATCCCCAAACATCCTGTATCATGCATTGAACCTGGTCTGGCAATTCATTCCACATATGATATTATACATGTTTCAGTGCCATTCTCCCAAATCATCTCACCCTTGCCCTCTCCCACAGAGTCCAAAAGACTGTTCTATACATCTGTATCTCTTTAGCTGCCTCGCATACAGGGTTGTCATTACCATCTTTCTAAATTCCATATATATGCATTAGTATACTATATTGGTGTTTTTCTTTCTGGCTTACTTCACTCTGTATAATAGGCTCCAGTTTCATCCACCTCATTAGACCTGATTCAAATGTATTCTTTTTAATGGCTGAGTAATATTCCATTGTGTATATGTACCACAGCTTCCTTATCCATTCATCTGCTGATGGACATCTAGGTTGCTTCCATGTCCTGGCTATTATAAACAGTGCTGCGATGAACATTGGGGTACACGGGTTTCTTTCAATTCTGATTTCCTCGGTGTGTATGTCCAGCAGTGGGATTGCTGGGTCATATGGCAGTTCTATTTCCAGTTTTTTAAGGAATCTCCATACTGTTCTCCATAGTGGTTGTATTAGTGTGCATTCTCACCAAAACCCTCTCCAGCATTTATTGCTTGTAGACTTTTGGATAGCAGCCATTCTGACTGGTGTGAAATGGTACCTCATTGTGGTTTTGATTTGCATTTGTCTGATAATGAGTGATGTTGTGCATCTTTTCATGTGTTTGTTAGCCATCTGTATGTCTTCTTTGGAGAAATGTCTATTTGGTTCTTTGGCCCATTTTTCAATGGGTCGTTTATTTTTCTGGAATTGAGCTGCAGGAGTTGCTTGTATATTTTTGAGATTAGTTCTTTGTCAGTTGCTTCCTTTGCTATTATTTTCTCCCATTCTGAAGGCTGTCTTTTCACCTGCTTAGAGTTTCCTTTGTTGTGCACAAGCTTTTAATTTTAATTAGGTCCAACTTGTTTATTTTTGCTTTTATTTCCAATATTCTGGGAGGTGGGTCATAGAGGATCCTGCTGTGATTTACACCAGAGTGTTTTGCCTATGTTCTCCTCTAGGAGTTTTATAGTTTCTGGTCTTACGTTTAGATCTTTAATCCATTTTGAGTTTGTTTTTGTGTATGGTGTTAGAAAGTGTTCTAGTTTCATTCTTTTACAAGTGGTTGATCAGTTTTCCCAGAACCACTTGTTAAAGAGATTCTCTTTTCTCCATTGTATATTCTTGCCTCCTTTGTCAAAGATAAGGTGTCCATAGGTGCATGGATTTATCTCTGGGTTTTCTATTTTGTTCCATTGATCTATATTTCTGTCTTTGTGTCTACATATTGTCTTGAAGACTGTGGCTTTGTAGTAGAGCCTGAAGTCAGGCAGGTTGATTCCTCCAGTTCCATTCTTCTTTCTCAAGATTAATTTGGCTATTCGAGGTTTTTTGTATTTTCATACAAATTGTGAAATTATTTGTTCTAGCTCTGTGAAAAATACCATTGGTAGCTTGATAGGGAGTGCACTGAATCTATAGATTGCTTTGGGTAGAATACTCATTTTCACTATATTGATTCTTCTGATCCATGAACACGATATATTTCTCCATCTATTAGTGTCCTCTTTGATTTCTTTCACCAGCGTTTTATAGTTTTCTACATATAAGTCTTTAGTTTCTTTAGGTAGATATATTCCTAAGTATTTTATTCTTTTCGTTGCAATGGTGAATGGAATTGTTTCCTTAAGTTCTCTTTCTATTTTCTCATTATTAGTGTATAGGAATGCAAGGGATTTCTGTGTGTTGATTTTATATCCTGCCACTTTACTATATTCATTGATTAGTTCTAGTAATTTTCTGGTGGAGTCTTTAGGGTTTTCTATGTAGAGGATCATGTCATCTGCAAACAATGAGAGTTTTACTTCTTCTTTTCCATTTGGATTCCTTTTATTTATTTTTCTACTCTGATTACTGTGGCCAAAACTTCCAAAACTATGTTGAATAGTAGTGGTGAGAGTGGGCACCCTTGTCTTGTTCCTGACTTTAGGGGAAATGCCTTCAAGTTTTCACCACTGAGGAAAATGTTTGTTGTGGGTTTGTCATATATAGCTTTTATCGTGTTGAGGTATGTTCCTTTTATTCATGCTTTCTGGAGAGTTTTTATCATTATTGGATGTTGAATTTTGTCAAAGGCTTCCTCTGCATCTATTGAGATAATCACATGGCTTTTATTTTTCAATTTGTTAATGTGGTGTATTACCTTGATTGATTTGTGGGTATTGAAGAATCCTTGCATCCCTGGAATAAAACCTACTTGGTCATGATGTATGATCTTTTTAATGTGTTGTTGGATTCTGATTGCTAGAATTTTGTTGAAGATTTTTGCATCTATGTTCATCAGTGATATTGGCCTGTAGTTTTCTTTTTTTTGTGGGATCTTTGTCAGGTTTTGGTATTAGGGTGATGGTGGCCTCATAGAATGAGTTTGGAAGTTTACCTTCCTCTGCAATTTTCTGGAAGAGTTTGAGCAGGATAGGTGTTAGCTCTTCTCTAAATTTTTGGTAGAATTCAGCTGTGAAGCCGTCTGGACCTGGGCTTTTGTCTGCTGGAAGATTTCTGATTACAGTTTCAATTTCCGTGCTTGTGATGGGTCTGTTAAGATTTTCTATTTCTTCCTGGTTCAGTTTTGGAAAGTTGTCCTTTTCTAAGAATTTGTCCATTTCTTCCAGGTTGTCCATTTTATTGGCATATAATTGCTGATAGTAGTCTCTTACGATCCTTTGTATTTCTGTGTTGTTGTTGTGATCTCTCCATTTTCATTTCTAATTTTATTGATTTGATTTTTCTCCCCTTGTTTCTTGATGAGTCTGGCTAATGGTTTTTCAATTTTATTTATCCTCTCAAAGAACCAGCTTTTGGCCTTGTTGATTTTTGCTATGGTCTCTTTTGTTTCTTTTGCATTTATTTCTGCTTTAATTTTTAAGATTTCTTCTCTTCTACTAACCCTGGGGTTCTTCATTTCTTCCTTTTCTAGTTGCTTTAGGTGTAGAGTGAGGTTATTTATTTAACTTTTTTCTTGTTTCTTGAGGTATGCCTGTATTGCTATGAACCTTCCCCTTAGCACTGCTTTTACAGTGTACCACAGGTTTGGGGTTGTTGTGTTTTCATTTTCATTCGTTTCTATGCATATTTTGATTTCTTTTTTGTTTTCTTCTGTGATTTGTTGGTTATTCAGTAGCCTGTGGTTCAGCCTCCATATGTTGTAATTTTTAATAGTTTTTCTCCTGTAATTGAGATCTAATCTTACTGCATTGTGGTCAGAAAAGATGCTTGAAATGATTTCAATTTTTTTGAATTTTACCAAGGCTAGGTTTATCCCCAGGATGTGATCTATCTTGGAGAAGGCTCTGTATGCGCTCGAGAAAAAGGTGAAATTCATTGTTTTGTGGTGAAATGTCCTATAGATATCACTTAGGTCTAACTGGTCTATTGTATCATTTAAAGTTTGTGTTTCCTTGTTAATTTTCTGTTTATTGATCTATCCATAGGTGTGAGTGGGGTATTAAATTCTCCAACTATTATTGTGTTATTATTAATTTCCCCTTTCATACTTGTTAGCATTTGCCTTACATATTGTGGTGCTCCTATGTTGGGTGCATATATATTTATAATTGTTATATCTTCTTGGATTGATCCTTTGGTCATTATGTAGTGTCCTTCTTTGTCTCTTTTCACAGCCTTTTTTTTAAAGTCTATTTTATCTGATATGAGTATTGCTACTCCTGCTTTCTTTTGGTCTCTGTTTGCATGGAATATCTTTTTCCAGCCCTTCACTTTCAGTCTGTACACGTCCCTTGTTTTGAGGTGGGTCTCTTGTAGACAACGTATATAGAGGTCTTGTTTTTGTATCCATTCAGCCAGTCTTTGTCTTTTGGTTGGGGCATTCACCCATTTACATTTAAGGTAATTATTGATTAGTATGATCCCTTTGCCATTTACTTTATTGTTTTGGGTTTGAGTTTATACACCCTTTTTGTGTTTCCTGTCTAGAGAAGATCTTTTAGCATTTGTTGGAGAGCCGGTTTGGTGGTGCTGAATTCTCTCAGCTTTTGCTTGTCTGTAAAGCTTTTGATTTCTCCTTCATATTTGAATGAGATCCTTGCTGGGTACAATAATCTGGGCTGTAGGTTATTTTCTTTCATCACTTTAAGTATGTCCTGCCATTCCCTTTTGGCCTGAAGAGTTTCTATTGAAAGATCAGCTGTTATCCTTATGGGAATCCCCTTGTGTGTTATTTGTTGTTTTTCCCTTGCTGCTTTTAATATTTGTTCTCTGTGTTTGATCTTTGTTAATTTGATTAATATGTGTCTTGTGGTGTTTTGCCTTGTGTTTATCCTGTTTGGGACTCTCTGGGTTTCTTGGACTTGGATGATTATTTCCTTCCCCATTTTAGGGAAGTTTTCAACTATTATCTACTCAAGTATTTTCTCATGGTCTTTCTTTTTGTCTTCTTCTTCTGGGACTCTTTTGATTCGAATATTGGGGCATTTAACATTGTCCCAGAGGTCTCTGAGATTGTCCTCATTTCTTTTAATTTGTTTTTCTTTTTTCCTGATTCATTTATTTCTATCATTCTATCTTCTAGCTCACTAATCCTATATTCTGCCTCCATTATTCTACTGTTGGTTCCCTCCAGAGTTTTTTTGATCTCATTTATTGCTTTATTCATTATATATCGATTCTTTTTTATTTCTTCTAGTTCCTTGTTAAACCTTTCTTGCATCTTCTCAATCCTTGTCTCCAGGCTATTTATCTGTAATTCCATTTTGTTTTCAAGATTTTGGATAATTTTCACTATCATTATTCGGAATTCTTTATCAGGTAGATTCCCTATCTCTTCTTCTTTTGTTTGGTTTGGTGGGCATTTATCCTGTTCCTTTATCTTCTGGGTATTCCTCTGTCTCTTCATCTTGTTTAGATTGCTGTGTTTAGGGTGGCCTTTCTGTATTCTGGCAGTTTGTGGAGTTCTCTTTATTGTGGAGTATCCTCGCTGTTGGTGGGGTTGTACAGGTGGCTTGTCAAGGTTTCCTGGTTAGGGAAGCTTGTGTCGGTGTTCTGGTGGGTCGAACTGGATTTCTTCTCTCTGGAGTGCAGTGAAGTGTCTAGTAATGAGTTATGAGATGTCAGCGGGTTTGGAGTGACTTTGGGCAGGCTCTGTATTGAAGCTCAGGGCTGTGTTCCTGTGTTGCTGGAAAATTTGTGTGGTATGTCTTGCTCTGGAACTTGTTGGCCCTTGGGTGGTGCTTGGTTTCAGTGTAGGTATGGAGGCATTTGATGAGCTCATATCCATTAATGTTCCCTGGAGTCAGGAGTTCCCTGGTGTTCTCAGAATTTGGACTTAAGCCTCCTGCTTCAGGTTTTCAGTCTTATTTTTACAGTAGCCTCAAGACTTCTCCATCTATACAGCACCGTTGTTAAAACATGTAGGTTAAAGATGAAAAGTTTCTCCACAGTGAGCGACACCCAGAGAGGTTCACAGAGTTTCATGGAGAAGAGAAGAGGGAGGAGGGAGAGAGAGGTGACCTGAATGGGATGAGGAGGAATCAAAAGAAGAGAGAGCAAGCTAGCCATTAATCACTTCCTTATGTGCACTCCACAGTCTGGACCGCTCAGAGATGTTCACGGAGTTATACATAGAAGAGAAGAGGGAGGAAGGAGACAGAGGTGACCAGGAGGATAAAGGGGGTAATCAAAAGGAGAGAGACAGATCCAGCCAGTAATCAGTTCTCTAAGTGTTCTCCACAGTCCGGAACACACAAAGAGATTCACAGAGTTGGGTAGAGAAGAGAATCGGGAGGGAGGAGATAGAGGCGACCTGGTGGAGAAAAAGGAGAGTCCAAAGTGGGAGAGAGCAGTCAAGCCAGTAATCTTGCTCCCAAGTTAAATAGGTACTGAAGATTGGGTTCTTTTTTTTTTAATTTTATTTTATTTTTAAACTTTACAATATTGTATTAGTTTTGCCAAATATCGAAATGAATCTGCCACAGGTATACCCGTGTTCCCCATCCTGAACCCTCCTCCCTCCTCCCTCCCCTACCCTCCCTCTGGGTCCTCCCAGTGTACCAGGCCCAAGCATCCAGTACCATGTATCGAACCTGGACTGGCGACTCGTTTCATACATGATTGGGTTCTTAAAGGTACAAAATTGATAACAAATACCAAAAAGCAAAGATTAAAAATCCAGAGTAGAGGTTGGATTTTCAAAAATACAATATTAAAAAAAAAAGTCACAAAATTATAAAATATATATATATGAATTTTGCTTTAAAAAATAGGGTCTCTTTTATTTGCAAAGTAATAGTAGGTTACAAAAATGAAAATTAAAGGAGTAATAGAGGATCTAAAATTTTTTTAAAAACTTAAAAATAAATAAAAATGATAGTAAAAATAGTAAAAATACTTCTAGGACTTTATCTGGTGTTCTGTGCGGTGTGGGGTCAGTTCATTTTCGGATAGTCCCTTGATCCAGCTTATATTTCTCAAGATCTATAGGCCCCTTCCAATGTATTCAGTACTAACTACAGTGTGTTAATCTGTTGCATCTGTCACTTCCAAGGAGGTTCCCTCTGTTTTAGCTTCTTCTGTTTGCTGGTCTCTTCAGTGTCTAATTTCCGCCCTAACACAAGGGGGCGGTGGTGGACACTTTAGCTCACTTGTTCAGTCGTGCTGTGGGGAGGGAGGGACGCTGCAAACAAATAACACTGGCATGTACTTGCAGTGTCTCGGCCACACTGGGTTTGCCCCCTCTCACGGCGTGTGTGCTTTCCCTGTCAACATTGCTTAGGCTCTAGGTTGCTTTGCCGGGAACTGTCTGAGGCCAGCCCTGGGTTGTTTGCACTTTTCAGGTCCTAAGCCGCTCAGGTTCAGGTACTCGGGTAGTCCTCAGAGGCGCAGACTCTGTTGGGCCTGCGTTTTGTGCCCTTCCCACATCTGAGCAGCTCAGGTGACCAGGTGTTTGGCGAGTGTGGTCGCTTTAACTTATTGCCTGCCCCATCCCTGCTGCTCGGTTTTCTGAGTATACAACCAGCACACCTTCTCAGGTGGATGTTGACCATCCAGAATCCCAAGAAGTCTTAGTTAGCAACGAAGCCTGCTTGCAGTTTGGTAGACAATGCCTCTCTGGGGCCGCGATTGCCCCTTTCAGGCTCTGGCTGCCTGACACCGGAGGGGATGGTCTGCAGCCAGCTAGCTCTGCTCAGTCCTTTGTTCTTTGAGCAGGCCTGGCGGTGTCTTAGGACGTTCCTGTGGTAGCTATCCCACTGTCTGGTTTGCTAGCCCAAGTTAGTTCCTTCAGATTGACCTCGGGGCATTCAGGCTCGGTCCTTACGCGAAGCAATGCAGCCTGCGCCTCCCTGCCCAGCCCCCGCTTGCTAGTGGCGGATGCAGACATCTGCACTACTTCTCCGCTGGGGGAGTTACCATTGGGCACATAATCTATGGGTTTAAATTGTTTATTTATTTTTCCTCCCAGTTATGTTGCCCTCTGAGGTTCCAAGGCTTGCCACAGACTCAGCAGTGAGAGTGTTTCCTGGTATTTGGAAACTTCTCTCTTTTTTAAGACTCCCTTCCTGGGATGGAGCTCCCTCCCTACCTCTTTTGTCTCTCTTTTTGTCTTTTATATTTTTTCCTACCTCCTTTCGAAGACAATGGGCTGCTTTTCTGGGTGCCTGATGTCCTCTGCCAGCATTCAGAAGTTGTTTTGTGGAATTTACTCAGCATTCAAATGTTCTTTTGATGAATTTGTGGGGGAGAAAGTGGTCTCCCTGTCCTATTCCTCCTCCATCTTAAGACTGCCCTGTTTCCATGTCTTGGCTGTTGTAAATAGAGCTATTAACTTTGGAGTTGGTATTATTTAGTTGCTAAGTGGTGTCTGACCCTTTTGCAACGCCATGGACTGTAGCCTGCTAGGCTCCACTTTCCATGGGATTTCCAAGCAAGAATACTGGAGTGGGTTGCCATTTCCTTCTCCAGGGGATCATCCCAACCCAGGGACTGAACCCACATCTCTTGCATTTGCAGGTATATTCTTTTCCACTGAGTCACCATGGAAGCCCTAACTTTGGGGTACATGTATCTTTTGAATTAAGGTTTTTGTTTTTTCTGGATATATACCAAGGTGTGGGAATGATGGTTGATATGGTAGCTCTATTTTTAGTCTTTGAGGAGGCTCCATACAGTTTTCCACAATGGTTACACCAATTTACATTCCCACCAACAGTGTATGAAGTTCCCCTTTCCTCCACACATTCTCCATCTTTTATTATTTGTAAATTTGGGATTTTCCAATTATCTGTTTCTCATTTCCAGTGTAATCCTGTTTTAGTAAGAGGACAGACAGTGTATGATATATATATATATATATATATATATATATATATATATATATATATATATATATATATTTAATTTGTTAAAGTGTATTTTATGATCCAGAATGTGGTCTATCATAGTTAATGTTCCATATGTGCCTGAGTAAACTCTATTCTCCTGTTTTGGGGTGAAATAGCAGATAGATGTCATCTAAATTTACTTGATTAATGGTACCATTGAGTTCAATTCTGTCTCTACTGATTTTCTACCTGCTAGATTTATTGTTTTTTCTTGTTCCCACCACATGGCATGTGGGGTCTTAGTTTCCTGACCAGGGTGGAGCCGTAACTACTGGACCACCAAGGAAGACCTTGGGATTTATCTGTTTCTGACAGAGAGGTTTAGAAATCTCCAGTCATGATGGTGGACTCATCAGTATCTCTTTGCAGTTCCATTAGTTTTACCTCACATAGACTGATGCCCTGCTATTAGGCACATAGACAAATATACCTAAAGTATGTGTTAAGGATTGTTATATTGTCTTAAAGAAATGACTCATTTATCAATATGTAATTCCATTCTTTATCTCTGTTAACATTATTGATTTTTTATTTTTATACTTTAAATTATGAAAATATTATAATACATTTACAGGAGACTTGGAAAGTAGAGAATAAGGTTACATATAATTCCACTATATATTACAATTATATTTTAAGTAGATAAGTCAAGATTTTTGGTTGGAGTTTCAATATCAAACTCTCAAAAATTAATAGAATGAATAGACAGAAAGGTAGAAGGATATAATAGACCTGAAGAGCACCATGAATCAATTCAACATAATTAAGATTTATACAGTTTTCACACAACAGCAGGATACAAATTCTACTCAAGCTCCCATAGACTCTAAAGTAGGAGACACAGGAACACATCCAGGGACATAACACATTGTGAAAAATGTTCATGCTCTAAAGGTAGTGAAATCATACAGGATCTGTTCTTTTACAACTGTGGAATTATTTTAGAATTCAATATCAAAAGATATTTGAAAATGACCCACATAATTTCAAATGCAATGTGACATTTGCCAAGGGAGATCTTTGACTTAACCATTGAAAGCTTCAATAAAGTTAGAAGAGTGAAAAAAATACAGAGGGTGATTGCAGAGAAGAAAGCATTAAATGAGAAATTAATATTAAAGATACTTTTTAAAAATCCCATGTATTTAGTAATTAAATGTCCACTTTTAAATGATGAGTGTATCAAAGGGACATAACAAGGCAAATTAGAAAATGTTTGTAATAGAATACAAATTAAAAGGGAATTTGTTGAATGCAGCTGAAGCTGCTCAATGAAATTAAATGCAATGTGGAGTCTTGAATAAGGTATAAAAACAAATAATGAACACTAGTATAAAATTTTGTCAAATTTGAACAAAATCTGTACTTTAGTTAATAATATTGTTATCACATGTTAACTTCCTGTTTTTAATTTACAACATAATGTTTCTTTATATTCTCAGAATTGGATTAGAAGTTTCAAACCTCATTCAAATTTTTTTTAAATCACTAAGATAATAAATTTTCTAGACTTTCAGCAGTAATATAGATGCCAAAATACATGGAACTATATCAAAGATTTGAGTGAATATAAATTAGAAAGCTAGCATTCTATTTATACTAAGTCAAATAAGTGGAATCAAATTATCATAAGTTTTTTAGCTAGGAAGTAATTCATAAATTTGCTAAAATATGTATGTTATATTATACATTTTATAATGTATAATTATAAACACACACATGTTTTTCTACTATGCTAAAGACTTGAGAAAGAATGACAACAACAAAAAGAGACAGAAAGATTGGAAAACATAAACTAAATGACAAGGGAGAACTGAATATAAAATTTTAAAAGTGATACAAACCTGATAAAAATAAAAGGTCATCATATAGTTCAACTCTTTTTAAATGGGATGGCCCGTTAGAAACACATCTGGAGCTTTGGAGGGAAAAAAGAAATATTTGGACATTTGTATTTTTCAAAAAATTCCAAGATAATTCTTAAACGCATCTGGATTTTTAAAAGTGATTATGGGTTTTTCTATTAAATGGTAGTTTGTTTTTTTTTTTTTCAATTTTAATTTAAAAAAATTATACATGTGTTCCCCATCCTGAACCCTCCTCCCTCCTCCCTCCCCATACCATCCCTCTGGGTCGTCCCAATGCACCAGCCCCAAGCATCCAGCATCGTGCATTGAACCTGGACTGGCATCTCGTTTCATACATGACATTTCACATGTTTCAATGCCATTCTCCAAAATCTTCCCACCCTCTCCCTCTCCCACAGAGTCCATAAGACTTTTCTATACATCAGTGTCTCTTTTGCTGTCTCGTATACAGGGTTATCGTTACCATCTTTCTAAATTGCATATATATGCGTTAGTATACTGTATTGGTGTTTTTCCTTCTGGCTTACTTCACTCTGTATAATAGGCTCCAGTTTCATCCACCTCATTAGAACTGATTCAAATGTATTCTTTTTAATGGCTGAGTAATACTCCATTGTGTATATGTACCACAGCTTTCTTATTCATTCATCAGCTGATGGACATCTAGGTTTCCATGTCCTGGCTATTATAAACAGTGCTGCGATGAACATTGGGGTACACGTGTCTCTTTCCCTTCTGGTTTCCTCAGTGTGTATGCCCAGCAGTGGGATTGCTGGATCATAAGGCAGTTCTATTTCCAGCCCAAGTCCAGACGGCTTCACAGCTGAATTCTACCAAAAATTTAGAGAAGAGCTAACACCTATCCTGCTCAAACTCTTCCAGAAAATTGCAGAGGAAGGTAAACTTCCAAACTCATTCTATGAGGCCACCATCACCCTAATACCAAAACCTGACAAAGATCCCACAAAAAAAGAAAACTACAGGCCAATATCACTGATGAACATAGATGCAAAAATCCTAAACAAAATTCTAGCAATCAGAATCCAACAACACATTAAAAAGATCATACACCATGACCAAGTGGGCTTTATCCCAGGGATGCAAGGATTCTTCAATATCCGCAAATCAATCAATGTAATACACCACATTAACAAATTGAAAAACAAAAACCATATGATTATCTCAATAGATGCAGAGAAAGCCTTTGACA
This sequence comes from Bos mutus, assembly GCF_027580195.1. NCBI lineage: Eukaryota > Metazoa > Chordata > Mammalia > Artiodactyla > Bovidae > Bos > Bos mutus. The sequence continues at coordinate 66,267,855 of NC_091646.1, read as the reverse complement.
AAATTCAACACCCATTTATGATAAAACTCTCCAGAAAGCAGGAATAGAAGGAACATACCTCAACATAATAAAAGCTATATATGACAAACCCACAGCAAACATTATCCTCAATGGTGAAAAATTGAAAGCATTTCCTCTAAAGTCAGGAACAAGACAAGGGTGCCCACTTTCACCATTACTATTCAACATAGTTTTGGAAGTTTTGGCCACAGCAATCAGAGCAGAAAAAGAAATAAAAGGAATCCAAATTGGAAAAGAAGAAGTAAAACTCTCACTATTTGCAGATGACATGATCCTCTACATAGAAAACCCTAAAGACTCCACCAGAAAATTACTAGAACTAATCAATGATTATAGTAAAGTTGCAGGATATAAAATCAACACACAGAAATCCCTTGCATTCCTATACACTAATAATGAGAAAACAGAAAGAGAAATTAAGGAAACAATTCCATTCACCATTGCAACGAAAAGAATAAAATACTTAGGAATATATCTACCTAAAGAAACTAAAGACCTATATATAGAAAACTATAAAACACTGGTGAAAGAAATCAAAGAGGACACTAATAGATGGAGAAATATACCATGTTCATGGATTGGAAGAATCAATATAGTGAAAATGAGTATACTACCCAAAGCAATTTATAGATTCAATGCAATCCCTATCAAGCTACCAACAGTATTCTTCACAGAGCTAGAACAAATAATTTCACAATTTGTATGGAAATACAAAAAACCTCGAATAGCCAAAGCAATCTTGAGAAAGAAAAATGGAACTGGAGGAATCAACCTACCTGACTTCAGGCTCTACTACAAAGCCACAGTTATCAAGACAGTATGGTACTGGCACAAAGACAGAAATATAGATCAATGGAACAAAATAGAAAGCCCAGAGATAAATCCACGCACATATGGACACCTTATCTTTGACAAAGGAGGCAAGAATATACAATGGATTAAAGACAATCTCTTTAACAAGTGGTGCTGGGAAATCTGGTCAACCACTTGTAAAAGAATAAATGGTAGTTTTAGTTGATATAGAATTCTATTATTTTCTGTTGACCAATCATGATACATTGATATTAAGAGAATAATAGTTACATAATCACAAGAGTAAAAGATGTTTATCAGTTTTCACAATCATTAACAAGACAAAATATAAAAGATAATTACAATTGCAAGCCATAATGAAAACATGATTAACCTAACAATGCAATATAGTTACACACAATTTGGGGGGTTAAGTAGAGTGATGTGGTAAGTGTAAATACATACATGCACATGTTTTCATCTGCCTAGCCAGTCTATGTCTTTTGGTTGGTGCATTTAATCCATTTACATTTAAGGTAATTATCAGTACACATGATCTTAGTACTATTTTCTTAATTATTTCGGGTTTATTTTCTTTTTCCTTTAAAAAAATTATTTTTTTTACTTTACAATATTGTATTGGTTTCGCCATACATCAACATGCATCTGCCACAGGTATACATGAGTTCCCAATCCTGAACCCCCCTCCCACCTCCTTCCCTATACCATCCCTCTGGGACATCCCAGTGCACCAGCCCCAAGCTTCCTGTATCCTACATCGAACCTGGACTGGTGATTCATTTCTTATATGATATTATACATGTTTTAATGCCATTCTCCCAAATCATCCCACCCTCACCCTCTCCCACAGAGTCCAAAAGACTGTTCTATACATCTGTGTCTCTTTAGCTGTCTTGCATACAGGGTTGTCGTTATCATCTTTCTAAATTCCATATATATGCGTTAGTATACTGTATTGGTGTTTTTCTTTCTGGCTTACTTCACTCTGTATAATAGGCTCCAGTTTCATCCACCTCATTAGAACTGATTCAAATGTATTATTTTTAGTGGCTGAGTAATACTCCATTGTGTATATGTACCACAGCTTTCTTATCCATTCATCTGCTGATGGACATCTAGGTTGCTTCCATGTCCTGGCTATTATAAACAGTGCTGTGATGAACATTGGGGTACACATGTCTCTTTCAATTCTTGTTTCCTCGGTGTGTATGCCAATCAAAACCACAATGAGGTACCATTTCATGCCAGTGAGAATGGGTTTATTTTCTGTAGGTCTTTTCCTTCTCTTGTATTTCCTGCCTAGAGAAGTTCCTTTAACATTTGCCACAAAGCTGGTTTTGGGGTGCTGAATTCTCTTAACTTTTGTTTGTCTGGAAAGTTTTTGATTTCTCCATCAAATCTGAACAAGAGTCTTGCTGTGTAGAGTATTCTTGGTTGTATATTCTTCCCTTTAACCACTTTAAATATATCAGGCCATTCCCTCTGGCTTGTAGAGTTTCTGTTGAGAAATCAACAACCTTATGGGAGTTCCCTTGTATGTTATTTGGCATTTCTTCCTTGTTGCTTTTAATATTTTATCTTTGTCTTTATTTTTTGTTATTTTTGTTTCTATGTGTCTTGATGTGTTTCTCCTTGTGGTTCTCCTGCCTGGGACCATCTGTGCTTCCTGGACTTGGTTGACTATTTCCTTTCCCTTGTTAGGGAAGTTTTCAGATATTATGTCTTCAAATATTTTCTTGGGTCCTTTCTGAACTCTGTCTCTCTTCTTCTTCTTCTTCTGGGACCCCTATGATGCAAATGTTGGTGCATTTAAAGTTGTCCCAGAGGTCTCTCAGGCTGTCTTCATTTTATTCATTCTTTTTTCTTTATTCAGCTCTGTGGCCATGACTTCCACCATTCTGTCCTCCAGGTCACTTATCTAATCTTCTGCCTCAGTTATTCTGCTATTGAGTCCTTCTAGTGTATTGTTCATCTCTGTTTTTGTTGTTGTTGTTTAGTTCTTCTAGGTCTTTGGTAAATATTTCTTGCATATTCTCCATTCTGTTCCCAAGATCCTGGATCATCTTCACTATGTTTATACTTAATTCTTTTTTCTGGAAGATAGCCTATGTCCCCTTCATTTACTTGTTTTCCTGGGGTTTTATCTTATTCCTTTATCTGGGACATAACTTTCTGCTTTTTCATTCTGATTAACTTTTTATATAGTGGTCTTCATTCTAGTCACCTAGGATTGTGGTTTTTCTTGCTTGTGTCTGACTTCTGGTGGATGAGGCTAAAAAGTTTGTGTAAGCTTCCTGATGGGAGGGACTGGTGGTGGAAAAAACTGAGTCTTGCTCTGGTACGTAGGGCCATGGTCAGTACATCTTTAATCCAGTTATCTGCTGATATGTGTTTGGCCTGAGGTGATCCAGCCCTGGGTTCTACAGGCTCTATCATAGGGTTAATGGCAACTTCCAAGAGGACTTACACCAAGGGGCCCCTTCCAGGACTGCTGCTGCCAATGACCTCATTTCAGTGGTGAGCCACTGCTTGCCCATGCCTCCACAAGAGACTCTCCAACACTAGCAGTTAGGTCTGGTTCAGGCTCCTTTGGAGTCACTGTTCCTTTCCCCTGATCTTGGTGCACACAAGATTTTGTTGGTGCCCTCCAAGAGTGGAGTATCTGCCACCACCACCCCCCAATCCTGTGGAAGTCCTGTAATCAAATCCCACTGGCCTTCAAAGTCAGATTCCCTGGGGATTCCCAGTCCCTTTTGCTGAATCCCCAGGCTAGGAAGCCTGATGTGGAGCTCACAACCTTCACAACAGTGGGAAAACATCTTTGGTATTACTGTTCTCCACTTTGTGGGTTGCCCACCTGGTGGGTATTGGATTTGATTTTATCATTTTTGCATTCCTTCTACCATCTCACTGTAGCTTCTATCTTTGTCTTTGGACATGGGGTATCATTTTTTGTTGTGTTCCAACATCCTCCTTTCAATGGTTGTTCAACAGCTAGTTGCAATTTTTGTGCTTTCACAGGAGGAGATGAGCACACCTCCTTCTTCTCTGCTATTTTGAACTGGAAAACTCTGCTAACTTTCTTTTAGCTTGAAATCTAAATATGAAGTTAATTTAGCACTCTTTTCTTTCAATTTGTGTATATTTTCCTCTATCCATTTACTTTTTTTAACAAAAATTAATTTTTGTTAGAGTTTAGTGTCTTTATGATGTTGTGTTGGTTTCTATTGTACAGCAAAGTGAATCAGCTATACATAAACATATATCCCCTCTTTTTTGGATTTCTTTCCTAATTAGGCTACCACAGAGCACTAGGTAAAGTTCCCTGAGCTATACAGTAGGTTCTCATTAGTTATCTATTTTATACATAGTATCAATAGTGTATATATGTCAATCCCAATCTCCCAATCCATCCCACCTCCCCTTTTCCCATTTGGTATCCATACATTTATTCTCTATTTCTGCTTTGCAAATAAGATCACCTATATAATCTTTCTAGGTTCCATATATATGCATTAATACATATGTGTTTTTTCTCTTTCTGACTTACTTCACTCCGTATAATAGGTTCTAGGTTCATCCACATCTCTACAAATGCCCTAGTTTTGTTCCTTTTTATGGCTGAGTGATATTCCATTATATATATGTACCACATCTTGGGCTTTCTATCTTGTTCCACTGGTCTATATTTCTATTTTTGTGCCAGTACCTTATTGATTATCCATTTTATATATAATAGTGTATGCCACATCTTCTCTATTCATTTCCATCCATTTAATGGAATGGAAATGATCTTAATCTACACATATCTTTTCATTTAAAATGGATTTCTTAGAAAGAACAATGTATTTGTTAGAGGATGGAGCTGGGATAAATAGAGGTAGGTAAAAGAAACAAAGTTTCGGTTATAAAATGAATAAAGTCTGAAGATCTAGTGTATATCATGGTGACTATACATGCATTGCACAATTGCTGCATTGTACAATTGAAATTTTCTCAGAGAAAATCTTAAGCCTTCTCACCAAAAACAAAAGAGAGAGAGAGAAGAAAGAAAGAAAGGCAAATATGTAAGAAATGGATGTGTGAATTAATTTGTGAGAATTGTTTCACAGTCTTTACACATATAAGATCATTGTGTTTTACATTTTATAATTTTATTTGTCTATTATAACTCAATATAGCTGAAAAAATTAAGTGAGTTTATTGTGGATATCATATAGATGGATCTCGATTATTGATCCACTTTGACAATCTCTGTCTTTCAAACAGAACCTTTGGACTACTGATGTTTAAGGTGATTACTGATATAGCTAGATTAATAAATGTCATATTTGTTACTGTTTTCTATTTGTTGCACTTGTTCTTTATCTCTATTTTTGTCTTCCACCATTTTTCTGCTTTTTGTGATTTTAATTGAGCATTTTATGTGATTCTATTTTCTCTCCATTCTTAGCATATTATTTATAGTTCTTATTTATGTTTTTTAGTGGTTGCCCTATAGTTTAAGAGAAGCAAAAAGCAAAGGAGAAAAGGAAAGATATAAACATCTGAATGCAGAGTTCCAAAGAATAGCAAGAAGAGATAAGAAAACCTTCTTCAGCAATCAATGCAAAGAAATAGAGGAAAACAACAGAATGGGAAAGACTAGGGATCACTTCAAGAAAATCAGAGATACCAAAGGAACATTTCATGCAAAGATGGGCTCGATAAAGGACAGAAATGGTATAGACCTAACAGAAGCAGAAGATATTAAGAAGAGATGGCAAGAATACACATAAGAACTGTACAAAAAAGATCTTCACAACCCAGATAATCACGATGGTGTGATCACTCACCTAAAGCCAGACATCCTGGAATGTGAAGTCAAGTGGGCCTTAGAAAGCATCACTACGAACAAAGCTAGTGGAGGTGATGGAATTCCAGTTGAGCTATTCCAAATCCTGAAAGATGATACTGTGAAAGTGCTGCACTCAATATGCCAGCAAATTTGGAAAATTCAGCAGTGGCCACAGGACTGGAAAAGGTCAGTTTTCATTCCAACCCCAAAGAAAGGCAATGCCAAAGAATGCTCAAACTACCACACAATTGCACTCATCTCACACACTAGTAAAGTAATGCTCAAAATTCTCCAAGCCAGGCTTCAGCAATATGTGAACCATGAACTTCCTGATGTTCAAGCTGGTTTTAGAAAAGGCAGAGGAACCAGAGATCAAATTGCCAACATCTGCTGGATCATGGAAAAAGCAAGAGAATTCCAGAAAAATATCTATTTCTGCTTTATTGACTATACCAAAGCCTTTGACTGTGTGGATCACAATAAACTGTGGACAATTCTTCAAGAGATGGGAATACAAGACCACCTGATCTGCCTCTTGAGAAATTTGTATGCAGGTCAGGAAGCAACAGTTAGAATTGGACATGGAACAATAGACTGGTTCCAAATAGGAAAAGGAGTATGTCAAGGCTGTATATTGTCACTCTGTTTATTTAACTTATATGCAGAGTACATCATGAGAAACGCTGGACTGGAAGAAATACAAGCTGGAATCAAGACTGCCAGGAGAAATATCAATAACCTCAGATATGCAGATGACACCACCCTTATGGCAGAAAGTGAAGAGGAACTAAAAAGCCTCTTGAAAGTGAAAGAGGAGAGTGAAAAAGTTGGCTTAAAGCTCAACATTCAGAAAACAAAGATCATGGCAGCTGGTCCCATCACTTCATGGGAAATAGATGGGAAACAGTGGAAACATTGTCAGACTTTATTTTTCTGGGCTCCAAAATCACTGCGGATGGTGACTGCAGCCATGAAATTAAAAGCCGCCTACTCCTTGGAAGGAAAGTTATGACCAATCTAGATAGCATATTCAAAAGCAGAGACATTACTTTGCCAACAAAGGTTCATCTAGTCAAGGCTATGGTTTTTCCTGTGGTCATGTATGGATGTAAGAGTTGGACTGTGAAGAAGGCTCAGCACGGAAGAATTGATGCTTTTGAACTGTGGTGTTGGAGAAGACTCTTGAGAGTCCCTTGGACTGCAAGGAGATCCAACCAGTTCATTCTGAAGGAGATCAGCCCTGGGATTTCTTTGGAAGGAATGATGCTAAAGCTGAAACTCCAGTACTTTGGCCACCTCATGCGAAGAGTTGACTCATTGGAAAAGACTCTGATGCTGGGAGGGATTGGGGGCAAGAGGAGAAGGGGACGACAGAGGATGAGATGGCTGGATGGCATCACTGACTCGATGGACGTGAATCTGAGTGAACTCCGGGAGTTGATGATGGACAGGGAGGCCTGGCATGCTGTGATTCATGGGATCACAAAGAGTCGGACACGACTGAGCGACTGATCTGATCTGATCTATAGTTTAAGATATAGATTTACAGGTAATCTAAGTGTAGTTTCAAGTAACACTGTATTACTTGACAAGTAGTGTGAATGCCTGATAATAAGAAAATAATCCTAATTTCTTCCTCCCGTCCCTTGTATCATTGTTGTCATCCATTTCACTTATGTATAATCATACATAAGCAAACACATGTATACAAACATACTGGAGGGCTTCCTTGGTAACTCAGGTGGTAAATAATCCATCTGCAATGAAGGAGACCCTGGATCAATTCCTGGGTCAGAAAGATGCCCTGGAGAAGGGATAGGCTACCCACTCCAGTATTCATGGACTTCCCTGGTGGCTCACACGGTAAAGCACCTGTCTACAATGCGGGAGACCTGGGTCAGGAAGATTCTCTGCAGAAGGAAATGGCAACCCACTCCAGTACTCTCGCCTAGAAAATCCCATGGACGGAGGAGCCTGGTGTCCATGGGGTCACAAAGAATAGGACACAACTGAGCGACTTCACTTTCACTACTCCTTCTTTAGTGCTCTTCCTTTACTTTATGTAAATCCAAGTTTCTAGTGTATTATTTTCCTTCTCTCTAAAGAATTTCTTTGAATTTACACTGGAAACAAATTCCCTCAATTTTTTTTTTTTTGTCTGAGGAAGTCTTTCTTTTTCACTTTTGAAGCATAATTTTGCAAGTAATAGAATTTTATGTTAATGGGTTGTTTTCATTTATTGATTCTATTGATTATCTTCTAGTTCAGAGGTTTTATTCTTACCTCAGTTCAGTCTATTAGTAAGCTCCTCAAAAGCATTATTTGTTTATATTATTGCATTTTTCTTGTTCTCATATTATTAGTTGAAATATAGTTAAATTATCTCATGCCAGTCAGAATGCCATCACTAAAAAGCTTACAAATAATAAATGCTGTAGAGAGTGTGTAGACAAAGGAACCTTTCTACACTGTTAGCTGGAATGTAAATTGGTGCATCCACTACGGAGAACAGTATGGAAGTTTCTTTGAAAACTAAAAACAGAGTTACCATGTGATCATCAAATCCCACTCATGAACATATATCCAGAGAAAACTCTAATTTGAAAAAAATACTTGCACCCCAATGTTTGTAGCAGCACTGTTTACAATAGAGGCAGTTGCTACTTTACTCTCTGCTTTATCAGTTTGATTATTTTAGATACCTAATATAAGTGGAATCATATGGTACTTGTCTTTCCGTAATTGGATTATTTCACTTAGCTTAATGTTGTCCAGGTTCATCCATATGAATGCATATGGCAGGATTTCCTTCTCTATTAATGCTGGGTAATATTTCCACAGTATGCATATACTACATTTATTTTCTTTATCAAATCATACATTGATGGACATTTAGATTGTCACCATAGCTTAGCTATTATAAATAATGTTACAATGACTATGGGAGTGCAGATATTGCTTCAAGATTCTGATTTTGATGATTTTGGATATGTACCCAGAGGTAAGATTACTGGATCATGTGGTACTTCTGTTTTAAAAATTTTGAGGAACCTTCATACTATTTTCCTTAGCAGCTGAACCATTTAAAATTCCTACTAAAATTGTATAAGGATTCCAATTTCTCCACATCCCCAAAAGCACTTGAAAGCTTTTAAAAAAAAAAAAAAATAGGCATCCTAGCCTGGCATGCTGCAATCCATGGGGTCGTAGAGTCAGACACCAATGAGTAACTGAATTGAACTAACAGGTCTGAGATGATATCTCAATGTGGTTTTGATTTGCATTTCCCAAGTGATTAGTGATGACAATCATCTCTTCATATACCTGTAAGCTCTTTGTATATCTTCTTTGGTGAAATGTTTATTCAAGTCTTTGGCCCATTTTTGATTAAGGTTGTTTGTATTTTTGTTATTGAGTTGTAGAAGTTCCCTGTATATTTGGATGTTAGCTCATTATCAAATATATGGATAAAATTAACATTTAAATCAGTGAACTTCAACTAAAGCAGGTTGCCATTATGAGTGGGCCTCATCCAATCAGTTGAAGACCTGAATAAAACAAAAGAATAAGCCTCCCTGAGCTGGAGGAATTTCTGCATTGTATGGTAGCAACATTGATTGAAGAGACTTTCCTTTCTCCATTGAGCAGACTTGGCATCTTTGTCAAAAATCACTTGGCCATAGCTATATGAGTTTTATTTCAATTCTATTATATTGATCTATATGTTTATTCTTCTTCTAGTACCATATTATACATTTTGATTACTGTAGATCTGCAATAAGTTTTGAAATCAAAAGTGTGAGTCTTTTGACTTTTTTTCAATACAATTTTTACTTTTTGTAGCCCCTTGCAATCCCATATGGATTTAAGAATCAGCTTTTCCATTTCTTTAAAAAAAAATACTGTGGAATACTTACTAGAGAATGACATTGAATCTATAGATCACTTTGAGTAGTAGTGCCAACATAATATTAAGTCTTTCAATCCATGAACACAGGATGTTATTCCTTTTATTTAGGTATTCTTTAATGTCCTTAGTAATGTTTAGAAATTTTCAGTATACAAGTCTTTCACCTGCTTGGTGAAATTTGTCCCTAGGTATTTAATTCTTTTTGATGCTCTTTTACTTTATTTTTGGCTGTGCTGGGTCTCTGTTGCTGCATGCAGTTTTTCTCTAGTAGCAGTCAGTGAGGGCCACTCTCTAGTTGTGTTGCCTAGGCTTCTCATTGCTGTGGGTTCTCTTGTTGCAGCCCATAGACTCTGGGGCATGTGGGCTTCAGTAGTTGTGACTCATGGGCTTAGTTTCCCCACAGCATGTGGAATTTTCCTGGACCAAGAATCAAACTCCTGTTCCCTGCACTGTCAGGTAGACTCTCAAAAACTGGACCACCATGAAGTCCCATCAATTCTATTTTAAATGTGATTGTTTTCTTAATTTCATTTTAGGATTTTTCTTTGTTAGCATATACAAATACATCTGACTTTGTGTGTTGATCTTGCATCCTGAAACTTACTGAATTTGTTTATGAGTTCTAATGGGTTTTGAGTTCTATGAATTCTTAGGCATTTTCTATATATATGATTATGACATCTGCAAGATGAGATAGTTCTATTTCTTCCTCTCCAACTTCAATGTCTTCATATGTTTTTATTGCTCAATTATTCTACTAGGTCTTCCTGATACAATGTTGAATAAAAGTGGAAAAAATATGCATCCACATTATTGTTCCTGTTCTTAGGCGGAAAGCTTTCAGTCTTTTATACTGCACGATTTTGACTGTGGATTTCAAATAAAGCCCTTTATTTCATGGAAGAAATTTTCTCCCAATTTTAATTTGTTATGTGTTTTTATCATTAAAATGTGAATTTTGCCAAATGTTTTCCCTCCAACAACAGAGATGATCATGTGGAATTTTTATGTTATTCTATTAATGTTGTACACTACATTGATTTTCTTATTTTTGACCACCCTTGCATTTTTAAATAGAAAATCCCCATCAATGATGATGCAAAATTCCTTTAATATTGTGCTAGATTTGTTTGTTAGAATTTTTTCAAGATTTTTACATGTAATACTCAGAGGAAATATTTATCTGTAGTTTTCTTGTGATGTCTTTGGCTTTGGTATTGGGGTAATGCTAACCTAATAGAATGAGTTAGATATGCATAGTGCATCATGAGAAACGCTGGACTAGATGTAGCACAAGTTGGAATCAAGATTGCTGAGAGGAATATCAATAACCTCAGATACGCAGATGGCACCACCCTTATGGCACAAAGTGAAGAACTAAAGAGCCTCTGGATGAAAGTGAAAGAGGAAAATGAAAAAATTGGCTTAAAACCCAACATTTAGAAAACTAAGATCATGGCATATGGTCCCAACACTTCATGGAAAATAGATGGGCAAACAATGGAAACAGTGACAGACTTTATTTTGGGGGGCTCCAAAATCACTGCAGATGGTGACTGCAGCCATGAAATTAAAAGACTCTTACTCCTTGGAAGAAGAACTATGACCAACCTAGATAGCACATTAAAAAGCAGAGACATTACTTTGCCAACAAAGGTCCATCTAGTCAAAGCTATGGTTTTTCCAGTAGCCATGTATGGATGTGAGACTATAAAGAAAGCTGAGCACTGAAGAACTGATGCTTTTGAACTGTGGTGTTGGAGAAAACTCTTGAGAGTCCCTTGGGCTGCAAGGAGATCCAACCAGTCCATCATAAAGGAAATCAGTCCTGAATATTCATAGGAAGGACTGATGCTGAAGGTCAAAGTCCAATACTCTGGCCACCTGATGGAAAGAACTGACTCATTTGAAAAGACCCTGATGCTGGGAAAGATTGAAGGCAGGAGGAGAAGGGGATGACAGAGAATGAGATGGTTGGATGGCACCACCGACTCAATGGACATGACTTCGAGTAAATTCTGGGAGTTGGTGTTGGGCAGGAAGCCTGGCGTGCTGCAGTCCATGTGGTTGCAAAGAGTCAGACATGACTGAGCGACTGAACTGAACTGAACCCTGATGGCTCAGTGGTTAAGAATATGCCTGCAAATGCAGGAGTTATGGGTTAGATCCCTGGTCTGAGGAGATCCCCAGGAGAAGGAAATGGCAATCCACTCCAGTATTCTTGCCAGGGAAATTCCATGGACAGAGGAGCCTGGCGGGCTAAAGCCTATGGGGTCACAAAGAGCTGGACACAACTGAACAACTGAACAACAACAAGGATCTATGGTATAGCACAGGGAATTCTACTCAGTACTCTTTAATGGCCTACATAGGAAAAGAATCTTCAAAAGAGTGGATATATGCATATATATAACTGATTCACTTTGCTTTACATCTGAAGCTAACAAATATTGTAGACCAACTATATTCCAATAATTTAAAACAAAACAAAACAAAAAAACCTGGTTGGGCCCAGGTTCCTCCTCAGTTGTACACTAGCATGCCCTCTGGTATAAGTAACGAGCCCTGCTGTTAATATTTACACCCCAAATCTCTTTTATGTTCTTTAATTTTCCAGGTTTCTGATCACATACCTAGAGTCTCCCTTCTGGCATCTACCCCTCCAGTAGATAATAACAAGAATGTATTTCACACAATGTATTTATATATATAAATTTCTTCTTACTGTTAAATCTGGTTCTTAATCCTCCAGATAAACTCCCAACATATACACAAGATCTTTTATATAACTTTCATATAAAATGTTTAATCCTAGGGAGACTGATCTCATTCTCAAGGACCTGGTTTGATTTGGGGTCTCTTTAACAACTTCACACTGATATTTCTCCTACTGGGGGTGACAATGCATCTCCAAAGTCTTTCTTGAGTCTCAGATTTCTAAAGTTCAAAGAGCAGTTATTAGAGTATGTACTAATATAACATCACTTCCACTCTCATGATTGCTTGAAAACAACGTAAAATTCCTGAACTAAATATGAGAATATTATTGAGCTAAATGTGAAGTGGTTGAGACTCTAAGGCACTATCACTTATACAAATGCATTTCTCAAGGAAAAATTATATTCCTAGAAATACATTTTTATTATAAAAATGGTCCATAATAGAGGGTTAATGCTATTTGGACAAAAGAGAGAAAGAGAGAATCATAGAGATAAAAGAAATGCTGTTCAACCCCTGACAGCTTCTCAGATCCTATGAAGTATGAACTTAAATATCTCATTTAAGTTCCACCACTCATTCAAAATACCTTCTATCTCAAGAAAGCACTTAAGAAAACATTCTTTTATTTTAGAAAAAATAATAATATGAAATATTTATTCTTCTCTTTTTATGTGTTTCCTATGCACACTTTCCTTTAGTTTCCAGCCAGATTACATATTTAAGTCCTTTTTTGCACTGTGCTTGACACAATCTCCATTTTGTCCTGCAGCACAACCTTGTCTCTTGTGTTCCAGAACTCTTTTTTTTCTGAATTAGAACCTGTATACAGAGACTTATTAGAGTCCTTCCCTCCTTATTTACTTCTTGAACATGCTACATGTGTGCTCAGTTGCTCAGTCATGTCCAACTCTTTGCTACTAGGGAATTAGTGTTTATGGCCATATGCAGAAGTAATACTTGGTGTCCAGATACTCTAGAGACTTTGGCTTATGGACAGATCCTGGGCCAATTGTTAGAATGTAGTGGCATGCTTACAGGTTGTTCTCTCTGGTAGATCTAATGAATGGCATCTCTGGTCAGAAACACGTGGGTGGAACAAACAAACATAACCAGATGGTAGTCAGAAACCATAAATAATTCTCACATGCACAATTGGGAAAAAATCCTCCCATTCACTATAGAATGAACAGGGTTCATCTCAACATCACCCTTAAGAATCAAGATGCTAGAAATACCAGCCTGTCAGATTTTCCAAGTGAATAAGTATACTAGATACTTCTGAACTTTACAATGTTTGTAATTTTTATAAGGAAGCCTACACATATGAATTTTCCATTTTTCTTTTCTTTCTTTCTCTCCCCAGCCCCCACCGCCACTATTTTTTGGCCATGCTATACAGCATGCAAGAATTTTAGTTCTCTGAGCAGGGGTCAAACCTGTGCTTCCTGTAGTAGAAGTGCAGTGTTTTAACCACTTGACCACCAGAGAAGTCCCCCATTTTTATTTTCTGAAGGATGGAGTTGGACTTGTATTGAGGGTGTTGGATGGGCCTTGGGGGAGAAAACCATATGAATACACATCAAACAGCTCTAAGCTTTCCTTGTCTCTGAAAGTTAGCTTGTAGCTCATCATTTAGGTTAGCATTAGCCTCTATTTGTGCAGTATATCCTAATTTCTATTAATAATTCATACTGTAGGGGATTTAGTAAAAAGTGCGACCCCGACAGTTGGGTGAAAATCAGGAGAACCTCTTACCTGTAAGTATGGTGTGTAGAACTGGAGTAGGAATACAGACTATCGGGCATGAAAGAAAGGGGGAAAATTCAGGCTAGAAATGCATGTCCAAATTAATTCATCAAGCTTTTAAGTAGGCATGAGTTGAGGATCAAAAGCCGAAGTGTGAAGCCAAATGGGGTTGGAAACAAGGAGCAATAAGTTGGAAACAAGGGACAATATGTCTAAGCAAGAGAAGTGGTGCATATTATTCTAGAGAAAGGAACATTAATCCTTGGCTGAATTTTTTTACTAGCTAATAGTCTCTGTTTTCTTGGACAAGTGGGTCCAGTGAAGGGGCCCATTCATTCCCAAGATATCCTTCCCTAAGCAGGGCCTAGAGTTTTACAGGTTTACCAATAGAAAGCCTTAATGCTGTCTGGTGCATTCCTCTAGGCAGTTTACATGACTGCTTTTGTGATCTGTACCCTTTTCAGGGAAACAAGTACCAAAACTGGCCATTGTTTCATCATCATGGTTACAACATATTTTTCATGTTATATGTGTATTATCTTTCTTGGGTTGGCAAAATTAGTAGGATGAAACATAAAGCGTGAAAGCTTGAATGAATATTTATGAATTGGCAAGGATGTTCAGTATAAAACTGTAGTGAAGGGAACCAAAAGAAGTTTCCCACTTGGATGTCTTTGCCTGAGACTTTGAATTGGTTAGAATACTCTTTATATGTCTCTTTATATGCTGTGAAGATGTGGTTGAAACTAGGAGATACAAGGTGGTAACAATACTGGCACTCATAATTTTTCTAAGAAAGAATGTTCAGTATGGAGAAATGCAGCTGTGGTCAATGCTGACAAAGAGAATAAACAAATACACAAAGAGTGTAAACAAAGTGAACACAGTGATTGTAGCACTAAGGCAAACTGAAGCTGAACACTTCAGTTTGTCTTTCTTGAACAAAGTGGCCATATGGCCAGTGCAAACAGCATATGGAAGCTATGGTTAGTACAAATTAGGAGATCAAAGACATTTTATGATTCTAATAGACATGACTAGTACAGACTAGAAAGCAATACATATTATCTAGTTCATTCAAGCTAATATAACAAAATGCCATAGATTGGGTGGCTTATAAAAGCCAGAAGTATATTTCTCACAGTTCTGAAGGCTGAGAAGTCCATGATCAAGGCACTGGCAGATTTGGTGTCTGGTGAAGGCATACTTTCTGGATCATAGTTAGCTGTCTGTTTGTTGTAATCTCACATGGTAGAGGGGCTAATGAGCACTGTGGAGTCACTTATAAGAGCACTAGTCTCATTCATGAGGTCACTATCCTCATGACTTAAGCACCTCTCAAAGACCCCATCTCCTAATAACCTTGGGGGTTAGGATTTCAACATATGAATTGGGGATGGCACAATATTCAGACCACAGCACACATCTTTTGTGAAGAAAACACCATCAACTATGCTGACAAAGATGTGACAAACTGTTTAGAAGAGCCTTCTTTCTTAAACAATATAGCCATGGCCAATGCAAGGAGCAATAGGTAAGTCTTTTAATAAAAGTTGTACCCATAGTCATTGTATGCACGGGAAGTTGAACAGTTATTCATGAATAAAGCACTCAAGTTTGGAGCTCTTCATGTATTTTCCTTTTTCTTATTGATTTGCAGTATATAATATGAAATATAATACAGTACAACACTTCTAGTGTTTACTGTGTGCTTTAGGCATTTTATATAGATTGTCATATTTGATCATGAAAACAACCTATGAAGTAGATATTATTGCTATTGTTATTCCTGTCTTACAGATGAGGGAACTGAGGTATGAGGCAATTAAATTAATTGTTCAAACTTATACAGCTAATAAATGATATAGCCATACTTTAAAACCCAAGAGGTATGACTGTAGATATTCTGCTCCCAATCACTTTTTGATACTTCTCTGCAGGGAAGTGGGACACTTCTTTAGAGAAAAAATTAGCTATGAAGAGTTCAAAGAGAGAGCAAGGAGACTAATTTTCATATAAAAGAACTATGCAGTATATAAGGAGGTTGGATAGTTCTTTCATGGATACTGGGGCTATGGTTGGTGCAGATAAGGAAGTGGGAAAATGTGTGTGGTATTAGGGTGTGTGAGACAGGGAAGGAGGGAGAATTTGTCTCAGCAAGATTGTGAAGGTGGAAGATTTTTTCTAAATAAGGTAGTTATGTTCCTTGAAGGCACAGGAAGAAGAGTTCTTTTGTAAATAAGTTTCCTGTAGCCGGTGAAGATTGAGAGGTTGGGGACAGAAAATGTGTTTGATAAGTACATTGTCTATGGATAATTGCAAAAGAAATATGGAAGATTTATTATAGGAACTAGGCGGTCAGCTACAACAAGTTTAAAGTGAAATTCAGTTCATTTCAGTCACTCAGTCGCGTCCAAATTTTTGCAACCCCACGAACCGCAGCATGCCAGGCCTCCCTGTCCATCACCAACTCCCAGAGTTTACTCAAACGCATGTCCATTGATTCGGTGATGCCATCCAACCATCTCATCCTCTGTCGTCCCCTTCTCCTGCCGTCAATCTTTCCCAGCATCAGGGTCTTTTCAAATGAGTCAGCTCTTCGCATGAGGTGGCCAAAGTATTGGAGTTTCAGCTTCAACATCAGTCCTTCCAATGAACACCCAGGACTGATTTCCTTTAGGATGGACTGGTTGGATCTCCTTGCAGTCCAAAGGACTCTCAAGAGTCTTCTCCAACACCACAGTTCAAAAGCATCAATTCTTTGGTGCTCAGCTTTCTTTATAGTCTCACATCCATACATAACTACTGGAAAAACCATAGCTTTGACTAGATGGACCTTTGTTGGCAAAGTAATGTCTCTGCTTTTTAATATGCTGTCTAGGTTGGTCATAGCTTTTCTTCCAAGTAGCAAGTGTCTTTTAATTTCATGGCTGAAATCAGCATCTGCAGTGATTTTGGAGACAAAAAAACTAGTCTCTCACTGTTTCCATCGTTTCCCCATCTATTTGCCATGAAGTGATGGGACCAGATGCCATGATGTTAGTTTTTTGAATGTTGAGTTTTAAGCCAACTTTTTCACTCTCCTCTTTCACTTTCATCGAGAGGCTCTTCTGTTCTTTTCTGCACAGCATGTCTCATAGCTTCATGAGTTATGCAAGCCTGTGATCCTTAAAGGGAAAATTATTTGGATTAATTTTATTTCTTTTAATTCTCTGATTGTCATGACTAGGACCTCCAGAACTGTGTTGAATAGAAATGGAAAGAGGGAACATATCTGTCTTATTCTTGATCATAAAGGAAATACTTTCAGTTTTTCACTGTTGAGTACAATGTTACCTGTGGGTTTGTTATATATGGCCTTTTGTTATTTTGAGGTAGGTTTCCTCTATACCCACTACCTGGAGAGTTTTTTTTTTTTTAAATCATAAATGGGTGTTGAATTTTATCAAAAGCTTTTCCTGTATCTATTAAGATGATCATATGGATTTTATTCTTCAGTTTTTTAATGAGGTGCATCATTCTGATTGATTTGCAGATATTCAAACATCTTTGTTTCCTTGGGATAAATTCCATTTGATTGTGCTCCTTTTAAAGTATTGTTTGATTCAGTTTTCTATTATTTTACTGGCAATTTTTGCGTCTATGTTCACCAGTGATATAGGCCTTTAATTTTCTTTTTTGTGTGATATCTTTGTCTGGTTTGGTATCAGAGTGATAGTGGCCTCATTAAATGAGTTTGGGAGTGTTTCTCCCTCCACAATTTTTTGGGAAGAGTTTCAGAAGGATAGATGTTAACCCTTCACTAAATGTTTGATATAATTTGCCTGTGAAACCATCTGTTCCTAAACTTTTGTTTGTTGAGATATTTTAAACCACAGTTTAAATTTCAGTACTTGTGATTGATCTATTCATATTTTCTTTCTTCCTGGTTCAGGTGGGGAAGATTGGGCCTTTCTAAGAATTGTCCATTTCTTCTAGGTTGTCCATTTTATTGGTGTATAGTTGCTTGTGGTAGTCTCTTATGATTCTTTGTTTTTTCTGTGGTGTTGGCTGTAACTTCCATTTTGTTTCTAATTTTATTGATTTACATCCTCTTTTTTTTATAAGTTTGGCAAAAAAAAAAAAAAAACTTAGAATAGGTAAAAGCAACTATGTAAAACAAGAAGAAAGTTGAGCAGAATTACTCTACTCAACTTTAATACTTATTATATAGCTTCAGTCATTAAAAACAATGTAATTCTGGTAGAAGGATAAACACACAAATCAATAGGACACAATAAAGAATCCAGAAATGGATCTGTACAAATATTCTCAATTTCTTTTTAAAAGGTGAAAAATCAATTCAGTTTGAAGACATAAACAACAAATTTTGCTGGAGCAATTGAATATCCATAGGCAAAAAGTTGCACTTACTCCTTATACAAAAATATAAACTTTTAGAGCAAAACAAAAAAGAAGATCCTTGGGACCTAGGCCTTCATAACAAGTTCTGATATTTGACACTAAAAGCACAATCCATTATAGGGATAATTGATGAATTAGTCCTGACATTATCAACCTTAGAAACTTTTGAACTATAAGATACCTTGTTAAAATAATGAAAAAAACAAGCTACATGCTGGAAGGAAATATTTGCAAACCATATATCTGTCAAAGGACTTATATCTAGAACATATAAAGATTTCACCTGGTTCCCAGAATTTATTGAATTGAGTTTCTAGCATTTGTTAATATGTCTTTAAGACATTCCTAAATTTTATGTCATCAGGCCTATATAAATGTCACTCTTATAATTCAGACTTTTAGTCTGATTCTGATGCCTAATAATTTCCTGAACTTCCATGCCTTGATACAGGAGATGTAAGCAATCCACCATTAATTTACAAACACTTTGCTGCTCACAAACTGGCCTGAGAATTTCTCTAGCTATGAAAAGGGATTGATAGTACCTGGCCTGTGAGTAAGGTAACATTGTTGTTGCAAGAAATTTTAAAAAATATTATCTTTATTTTCCAGATTTAACTAATGGGGATGTAAAAGATGCAGCAACTTGCCCAAGATTATGGACCAAAGTAATAGATAGCTACTAGTTTTTTTCTATAGTTTTCTTTGTGTCTATTTCATTTATTTCACCTCTGATCTTTATGATTTATTTCCATCTACTTACTTTGGGTTTTGTTTGTTCATATATTTATAATATAATGTTTTGAGAGACTTTCTTTTTTTCTAAGACTGAGACTTGAACCCAGAGGTTTTGCTTCCTAGTTGGATGCTTTCTCTCCACTGCATAGCATAGCTCCCTCAATAATATCAGCATGTATGATACCTGAAAGAGATTTTCTTTAACTCAAGTTGATAAAATTTGTAGTATATAAAATTTAGTAATACACTCATTCAGAATTTCAACAAACATGCATTGAAATATTACTGTGTTGCAGGCCTTGGGCTACGTAGTGTAGAAATATTTGAGGTATTCAAATAGGAATCACTCCTGAATAATTTTCATTAAATAAGTCTCTAGGAGCACTGTTGTATATAACAGTCTGAATTTTTCCAAGAGACCTATTTAGAATATTAGGTTTAAAAGGGTTTGCCAGAAATCAAACCTCCAAGTACAGGCAAACCCAACTTAATCATAGTTAAATCTAAGTACTGATGTAAGCACTACACACACACATGCATACACACAGAGTAATCTAATCCACACCATAATTGTAAGAGATAGGTGGCATTTTCTCCACTTTAGAGATGAGGGAATTAGGGTTAGGAAGATTAAGTGACTTGTCCATAACTATATAGCAAGTAAGTAGCTGAGCCAATATTTAAACTCAGTCTGTTGTGGGAGTCCACACTTTTAGTCACTTCACTCTTCAACATGTACATTATTTTGTGGATATGAAAATGTATTCCCCAAATACCTCCACTAACCTAAGGTGAAAGACAGAAAGCAAAAAGGAAGCAAAAAAAGTAGTCATCTAATTGAGTGCTCTGCAATGATCTTTGAGCTCCAAGAAACTTATTCCACCATATGAAGCAAAAACAAAAGTCATAGAGTTTTCATAAAGGAGAGATGGAGACATTGAACTTGGACTTTATTAGATTCCCTTTCAAGGTAGTACAATTGAAAATATTCTGCAGGGAGTTTCTTGAGGCAGATTTTGGTTCTTTTTTTTTTTGAGGAGTCTCTTTAATATAGTCTCAACTTGACATAAAATGGGGGAAAAGGTAGCATTTGCACTGAGCTTCTGAGTCCTTTGACATACACTCCAATAGTGTTACTCATCCGACCTCTGCCCCCAACTCCTATTGCCACTTCCACAATGTAACAATCCAAGTAGTAGAAAGTATCTTTTGGTAAAAATTACTCTTTCCAATAGTTTTGGTTCATAGGAATGTACCCTCTTTCTCCCCTGATGGTTTCCCACTTCAATTTCCCAGCAATGAGTGTTTCCTAATGCCTAGACTGTTGGCAGTATTTCCACCAAGAAAAGCTGCTTCCCAGTCCTGCTGCATGCCAACTCTGACAGCAAGGGTGACAGAGAGGCAGGCTACCGGTCCAGTGATTTCTGCTGCAATAAGGTTTCTGATAGACAGTTTACCCTGCAAGAAGACATCTACCAGATCTGTTTGTGCCATGGGGGATAATTGAAAGGGAAGTATGAGCACTGGAAAGAAGATAGAAGAGGACAAACAGCACATGAAAAAAAGGGCGTTCAGCTGTTTCAAGAAGGAAGAGAAAAATGGAGGGCAACAGACTCTGTAACTCTTCTGTCCTCCCTCAAAGAATGTGATGAAAAGTATTGCAGATAAGTATTTGATGTATTAGACATATTCCATCAGAAGACTCACAACAGAGCTGATCGTTCCACCACAGAATTCTCAGGTTAAGGTGTATAACTTCCCTTCCACTGCCTTCTAGCCAGAGAGTACTAGAAAAAATGGTCTGTTTGCCTGGGTTTGGGTTTAGGGTTCAGGAATATTCAGTCATGCCACCATAGATCCCAGTGACTCATCCTTTTGCTGACCCCTAAGATGGGGTGGGCCTCCAGTAAGAATTTGGAAGGGAGTAGCTCCAAGATACTTATCCCTACTGACTTTAGGTAATTGACCCACATAGTGAAGCCAAAGCTCCCATTAGTCTGGCCTTATCTGGCATAGCTACTCCTGTTATTCTTGGCCAAGACAGAAATTACAGCAAACTATTTCATAATTTTTATCAGGCTCAGCAGTGAGGAAAGCTGAAGGTTCATGGCAGACAGGTGCAGAGAAAATGAAGGTAGAGACAGTCTGCACGGCACAAAGACAGTCAACTTGGGGGTTAGAAATGAGGAATAGGGTATGGCAACTAGGAAAAAGGGTCAAATATTAGCTTCTAAAAATCCTTTCCACTAAATAAAAACAAACACATAGATACAGAGAAGAGAGTAGCAGTGGTTACCAGAGGGGAAGGGGTAGTGGGGAGGGTGAAATGAGTAAGGGAGCCAACTGTATGGTGATGGATGGAAACTAAATTTTTGGTGGTGAACACACTGTGGTGGATACAGAAGAAGAAATACAATGCTGTATACATGAAATATATACTGGCTTAAACAAATGTTACCCCAATAAATAATCAATTGAAAGCCTTTTCACTCTGACATGTTTGCATGTCAGAGAAATAACCCTAAAAAACTGCCATATATTTTAGAGGTAAATTTTTGTCCTAGAGGTAGATATATCCAACCATACATGTGATTCCCTAAAAAAGATTGGGAAGATATGACTTTGCAACAACACAGATTTTGCAGACTCAGGCCCAGTTAGTTGATTCTGAGTTCATGATGAGTTAGTAAGCTGTCAAAAATTCTAGTGTAAAATTAGATTGTATCAATAGGACCATAATGCTCAGAATTATAGAATTGATAGTTCCACTTTATTTTGGGTTGGTAAGACCACTTGAGATATTATTTTTCCTTCTATATACTATAGTTTATAACTGATATTGGTAAACTGGGTCAGGTTACAAAATAGTAGGATGATGAACGAGGAGGAGCCTAAAACTACTGAATGTGAGGAACAGTAAAATGAACTAGAGATGTTTATCATGAATAGATTTAGTTACTGTAAGGGCTATAATAGAAAACTGAAATTAGACTTTCCCTATATAACATAAATGGAGAAGAAAATGGCAACCCATTCCAGTATTCTTGCCTGGAGAATCTCATGGACAGAAGAGCCTGGTGGGCTATAGTCCATAGGGTTGCAAAGAGTTGGACATGACTGAGTGACTAACACACATATAATACAGATGAAATAGGACTACTGGATAGAAGTTGCTGACAAGGGAAGCTTTTCTAACAAATCTGGGAATATTCCGGAACTCAAAGAAATGATTCCTAAAATCAGTTTTAAATTGACTGGAGTGATTACTCACCAATGGCGGATAGAAGTAACAGTGAGCTGGCAGAAAAAGGGATCATCAGAGGACCCAGAATGCTGATGGGAAAAGCTGTGGTTTTAACTGAGGTGAGGATAAAAGTAAATTCACAAAGAACCCAAAATGTTAGAGTGGAAAAACAAAAAATAAGAGCAAAGTGAGGTGAAGTCCCAGACAGTATGAGTGGGAAACAACCAGAAGAAATGCACATAAGTAGTTTCAGATGAAGTCCAGTTAGAAGAACCAAGACAGAAACAGTAATGACAGCTGGATTTTACCCAGGAAGTTATTTCATGGCTCCTTCAGAGATATAAAATATTTAAGAAGGTGACTCAAAAGGACAACTGCTATAAAGATCACTGCCCCCAAGTGATTGAGGAATCTTAAAGCTAGAAGTCACCGTAGAGAGTATATAATCCATACTCTGTTTCAGTTTTACCTTTGAAATTCTATTTTCTGCAGGGTTTAGTGCACTTTTCCATAATATGCGAGTTTCAAACTGATAGCTAGGCAAACCACACAAACAATACTTGAGGAACATCAGTTACCAACAACCAGGTTCAGTTCAGTTCAGTTCAGTTCAGTCACTCAGTCATGTCCGACTCTTTGCGACCCCATGAATCGCAGCATGCCAGGCCTCCCTGTCCATCACCAGCTCCCGGAGTTAACAGACTCATGTCCATTGAGTCAGTGATGCCATCCAGCCATCTCATCCTCTGTCGTCCCCTTCTCCTCCTGCCCCCAATCCCTGCCAGCATCAGAGTCCTTTCCAGTGAGTCAACTCTTCGCATGAGGTGGCCAAAATACTGGAGTTTCAGCTTTAGCATCATTCCTTCCAAAGATATCCCAGGGCTGATCTCCTTCAGAATGGACTGGTTGGATCTCCTTGCAGTCCAAGGGATTCTCAAGAGTCTTCTGCAACACCACAGTTCAAAAGCATCAATTCTTCAGCACTCAGCCTTCTTCACAGTCCAACTCTCACATCCATACATGACCTCTGGGAAAACCATAGCCTTGACTAGATGAACCTTTGTTGGCAAAGTAATGTCTCTGCTTTTGAATATGCCATCTAGGTTGGTCATAACTTTCCTTCCAAGGAGTAAGCCTCTTTTAATTTCATGGCTGTAGTCACCATCTGCAGTGATTTTGGAGCCCAGAAAAATAAAGTCTGACAATGTTTCCACTGTTTCCCATCTATTTCCCATGAAGTGATGGGACCGGATGCCATGATCTTTGTTTTCTGAATGTTGAGCTTTAAGCCAACTTTTTCACTCTCCTCTTTCACTTTCATCAACAGGCTTTTTAGTTCCTCTTCACTTTCTGCCATAAGGGTGGTGTCATCTGCATATCTGAGGTTATTGATATTTCTCCCGGCAATCTTGATTCCAGCTTGTGTTTCTTCCAGTCCAGCATTTCTCATGATGTACTCTGCATATAAGTTAAATAAGCAGGGTGACAATATACAGCCTTGATGTACTCCTTTTCCTATTTGATACCAGTCTGTTGTTCCATGTCCAGTTCTAACTGTTGCTTCCTGACCTGCACACAAATTTCTCAAGAGGGAGATCAGGTGGTCTGGTATTCCCATCTCTTGAAGAATTGTCCACAGTTTATTGTGATCCACACAGTCAAAGGCTTTGGCATAATCAATAAAGCAGAAATAGATGTTTTTCTGGAATTCTCTTGCTTTTTCCATGATCCAGCAGATGTTGGCAATTTGATCTCTAGTTCCTCTGCCTTTTCTAAAACCAGCTTGAACATCAGGAAGTTCATGGTTCACATATTTCTGAAGCCTGGCTTAGAGACTTTTGAGCATTACTTCACTAGCGTGTGAGATGAGTGCAATTGTGTGGTAGTTTGAGCATTCTTTGGCATTGCCTTTCTTTGGGATTGGAATGAAAACTGACCTTTTCCAGTCCTGTGGCCACTGCTGAGTTTTCCAAATTTGCTGGCATATTGAGTGCAGCACTTTCACAGCATCATCTTTTAGGATTTGAAATAGCTCAACTGGAATTCTATCACCTCCACTAGCTTTGTTCGTAGTGATGCTTTCAAAGGCCCACTTGACTTCACATTCCAGGATGTCTGGCTCTAGGTGAGTGATCACACCATCGTGATTATCTGGGTCGTGAAGGTCTTTTTTGTACAGTTCTTATGTGTATTCTTGCCACCTCTTCTTAATATATTCTGCTTCTGTTATGTCCGTACCATTTCTGTCCTTTAACGAGCCCATCTTTGCATGAAATGTTCCCTTGGTATCTCTAATTTTCTAGAAGAGATCTCTAGTCTTTCCTATTCTGTTGTTTTCCTCTATTTCTTTGCAATGATCACTGAGGAAGGCTTTTTTTTTATCTCTTCTTTCTATTCTTTGGAACTCTGCATTCAGATGCTTATATCTTTCCTTTCTCCCTTGTTTTTTGCTTCTCTTCTTTTCACAGCTATTTGTAAGGCCTCCCCAGACAGCCATTTTGCTTTTTTGCATTTCTTTTCCATGGGGATGGTCTTAATCCCTGTCTCCTGTACAATGTCACGAACCTCATTTCATAGTTCATCAGGCACTCTATCTATCAGATCTAGTCCCTTAAATCAATTTCTCACTTCCACTGTATAATCATAAGGGATTTGACTTAGGGCATACCTCAATGGTCTAGTGGTTTTCCCTACTTTCTTCAATTTAAGTCTGAATTTGGCAATAAGAAGTTCATGGTCTGAGCCACAGTCAGCTCCTGGTCTTGTTTTTGCTGACTGTATAGAGCTTCTCCATGTTTGGCTGCAAAGAATATAATCAGTCTGATTTCGGTGTTGACCATCTGGTGATGTCCATGACAACTAGGTAACCTTTCTCATTTGGGCAGCTATCTTTTACAGTATTGCAATGTACTTCATCTGAACACTATTTTCAAGCAAACTACAGATTAGACTCCAAGGATTTCTCTCATCCTATCTCTTTCCACAACTTTCCCCACTGTATAAAATTTCCTTAGGTACTCAAGGCAGTGTAGGCCGACCTCCAATTATTCCTTTAGCAGCCCAAAGACATATAAATGACCAAATGGAAAGAGTACTCCTTAAGGAATCCTACTACTCTAGAAATAACACGCAGTTGCTCAGCCAATTTCTGTTCGTTGTGTTGTCAAGTCCATAGCCTTGTAGTTATAGCAATCAAATATTCTCAAGATCCATCTCATCTTCCACTGATCCTCAGCCAAATTTAGCCCTACATCCTGCTGCTGCCACTGCTAAGTCGCTTCAGTCGTGTCCAACTCTGTGCGATCCCATAGATGGAAGACAACCAGGCTCCCCCATCCCTGGGATTCTCCAGGCAAGAGACTGGAGTGAGTTGCCATTTCCTTCACCAATGCATGAAAGTGAAAAGTGAAAGTGAAGTTGCTCAGCCATGTCCGACTCTTAGCAACCCCATGGACTGCAGCCTACCAGGCTCTGCTGCCCATGGGATTTTCTAGGCAAGAGTACTGGAGTGGGGTGCCACTGCCTTCTCTGAGCCCTACATCCTAGTGACTATCAAAAATGCCCTTTTTTAAACAAGTGAAAATAAAAGGGGATATAAACACAGGACTTCCTATCCATTAAGTACAATTACAAGTGACAAACAAAGAACTCTGAAAGGTAGAACTAGTTAAGGACCCCCAGGATTGCAGAAAAAAAGCAGCAGGGTGCCTTACATCACTCCATTCCACAGAAGGAAGTAACACATGCCTGGTATTTCCTGACCCTCAGTTTAATAGCAGAAGGTAGTGCAGGTAGGCTTGTTTCACCCCTAGATCCCCTGGAGTCCAGCCTACAACACCAGACCAGCCTACCACCACAGGAAAGGGGGAATTGATCTCCCCACTGACAATAAGTAGCCAGGAGAAGTGCTCTCCTTCCCTGTAGGCCTAGTACTCCCCTTCCTACCAAAAGATACTGGATGCCTGGGTAGCACTAACAGAGATTGCACAACAAAAACCATCTCCACCTGAGTATGAATCACTCTTCATTATCACAGGCTAGAGCCTTGATTTCCCCACTTATAAGCATCAGATGACCTCTCTTTGGGAAACCCATTGGTCTCTTCAGTTAACATCAACTGAGACCAGTGGGACCCCTAGTAGCACAAGATAAACGAAGTAGATGAGACTAGCAATAGAAAGGTTCCTAAAATTACACCTTCACTGAAACTAAAGTTCACAAAAATATTATAAGGCCTGAATGTTAAACCTAAATAGAGTGAATACCTGCTAAAATAAAATATTTAAATAGGACTCAGAATCTGCTAATGTAATAGAAAATATATATCCAGGAAACAATTAAAAAATTACCTATTATAATAAGAAAAATAAAAATCACAATCTGAATTTTAAAAGACAATCAATTGATGGCATCAAAGTGAATCAGATTATTCATTATTGGAATTATCCTATGTAAATTTAAAGCAGTAAGAATTCTAAACCAAAAAAGGATTCAGTAAGCATTACAAATTCTTTTGAAATACATGAAGACATAGAAAAAAGAAAGAGAAGTTATAATAAAAACCAAATGGAAACTATAGAACTAGAAAAGACAATAACAGATTTTTTTAACTTATGAATGGGCTCAATAGTCAATTGTAGATGACAGAAGATAAAATCAGTGAATTTGAGAACATATGAATAGAATTTATGCAACCTGAACAACAGAAGAAATAGTCAGGGGGAAAAAATGAATAGAGTCTCAGGAACTTGTAAGATAAGAACAAAAGATCCAACATTTGTAACACTGAGTCTCAGAAAAGGAGAAAGTGAAGCCAAAAATCTCTCAAATTTGTTGAAAGATATAAAACCCTAGAATCAAAAAGCTAAGTAAATCCCAAAGAGGATAAATGCAAAGAAATACATGCCAAGACACATCATAAGTAAACTTCTGAAAATAGAGGCAAAGGAAAAAAAATCTTGACATTTAAAATTGAAGAAGCAATACATCAAGATCTGGGCAATCCTTTAATAACAGTCAGCATTGCTAGCTACTGTACCTCAAGATGTGGAAAAATTTTGGCCCCCAAATAATCTCTATCAATATCCCTCACCTCATATTCACCTTTTACCTCCTACTTCAGGGGCTATTTCCATAATATACAAAAGATTGTGGAGCAAATGTTCTCAGACTTCCTGAGAACTGACAGTCTACCCTAGAAAACATCCATCTTGTCACACAAGCTAGAACCCTTCATGTTTGTTCCCAATACTGTCTTACCCCATACTTTATGTCTTTATGCATTTTTCAAGTTATAGAGCTTCTACCTCCTCCCTTGAGAATACGATGGCATGATTCATTAGTTTTGTCTAGTAAGATATTTTCTACCTTGTCAGCATATATTCTACCACTCCTTGTCAATTTAATATCATTAATCTTACTTTTCTCTTCCAGTATCACTCCAAATAATTGTTCTCAGTTTCTCATATTAGTAGGCTATTATCATAGCCCCCTTCTCTCTCTCAGACCTTAATCAGTCTCACTATCCCTAGAGATTTCAAGCTGCCCCCTGAAGTTCGAGAATCCATTTGAATGATCCCAGTTATCTTTCGATGACTCCCTTGAAATTTCCCCAATTTGCTGATATCTGTTTAAAAACAGGACACACCTTGGCCTTGCCTGAGCTTTCCAGTGCCATCGAAATACCATAGTCAATAGGACATTTCCAGGACAGCAAAATTAAGGAGCTGCTGAAAAACACTACATTCAGTCCCTCGTATGTGTGTGTGTGTTATTTGCTTAGTTGTGTCCGACTCTCTGTGACCCCATGGACTGTAGCCTGCCAGTTTCCTCTGTCCATGAAATTCTCCAGGCAAGAATACTGGAGTTGGTGGCCATTTGCTTCTCCAGGGGATCTTCCCAACCCAGGGATTGAACCTGGGTCTCCTGCATTGCAGGCAGATGTTTTACCATCTGAGGTACCCTTAAGGTCCTCTAATCTTCCTGTGCCTCTATTCATTCTCCGATTTCTCAGAGGAAAAGTGATTCAGAATCAAAATTAGAAAGTTAGCACAACTTGCCTTTCCTATATTACATTGTATCCTATTACTCTCATGCCTTCTGTTGCAGAGGAAATGTATTTTTTTTTTTAATTGGAGAATACTTGCTTTACGATGTTGTGTTCATTTCTACCATTCGACAACATAAAATAGACGTAAGTATACATATATTCCTCCTCTTAAGCCTCCCTCCCACTTTATCCCCTATCTCACCCCTCTAGGTCGTCACAGAACACCAGGCTGAGCTCCCTGTGTTATACCGCAACTTCCCACTAGCTATCTATTTTACACATGGTGCTACTCTCTCAATTCATCCCACCCTCTCTTTTCCCCACTGGCAGGAATAAAGACACAAACACAGAGAATGGACTTGTGGAAATGTATTTATATTGAAGTTCTGGAGACTTCAGATATTATCCCTTCATGGGATACTATATTTTAAAAGAAACTGGGAGAACGCAATGATAAACCCCAAAAGGAGAATATATGACTAAATTGGCAATTCTAAAAAAGAACTTTGGTCTATCACAAGAAGCAACGTGATGTAAGTGGGAAAGGGCTAGGATGAGAGTCTGCCACAAAGTTACCCCTTAAGGCCCTAGTACTGACTCTGTGAACTTGAACAAATCATTTCACCTTTATGGACCTTGGAGGACACTCATTGGTACGAAAGGATTTGGACCAACCAATATTAAGATTTCTTCTAATACTTAAATTCTATAAATTGCCAACAAAGGAGACCTTCCCAACAGGATTCAAATTACAGCACAAAGACATTTTCAATTGCTTACAAACAAAGCTAGTCATAAATACAACTTATATTCCCCAGCTATGAAAGTGCAGAGTGAGCAATTAATTCTGCCTGGGAGTTTTGGAATAAACTTCATGGAGAATTATTGTATGAAGAACAATTATACTTTTTTTCACGTGTCAAATGATATAGAAGGACATTCCAGCAAAAGAGTAAAATATATGAGATAATATACTAGTATGTTAGAATGTGCTATATCCAACAAATAGGGAGTGTGGGTAAAGCTAGTATATGTATGTGTATGTGCTCAGTCGTGTCCAACTCTTTGTGACCCCATGGACTATAGCCCACCAGGCTCCTCTGTCCATGGGATTTCCTTTACCACTGAGCCACTGGGGTTTTCAAGAAATAGGGAATGTGAGTAAAGCTGGAATATGAGAGTAATACTAAAAGTTGAACCTAATGTAGATTAGGTTCAGACTGTGAAGGGCCTTGAATACAATTCTCAGTATTAGGAATTAATCCCATATGGTCAACCCCAATGGGTAGCTACTGAGGATTTGTAAACTAAGGAGTGACAGAATCACATCTGTGCTTTAGAACAAAACCTCTGGCTACACAGTAGAATTTATATTTGAGGAGAACAGCCTGGAGGTAGAGAGGCTTGTTTTTATAGAAATCTAAGCAGAAGAATGAAGAAGATAACGGGGCAGAGAAAGGTGGGTGGTACTTTTGTGGGAAAATAATATCAAATTAACCATGTTAATGATTAACATGTTAATCATGTAAACCATATTCCTAGATCATGAACAAAGCTCTACATTTCTTTCTGCCTCCCACAATCCCCAGTTTTTGGCTAGGCTCACAACAGACATAGGATACACACATCTCCAAAAGTTGAAGACTCAGGAATTTTTGGTTCTGCTAAGCACTGTAAGCTAGTTTTTACTTGAAGTAGCACAGAGATGCTCTAAGTCAGTCAAAAAGTCTGGTTTGAATAACTTTAAGCTCTTATTTTTTTACAAGGATTAATTTGACAGTCTCTACTGACAAGGCGGGACTAGGTTTACAAGGCCTTGCCAGATTTTTTTCACCATTCAATCAGAACCTTTATTTCTTGTACCATATTACCTGTTGTCACAGTTATCAAAAATTATATCTTAAAGCTTATTTTATTTAACTATTCTCCATCTCAATCTATTATAGGAACCCCCTCATATCCAGTCCATCATCTGCCTAAAATTCCCCAAGGATGGAATTCCCACTATTTCCCAAGACACTTAGATTCAGAACCTAAGGGCAGAGGAGTTTAGATGTCTATGACCATGTACCAATTTTCCAAAGTCAAGGGTACTATTTTGAGCATGCAGTAGTTTGTTCTTGGCATCTCTCAACCGCCTACGTTATACTTTAATAGCATTCTGTTTATATGTTACTAGGTAAATAACATATTTACAAGCATTCTTTATTTTAGCAATACTTACTGAAGTTTACTATGTGCAAGGCTCTGCTGTGACTAGGCAAGGGGAGGGGAAGATGGTAGAATGGGGCTAAATAAGAAAGTTAGATATAGACCTTACCCTAACTGAGTTTAAAATCTAGGACCAGATCACTGGTGCCAAATACAGCATAAGCCATTGGTGCCAAAGATTATTTACCAAGCTAGGTATGATTAGGAACATGGACTGGCCACCTAAGAAGTGACAAAACCAACTTTTCCAATAAGTCTTCTAAATTCACCCAGTAACTTGCCACATGATGAAAACTGCTTATCTCTTGCTTTCAGTATTTTTTTTTTTTTTTTGCATACCAGAATCTATTTTGTGAATGATATCTTCCAAATGCACCCTCTCTTGGCCCCATTAATCATGAGTACTATCCAGGAGAGAAACTAGATTTTAAAATGCTTCCTTAAGGATTCAAGAATTTGCTGATGATATTGAATCTAAAGAATACCTAAAACCATTACTCTCTCCCTGTTCGGATGTCAAAGATCTCTAGTTTCCATGAATTGCCAAGAAATGTTGTTAGCATTTAGCAAAAGAGCACTATATCACCATATTTCTGTTTGTGACTTTTCAAAAGACTTTATTAGCAGGCATTTTGCCTTGCATCTGCACTATTAGTCCCCTCAGAATAACTACTTATGTTTGGAAATCATTTGTATCTTACACAAATCTTATCTCTTTCCCTGTATGAAAAAATCCAAGGTGCTCTGATGAGACTTTCCAATTTGATTAGGAAGGGTACCTTATGGCCTTATTTGTAAAAAAAATCATAAATTCCACATGAAAAAGTAGGTGGAATATAATTTGTTTTGATGACTCAGGATTACCATTCTAAGCATTAACTGCTGTACTATGCTATGCTTCTCTCAGGTGTAATTAAGGTGTGTGGGTAGATTAGCCCCTAAACTGAGTCCAGATTATTATTCTTAAATAATTCTCTCCACTTTTGTCATCTCCTCCTCACTGTAAGCTGTCGCTTTTTGTTGCTGTCAGCCTGTATGACTCTAGATGAAATGACTGCTTTCTGCTACTTAATGGATTAGGTAATTATCTTATTCTGCTCCACAATGAATTAGCTAGCTATCTTATTAACTAATTGAGCTAAAAATTAAGGGATAGTTTAATATCCCTTATGGGATCTGCCAGTCTTAAATGAATCTAGATGCCTCTCCAAGCTATCTTATCTAGCTGTACAATCTCTCAAAATATCAAGTTCCATCTGCTTATGACCCTTTACCTTCCTAAATTCACTTGAAATTTTGGTATGCAGGAATATATGTAGCCCAGTGAAGTATTCTAGAATTTGGCCAACAAATCCAAGTTCATCTAATCCACATCCTTATAGATGTAAGTGAAACTTTTATGTAACTTCCATCTTCTGAATAATGAGGTCTCATCTTTTTAAACTACTTTTATATGATATCTTATGTAATATAATCCTTATATATATAATGTCATTTGCCACTGGTACTTCTTGTTTCCCTTCTTCCTTTCCCAACGTTTTTACTTTTCATCATTCCTCATGCACAGTGATAAGGTGCTTAGGCAATGCCTTTCTGTACTGTACACTGCAAAGAACATCAGTGTTCTTCACTTGTAACTTAGTAGATGCCACGTTGCATCTTTCTTTATCACTGTATTATCAATAGAAACTGATATTGAATAGGTGAGGGACACAGAGAGGAATAAGCATCTGTTTTTCAGGGCACTGCCAGTTTCAGAGAGTCTACCCAAATTTTCACATTTAGTCTGATTTTTAGTTTGGAAAATATGGTCACCATAAGTACAAGATATACATGAAAAATGTCACACAGTAAATAATTAGATCAGTGCAATTCATTGCTAGATACAAAATGAATTTAAATAAGGCTAAAGAAATTAAAGCATGGCACTGGAACAACTGTGAGGCGATACCCCACATCCAAGGGCAGAGAAGCCCCAGTAAGATGGTAGGTGCTGGAGCGGCAACTGTGTGGTGCTGGAGCAACTTTGAGGACATATCCCATGTTCAAGGGCAAAGGAGAAGCCCCAGTAGGATGGTAGAAGAGGCGAAATCATGTTTATTTTTTTTTTCAGTGTATTTTATTTAATTTATTTATTTATTTATTTATTTTAAATTTTATTTTATTTTTAAACTTACACAATTGTCTTAGTTTTGCCAAATATCAAAATGAATCCGCCACAGGTATACATGTATTCCCCATCCTGAACCCTCCTCCCTCCTCCCTCCCCATACCATCCCTCTGGGTCGTCCCAGTGCACTAGCCCCAAGAATCCAGTATTGTGCATCAAACCTGGACTGGCATCTCGTTTCTTACATGATATTTTACATGTTTCAATGTCATTCTCCCAAATCTTGCCACCTCAAACCCCATACACATCAGAGATGCTCAGAGGGCTCAAACAGACCTTGTACACACCAGGACCCAGAGACCCCACAGAAACTGAGACAAAACTATGTTTGGGTGTCTCCTGAGGAGGTATGGGTCAGCAGTGGACTGCTGCAGGAGGCTAGAGGCTCTGGGTGCAGTAGATCTGGGTATGGCATAAGCCCTCTTGGAGGAGGTCACCAGTAACCCACCATAGAGCCACCAGAACTTACACAGGACTGGGGAAATAGACTCTTGGAGGGCACAAACAGAACCTCATGCACACCAAGACCCAGGAGAAAGGAGCAGAGACTCCACAAGAGAGTGACCCAGACTTGCCTGTGAGTGTCCAGGAGTCTTTGGTGGAGGCATGGGTATGCAGTGGCCTCCTCAGGGTTGGGGGCACTGAGTGTGGCAGTGCATGCATGGGACCTTTTGAAGGAGGTCGCCATTATCTTTATTACCTCCACCATAGTTTGGCCTCAAGTCAAACAACAGGGAGGGAACACAGCCCCACCCTTCAACAGAAAATTGAATTAAAGATTTACTGAGAATGGCCTTTCATTGGAAGGACTGATGTTGAAGCTGAAACTCCAATATTTTGGCCACCTGATGCAAAGAGCTGACTCATTTGAAAAGACCCTGATGCTGGGAAAGATTGAAGGTGAAAGGAGAAGGGGACAACAGAGGATGAGATGGTTGGATGGCATCACCAACTCAATGGACATGAGTTTGAGTAAACTCTAGGAGTTGATGATGGACAAGGAGGCCTGGCATGCTGCAGTCCATGGAGTTGCAAAGAGTCAGACACAACTGAGTGACTGAACTGAACTGAGCATGGCCCCACCCATCAGAACAAGCATCAGTGTCCCTCTCAGTCAGTCTCTCCCAACAAGAAACTTCCATAAGCTTTTTATTCTTCTCCAGTAGAGGGCAGACAGACTGAAAACAACAGTAACAGAAAACTAACCAATCTGATCAAATGGACCACAGGCTTGTCTAACTCAATGAAACTAAGAGCCATGCCATGTTGGGCAACCCATGATGGATGGGTCATGGTGGAGAGTTCTGACAAAACATGGTCCACTGGAGAAGGTAATGCAAACCACTTCAGTATTCTTACCTTCAGAACTGTATGAACAGTATGAAAAGGCAAAAAGATAGGACACTGAAAGATGAACTCCCCAGGTCGGTAGGTGCCCAATATGCTACTGGAGATCAGTGGAAAAATAACTCCAGAAAGAATGAAGAGATGGAGCCAAAGCAAAAACAACACCCAGTTGTGGATGTGATTGGTGATGGAAGTAGAGTCAGATGCTGTAAAGAACAATATTGCATAAGAACCTAGAATATTAGGTCCATGAATCAGGGCAAATTGGAAGTGGTCAAACAGGAGATGGCAAGAGTAAACATCAACATTTTAGGAATCAGTGAACTAAAATGGACTGGAATGGGTAAATTTAACTCAGATGACCATTATATCTACTACTGTAGGCAAGAATCCCTTAGAAGAAATGGAGTAACCATCATAGTCAACAAAAGAGTCCAAAATGCAGTACTTGGATGCAATCTCAAAAATGACAGAATGATCTCTGTTTCCAAGGCAAACCATTCAATACTACAGAAATCCAAGTCTATGCCCCAACAAATAATGCTGAAGAAGCTGAAGTTGAATGGTTCTATGAAGACCTACAAGACCTTCTAGAACAAACATCTAAAAAAGGTGTCCTTTTCATTATAGTGGACTGGAATGCAAAAGTAGGAAGTCAAGAAATACCTGGAGTAACGGGCCTTGCAGTTTGGCCTTGCAGTACAGAATGAAGCAGGGTAAAGGCTAATAGAGTTTTGCCAAGAGAACACACTGGTCATAGCAAACACCCTCTTCCAACAACACAGGAGAAGACTCTACACATGGACATCACCAGATGGTCAGCACTGAAATCAGATTGATTATATTCTTTGCAGCCAAAGATGGAGAAGCTCTACACAGTCAGCAAAAACAAGACTTGGAGCTGACTGTGGCTCAGATCGTGAACTCTTTATTGCCAAATTCAGACTTAAATTGAAGAAAGTAGGGAAAACCACTAGATCATTCAGGTATGACCTAAATGTAATCCCTTACAACTACACAATGGAAGTGACATATAGGTTCAAGGGATTAGATATGATAGACAGAGTGCCTGAAGAACTATGGATGGAGGTTCATGACATCGTACAGGAGGCAGTGGTCAAGACCATTCCCAAGAAAAAGAAATGCAAAAAGACAACACGGTTGCTGAGGAGGCCTCACAGACAGCTATTAAAAGAAGAGAAGCAAAAGGCAAAGGAGAAAAGGAAAGATATACCCATTTGAATGCAGAGTTCCAAAGAATAGCAAGGAGAGATAAGAAAGCCTTTCTCCGTGATCAATGCAAAGAAATAGAGGGAACAATAGAATGGGAAACACTAGAGATCTCTTCAAGAAAATTAGAGATACCAAGGGAATATTTCATGCAAAGATGGGCACAATAAAGGACAGAAATGCTATGGACCTAACAGGAGCAGAAGATATTAAGAAGAGGTGGCAAGAACACACAGAAGAACTATACAAAAAAGATCTTCACGACCCAGTTAATCATGATGGTGTGATCACTCATCTAGAGCCAGACATCCTGGAACATGAAGTCAAAGGGGCCTTAGGAAGCATCATTACAAACAAAGCTAGTGGAGGTCATGGAATTCCAGTTGAGCTATTTCAAATACTAAAAGATGATGCTCTGAAAGTGCTGCACTCAATATGCCAGCAAATTTGGAAAATTCAGCAGTGGCCACAGGACTGGAAAAGGTCAGTTTTCATTCCAATCCCAAAGAAAGGCAATGCCAAAGAATGCTCAAAGTACTGCACAATTGTACTCACCTTACACACTAGAAAAGTAATGCTCAAAATTCCCCAAGCCAGGCTTCAACAGTATGTGAACCATGAATTTCCAGATGTTCAAGCTGGATTTAGAAAAGGTAAAGGAACCAGAGATCAAATTGCCAACATCTGCTGGATCATCGAAAAAGCAAGAGAGTTCCAGAAAAACATCTATTTCTGCTTTATTGGCTATGCCAAAGCCTTTGACTGTGTGGATCACAATAAACTGTGGACAATTCCTAAAGAGATGGGAGTACCAGACCACCTTATCTACCTCCTGAAAAATCTATATGCAGGTCAAGAAGAAACAGTGAGAACTGGACATGGAACAACAGACTGGTTCCAAATAGGAAAAGGAGTACATGAAGACTGTATATTGTCACCCTGCTTATTTAACTTATATGCAGAGTACATCATAAGAAATGCTGGGCTGAATGATGCCCAAGCTGGAATCAAGATTGCCAGGAGAAATATCAATAACCTCAGATATGCAGATGACACCACCCTTATGGCAGAAAGCAAAGAAGAATTAAGAGACTGTTGATGAAAGTGAAAGAGGAGAGTGAAAAAGTTGGCTTAAAGCTTAACGTTCAGAAAACTAAGATTAGGGCATATCTGGTCCCATCACTTCATTGCAAATAGATGGGGAAACAATGAGAGACTTTATTTTGGGGGGCTCCAAAATCACTGCAGTTGGTGACTACAGCCAGGAAATTAAAAGATGCTTGCTACTTGGAAGAAAAGCTATAACTATCCTAGACAGCATATTAAAAAGCAGAGACATTACTTTGTCAACAAAGGTCCATCTAGTCAAAGCCATGGTTTTTCCAGTAGTCACGTGTGGATGTGAGAGTTGGACTATAAAGAAAGCTGCATGCAGAAGAATTGATGCTTTTGAACTGTGGTGTTGGAGAAGACTTTTTCGAGTCCCTTGGACTGCAAGGAGATCCAACCAGTTCATGGTAAAGGAAATCAGTCCTGAATGTTCTTGGAAGGACTGTTGTTTAAGCTGAAGCTCCAATACTTTGGCCACCTGATGCGAAGAACTCACTCATTTGAAAAGACCCTGATGCTGGGAAAGATTGAAGGCAGGAGAAGGGGACAACAGAGGATGAGATGGTTGTATGGCATCACAGACTCAATGGACATGAGTTTGAGTAAACTCCGGGAGTTGGTGATGGACAGGGAGGCCTGGTGTGCTGCAGTCTATGGGGTCTCATAGAGTCAGACATGACTGAGTGACTGAGCTGAACTGATAGTATGCATGCATGTGTGCTCGGTCATGTCTGACACTTTGTGACCCTGTGAACTGTAGCCCACCAGACTCCTCTGTCTACTGGATATTCCAGGCAAGAATATTTG
The DNA here is from genome assembly GCF_027580195.1 of Bos mutus. Lineage (NCBI taxonomy): Eukaryota > Metazoa > Chordata > Mammalia > Artiodactyla > Bovidae > Bos > Bos mutus. The sequence goes on along the minus strand of NC_091646.1, from coordinate 66,230,497 downwards.
AGTGAGTTGCCATTTTCCCTCCAGGGTAGCATAGGGAATGGGCAAATTACTATATTGTACTTTTAAATGGCAAAACCAATATAATATTGTAAAGTAATTAGCCTCTAATTAAAATAAATAAATTTAAATTAAAAAATAAAGAACTGTAGGCACAACACTGTATATGAATTGACTGAAAGAAACTAAGTACAAAGAGAAATTTGATTCAGTACTTTTAAAATAAGTTAATTTTATAACTGTTCACTGAGTTGTACAACTCTAATTTAAACATATAATGAATACATATAAGAAACTTATTTTTTTAGTTCAAGATTTTTATTTCACTTTTTCTATAGCAAACTGTTAATTTATTATTTTAAAGACATACTAGAACTTATACATCCAGATGTGTGCTGTAGTTTTCAAAGTAGTCCCTTTGGGAATATTTACATTTATTTTTATTAAATTCCAATTACCCAAAATATTTTTAAAATGCTGCTTTAGAACTGCCTTCAGAGCCAGTTTATGAACTACACAATTAAAAGTCAAATTACTTTCTTCTCATGTATCAAAAGGTAATGTTTATGATATATATCAGCTATACAATATATTAGCTACATAATATATATAAAACAAATTAATATGATAAAATACAGTCATTTTATTATTAAAGCCCTTTCCCACACTACCCTCTGAGGTTTTACTCAGGCTAGATCCAAAACCAGTTCCTTCCTCTCCACCCAACCCTCCCTCTCAGAAGATACATTCAATTGAAAAGTATTGGCCATCATTTGTTTCAAAACTCTAAGCTGAACTTACCTCAATAAAGTTTCTGAATATACTATATTTGGTTGGACAAAGCAGCTAGACTATAAGCTTCCTGATAGAGGAGACCTTTTCTGTCTGGTTCACTGCTGTAACCCCAGTGTCTAGAGCAGTGTCTGGCATGTTGAAGTTGCTCAATAAATATTTGTTGAATGAGTGAAGCTATGGATGAATTAATGAAATTTCTTTCAGAGTCATGGATCAACAAACATAGGTGGGCAAATGTGAAATATCAAGGTGATGGCTATGTTGAAATTAAAACCTTATTTCCATCTGACAATGAGCCCAAGATATCATTTTTTGGCTGTGGTTAACAAAGATACTGGTGGTGGCTATAGCACATCTCTAGATTAGGAGCTAGTTAGCTTAGTGTGACTTTAAAGGCTGGTGTCATGCCCTTCGTAGACCAGTTTGCTCATAACATTCCATTCATAGATTAGGCCTCTGGTACCAGCCTGAGTGGCAATGGGCTTTATTTTCTAGGGTAATTACCAAAACCTAGAGGTCAAGAGTGGTTTGGGCTAGGTCACATAGCAAACTGATGAAGAGTAGAAGAGCTTTTGTCTGAGATAAGAGAAATACAACAACATACAAGTCTCTATAATTTTCTGGTATTTACTCTGTTCCCAGCTAGAATTATAGTCCTGCAATCTTTTTCCTTGATACTATCACCCTCTACATAAGCTAGGAAACTATGACCTTGAGGCCTTCAGCTCAACTCACTTGAGAAAAACTCTCATTGCCAGGAGTAGTAGAAGAAAAATAAGTAGTAGTAATAGTAGTGATAGTGGTAGTTGTTGTAGTAGTAGAAGTAGTAAAGGTAAAGTATCTACAGTTGTAATGTTATTGAGTGCTTAATACATGATATACACTGTGTAGAATCTACATGTGATATCTCTTATTTCTCTTCACAAACCTATCAAGTAAGCAACATTATTATCACCATTTTACAGATGAGAAAACTGAAGCTCTGAGAGGTTAAATCACTCAACTAGTCAGAGGTCTAAGCTTTTGTCTGCCTAAGTCAGAAAACCAAGGCACTGAAGCATGACAAAATGCTGCCTCTTCAGCATTATGCTCTGTTATCTGACCCACCCTTCTCCTGGCCTACAGTAAAGCTATAAGTAAAATCTGAAGAGCCACCATGGTTTAAACCTTGGATCAATTTGGCTGTACTTAGAGCATTCAATAATAATGGCTGCAAAGCAACATAGTCCTATAGAATGAACATCTGTTTTAAGACCTTAAGTTAGTATGTTTTTCTGGAATATCCTCTTAGAAATGTTTTATTTGTTAAAACAAGTTGAAGTCTGGACACCTTCCGATGTCTTTCTTGATTTGTTATATGCAAAGTATGACATGATCCTTCTGCATGCGGTCTGGGTTAGGTGGAAGCATTGTATATACTTGGGACACTGGGCAAGCCCTCCAGAGTTGCCCCTAAATTCAGACAAGCAGGCCCCCTGAAGAAATATCAGCCCTAGTACAGCTGAGCTGGAACCATTGGTTGGCTGGATCACCCCAGAACCCCCACTGGGGAGACAGACTTTGCCTGACGGCTAAGATGTCTGTGTTCTCCTAAACTTTCCTTTGCCTTCTCTGCCTGGATATTTTCTAGTCTTTGGGATAGGTTCCAGAAACACCCAAAGGACTTCTCATGCCTTGAGGCTTAAGAGTTTCAGAGGCTCTGAGCCAAACAACTAGCCCAGGGCTCCTACAGTCTTACTTTCCTGCTACAAGCCACCTGAGCTCTACCTGCTGTACCATGAAATCACTAGGAAACATTAATGTCATTGGCAGGTACCTCACTGCACATAACAGGAAGGGACTACAATTACAGACAGTTTAACAGCTTTGGCAGGATGGAAGTATATTCTGTGGACAGATTGAATGTAACATCTTAGACTGCATTTGTGGGAGATGCTGCAGAGCCCATCAGCAAACCTGCCACATGGCCAAGTACATATGAGTGATGGAAAAATGATTGTGGTGAGAGGCCAGGGCTGGTAATGAGGAGGGAGATTCTAAAACCTAAGGGAAATCTCTGAATTCCCAACATCTGTGAGACAGTCAGATGAGGATAGAAGGTAAAAAGCAACAGAAAAGCATTCAGCTGATACAGGTATATAAAGAAAGAAGCAAAGAAGATAAAATCTTATGTTGTGGCCAACAGGAAAGCTATAGGTGTCAGATCTACTTTAACATCCAAATTAGGAAATAAAATATACAATGGGAGTGCTTCAGAGTCAGACACAATCTAATTATGGAAGCATCTTTCCTTAGTCCACGATGAAATCCTGAAATTTTCTCCAACTTCTCTAGGAAGAATGCAAACTAATGTTACTCCTTCTTCACCTCTCTCGATATAAAACACACTTGTACCACTAAAAACTGAGTCTATCACCTTCCTGTAAACTTGGTCTAACACTACTGATGGGAAAAGAAACTAAGCTAAATGTTGTTGTATGTTTGTATTGATTGAAGTTAAGGTTTAGAGGGAATTGACCAGATAATGTTATTACAATATTTGAAATGAGAAGTTATAAAGGTCTAAATGAGAGTTGAAGTAGTGAGTATGGAAAGGAATTGCTGGTTGTGAGAGAGATTATCAAGGAATATCTACACAACTTGGCAGAGAAGGCAATGGCACCCCACTCCAGTACTCTTGCCTGGAAAATCCCATGGACAGAGGAGCCTGGTAGGCTGCAGTCCATGGGGTCGTGAAGAGTCGGACATTTACTGAACGACTTTGCTTTCGCTTTTCACTTTCATGCATTGGAGAAGGAAATGGCAACCCACTCCAGTGTCTTGCCTGGAGAATCCCAGGGACGGGGGAGCCTGGTGGGCTGCCGTCTATGGGGTCGCACAGAGTCGGGCACGAATGAAGTGACTTAGCAGCAGCAGCACACAACTTGGCAACTGACTGGATTTAGTGGGGCAATGGAAGAATCAGAGATATTAGTCTTAGTGATTGGGAAAATAAAAATGGTGGAGTAAATTCAGAAGAATAAAAAGTTGTTATAGGGAACATAAACAAGTTTGAAGTGCCATACTGAGAGGCAGAACAGGCAATTTGGCATTCTAACTCAGGAGAAGTTGGACAGGAGATAAGAATTCAGGCAGGCATAACTTGTCTGCTCCTTCACCTAAGTATAAACTTTCTGACTCTCAATCCCTATAAAGCAGAGGTCACACACAAAGGATATTTGAAACTTTCTTCCCTTTCTCTGCTTCTGCTTCTGCTATTCCCCACCCCCACCCATTCCACAGGTTCTTCTGTCCAATAATTATCTCTAGAACCTTACTGCAGAGAAACCTATTTGGCCTCTTTGTCTGTTTAACCATTCATTGTAAATGTTTAGTTTTAAGAATAGTTCTTTATTTTCCCAAATACGTGTCATTTGTGAGTAATAAGTGATCCAAGCAGATTACATTTATAAAAAGTTTAAACTACTTTGAAAATTATTAATATCAATCAGAAAAACCTAGAAAGGAAAGGTAAGGTAAGTGCTACAGAGTTATAATGACTGTATTTTCTGAAGCAAAAAAATGGGCATTGGTTTCTGATGAAAAAAAAGATTCATGTTCTGAAGTCCTTTCTGATTAAATGAGGAAATTCAAGAGATGCAATTAGAATGGTGAAATATTGCAATTACCAGGGCATTTGGATTGTTTCTAGGGACAATAAGGTAAGATATTTATCCTGGGAAATCTGGAAATTGTATAGAAAGGAATGCTAATAACAATGCATACATTATGTTTTTGTATGGTAAAATTGTTTCGTTAAATTATTTTATATTCTATAACTTTTTATTTAAGATACCTGACAGTCTTGGTATCTGTCCCCTCTCTAAATAACCTTGAGGACTCAAAAGTATTGAAGGTCAGAGTGAGAAGGTACCTTGGATATCAATTAATCCGAACACTTTTTAAAAGTAGTATAAATAAACTGAGGGTCAGAAGTAAGAAATGACTTGCCCAAGTTCACACATCAAGTCAATGGCAGAACTAGGACCAGAATCCAAGTAGCCTAACCTCCCAGACATCATTTTTCCAAACACCAAGCCTCCATTTAAGCAATAGTTCTTCCACTCCTTCTTCACATCTCATCCCCACCCTTTGCCTTGAGAATCCCTGGAGGAATGGGACCCACTGCTCAGAGGGCACAGTGTTAAAGTGCAGAATCCTCAATGGCTGTCATTTTGAATTCCTTTGATCTAGCAGGAGCATCCCCTCACCTCACTGACATAACTTTCTTCTCAGCTGAAACATCAGCACTGCTGTTACATCAGATGTCTTAGGGTGAAATGGGACATCAAGGGGAATGCAAGTGAAACTTGGATACATGATATTCCCAGCATTGCAGTCCCAGGTTGACAACTTTGCACTTACCCAGATTTGCTAGGATGTCAGGACATTTCCTGCATTTCAATCTTCTCCTAAAGTTGTTGGAAGGACAAAACCTCCTATTCAGGGACAAAGACTCACTACTAAGAGAAAATTCATTGATGGTCATATCTCATTCTTTGAGCTTTGTTAAACTCCTCCCCATGGTTAAGCAGGAGAAAAATATTACTTTGTATATTTTGCAAAAAATGATTTGTCCCAAACCAACACAGCATGGCTAGAAACCAGGACTTATGCTTCACATATCCAAGACCTCCCAAGGATGTCAGAAAAACCAGTGGCCAGGAATGGAACAGGGGTGGCTGATTCTCCCTCATGTGTGACTTCTTTACATGAAGTGAAGTGAAGTGAAGTGAAGTTGCTCAGTCATGTCCGACTCTTTGTGACCCCATGGACTGTAGCCCACGAGTCTCCTCTGTCCATTGAATTTTCCAGGCAAGAATACTGGAGTGGGTTGCCATTTCCTTCTCCAGGGGATCTTCCAGACCTAGGAATCAAACCTGGGTCTCCCACATTGCAGGTGGATGCTTTACCATCTGAGCCATCAGGGAAGTAAGCTCCTGTAATTCCATTAACTATGTATGGCACTTTAGAAGTTTCCTCTATGTACTTCTGAGCTTTTTGAAGGGGGAATTGTAGATCGATTGGTCTGTCTCTTCCCAGGGTCTGGGATGCAACCAGAAAGTACATCACAAATGAGTGCAACAGGAGGAGTGTGACAGGAGTGCAAAGGGAGGGCCAGGATAGGGTCATGGAGGGCTTTGCATGATACTCCTGGAATCTACAGTTCTCAACATAGACAGAGACTGTGCATCCTTGTGTTTTGTGAAAGACAAAACACTTTCGACATTGGGGTATATAGCTTCATGACACATATTTTTAAAATAATCTTCCCAGTTACTTCAGTGCTTATACAAGAAGTATTCAGCCTTTAAAAAAAAAATTGAGGAACACATTGTTCCCAGGCACTCACTCTAATATGTCGCAAGCAATTTGATTGAAGTATTGCATATACCTTGGGCCTGATACCAAGTGTGAGAAATTTCACCCCATCAGAAAAACCACTGAGGCAGCTTAAAGTAATGGAAACTGGTGCCTTGGACTAAATCTGTCTCTTTCCATCTCTGTTTTTGATACCTGGGTAATGCCTTTGAAGGATAAAACAGAGCATGTAAATTTAATACTTTGGATTAAAAAGGAAAGAGAGACAAAATGGAGAGGATATGGAGATGTGTTAAAATTTTTAATTCAGGTGCCAGGTGGTATCTAAAGACTAACATACAGATAAGTCATGATCAATAAGGTGGAGTAGGAGGACGTGGAACACACCTCCTCCCACAAACACATCAAAAAATGCATCTACATGTGAAGCAGTCTTCACTGAAAACTAATTGGAGAGTGGCAAACTCCAGTACAACCAAGGCTGTAAGAAAGATCCAAGTGGGAATCAGGTAGGAAGGAAAGAGAGCAATCACGCTGGGACTTGTACCCCTTAAAGGGGACTCAGAAGAGAAGGGGGATTACCCAGGCAGAGATCCTCACTGGAGAGTGAGCAGTTGGAGTCATATACTGGGCGCCCCAGCCCTGGGGTCTGACACTGGGAAGATGGGTTCCCTTGGCTGGTTGGAGGACCTGTGGAGCCAACAAGCACATGAAAAGATGCTCAATATCACTAATCATCAGAGAAATGCAAATCAAAACTACAATGAGGTATCATTTCACACCACTCAGAATAGCCATCCTCAAAAAGTCCTCAAATGCTAGAGAGAGTATGGAGAAAAGGGAATCCTCCTACACTGTCGATAGAAACATAAATGGGTACATCCACTATGGAAAACAGTATGGGGGGGTTCCTCAAAGAACTGAAAAAAGAACTACCATATGATCCAGCAACTCCAATCCTGGGTGTATATCTGAAGAAAGTGAAACACTAATTCAAAAAGATATTTGCACCCTAACAGTCATAACAGGATTATTTACAATAGTCAAGATATGTAAGCAACCCGAGTGTCCATTATATGTGCTGTGCTTAGTCGCTCAGTCATGTCTCTTTGCAATCCCATGGACGGTAGCCCTCCAGGCTCTTCTGTCCATGGGGCTTCTATAGGCAAGAATACTGGAGTGGGTTGCCATGCCCTCCTCCAGGGGATCTTCCCAACCCAGGGATCAAACCCAGGTCTCCCACATTGCAGGTGGATTCTTTACTTTCTGAGCCACCAGGGAAGCCCCCATCATATGAATGTGTGTGTGTGTGTGTGTGTGTGTGTGTGTGTGTATACACATGTATGTGTGTGTATAATGGAATATTATTCAGCCATTAAAAATAATGAAATTCTGCCACATGCAACAATGTGGGTGGACCTAGAGGTTATTAGGCTTAGTGAAAAAGTCAGACAGAGAAAGGCAAATACTATAATTTATCACTTACATGTGGAATCTAAAAATAATACAAATTAATGAATATAACAATACATAAACAAACTCATAGATACAGAGAACAAACTAGTGGTTACTAGTGGGAAAAGAGAAGAGGGGGAGGGCAAGATAGGAGTAACAGATTAAGAGGTGCAAACTACTATGTATAAAATAAATAAGCAACAAGAACACATTATACAGTATTGGGAAATATAGCCATTATTTTGTAATAACTTTAAAGGAAGCATGTTATTTTTATACTGAACCATTATATTGTACATCTGAAACTAATATAATATTATAAATCAACAATAAATAAATAGTAACATGTAAAGAAAATTTTCAAACCAGGGACACCCAACAGGCCATAGTAGGTTCCATCAGCACTATTCAAGCCTAGAATATTTGCTTTTTTGACTGAAATTCAAGACTATGGCCATCTTTTTGTCTTTTCTTATGTTTACCGAATTTCTGTATTACATTACAATGAGAGTATCTGTTAGACAGATTTATTTATATTTACTACAGTATTGGATACAAAACACTAAAAGAAAAAAGAAAGAAAGAAAAGAAAAGAAAGTGAAGTCGCTCAGTCATGTCCAACTCTTTGCGACCCCATGGACTGTAGCCTACAAGGCTCCTCCATCCATGGAATTTTCCAGGCAAGAATACTGGAGTAGGTTGCTATTTCCTTCTCCAGAGGATTTTCCTGACCCAGGGATCAAACCTGGGTCTCCCGCATTGTAAAGGCTAAGGTAAAGGCTAAAGGTAAATAAGTTGCAGGCTTATAGCATAGTTACCTATTACAATTTTAAATGGTTTAGTTACAAGAAAAGAAGGAATATTAACAAGAATACTTAAAATTCATATAAAACTTTACCCTTTTTCAAAGGTCATTTGCTTTGAATTAAGTGTTCAGAACATTAAAAAGTGGTTATTTGTATTAGCCTGCTCAGGCTGCCATAACAGACTACCATACACTGGGTAGCTTAAACAACACACATTTTTGTCTTCATATAATTCTAGAGGATAGATGTACAAGAGTAAGGTACCAGGGATGGTTTCTGCTGAGACATCTCTTCTTGTCTTGTAGATGGCCACTTTCTCAGTATGTTTTCACATTATCCTTTCCTCTGTGCTTGTGCAGGGAGAGATATCTTCAGTATTTTTTCTTCTTCTTATGAGGTCACCAGTACTATCAGATTAGAAGGCATTTATGCCTCATTTAACTACCTCCCCAAAGGCCCTGTCTCCAAGTACAGTTACAAGGAGGGTTAGGACTTCAACATAAGAATTTTGGAGTTGTACAAAACAGTATTATTGTCATATTTTATTGATGAAGACACTAAGACTCAAAGAGGTTTGGTAATTTGTACATACTAATAAGTAATAGAAGTCAAGGCTAGAACACAGAGCATTGACCTCTTAGTCCTATGTTCTTTATAATATATCTTGTTGCCTTATTGAATGAGTTTGGACTCATTCCTTTGACTTTTATTTTATGGAAGAAATTATAGAGAACTGGTATAATACCTTTATATATTTAGTAGAATTCACCAGTGAATACATCAGTGCCTGACACTTTCTGTTTTGAAAGGTTATTGATTCAATTTCTTTAATAAACATAGGCCTACTCAAATTCTCTCTCTCTCTTTGAGTGAGTTTTGGTAGATTTTGTCTTTCGAGGAACTGGTCCATTTTATCTAGGTTATCAAATTTGTGACCACATAACTGTTCATCATATACCTTTATTATCTTTTAATATCCATGGGATCAGTAGTTATTGTCCCTCTTTCATTTCAAATATTAGTAGTTTGTATCTTTTATTTTTTTTAGTAGTGGCTAGACATTTATCAATTTTATTAATCTTTTCAAAGAAGCAACTTTTAGTTTCATTGATTTTCTCTGTTGATCTCCTCTTTTTAATTTCATTGATTTCTCTTCTAATTTTTATCATTTCATTTCTTCTGCTTACCAAGGATTTAATTTACCCTTTTCCTATTTCTCTAAGGTGGAAGCTTAGATTATTGATTACAGATTTTTTCTAATATATGTATTTAGTGCTATAAATTTTCCTTCAATTACTGCTTTTGCTACATCCCATGAATTTTGACATATTTTTTCATTTAATGTGAAATATTTCTTAATTTCTCATGATACTTTCTTTTTTGACCTATGTGCTATTTATTTACTTATTTTTAAGTTTATTTTATTTGTAATTGGAGGATAATTACTTTACAATATTGTGTTGGTTTCTGCCATATATCAACATGAAGCAGCCATAAGTATACATACATCTCCTCCCTCTTGAAACTCCCTCCAACCTCCCACTCCTTCCCACCCCCTTAAGTTGTCACAGAGCACTGAATTTGGGTTCCCTGTGTCACACAGCAAATTCCTTAATGAATATGCTTCAATGCTATTCTCTAATCATCCCATCTTCTTCCTCTCCCAATGTGTTCACAAGTCTGTTCTCTATGTCTGCATCTCCTTTGCTGCCCTGCAAATAGATTCATCAGTGCCATCTTTCTAGATTCCATATATATCCATTAATGTATGATATTTTTTCTCTTTCTGACTTGCTTAGAGTGAAGAGCCTATATATAGACTCTAGGTTCATCCACCTCATTAGAACTGATTCAAATGCATTCCTTTTTATAGCCGAGTAATATTCCATTTGTCCATGGGATTCTCCAGGCAAGAATACTGGAGTGGATTACCATTTCCTTCTCCAGGGGATCTTCCCGACCCAGGGATTGAACCCGGGTCTCCAGCATTGGAGGCAGATGCTTTAACCTTTGAGCCACCAGGGAAGCCCATATATATACCACATATTCTTTATTCATTCATCCGTCTATGGACATTTAGGTTTCTTCCATATCTTAGCTATTGTATACAGTGTTGTGATGAATATTGGAGTATATGTGTCTTTTTCAAGTATGGTTTCCTTGGGGTATACGCCCAGTAGTGGGATTGTTGGGTCATATCATAGTTTTATTCCTAGTTTTTTAAGGAATCTCCATACTGTTCTCCATAGTGGCTCTATCAATTTGGATTCCTATCAATAGTGCAAAAGGGTTCCCTTTTCTCAACACCCTCTCCAGCATTTACTGCTTGTAGATTTTTTGATGATGGCCATTCTTAACCACAAACATTATGAGGTTTTCCAACTCTCTTTCTGTTATTGATTTTAGTTCAATTCCATTGTGATCTGACAGCATACTTTGTATGATTGCTATTCTTTTAAACCTTAACAAGGTATGTTTTATGGCCGAGAATGTTGTCTATCTTGGTAAATGTTCAGTTTGATCTTGAGAAGAATGTACACTTTGTTGTTATTGGATAAAGTATTCTATAAAATACTTATAGAATTGATTAATCTAGTTGATTGATGGTGCTGTTCAGTTCAACTCTGTCCCTTTTGACTTTCTGCCTGCTGGATCTCTCAAATACTAATAGGTATTGAAATCTCAAATTATTATAGTAAGTTTATCTATTTCTCCTTGCAGTTCTATAAGATTTTTCCTCACATATTTTGATGCCTTATTGTTAGGTGCATACATACTGAGGATTTTTATGTATTCTCAGAGTCAGTTCAGTCACTCAGTTGTGTCTGACTCTTTGTGGCCCCATAGACTGCAGCATGCCAGGCTTCCCTGTCCATCACCAACTTGCAAAGCCTGGTCAAACTCATGTCCATTGAGTTGGTGATGCCATCCAACCATCTCATCATCTGTCATCCCCTGCTCTTTTTGCCTTCAAACTTTCCCAGCATCAGTGTCTTTTCCAAAACGTCAGTTTACCGCATCAGGTAGCCAAAGTATCGGAGCTTCAGCTTCAGCATGAGTCCTTCCAATGAATATTCAGGACTGGCTTATTTTAGGATGGACTGGTTGGATCTCCTGGCTGTCCAAGGGACTCTCAAGAGTCTTCTCCAACACCACAGCTCAAAAGCATCAATTCTTTGGTACTCAGCTTTCTTTATAGTCCAATTCTCAAATCCATACATGACCACAGGAAAAACCATAGCTTTGACAAGATGGACCTTTGTCAGCAAAGTAATGTCTTTGCTTTTTAATATGCTGTCTAGGTTGGTCATAGCTCTTCTTCCAAGAAGCAAGTGTCTTTTAATTTCATGGCTGCAGTCACCATCTGCAGTGATTTGGAGTCCCCAGAAATAAAGTCTCTCACTGTTTCCATTGTTTCCCCATCTATTTGCCATGAAGTGATGGGACTGGATGCCATGATCTTAATTTTCTGAATGTTGAGTTTTAAGCCAACTTTTTCACTCTACTCTTTCACTTTAATCAAGAGGCTCTTTAGTTCTTCTTTGCTTGCTGTCATAAGGGTGGTGTCACCTGCATATCTGAGGTTATTGATATTTCTCCCGGCAATCTTGATTCCAGCTTGTGTTTCATCCAGCCTGGAATTTCACATTATATATTCTGCATGTAAGTTAAATACACAGGGTGACAATATACAACCTTGACATTCTCCTTTCCCTATTTGGAACCAGTCTGTTGTTCCATGTCCAGTTCTAACTGTTGCTTCTTAACCTGCTTACAGATTTCTCAGGAGTCAGGTCAGGTGGTCTAGTATTCCCATCTCTTTAAGAATTTTCCACAGTTTGTTGTGATCCACACAGTCAAAGGCTTTGGCTTAGTCAATAAAGCAGAAGTAGATGTTTCTACTTCTACTCAAGAAGGCAGTGGCAAACCACTTCAGTATTCTTGACTTGAGAACCCCATGAACAGTATTAAAAGGCAAAAAGATTCTTAGAGTATTGACCCCCTTATCATTATATAATATCCCTGTTTATCCCTGATAATTTTCCTTGCTCTGAAGTCTGCTTTGTATGAAATTATTATAGCTATTCCATTATTCTTTTTATTTATATGAGCCTAGTATATCCTTATTCATTTACTTTTAATTTATCTTTGTCTTTATATTTAAATTTGGATTCTTATACAACAGCTCAGCTTTTTCTTGTTTTTTAGTCACTAAGTTGTGTCCAACTCTTTTGCGAACCCATGGACTGTCAGGCTCCTCTGTCTATGGGATTTCCCAGGTAAGAACACTGAAATGGGTTGCCCTTTCCCTCTCCAGGGTATCTTCTTGACTCAGGGATTGGACCCACATCTCCTGCACTGGCAGGCAGATTCTTTATCACTGAGCCACCAGGGAAGCCCCAGATTCTTATAGCTGAGTCTTTTTTTAATTGCTCTAAAAGGCTCTGTATTTTATTTTTTTAATTTTGGGTTTTTTTCCAGGTAAAAGTCTTTATTTAAAATAAACTGATTTAAATGGTTTAAGTGAGATGAGTATCACTAGAAAAAACATTTAAAATTAATGTCTCAAGCTGTCAGGAACTATATTGATCAAATGGTCTTCAAAATTGTTCTATAATATATATGAAAAAAAAAAACAAAAATTACAAAATACTTCCCAGATAGAATTAGTTTTCTGCTTTTCTCGCATGGTGGCATGGTTTCAGTTCCTTTCAAAAGTTCAAATATGTGTCCAGAAGCAAATTTGCTGAGATGCTAATGAATTTAAGCTACCAGGCCTCTTATTTGCAGGACTCCATACAATATGTCCCTGGAGAAGGACATGGCAACCCACTCTAGCATTCTTGCCTGGAGAATTCCATGGACAGAGTATCCTGGTGGGTTATATTCCATGGGGTCACAAAGAGTCGGGCACGACTGAGCAACTAACACTTACTTACTTACATGCAATATGTTCATGGATATCTTTGCAAAATTTGCAAAAATAATTCTATATTCTCTTTTCTTTAAAAGGGCCCACAAAATGTTATATCTCAGGCTTCCCAAATCCTGGCTCTGATGAAGACTGTTAGTGTTCTAAGCTGGAGAGGCCCACTCAAGTTAGTCCCTTCTGAAACATGGACTTTGGGAGGTCTATGTGGGAATAATGGAAACTGGGAGTGTCCCTAAATGTATTGGACCCATTGCCTCTTCCATGGTCCCATTACCTTCTTTCTTTGGGCTTTTGTTTGTTTATCTTTCTCTACTGACTGCCCACTTCACTCCCTGTAATGGTTCTCTCCCTTATTTTTTCTCTTTAACCATGGAGTCTTCTCCCTTATGACTTCATCTTGCTTGTGGTATGTTGCAGCCCCCACAGCCTCTCCTCAGCCTCTCCTCAACCTCTCAGATTCAGCTCCTCTCCCTGCCTGCCCCACACTCTCCATGGTTCCCAGTTCACACTCCTGCAAGAGAGAAACTCACAGGCCAGCCTTGTTTTTCTCACCTTTGATTTCAGCCACAGCCTCTGGGCAACTTTGAGATTTGGTTTCTCTGCTTTGGGGGCCATAGTCTGATGAAATGCACTGTGGTTACCTAAGGGTCAGGGTCACCACTTCTTAAAGAGATTCAAGAGAAAAGCCACCAAAGGCCTCCAGCTATGGTTAAGCAAACAAAGAACATGTGCACTTCATGAGATTCAAGGAGGTGGCCAAGAAATGCAGCAATTGATCAGAGCAAAAGAAAAACAAATGGCTAGCAAGTGTCCAGGAAAGAGAGTGGTATTTTAAGTTGCACCTGGAAAGAAGTTTTGATTTGAAAACACTGAGAGAAGAACAATTCAATTAACTTCAAGCAGTGTGCATTTCCCATGAACATTGATTGCCTGCCATATGCATGACTCTGCATCAGTGCCTTGGCAGACAGAAGGTGGACTAGATTAGGACACAGTGTGCTGTGGCCAAGGAGGAAAAAGATTATCTTTCAATTGAGGGTATTTATTTCATTGACATTTAAAGTGATTATTGATATAGGTGGATTAATAGCTATCATATTTAGTACTGTTTTCTATTTGTTGCCCTTGCTCTTTGTATACCTATGGCTGATTCATGTTGGTGTATGGCAGAAACCAACACAATATTTTAAGCAATTATCTTTCAATTAAAATAAATAAATTTTTAAAAGAATATGTAAAAGAATGATTATTATATAAAAATGAATTGCATGTATGTATATGTGTGTGTGTGTATATATATATAACTGAATCACTAGCTATACAGTAGAAATTGACACATTGTAAATCAACTACATTTCAATAAAATAAAATTTTATTAAAATAAAAATAATATGTTTTATTTTACTTTCATTTATTCTTTCTCTAATGCTCTTCCATTCTTATTGTAGATCCAAGTTTCTGACTTTTATCGTTTTCCTTCTTTCTGAAGAACTTTAAACATTTCTTTCAAGGCAGGTTTACTGGTGACAAATTCTCTTAACTTTTGTCTCAGAAAGTCTTTATTTCTTTTTCAGTTTTGAAGCATAATTTCTCTAGATACAGAATTCTCAGTTAATGGGCTTCTTCCTTTGATACTTTAAATATTTCATTCCACTCCCTTCTTGCTTGCATAGTTTTGGAAGAGAAGTCTGAGATAGTTTTTACCTTTGCTCCTCTACATTAACCAGAGGCCATGATCTTAATTTTTGAATATTGAGTTTTAAGCCAGCTTTTCACTCACCTCTTTCACCTTCATCAAGAGGCTCTTTAGTTACTCTTTGCTTTCTGTCATTAGAGTGCTATCATCTGCATATATGTGGTTATTGATATTTCCCAAGCAATCTTGATTCCAGCTTGAGCTTCATCCAGTCTGAAATTTCACATGATGTACTCCGCATAGAAGTTAAATAAGCAGGGTGGTAATATACAGCCTTGTTGTACTCCATGCCCAATTTTGAATCAGTCCATTTCTCCATGTCCAGTACTAATTGCTGCTTCTTGACTTGCATATAGGTTTCTCAGGAGGCAGGTAAGATGTTCTGGTATTCCCATAACTTTAAGAATTTTCCACAGTTTGTTTTGATCCACACAGTCAAAGGCACTAGCATAGTCAATGAAGCAGAAGTAGATGTTTTTCTGGAATTCTCTTGATTTTTGTATGGTCCAACAGATGTTGGTATTTTGATTTCTGGTTCTTCTGCCTTTTCTAAACCCAGCTTGTACATCTGGAAGTTCTTGGTTCATGTACTGTTGAAGCATAGCTTGAAGGACTTTGGGCATTATTTTGCTAGCTTGTGAAATGAGTGCAATTGTGTTTGAACATTCTTTGGCATTGCCCTTCTTTGGGATTGGAATGAAAACTGATCTTTTTCCAGACCTGTGGTCATTGCTGAGTTTTCCAAATTTGCTGGCATATTGAGTGCAGCACTTTCACAGCATCATCTTTTAGGATTTGAAATAGCTCAGCTGGAATGCCATCATCTCTACTAGCTTTTTTCATAGTAATGCTTCCTGAGGCCCACTTGACTTCCCAATCAGGATGTCTGGCTCTAGGTGAGTGATCACACCATTGTGTTTATCCGGTTCTTCTTCTTCTTCTTTTTTTTTTGTATAGTTCTTCTGTGTATTTTTGCCACCTCTTCTTAATGCCTTCTTCTTCTGTTAGGTCCATACCATTTCTGTTCTTTATTTTGCCCATCTTTGCATGAAATGTTCCCTTGGTATTTCTAATTTTCTTGAAGAGATCTCTAGTCTTTCCCATTTTGTTGTTGTTGTTGTTTTCTATTTTTTCCATTGTTCACTTAAGAAGGCTTTCTTATCTCTCCTTGCTATTCTTTGGAACTCTGAATTCAAATGTGTATATCTTTCCTTTTCTTCTTTGACTTCTCTTCTCTTCTTTCCTCAGCTATTTGTAAAGCTTCCTCCAACAACCGTTTTGCCTTTATTTTTCTTGGGGATGATTTTGATCACTGCTTCTTGTACAATGTTATGAACCTCCATCCATAGTTCTTCAGACACTCTATCAGATCTGATCCCTTTACTCTATTTGTCACCTCTACTGTATAATCATAAGAGATTTAATTTAGGTCATACCTGATGCAACAAGGAGCTGATGATCCAAGCCACAGTCAGCTCCTGGTCTTATTTTTGCTCACTGTGCATAGCTTCTTCATTTTCTGCTCAAAGAATATAATCAGTCTGATTTTGGTGTTGACCATCTGGTCATGTCCATGTGTAGAGTTTTCTCTTGTGTTGTTGGAAGAGAGTGTTTGCTATGACCAGTGTGTTCTCTTGGCAAAACTCTGGATATTAGTCTTTGCTGTACTTCATTATGTACTCCAAGGTCAAACTTGCCTATTACTCCAGTAATTCTTGACTTCCTACTTTTGATTCCAGTCCTCTATCATGAAAAGGACATTTTTTTTTTTTTGGTGTTAGTTTTAGAAAGTCTTGTAGATCTTCATAGAACCAATCAACTTCAGTTTCTCCGGCATTAGTGTTTGGGGCATAGACGCGTATTACTGTGATGCTGAATGGTTTGCTTGGATACAAACTGAGATCATTCTGTCGTTTTTGAGATTAGTACTTGAAATGCACCAAGTACTGCATTTTAGACTCTTTTGTTGACTATGAGGGCTATTCCATTTCTTCTAAGGGATTCTTGCCCACAGTAGTAGTGAGAGGGTAACAGGCAGGAAGGCCAGGGGTCTCCAAACGGAGGAAATAGCCTGCAAGTGTCAGACATTTTTCTCTCTCTTAAGCGACAGGAGGAAACAAACTAGCGATAATTTTTTTCCTTCTCTATACAAATTTAAAAGGAGGTTTCTCTTAAAATACTGTATTGCCATAATGACACCTAGTTTCACCTGAAGTTAACTATTCTCAAACCTTGAGATAACCAATGCCTTTTTTCTTATGGAAATGTTTGTCTTAAGCTATGCTAACGTGCTATGTATTTACCCCAAACTCTGTCTTCAAGTCGGTTCTGCCTCTTGGCTCAGAACCTACTTAACAAACCAGTATGTTATATTCAGATATTGTTTCCCTAATCTATGTAAATGAAACTATTTGTATGGTAATCTGTCCTTCTTCAAGATTCAGGTTAATCATTTTATGGCCCAGGATGAACCATTTGGTGTCAAGATTATCCCAAAATGCATCTTATGGGTGAGGGGCCTGGTGACATTCTGAGTTTTAAGACATTCCTTTCTTTCCCTGATGGCTCAGACGGTAAAGCGTCTGCCTACAATGTGGGAGACCTGGGTTCAATCCTTGGGTCGGGAAGATCTTCTGGAGAAGGAAATGTTAACCCACTCCAGTATTCTTGCCTGGAAAACCCCATGGACAGAGAAGCCTGGTAGGCTAAAGTCCATGGGGTCGCAAACAGTCGGACATGACTCAGCGACTTCACTTTCTTTTCTTTTATTAACAGACTGCTAGTGACTATATAACATCCAGCTGAAGACTAGCAGGGGGGTACTCTTTCTGCTCCCTTCTGATGCCTATGTCAGAAGCTTTCTCTATCTCCTTTATACTTTAATAAAATTTTATTACACAAAAGCTCTGAGCGATCAAGCCTCGTCTCTGGCCCCAGATTGAATTCCTCTCCTCTGGGGGCCAAGAATCCCAGCGTCTTTGCATTCAACAACCTTTCATCTTGGGGGCTTGTCTGGGATCCTTCAGGACAAGGTAAGGATGCTTGGAGCTCTAGTTCTTTGTTCTAGTTCCAGTTCTAGTTCTCTGTTCTCTTAGCAAACACATTTTCTGCTGTGCTTTACTAACTCTACAGTGTGCTTGTGTGAATGAATGACATGCCCTGCACGAAGCAAGTGAGGAGCCCTGCTCTGCAGTTCCACAGTGATCTCATACGGCTTATGGCAGAAACCTGTCGGGGGTTTATACTGAAATGCCAATGCCAAGAGCCACCCAATGTCTCCCTCAGGAACTGACCAGAAATGGGCAAAGCGTGTGGACTGAATTCTCCTTTCCCAGTCAAACTTTTTGGTCACTTTGACCATTTCATAACTCCTTGGGAATCAGAAGTACTAACCTAATCTATCGGATCATAGACTTTGAAGGGACCTGCAATCTATACTGTTACTGTGTACTGTGGCTTAGGTCCCAAACTTGGATTGGTAGTCAGGAAAGTGCTTAGCCTCACTAAGAATCAAAAGTTCAGAAGCTAGATGGAGCTCTAGCTCCAAGAACATTTCTGAGGTTAAAGGTTACTCAGATTGGGACTGCAGTGGGTTTTTTTCCTTTGGTAACTCTGGCTCTTAGTGGACCAGAGGAGGCACTTATACTGGTGTAGTGATGCTAGGAAGGAACATCTCAGTTTTATGTTTGTATTGGTCTTATTGTGGTCAGGAATATACTCAGGGTCATGCACAGGCACTCAGGTGATGAATGTTTCCTCCAGCAGTCTTAACTTGGAAGGCATTCCGGAAGGTTAAATCTGATTGCACCCTGGGTGGCATCAGAGGCAAACAAAGTTAATGGTGAAGAGCTGGACGTCAGTCAGGGATGCTATCAGGTCTACCGCTGGTACATCCCCACCCCATCTCAGTGGTAGAACCGGGAGTTACGAGTATGGCACCTGCGTCGGTAAGGGACAGACTTAGTCCGACCAGGAATGAAAAGCTTTTGCTTTAAAGTCTGTCTACACCCCCATCTACAGCAGGGAGGGACGCCTCCAGTAGAAAGATGGTGCTGGTCGCTTTTTTTCTCTCTTACAGATGGGAGCTAACAATTTCAGCCTCACTCCTTTGAACTGTATCTTGAAAAACTGGGATAGATTGAAGACACACCTGATACTGCATGGCCATGGTATCCATTAAAAAACAACAAACAGTGGCCAGTTGGAGGGTCTTTTAACTATAATACTGTTTTACAAATAGACCAGATCTGTAAGAACAAGGAAGATGGGATCAGAGTCATTTTGTCAGATATATTCTTGAAGGACTCAGACGTGTTCTAAGCCTTTAAACAATAGCAAATTGACAGACATAGAACAAGAGGAGAAGGAAGCTCCTGGTAAATTCCTAGATTGACTAAGAGAAGCCCTTTGCAGATTCACTGAGATTGATCCTGAAACTGAAGAGGGAAAAGTGATCTTAAAGGATAGATTTCTCACTCAGTCGGCTCCAGATATCCACTATCAGATCAGATCAGATCAGTCCCTCAGTCGTGTCCAACTCTGTGCGACCCCATGAATCGCATCACGCCAGGCCTGCCTGTCCATCACCAACTCCTGGAGTTCACTCAGACTCACATCCATCAAGTCACTGATGCCATCCAGCCATCTCATCCACTGTCGTCCCCTTCTCCTCCTGCCCCCAATTCCGCCCAGCATCAGAGTCTTTTCCAATGAGTCAACTCTTCGCATCAGGTGGCCAAAGTACTGGAGTTTCAGCGTTAGCATCATTCCTTCCAAAGAAATCCCAGGGCTAATCTCCTTCAGAATGGACTGGTTGGATCTCCTTGCAGTCCAAGGGACTCTCAAGAGGCTTCTTCAACCACAGTTCAAAGCATCAATTTTTCAGCACTCAGCCTTCTTCACAGTCCAACTCTCACATCCATACATGACCACTGGAAAAACCATAGCCTTGACGAGACGGACCTTTGTTGGCAAAGTAATGTCTCTGCTTTTGAATATGCTATCTAGGTTGGTCATAACTTTCCTTCCAAGGAGTAAGCCTCTTTTAATTTCATGGCTGCAGTCACCATCTGCAGTGATTTTGGAGCCCAAAAAAATAAAGTCTGACACTGTTTCCACTGTTTCCCCATCTATTTCCCATGAAGTGATGGGACTGAATGCCATGATCTTCGTTTCTGAATGTTGAGCTTTAAGCCAACTTTTCCACTCTCCTCTTTCACTCTCATCAAGAGGCTTTTTAGTTCCTCTTCACTTTCTGCCATAAGGGTGGTATCATCTGCATATCTGAGGTTATTGATATTTCTCCCGGCAAGCTTGTGTTTCTTCCAGTCCAGCGTTTCTCATGATGTACTCTGCAAAAACGTTAAATAAACAGGGTGACAATATACAGCCTTGATGTACTCCTTTTCCTACTTGGAACCAGTCTGTTGTTCCATGTCCAGTTCTAACTGTTGCTTCCTGACCTGCATACAAATTTCTCAAGAGGCAGGTCAGGTGGTCTGGTATTCCCATCTCTTGAAGAATTGTCCACAGTTTATTGTGATCCACGCAGTCAAAGGCTTTGGCATAGTCAATAAAGCAGAAATAGATGTTTTTCTGGAACTCTCTTGCTTTTTCCATGATCCAGCAGATGCTGGCAATTTGATTTCTGGTTCCTCTGCCTTTTCTAAAACCAGCTTGTACATCAGGAAGTTCACGGTTCATGAATTGCTGAAGCCTGGCTTGGAGAATTTTGAGCATTACTTTACTAGCGTGTGAGATGGGTGAAATTGTGCAGTAGTTTGAGCATTCTTTGGCATTGCCTTTCTTTGGAATTGGAATGAAAACTGACCTTTTCCAGCCCTGTGGCCACTGCTGAATTTTCCAAATTTGCTGGCATATTGAGTGCAGCACTTTCACAGCATCATCTTTCAGGATTTGAAATAGCTCAACTTGAATTCTATCACCTCCACTAGCTTTGTTCGTAGTGATGCTTTCTAAGGCCCACTTGACTTCACATTCCAGGATGTCTGGCTCTAGGTCAGTGATCACACCATCATGATTATCTGGGTCATGAAGATCTTTTTTGTACAGTTCTTCTGTGTATTCTTGCCACCTCTTCTTAATATCTTCTGCTTCTGTTAGGTCCATACCATTTCTGTCCTTTATCGAGCCCATCTTTGCATGAAATGTTGCTTTGGTATCTCTAATTTTCTTGAAGAGATCCCTAGTCTTTCCCATTCTGTTGTTTCCCTCTATTTCTTTGCATTGATCACTGAAGAAGGCTTTCTTATCTCTTCTTGCTGTTCTTTGGAACTCTGCATTCAGATGCTTATATCTTTCCTTTTCTCCTTTGCTTTTCACTTCTCTTCTTTTCACAGCTATTTGTAAGGCCTCCCCAGACAGCCATTTTGCTTTTTTGCATTTCTTTTCCATGGGGATGGTCTTGATCCCTGGATCCCTGTCTCCACGAACTTCAGTCCATAGTTCATCAGGCACTCTATCTATCAGATCTAGGCCCTTAAATCTATTTCACACTTCCACTGTATAATCATAAGGGATTTGATTTAGGTTATACCTGAATGGTCTAGTGGTTTTCCCTACTTTCTTCAATTTAAGTCTGAATTTGGCAATAAGGAGTTCATGGTCTGAGCCACAGTCAGCTCCTGGTCTTGTTTTTGCTGACTGTATAGAGCTTCTCCATGTTTGGCTGCAAAGAATATAATCAATCTAATTTCGGTGTTGACCATCTGGTAATGTCCATGTGTAGAGTCTTCTCTTGTGTTGTTGGAAGAGGGTGTTTGCTATGACCAGTGCATTTTCTTGGCAAAACTCTATTAGTCTTTGCCCTGCTTCATTCTGTATTCCAAGGCCAAATTTGCCTGTTACTCCAGGTGTTTCTTGACTTCCTACTTTTGCATTCCAGTCTCCTATAATGAAAAGGACATCTTTTTTGGGTGTTATTTCTAAAAGGTCTTGTAGGTCTTCACAGAACCATTCAACTTCAGCTTCTTCAGCGTTACTGGTTGGGGCATAAGCTTGGATTACTGTGAATCTGACAGAATGTGGTCCACTGGAGAAGGGAATGGCAAACCACTGCAGTATTCTTGCCTTGAGAACCCCATGAACAGTATGAAAAGGCAAAATGATAGGATACTGAAAGGGGAACTCCCCAGGTCAGTAGGTGCCCAATATGCTACTGGAGATCAGTGGAGAAATAACTCCAGAAAGAATGAAGGGATGGAGCCAAAGCAAAAAGAGTACCCAGCTGTGGATGTGACTGGTGATAGAAGCAAGGTCCGATGCTGTAAAGAGCAATATTGCATAGGAACCTGGAATGTCAGGTCCATGAATCAAGGCAAATTGGAAGTGGTCAAACAAGAGATGGCAAGAATGAATGTTGACATTCTAGGAATCAGCGAACTGAAATGGACTGGAATGGGTGAATTTAACTCAAATGACCATTATGTCTACTACTAAGGGCCGGAGTCCCTCAGAAGAAATGGAGTAGCCATCATGGTCAACAAAAGAGTCTGAAATGCAGTACTTGAGATGCAGTCTCAAAAATGACAGAATGATCTCTGTTTCTTTCCAAGGCAAACCATTAAAATGGGCGTATGGACCAAATCAGTCTTTAGATACTCTGCTACAACTGGCTCAGACAGTCTCTTATGGTAGGGAATATGAGGAAAAGAGAGAAAGGCAGAAAAAAGACAAAGGAAAAGGTGGAAGCCTTTGCAATGGCTATGAAAAACATTCTTAAACAGCCTGAGAGAGATGTCCAGAGGGACCCAGGTGAAAAGGGATGGGCTTGCTATTACTGTTGAAGGGAGGGGCACCTCAAGTGGGATTGCCCTCAGGCATCTAAGCCGCCCCTGGTTCCATGTCCGGTCTGCAAGGACCACATTGGAAGAGAGACTGCCCTCAGAGGTGTAGGTCTCCGGGGTGGGACTCTCAAGAGAATCAGGACTGAAGGTGCCCAGGGGTTCCCACACAAGTTCCCATCCTAATTACACCTGAGGAACCCCGAGTATTAATAACTGTGGGGGGCCAATCCATCAATTTCCTTTTAGATACTGGGGCAACTTACTCTGTGCTTACCGAAGCCCCTGGCCCACTTTCTTCCCAATCCGCTTCCATAATGGGACTGTCTGGACGAGCCAAAAGGTATTATTTCAGTTATTCTTTATCTTGTAATTGAGATTCTGTGCTATTTTCACACGAGTTTCTGATCGTGCCAGAATCTCCCTCACCCCTTTGGGGGAGGGATATACTGAGCAAGGTCCATGCCTCTGTTTTCATGAATATGGAGCCCTCCCTTTCTCTCCCTTTAGTTGAACAAAATGTACATCCTAGAGTATGGGCTGATGGAAAATCTGTAGGTCGAGCACACAATGCTATTCCTATAGTTATCAAGCTCAAAGACCCACACTTATTTCCATATAAGAAGCAGTATCCACTGAAACCTGAAGTTAAGGAAGGGTTAAAACCCATCATTGAAAATTTAAAGGAGCAAGGACTATTAATTCCCTGTAACAGTCCCTGCAACACTCCTATTTTGGGTATAAAGAAATCAAATGGTAAATGGAGACTAGTTCAAGATTTACAGATAATAAATGAGGCTGTAGTTCCTTTACACCTCGTGGTACCTAATCCTTATACTCTATTGTCTGAAATTCCTGAATGAGCCAGATACTTTTCAGTAATTGATTTGAAAGATGTCTTCCATTCAGTGCCTTTGGTGGAGGAAAGTCAATTTCTATTTGTCTTTGAAGACCTTACGCAGCCAGCTTCTCAGTTAACCTGGGCAGTTTCGCCCCAGGGATTTCATGACAGTCCTCACTTTTTTGGACAAAGTTTGTCACGGGATCTACAAAACTTTAATAGCTCTGAAGCGGTGGTGTTACAATATGTAGATGATATTTTGCTCTGTGCTGAGACAGAGGAAGCTTGTTCACAAGCCTCAGAAGATTTCTTTAAATTTCTGGCAGGCTGCAGTTACAAGGCATCAAGAAAAAAGGCTCAGCTTTGTCAACAATCGGTTAGATATCTGGGCCTAATCATATCAGAAGGGACTAGGGCCATAGGCCCTGAGAGAATTAAACCTATACTAAATCATCCCTACCTATGACTTTAAGACAATTGAGAGGATTTGGGGGAATCACAAGTTACTGTCACATTTGGATTCCAGGTTATGGGGAACTTGCCCGGCCTTTATATCAACTTATAGCTGAAACTCAGCAGGCCCAAACTGACAAACTGGTTTGGTCTCCAGAAACTCAAAAGGCTTTTAAGGTTCTTCAGACTGCTCTCCTACAAGCTCCCGCTTTGAGCTTGCCCACAGGGTCAGAATTTAATTTGTTTGTCACTGAAAGAAAAGGTGTGGTCTTGGGAGTTTTGACACAATCCCAAGGACCTCACCAACAACCTATTTCTTATCTAAGCAGAGAATTAGATGTAATTTCATGTGGGTGGCCCCACTGCCTAAGAGTAATTGGGGCAACGGCTATATTAACACCTGAAGCTTTAAAAATAATTAATGGACAAAACCTTATTGTACTGACTTCTCATGATGTGAGTGAAATCTTAAATTCTAAGGTTAATATTTGGATGACAGACAGTAGGCTTCTTAAATATCAGTCATTGTTGTTAGAAGGCGCACAGAGCATGGGTGGCTGCGACAGGGCACAGAGCATGGCCAAGAGGTGCTACCCCATGTCCAAGGTCAGGGGCGGAAGCTGGGAGGACCCCATGCATGCATGCATGCTACCCCACGTCCGAAGTCAGGGGAAGTGGCCAAGAGTGCCAGGATGTGATGGTGCAGGAACAGCTGAGAGGAGCTACCCCATGTTTGAGATCAGGGGCGGTGGCTGGGAGGAGCTACCCTGCCCCCCCACCCCCCGAGGCCAGGGGCAACGGCCGGGAGGAGATACCCCACGCCTGAGGCCAGGGGCTGGGGCTGGGAGGAGCAACCCTACATCCAAGGAGCGGTGGCTGCGTGGGCACAGGAGGGCCTAGAGGAGCTATTCCACTTTCAAGGTCAGGAGAGGCAGTGATAAGGAGATAACCCTCGTCCAAGGTAAGGAGCAGCGGCTGTGCTTTGCTGGAGCAGCTGTGAAGAGATACCCCACGTCCAAGGTAAGAGATACCCAAGTAAGATGATAGGTGTTGCAAGAGGGCACCAGAGGGCAAACACATTGAAACCATAATCACAGAAAATTAGTCAATCTAATCACACTAGGCCCAGAGCCTTGTCTAACTCAATGAAACTAAGCCATGCCCATGGGGCCATCGAAGATGGGGGGGGTCATGGTGGAGAGGTCTGACAGAATGTGGTCTACTGGAGAAGGGAATGGCAAACCACTGCAGTATTCTTGCCTTGAGAACCCCATGAACAGTATGAAAAGGCAAAATGATAGGATACTGAAAGAGGAACTCCCCAGGTCAGAAGGTGCCCAATATGCTACTGGAGATCAGTGGAGAAATAACTCCAGAAAGATGGGATGGAGTCAAAGCAAAAAGAATACCCAGCTGTGGATGTGACTGGTGATAGAAGCAAGGTCCGATGCTGTAAAAAGCAATATTGCATAGGAACCTGGAATGTCAGGTCCATGAATCAAGGCAAATTGGAAGTGGTCAAACAGGAGATGGCAAGAGTGAACATCAACATTCTAGGAATCAGCGAACTGAAATGGACTGGAATGGGTGAATTTAACTCAAATGACCATTATATCTACTACTGTGGGCAGGAATCCCTTAGAAGAAATGGAGTAGCCATCATGGTCAAAAAAAGAGTCCAAAATGCAGTACTTGGATGCAATCTCAAAAACTACAGAATGATCCCTGTTTGTTTCCAAAGCAAACCATTCAATATCACAGTAATCCAAGTCTATGCCCCGACCAGTAACACTGAAGAAGCTGAAGTTGAATGGTTCTATGAAGACCTACAAGACCTTTTAGAAATAACACCCAAAAAAGATGTCCTTTTCATTATAGGAGACTGGAATGCAAAAGTAGGAAGTCAAGAAACACCTGGAGTAACAGGCAAATTTGGCCTTGGAATACGGAATGAAGCAGGGCAAAGACTAATAAAGTTTTGCCAAGAAAATGTACTGGTCATAGCAAACACCCTTTCCCAACAACACAAGAGAAGACTCTACACATGGACATCACCAGATGGTCAACACCAAAATCAGATTGATTATATTCTTTGCAGCCAAAGATGGAGAAGCTCTATACAGTCAACAAAAAAAGACCAGGAGCTGACTGTGGCTCAGATCATGAACTCCTTATTGCCAAATTCAGACTTAAATTGAAGAAAGTAGGGAAAACCACTAGATCATTAAGGTATGACCTAAATCTAATCCCTTATGATTATACAGTGGAAGTGCGAAATAGATTTAAGGGCCTAGATCTGATAGATAGAGTGTCTGATGAACTATGGACTGAGGTTCGTGACATTGTACAGGAGACAGGGATCAAGACCATCCCCATGGAAAAGAAATGCAAAAAAGCAAAATGGCTGTCTGGGGAGGCCTTACAAATAGCTGTGAAAAGAAGAGAAGCAAAAAGCAAAGGAGAAAAGGAAAGATATAAGCATCTGAATGCAGAGTTCCAAAGAATAGCAAGAAGAGATAAGAAAGCCTTCCTCAGTGACCAATGCAAAGAAATAGAGGAAAACAACAGAATGGGAAAGACTAGAGATCTCTTCAAGAAAATTAGAGATACCAAGGAACATTTCATGCAAAGATGGGCTCCATAAAAGACAGAAATGATATGGACCTAACAGAAGCAGTTGATATTAAGAAGAGGTGGCAGGAATACACAGAAGATCTTCACGACCAAAATAATCATGATGGTCTGATCGCTAACCTAGAGCCAGACATCCTGGAATGTGAAGTCAAGTAGGCCTTAGAAAGCATCACTACGAACAAAGCTAGTGGAGGTGATGGAATTCCAGTTGAGCTATTTCAAATCCTGAAAGATGATGCTGTGAAAGTGCTGCACTCAATATACCAGCAAATTTGGAAAACTCAGCAGTGGCCACAGGACTGGAAAAGGTCAGTTTTCATTCCAATCCCAAAGAAAGGCAACGCCAAAGAGTGCTCAAACTACCACACAATTGCACTCATCTCACATGCTAGTAAAGTAATGCTCAAAATTCTCTAAGCCAGACTTCAGCAGTACGTGAACCGTGAACTTCCAGATGTTCAAGCTTGTTTTAGATAAGGCAGAGGAACCAGAGATCAAATTGCCAAGATCTTCTGAATCATTGAAAAAGCAAAGGAGTTCCAGAAAAACATCTATTTCTACTTTATTGACTATGCCAAAGCTTTTGACTGTGTGGATCACAATAAACTGTGGAAAATTCTTCAAGAGATGGGAATAACAGACCACCTGATCTGCCTCTTGAGAAACCTGTATGCAAGTCAGGAAGCAACAGTTAGAACTGGACATGGAACAACAGACTGGTTCCAAGTAGGAAAAGGAGTACGTCAAGGCTGTATATTGTCACCCTGCTTATTTAACTTCTATGCAGAGTACATCATGAGAAACGCTGGACTGATAGAAGCACAAGCTGGAATCAAGATTGCCAGGAGAAATATCAATAACCTCAGCTATGCAGATGACACCACCCTTATGGCAGAAAGTGAAAAGGAACGGAAAAGCCTCTTGATGAGAGTGAAAGAGGAGAGTGAAAAAGTTGGCTTAAAGCTCAGCATTCAGAAAACGAAGATTATGGCATCTGGTCCCATCAGTTCATGGGAAATAGATGGGGAAACAGTGGAAACAGTGTCAGACTTTATTTTTTGGGTCTCCAAAATCACTGCAGATAGTGACTGCAGCCATGAAATTAAAAGCCGCTTACTCCTTGGAAGGAAAGTTATGATCAACCTAGATAGCATATTGTAAAGCAGAGACATTACTTTGCCATCAAAGGTCCGTCTACTCAAGGCTGTGATTTTTCCAGTGGTCATATATGGATGTGAGAGTTGGGCTGTGAAGAAGGCTGAGCACTGAAGAATTGATGCTTTTGAACTGTGGTGTTGGAGAAGACTCTTGAGAGTCCCTTGGACTGCAAGGAGATCCAACCAGTCCATTCTGAAGATCAGCCCTGGGATTTCTCTGGAAGGAATGATGGTAAAGCTGAAACTCCAGTACTTTGGCTTCGTGATGCTGAGAGTTGACTCATTGGAAAAGACTCTGATGCTGGGAGGGATTAGGGGCAGGAGGTGAAGGGGATGACAGAGGATGAGATGGCTGGATGACCTCACTGACTCGATGGACGTGAGTCTCAGTGAACTCCAGGAGTTGGTGATGGACAGGGAGTTCTGGCGTGCTGTGATTCACGGGGTCGCAAAGAGTCGGACACAACTGAGCGACTGAACTGAACTGAACTGTTGTTAGAAGGACCAGTAACTAAGCTTAAAGTTTGTGGAAATTTAAATCCTACCACTTTCCTTCCTAAAAAGGAAAATCAAACACCTGTTCACGATTGTTCCCAATTCCTAACTTTAAGCTATGCAGCTCAGGAGGATCTAATAGATACTCCATTAGACAATCCTGACATAGAAATATTTACAGATGGCAGTTCTTTTGTTCGGGATGGAAAGTGTAAAGCAGGTTACGCCGTGGTGACTGCTGAACAGGTTTTAGAAACAAAATTTCTCCTCCAGGGAACTAGTGCTCAGTTAGCGGAGCCTGTGGCTCTGACCCGAGCTCTAGAGTTAAGCAAAGGACAGTGAGTAAATATCTACACTGATTCTAAATATACTTATTTGACTTTCCATGCTCATGCTGGGATATGGAAAAAAAAAGACAGTTTAAAGCAGCAACAGGAGAACCTATTAAGCATTTCAGAGAGATCGAGAGACTTTTAACTGCTGTATATTGTCCTAAAGAAGTAGCTGTTATGCATGCAAAGGGCACAGCAGGGATGGCAGTAAAGTAGCCAAAGGTAATCAGTTGGCTGACTGTTAAGCCAGAAAAGCGGCACTTTAGAAAACCCCTTCACTACAGACGCGTTTGATCTGAACAGGTCCTGTGGAAAAGGAAGAACCACAATATACTGAGGAAGAATTAAAAAGATACGAAAAAAGAGGAACAAAGATTACTGATAAAAGATGGTTACAGTCTGAGGATGGACGATTAATAATTCCTGAAAATGCTCAGTGGAAAATTCTTAAGGGTTTACATCAGAGTTTTCATGTGGGTGCAGAGAGTACTTACCAAATGGCTTCTCGTTTGTTTGAAGGAAAAAATGTAATAAAAACTTTAAAGAATATTATCAAAAGGTGTGAGGTTTGTCAGAAAAATAACCCAAACACGGAAAAGCTAGCAAAATCTGGATTACAACAAAGTGGGAACTATTCTGGAGAGAACTGGGAAATTGATTTTACTCATATGCCAAAAGTTAATGGATATTCTTGCTTACAAGTTAGGGTAGATACTTTTACTGGATGGATTGAGGCTTTTCCCTGTCGTAGTGAACAAGCTAAGGAGGTTATAAAGATTTTAATCCATGAAATTATCCCCAGGTTTGGGCTGCCACTGAGCCTTCAGAGTGACAATGGCTCCGCCTTTAAAGCTGCTGTAACTCAGGGGATATCTAAAGCTCTAGAAATAGAATATCACTTACACTGTTCCTGGAGACCCCAATCCTCAGGAAAGGTTGAAAAAGCTAATGACATTATCAAAAGACATCTGCACAAACTAACTCAAGAGGCCCAGGACAATTGGATTAAAGTCCTACCCATAGCTTTAATGAGGGCTCAAATTGCCCCCCAAAAGGAGGGACTGTCCGCCTTTATGGAAGGCCTTTCTTATGCACAGACATTGTGCCTGTGCACAGACCCTGAAGCCTTGGAATTAACTAGTTACGTAACTCAGCTCTCAGCTTTTCAACAGGCATTAACAGAACTCTGGGAGACGACTCCTAACCTAGCCTCTGAGTCAAACAAACCTCTATTTGAGCCAGAAACCGAGGTTCTCATAAAAACATTGGGATCTGGAGGCCCATCCCTCGAGCCCATCTGGGAAGGCCCTTACCAGGCTATTCTTTCTTCTCCCACAGCTGTCAAAGTGCCAAGAATTGATTCATGGGTACATCACACTCAAGTTAAGAGGTGGCACCCTGACCAAAACTAAGTGACTTCATTTTATGTCTTTACTTTCTATGCTCTGACTTTGTACTTTTCAGATAGGCCTGATAACCTATGTGAGCTTACTTCTGCTGACTCCAAAAATTCTGAGTCTGCCATTTGATCCTGAAGACAATGCCTTCCTGTCCTGTGCTCACTCCTATGCTACATTCCACAATCGGTCTAACTGCTGGGTCTGCGGAGCACTCCTCTTCATCAGTGAAAGGCTTACCATGGTGGACATCTCCACTTCAAGGAAAAGACTTTCTCCAAGTCTGTGAATACCTTCGACAACAATCATATGTGATACCTCTTCTTCATCTGATGGCATCTAATAACCATATAATGGACTGGTGCACCTCGTTGCACTTTAACTATGGACATAACGTGACTTTTAATTTTGATTTTAACTTGTTTTAATGACTATTTTGCCTTGCATCTGTAACTGTATAACTGGATTTATTTCTAGCCACATGAAAGCTTTTAAGTTACAAATGGTTGCTCAAACTCCTGCTACTGCTACAGCTTCCTCCAACTACTACTTGGGGCCCCAGGATCAGATATCCTCAATATGAGGATTAGGAAAATATGTTGCCTCACCAATTTAGGGACAATGCTCCTTATCAGCTCGGAAGCAGTTATGGAACGATAACGATGCCCCTTTTCCCTAGGCAACATAATTTTCCTAAAAGAAAAGGGAGGAATGAAAGGGTAACAGGCAGGAAGGCCAGGGGTCTCCAAACGGAGGAAATAGCCTGCAAGTGTCAGACATTTTTCTCTCTCTTAAGTGGCAGGAGGAAACAAACTAGCGATATTTTTTTCCTTCTCTATACAAATTTAAAAGGAGGTTTCTCTTAAAACACTGTATTGCCATAATGACACCTAGTTTCACCTGAAGTTAACTATTCTCAAACCTTGAGATAACCAATGCCTTTTTCTTATGGAAATGTTTGTCTTAAGCTATGCTAACGTGCTATGTATTTACCCCAAACTCTGTCTTCAAGTCGGTTCTGCCTCTTGGCTCAGAACCTACTTGACAAACCAGTATGTTATATTCAGATATTGTTCCCCTAATCTATGTAAATAAAACTATTTGTATGGTGATCTCCCCTTCTTCAAGATTCAAGTTAATCATTTTATGGCCCAGGATGAACCATTTGGTGCCAAGATTATCCCAAAATGCATCTTATGGGTGAGGGGCCTGGTGACATTCTGAGTTTTAAAACATTCCTTTCTTTCATTAACAGACTGCTAGTGACTATATAACATCCAGCTGAAGACTAGCAGGGGGGTACTCTTTCTGCCCCCCTCTGATGCATATGTCAGAAGCTTTCTCTATCTCCTTTATACTTTAGTAAAACTTTATTACACAAAAGCTCTGAGCGATCAAGCCTCATCTCTGGCCCCAGATTGAATTCTTCTCCTCCGGGGGCCAAGAATTCTGGCATCTTTTCGTTCAACAACAACCTTTCAGTAGATATAATGGTCATCTGAATTAGTCACCCATTCCCATTCATTTTAGTTCACTGATTCTTAAGATGTCGACGTTCACTCTTGCCATCTCCAGTTTGACCACTTCCAGTTTACCTTGACTCATAGACCTAATATTCCAGGTTCCTTTGCAATATTGTTCTTTACCGCAACGGACTTTACTTTCACCTCCAGACACATCCAGAACTGGGTGTCATTTCCACGTTGGCCCAGCCTCTTTATTCCTTTTGGAGCTATTTCTCTGTTCTTCTCCAGTAGCATATTGGACCTACTGACCTGAGGGCTTCATCTTTCAGTGTCATATCTTTTTGCCTTTTCATACTGTTTATGGGATTCTCAAGGCAAGAATACTTGAGAGGATATGGCATTCCTTACTCCAATGGATCACAAATTTGGGAACTATTACATTTTTATGACATTGTTGCCTTTACTTAACACTATCAGTGTGTTACATTAAGTACTGTTAAAGAAAAATGAACATTTACAACACATGGTAAACATTGTACTCTGGTTATCAGAGCCTCTGTGGGAAATATCTGGTGATTGGGCTTATAATTTCCTCTTTGAATCCCCACCTTGGCTGTAGGACAGACTCCCACTTCTTAGCTATAACAATCAAACAAATTTTAATAATGGACCTTAAGGTTTAGACAGCTTGAATCAGGCCTGAATAGCTGTCAAGGACAACATCTTTGTTCATCCCTCCTCCCTTCCACCCTCTGGGTTTAGTGTCAGTCACATGGTACTGGGATGACTTCAGGAGCAAATCTTTAGTTCAGGCAGAAAGAAGAAAATTTGGAATGTTTTCTTTCTAATGACAACAAGATTTAGTTTGCTTAGCATAAACTAACTTCATTACCCTATTCTTATCTTCTCTATCATTTCTTTTTATTTTTTACTTCTTTTGCTTTTCATTGAGTTGTAGAAAGCTTCCCCCTCTCTCTTTTCCTCCCCCATCCCCCTCCTTTCTCTCTCTATCTCTCATCTCTCTCTTCCTCCTAGTTAGAACTGTGAGAATAACCCCTTGTCTAAGTTAACCAACTGAACTCTTATAGTTATGTATGAGAGATGGGAAATGCCTCTTTCCTACTTGAATAGAAATAAATTCAGAAAAGACCAACCACGCTTTGACACCCTGAAGGTCCTCAGCTAATAATAGACCTTAAAATAATAATTTTTTGAAAACAGCAAACTAGGTCAGTGCCACGAATGTTCACCTCTATTGCGTTTCTACCAACCCCATCCTCTTGCAAGGAAATCAAAAATATAACACAACCTTCATATCTGAATATTTGAAGAAAGTTTCTGGGGTCAGAAATCACTATTTGGCCACAACTTAAAGGCAAACTGGAATTATGTTACAACTCTGTGGTGAAAGCCTCTGAACCAGGGCAAAATGAAAGCAGTTAGCCACAACCAACTGTGTTTTCCTGGAACTAAACCTGACTGAAAATCTTCAACAACAACAACAAAAAAGATTTTGAGCAGATTTCTTTGAGGAGTCATTCCTCCAGAAATTTCCCAAAGGACTACTAAGATGGCAAATTCAATGCTCTCTGTGTCTGGCTGAAATTCCTCTACTGGATATCATCTTGATATTAGGGGGGAAAAAGAACTGACTTCTACAGCCTGTTTTCTCAAATTTTAGTGGTTCTGAGTTTATGCAGCATGAACTCTTACCTATCAAGGCTTTTAAAACCAAAAGGAATAAGGTCATAGCTTTGGTCATCTACTATGGAGTCTTATCCAATGTATGACTGAATTTTTCCAACAGCTACATATATTATGTTAGGAAGAAAAGAATGAGCCATGAAAGACTGAAGTATTTTTATTGATGATTTCATATACGCAACTTTAACAAGGATGAAAAATTAGCTGAGATGAAAAGGAGGCAGGGGCAGACCTAAACCCTGAACCACCACTATGGAGCTCATTGTCCGTGGAAATGCTAGACTCCAAGTAACAATAATAATACATTCAACTGATCTTTTCCTACTCATCTTCATGTTTTCTATGGATACAGGAAACAAGAGACAGTTATGTGTCCTCAAGAAGCTATTATAATCTAATAAGGTATGCTCTCTCCAGATGCTCTGGCAGTTTGTGCTTACCTATCACTGTGTTAATAGAACAATTCAATTCTTATTGTCATCCATATATTTATAATGAATGTATCCCCAGCTGGACTGTGAGGACTTTTAGAGCAGTTCTTTTCACTTATATATTCTTTACAACTAGCAAAGATAACAGATACCCACTAAAAAGTGTTTCAACAAATAAACAGAAAAGAAAACAGGTATGGACTACAAAAAAAAAAAAAAAAAAAAAATCAGGGGTAGGTCAAAGCTGAAAGCTTCTAATCTCATCATTCTCCAATATGTGTTCTGTATTTTTAGTAGAAGGAACTTTCCCACAAATTTGATCAGATCATTGTTTTAGTTGAATGAGTCTTCACGGCAGTGGGGCTATAACCTAGACTCCTTAGGCCTTAGTGAAGTATCCTCTGCTTGCCTTACCCCTCACTACAGCATGAATCATATTGTAATCATGAGTGACTCCAGCTAGACTATGATTTCCCTGAGGGCAAGAATCATATCTACTTTATCTGTGTGGTACCAGTGCTTAAAACAGAGTGTCTTAATACCAACTAAACATTTACTATTCACCAGATCCCCCCAGTGGCACTGGGATGTTACCACATATTCATTTATTCCTATATTCTTTGTCATTTAACTGTGCCTCATAGCCCTTATAAAATTTTCCAAATAAACAATAATTCCCAAGCCCTTTTATGAACCAGTAAACTCAGCTTTTGATGCTGAAGAAGGACTGATGTTGAAGCTGAAGCTCCAGTACTTTGGACACCTGATGCAAAGAAGTGACTCACTGGAAAAGACCCTGATGCTGGGAAAGATTGAAGGCAGGAGGAGAAGGGGACGACAGAGGATGAGATGGTTGGATGGCATCACAGACATGATGGACATGAGTTTGAGCAAGCTCCAGAGTTAGTGATGGACAGGGAAGCCTGGAGTGCTGCAGTCCATGGGGTCACAAAGAGTCGGACATGACTGAGTGACTGAACTGAACTGAAACTTGGCTTCTAGTCATTGCTGTCCTACTGTTTATCTGAATTCATCTCTGCTTGTTTCGTTGGTCATAAAAGAAAAATATTATCATCTGTATTTTTTACCTTACATGATATTCTAAGCTGATGTCCTTTCTGGAATATGGTAGAATATAAATAAATATCCACATACATGAATGTTGTAAAAAGCAAATTATGTAATTATATAAGTGTAAAGTGGTATAGTTATAATATGTTATATTTATTGACTGAATCTGGAGCCAGATTATCTGGATTCAAATCTTGACTCAGACACCTGTGATCAAGGGTTTAATCACTATCTTTTAATCACTTTTAATCACTATCTTCATCTATAACTGGAGATAATAATTGTACTTACTTCTTTGTGTTGTATTAAAGATGAGTAAATTCATGTAAAATGCTTAGAACATTACCTGGTATGTAATAAATACTCAAAAAATATCAAAACAAATTTTTTTTTCAGTCATTTGTGACTTGATTGTGACAGCAACTATCAAGTTATCCATCCAATAAAGGCATCAGCTGCATCCATCTGATAGCTACCTAAGCCCTAAGAGCTAAATTCTAAGATGCTCAGAGATAAACTCACCTTTAAATTCTACCCAAAATGGAAGATGTATGGCTAACTCTTGAGAACTTCCCAAACACTAGTGGGAAGTTCCCACTTCCCAAACAAAATCCAGTGCTCAAGATTGACTACAGTTTCACTTATTTGAAAACTTGGATTAAAGATCTAAACATAAGACCAGAAACTATAAAACTCCTAGAGGAGAACATAGGCAAAACACTCTCTGACATACATCACAGCAGGATCCTCTATGACCCACCTCCCAGAATATTGGAAATAAAAGCAAAAATAAACAAATGGGACCTAATTAAACTTAAAAGCTTCTGCACATCAAAGGAAACTATCAGCAAGGTGAAAAGACAGCCTTCAGAATGGGAGAAAATAATAGCAAATGAAGCAACTGACAAACAACTAATCTCAAAAATATACAAGCAACTCCTCCAGCTCAACTCCAGAAAAATAAACGACCCAATCAAAAAATGGGCCAAAGAACTAAATAGACATTTCTCCAAAGAAGACATACAGATGGCTAACAAACACATGAAAAGATGCTCAACATCACTCATTATCAGAGAAATGCAAATCAAGACCACTATGAGGTACCATTTCACACCAGTCAGAATGGCTACGATCCAAAAGTCTACAAATAATAAATGTTGGAGAGGGTGTGGAGAAAAGGGAACCCTCTTACACTGTTGGTGGGAATGCAAACTAGTACAGCCACTATGGAGAACAGTGTGGAGATTCCTTAAAAAACTGGAAATAGAACTGCCTTATGATCCAGCAATCCCACTGCTGGGCATACACACTGAGGAAACCAGAAGGGAAAGAGACACGTGTACCCTAGTGTTCATCGCAGCACTGTTTATAATAGCCAGGACATGGAAGCAACCTAGATGTCCATCAGCAGATGAATGGATAAGAAAGCTGTGGTACATATACACAATGGAGTATTACTCAGCCATTAAAAAGAATACATTTGAATCAGTTCTAATGAGGTGGATGAAACTGGAGCCTATTATACAGAGTGAAGTAAGCCAGAAGGAAAAACACCAATACAGTATACTAACGCATATATATGGAATTTAGAAAGATGCTAACAATAACCCTGTGTACGAGACAGCAAAAGTGACGCTGATGTATGGAACAGTCTTATGGAATCTGTGGGAGAGGGAGAGGGTGGGAAGATTTGGGAGAATGGCATTGAAACATGTAAAATATCATGTATGAAACGAGATGCCAGTCCAGGTTCAATGCACGATACTGGATGCTTGGGGCTAGTGCACTGGGACGACCCAGAGGGATGGTATGGGGAGGGAGGAGGGTTCAGGATGGGGAGCACATGTATACCTGTGATAGATTCATTTTGATATTTGGCAAAACTAATACAATTATGTAAATTTTAAAAATAAAATTAAATTAAAATATCAAAAAAAAAGAAAACTTCTCATGAATTTTCCTCAGTAAATAAGGAAAGTTCCAAGTTTACATATATCCAATGTAATAGCCAATTCCCCTCAAGTAAGTGTGATATGAGTGGTTCCCCAAAACCCATATTTTCTAATAAATCCCGACTGAACTCTGTTCCACCACCCTCCTGTCTGATAAGAAGTCCAATTGACAGAGCTCTCCTGAGTCAACGAAATCTTCAGAGAGTGAAAGGTTGGAGACAGCTGTTTATGTTAATCACTTCTCAGAGTTGCAAATAGGGTAACTTGAGCTGCCTTGAACCAATTCAGCTAGAATTATATCTTATAACAGTTTCATAAATTCAATTCAGAGGATATCACAGAAAAACTGATTTAGAGGAGAAGTCAAAAAGAAAGAGACAGAAAGTAAACGTGCTTGATTTTAGACATCCAAATTTGCAGTACATGTAGAATCAGACATCCTTATTGATCCTGAGAGAGTTAATTATTAGGTAGGTTTATGAGGAGTCCAGGGCCCCTGAGGAGGAAGAAGGGGGTCTGGGGTCCTCAAGAAGGAGAAAAGGACAAACATTTTTTTCTACATTCCTTCCTTAGTCACATAAAACTTTTTTTTTCTTTAAACCCAGAGCTAATGATTGCACAACAAAACAACTCATCTTGCTCAAGGGTATGTTTTTCCTTACAGGAGACCTGGGTCAGGCAGCATGTGGCATAAGCCCTCATGGAAGAGGTTGCCATTAACTCCACCATAGAGCTGGCTAGCAGATGGTCCACAAATTTCAGAACAATTATACCAAATAAACTCTTGCACTATTAAGAAAGTTCTAGGACGCACAACAGATTTACCAACCTGGGTCTCCAGCAAAAGGACTGAGAACCCCCAGGGAATTTGACTTTGGAGGACAGTGGGATTTGGTTACAGAACGTACACAGAACTGGGGAAACAGACTCATGGAGGACACAAACAAAACTTTGTGTGAACCAGGATCCAGGAGAAAGGAGCAGTAACCCCACAAGAGACTGACCCAGACTTGCCCGTGAGTGTTCAGGAATCTCCAGCAGAGCCATGGGTTGGTGGTGGCTTCTGCAGGGTTAGGGGCATACAGCAATATGTGCATAGGACCTTTTGAGGGAGGTCAACATTGTCTTCCTTATCTCCAACATAGTTTGGTCTCAGGTCAAACAACAGCCCCGCCTGTCAACAGAAAACTGGATTAAAGATTTACTGAGCATGGCCCCGCCCATCAGAACAAGACACAGAATCAGTCTCTCAAGAAGAGATAAGAAAGCCTTATTCAGCGATCAATGCAAAGAAATAGAGGAAAATAACAGAATGGGAAAGACTAGAGATCACTTCAAGAAAATCAGAGATACCAAAGGAACATTTCGTGTAAAGATGGACTCGACAAAGGACAGAAATGGTATGGACCTAACAGAAGCAGAAGATATTAAGAAGAGGTGGCAAGAATACACAGAAGAACTGTACAAAAAAAGATCTTCATGACCCAGATAATCACGATGCTGTGATCACTCACCTAGAGCCAGACATCCTGGAATGTGAAGTCAAGTGGGCCTTAGAAATCATCACTATGAACAATGCTAGTGGAGGTGATAGAATTTGAGTTGAGCTATTTCAAATCCTGAAAGATGATGCTGTGAAAGTGCTGCACTCAATATGCCAGCAAATTTGGAAAATTCAGCAATGGCCACAGGACTGGAAAAGGTCAGTTTTCATTCCAATCCCAAAGAAAGGCAATGCCAAAGAATGCTCAAACTACTGCACAATTGCACTCATCTCACACGCTAGTAAAGTAATGCTCAAAATTCTCCAAGCCAGGCTTCAGCAATATGTGAACCGTGAACTTCCTGACGTTCAAGCTGGTTTTAAAAAAGACAGAGGAACAAGAGATCAAATTGGCAACATCCGCTGGATCATGGAAAAAGAAAAGGAGTTCCAGAAAAACATCTATTTCTGCTTTATTGACTATGCCAAAGCCTTTGACTGTGTGGATCACAATAAACTGTGGAAAATTCTTCAAGAGATGGGAATAACAGACCACCTGATCTGCCTCTTTAGAAATTTGTATGCAGGTCAGGAAGCAACAGTTAGAACTGGACATGGAACAACAGAGTGGTTCCAAGTAGGAAAAGGAGTATGTCAAGGCCGTATATTTTCACCCTGCTTATTTAACTTCTATGCAGAGTACATCATGAGAAATGCTGGACTGGAAGAAACAGAAGCTGGAATCAAGATTGCCAGGAGAAATATCAATAACCTCAGATATGCAGATGACACCACCCTTATGGCAGAAAGTGAAGAGGAACTAAAAAGCCTCTTGATGAAGGTGAAAGAGGAGAGTGAAAAAGTTGGCTTAAAGCTCAACATTGAGAAAACGAAGATCATGGCATCCGGTCCCATCACTTCATGGGAAATAGATAGGAAACAGTGGAAACAGTGTCAGACTTTATTTTGGGGGGCTCCAAAATCACTGCAGATGGTGACTGCAGCCATGAAATTAAAAGTCGCTTACTCCTTGGAAGGAAAGTTATGATCAACCTAGATAGCATATTCAAAAGCAGAGACATTACTTTGCCAACAAAGGTTCGTCTAGTCAAGGCTATGGTTTTTCCAGTGGTCATGTATGAATGTGAGAATTGGACTGTGAAGATAGCTGAGCGCTGAAGAATTGATGCTTTTGAACTGTGGTGTTGGAGAAGACTCTTTCGAGCCCCTTGGACTGCAAGGAGATCCAACCAGTCCGTTCTGAAGGAGATCATTCCTGGGATATCTTTGGAAAGAATGATGCTAAAGCTGAAACTCCAGTACTTTGGCCACCTGATGTGGAGAGTTGACTCATTGGAAAAGACTCTGATGCTGGGAGGGATTGGGGGCAAGAGGAG
The DNA here is from genome assembly GCF_027580195.1 of Bos mutus. Taxonomy (NCBI): domain Eukaryota; kingdom Metazoa; phylum Chordata; class Mammalia; order Artiodactyla; family Bovidae; genus Bos; species Bos mutus. Next base: position 66,190,839 of record NC_091646.1, on the reverse strand, counting down.
AAGGGGACGACAGAGGATGAGATGGCTGGATGGCATCACTGACTCAATGGATGTGAGCCTGAGTGAACTCTGGGAGTTGGTGATGGACAGGGAGGCCTGGTGTGCTGTGATTCATGGGGTCGCAAAGAGTCGGACACGACTGAGCGACTGATCTTATCTGACAGGAAGCGTACATAAGCCTCTTACCTTATCTTTCAGGGGGCAGACAGAATGAGGACCACAATCACAGAAAACTAATCAAACTGATCAAGGGACCACAGCCTTGTCTAACTCAATGAAACTATGAGCCATGCCATGTAGGGCCACCTAAGATTGACGGGTCATGGTGGAGAGTTCTGACAAAACATGGTCCACTGGAGAATGGAATGGAAAACCACTTCAGTACTCTTGCCTTGAGAACCTCATGAACAGTATGAAAAGGCAAAAATATATGCCACTGAAAGATGAACTCCCCAGGTCGGTAGCTGCCCAATATGCTACTGGAGATCAGTGGATAAATAAATACAGAAAGAATGAAGAGATGGAGCCAAAGCGAAAACAGCATCCAGTTGTGGATGTGACTGGTGATGGAAGCAAGGTACTGCCTCTGCTCTTTAGCTGTCTAGGTTTGTCCTTTTGAAGGAGGTTGCCATTATCTTCATTACCTGCACCAAAGTTTGGCCTCAGGTCAAACAACAGGTAGGGAATACAGCCCCACACATCAACAGAACATTAAAGATTACTGAGCATTACCCTGCCCACCAGAACAAGACCCATATCCTCTCAGTCAGTCTCTCCCACCTGGAAGCTTCCATAAGCTTCCTCTTATACTTCTCCATCAGAGGGCAGACAGAATGATAAGCACAATCACAGAAAACTAACCAGTCTGATCACATGGACCACAGCCTTATCTAACTCAATGAAACTATGAGCCATACCATGTAGGGTCATTAAGATGGACAGGTGATGCTGGAAAGTTCTGACAAAACGTGGTACACTGGAAAAGGGAATGGCAAACAACTTCTGTATACTTGCCTTGAGAACCCCATGAACTGTATGAAAAGGCAAAAAGATAGGATACTGAGAGATGAAGTCCCAAAGATGGTAGATGCCCAATATGCTACTGGTATCAGTGGAGAAATAACTCCCAAAAGAATGAAGAGATGGAGCCAAAGCAAAAACACCCCATTGTGGATGTGACTGGTGATGGAAGTCCAATGCTGTAAAGAGCAATATTGCATAGGAACCTGGAATGTTAGGTTCATGAATCAAGGCAAATAGGAAGTGGTCAAACAGGAGATGGCAAGAGTGAACATCGACATTTCAGGAATCAGCAAATTAAAATGGACTAACCTCAGATATGCAGATGACACCACCCTTATGGCAGAAAGTGAAGAGGAACTAAAAAGTCTCTTGATGAAAGTGAAAGAGGAAAGTGAAAAAGTTGGCTTAAAGCTCAACATTCAGAAAACAAAGATCATGGCATCTGGTCCCATCACTTCATGGGAAATAGATGGGGAAACAGTGGAAACAGTGTCAGACTTTATTTTGGGGGGCTCCAAAATCACTGCAGATGGTGACTGCAGCCATGAAATTAAAAGCCGCTTACTCCTTGGAAGGAAAGTTATAACCAACCTAGATAGCATATTCAAAAGCAGAGACATTACTTTGCCAACAAAGGTACGTCTAACAAGGCTATGGGTTTTCCTGTGGTCATGTATGGATGTGAGAGTTGGACTGTGAAGAAGGCTGAGTGCCGAAGAATTGATGCTTTTGAACTGTGGTGTTGGAGAAGACTCTTGAGAGTCCTTTGGACTGCAAGGAGATCCAACCAGTCCATTCTGAAGGAGATCAGCCCTGGGATTTCTCTGGAAGGAATGATGCTAAAGCTGAAACTCCAGTACTTTGGCCACGTGATGCTGAGAGTTGACTCATTGGAAAAGACTCTGATGCTGGGAGGGATTTGGGGAAGGAGAAGGGGACAACAGAGGATGAGATGGCTGGATGGCATCACTGACTCAATGGACGTGAGTCTGAGTGAACTCCGGGAGTTAGTGATGGACAGGGAGACCTGGTGTGCTGCGATTCATGGGGTTGCAAAGAGTCAGACACGACTGAGCGACTGAACTGAACTGAACTGGAATGGGTGAATGAACTCAGATGGCCATTATATCTACCACTGTGGAAAATAATCCCTTGGAAGAAGTGGGGTAGCCATCATAGTCAACAAATGAGTCTGAAATGCAGTGCCTGGATGCAATCTCAAAAACGACAGAATGATCTCTGTTCATTTCCAAGGCAAAGTATTCAATATCACAGTAATCCAAGTCTATGCTGCGACCAGTAATGCTGAAGAAGCTGAAATTGAATGGTTGTATGAAGACCTACAAGACCTTCCAAAACTAACACCCCAAAAAAATGTCCTTTTCATCATAGGGGACTGGAATGCCAAAGTAGGAAATCATGAGATACCTTGAGTAACCAGGAAATTTGGCCTTGGAGTACAAAACAAAGCAGGGCAAAGGCTAACAGAGTTTTTCCAAGACAATGCACTGGTCATAGCAATCATCCTCTTCCAACAAAACAAGAGAAGACTCTACATTTGGACATCACTACCAAAATAAGATTGATTATATTCTTTGCCACCGAAGATAGAGAACCCCTATACAGTCAGCAAAACAAGACCAGGAGCTGACTGTAGCTCAGAATCTGAACCCCTTATTGCCAAATTCAGACTTAAGTTGAAGAAAGCAGGGAAAACCAGTAGACCATTCAGTTATGACCTAAATAAAATCCTTTAACATTATACAGTGGCAGTGACAAATAGATTCATGGGATCAGATCTCATAGACAGAGTGCCTGAAGAACTATGGACAGAGGTTTGTGACATTGTACAGGAGACAGGGATCAGGAATATCCCCAAGAAAAAGAAGTACAAAAAGGCAAAATGGTTGTGTGGGGAGGCCTTTCAGACAGCTGAGAAAACAAAAGACACAAAAGACAAAAGAGAAAAGGAAAAATGCACACATTTGAATGCAGAGTTCCAAAGGATAGCAAGGAGAGATATGAAAGCCTTTCTCAGTGATCAGTGCAAACAAATAGAGGAAAACAATAGAATGGGAAAGACCAGAGATCTCTTCAAGAAAATCAGATATACCAAGGGAAATTTTCATGCAAAGATGGGCACAATAAAGGACAGAAATGGTATGGACCTAAGAGAAGAAGAAAATATTAAGAAGTTTTGGCAAGAATACACAGAAGAGCTATACAGAAAAGTTCTTCATGACCCAGATAACCACGATGGTGTGATAACTCACCTAGAGCCAGACATCCTGGAGTGTGAAGTCAAGTGGGCCTTAGAAAGCATCACTACGAAAAAAGCTAGTGGAGGTGATGGAATTCCAGTTGAGCTATTTCAAATCCTGAAAGATGATGCTGTGAAAGTACTGCACTCAATATGCCAGCAAATTTGGAAAACTCAGCAGTGGCCACAGGACTGGAGAAGGTCTGTTTTAATTATAATCCCAAAGAAAGGCAATTCAAAGAATGCTCAAACTACTGCACAATTGCACTCATCTCACATGCTTGCAACGGAGAAGGCAATGGCACCCCACTTCAGTACACTTGCCCGCAAAACCCCATGGACGGAGGAGCCTGGTGGGCTGCAGTCCCTGGGGTCTCGAAGAGTCGCATGCAACTGAGTGACTTCCCTTTCACTTTTCACTTTCATGCATTGGAGAAAGAAATGGCAACCTACTCCAGTGTTCTTGCCTGGAGAATCCCAGGGACAGGGGAGCCTGGTGGGCTGCCGTCTATGGGGTCACACAGAGTCAGACACGACTGAAGTGACTTAGCAGCAGCACATGCTTGCAAAGTAATGCTCAAAATTCTCCAAGCCAGGCTTCAACTGTATGTGAACTGTGAACTTCCTCATGTTCAAAGTGGATTGAGAAAAGGCAGAGAAGGGGGAGGAGCCAAGATGGCGGAGGAGTAGGACGGGGAGAACACTTTCTCCCCCACAAATTCATCAAAAGAGCATTTAAACGTCGAGTAAATTCCACAAAACAACTTCTGAATGCCGGCAGAGGACATCAGGCACCCAGAAAAGCAACCCAACTCTTTGAAAGGAGGTAGGAAAAAATATTAAAGACGAAAAAAAGAGACAAAAGAGGGAGGGACGGAGTTCCGTCCCAGGAAGGGAATCTTAAAAAGAGAGAAGTTTCCAAACACCAGGAAACCTTCTCACTGCCGAATCTGTGCCAAGCTTTGGAAGCACAGAGGGCAACATAACAGGGAGAAAAAATAAATAAACAATTAAAACTCCCAGATTGCGAGCCCTACGGTAACTCCCCCAGCGGAGAAGCAGCGCAGATGCCTGCATCCGCCATTAGCAAGCGGGGGCTGGGCAGGGAGGCGCGGCGTGGGCTGCATCGCTGAGAGTAAGAATCTGGCCTGAATACCCTGAGCGCTATCTGAGCGAAATAATTTGGGCTAGCAAACCAGACTGTGGGATATCTACCACGTGAAAAGCCAGCCCTAACCTAAGACCGCCAGGCCCGCGCACGGAACAAAGGACTGAACAGAGATAGCCGGCTGCAGACCTTCCCCTCCGGTGACAGGCAGCCAGAGCGGAAGGGGGCAATCGCAGCCCCAGAGAGACATTATCTATAAAACTGTAAGCAGGCTTCTTTGCTAACTAAAACTTCTTGGGGGTCTGGACGGTCAACATCTGCCTGAGAAGGTGCGCTGGTTTTACACCCAGATAACTGAGTGGCGGGGAGGCGATAAGTCACAGCATTGGCGCTCGCCAAACACCTCATCACCTGAGCTGCTCGGACCTGGGAAGAGCACAAAACGCAGGCCCAACTGAGTCTGCGCCTCTGAGGACTACCCGAGTGCCTGAACCTGAGTGGCTTGGACCTGGGAGGTGCATGCAACCCAGGGCCGGCCTCGGATTGTTCCCGGCGGAACAACCTAGAGCCCGAGCAGTGTGGGCAGGGTGGCCACACGCGCCGTGAGCGGGGGCAGACCCAGGGTGGCTGAGGCACTGCGAGCCCACGCCAGTGTTATTTGTTTGCAGCATCCCTCCCTCCCTTCCCACAGCGCAACTGAACAAGTAAGCCTAAAAAAAAAAAAAAAAAAAAAAAGTGTCCTCCACCGTCCCCTTTGTGTCAGGGCGGAAACCAGATACTGAAGAGACTAGCAAACAGAAGAAGATATAACAGAGGGAAACACCTTGGAAGCTACAGGCAATAGATCAAAACCCTGTGGTTTACTACGGACTACATAGGAGGGGCCTATAGATCTTGAGAAATATAAGTCTGACCAAGGAACTAGCCAAAAATGAACTGAACCCACAACACCCACAACAAAACCAAGAAAGTCCTAGATATATTTTTATTATTTTTACGATCATTCTTTCTTTTTTTTTTTAGTTAAAAAAAACTTTTTAAGTCCTCTATTGTTCCTTTAATTTTCACTTTTATAACCTATTACTTTTGCAAAAAAAAAAAAGACCTATTTTTTTCTTTCTTCAGCAAACTTCATATATATATATTTTATAATTTTTTGACCTTTTTTTTTTTCTTCTTCTTCTTTTCTTTAACATTATATTTTTGAAATTCCAAACTCTACTCTAGATTTTTAATTTTCCCTTTTTGGTATATGTTATCAATTTTGTACCTATAGTTTTTTTTATATAATTTCTGTGACTTTTTTTTTCCTCTTCTCTGTTTCTTTCTCTTCTTCTTTTACATAACATTGTATATCTGAAATTCCAAACTCTACTCTAGATTTTTAATTTATGCTTTTTGGTATTTGATATCAATTTTGTACCTGTATTTTCTTTATAATTTTGTGACATTGTTTGTTTTTGTTTGTTTGTTTTCTCTCTTTATTTTTTCTTCTTCTTTTTTTTTTTTTTTAACATTGTATTTTGAAATTCCAAACTCTACTCTAGATTTTTAATTTTTGCTTTTTGGTATTAGTTATCAATTTTGTACCTGTACTTTCTTTATAATTTTCGTGACCTTGTTTTGTTTTTTTTGTTCATTTTTTTCTCTCTTTCTTTTCCTTCTTTTCTTTAACATCATATTTTTGAAATTCCAAACTCTACTCTAGATTTTTAATTTTGCTTTTATGTATTTGTTACCAATTTTGTACCTTTAAGAACCCAATCTTCAGGACCCATTTTCACTAGGGAGTGAGATTACTGGCTTGACTGCTCTCTCTCCCTTTGGACTCTCCTTTTTCTCCACCAGGTCGCCTGTGTCTCCTCCCTAACCCCTCTCTACTCTACCCAACTCTGTGAATTTCTGTGTGTTCCAGACGGTGGAGAACACTTAGGGAACTGATTACTGGCTGGATCTGTCTCCCTCCTTTTCATTCCCCCCCTTTTATCCTTCTGGCCACCTCTGTCACCTTCCTCCTTCTTCTCTTCTCTGTATAACTCCGTGAACATCTCTGAGTGGTCCAGTTGTGGAGTGCACATAAGGAAGTGACTACTGGCTAGCCCACTCTCTCCACTATTGATTCACCTCATCTCATTTGGGTCACCTCTAACTCCCTCCTCCCTCTTCTCTTCTCCATGTAACCCTGTGAACCTCTATGAGTGACCCTCAACGTAGAGAAAGTTTTCATCTTTAATGTAGATGTTTTATCAATGGTGCTGTATAGAAGGAGAAGTTTTGAAACTACTGTAAAAATAAGACCGATAACCAGAAGCAGGAGACTTAAGTCCAAACCCTGACTCAGGAACTCCTGACTCAAGGAACATTAATTGACAGGAGCTCATCAAATGCCTCCATACCGACACTGAAACCAAGCACCACACAAGGGCCAATAAGTTCCAGGGCAAGACATACCAAGCAAATTCTCCAGCAACAAAGGAACACAGCCCTGAGCTTCAAGATACAGGCTGCCCAAAGTCACCCCAAAACTATAGACATCTCATAACTCATTACTGGACATTTCATTGCACTCCAGAGAGAAGAAATACAGCTCCACCCACCAGAACACCGACACAAGCTTCCCTAACCAGGAAACCTTGACAAGCCAACTGTACAAACCCACACACAGTGAGGAAACACCACAATAAAGAGAACTCCACAAACTGCCAGAATACAGAAAGGACACCCCAAACTCAGCAATTTAAACAAGATGAAGAGACAGAGGAATACTCAGCAGATAAAGGAACAGGATAAATGCCCACCAAACCAAACAAAAGAGGAAGAGATAGGGAATCTACCTGATAAAGAATTCCGAATAATGATAGTGAAATTGATCCAAAATCTTGAAATTAAAATGGAATCACAGATAAATAGCCTGGAGACAAGGATTGAGAAGATGCAAGAAAGGTTTAACAAGGACCTAGAAGAAATAAAAAGAGTCAATATATAATGAATAATGCAATAAATGAAATTAAAAAACACTCTGGAGGCAACAAATAGTAGAATAACAGAGGCAGAAGATAGGATTAGTGAATTAGAAGATAGAATGGTAGAAATACATGAATCAGAGAGGATAAAAGAAAAACGAATTAAAAGAAATGAGGACAATCTCAGAGACCTCCAGGACAATATTAAATGCTACAACATTGAATCATAGGGTTCCAGAAGAAGAAGACAAAAGAAAGACCATGAGAAAATACTTGAGGAGATAATAGTGGAAAACTTCCTAAAATGGGGAAGGAAATAATCACCCAAGTCCAAGAAACCCAGAGAGTCCCAAACAGGATAAACCCAAGGAGAAACACCCCAAGACACATATTAATCAAATTAACAAAGATCAAACACAAAGAACAAATATTAAAAGCAGCAAGGAAAAACAACAAATAAAACACAAAGGAATTCCCATAAGGATAACAGCTGATCTTTTCAATAGAAACTCTTCAAGCCAGGAGGGAATGGCAAGACATACTTAAAATAATGAAAGAAAATAACCTACAGCCCAGATTATTGTACCCAGCAAGGATCTCATTCAAGTATGAAGGAGAAATCAAAAGCTTTTCAGACAAGCAAAAGCTGAGAGAATTCAGCACCACCAAACCAGCTCTCAACAAATACTAAAGGATATTCTCTAGACAGGAAACACAAAAACAGTGTATAAACTCGAACCCAAAACAATAAAGTAAATGGCAGCAGGATCATACTTATCAGTAATTACCTTAAATGTAAATGGGTTGAATGCCCCAACCAAAAGACAAAGACTGGCTGAATGGATACAAAAACAAGACCCTACATATGTTGTCTACAAGAGACCCACCTCAAAACAGGGACACATACAGACTGAAAGTGAAGGGCTGGAAAAAGATTTTCCATGCAAATAGGGACCAAAAGAAAGCAGGAGTAGCAATACTCATATCAGATAAAATAGACTTTAAAACAAAGGCTGTGAAAAAGAGACAAAGAAGGTCACTACATAATGATCAAAGGATCAATCCAAGAAGAAGATATAACAATTATAAATATATATGCACCCAACACGGAGCACCACAGTACATAAGACAAATGCTAACAAGTATGAAAGGAGAAATTAACAATAACACAATAATAGTGGGAGACTTTAATACCCCACTTACACCTAGGGATAGATCAACTAAACAGAAAATTAACAAGGAAACACAAACTTTAAATGATACAATAGACCAGTTAGACCTAATTGATATCTATAGGACATTTCATCCCAAAACAATGAATTTCACCTTTTTCTCAAGCGCACATGGAACCTTCTCCAGGATAGATCACATCCTGGGCCATAAAGCTAGCCTTGGTAAATTCAAAAAAATAGAAATCATTCCAAGCATTTTTTCTGACCACAATGCAGTAAGATTAGATCTCAATTACAGGAGAAAAACTATTAAAAATTCCAACATATGGAGGCTGAACAACACGTTGCTGAATAACCAACAAATCACAGAAGAAATCAAAAAGAAATAAAAATTTGCATAGAAAGCGAATGAAAATGAAAACACAACAACCCAAAACCTGTGGGACACGGTAAAAGCAGTCCTGAGGGGAAAGTTCATAGCAATACAGGCACACCTCAAGAAACAAGAAAAAAGTCAAATAAATAACCTAACTCTACACCTAAAGCAACTAGAAAAGGAAGAAATGAAGAACCCCAGGGTTAGTAGAAGGAAAGAAATCTTAAAAATTAGAGCAGAAATAAATGCAAAAGAAACAAAAGAGACCATAGCAAAAATCAACAAAACCAAAAGCTGGTTCTTTGAGAGGATAAATAAAATTGACAAACCATTAGCCAGACTCATCAAGAAACAAAGGGAGAAAAATCAAATCAACAAAATTAGAAATGAAAATGGAGAGATCACAACAGACAACACAGAAATACAAAGGATCATAAGAGACTACTATCAACAAGTATATGCCAATAAAATGGACAACGTGGAAGAAATGGACAAATTCTTAGAAAAGTACAACTTTCCAAAACTCGACCAGGAAGAAATAGAAAATCTTAACAGACCCATCACAAGCACGGAAATCGAAACTGTAATCAAAAATCTTCCAGCAAACAAAAGCCCAGGTCCAGACGGCTTCACAGCTGAATTCCACCAAAAATTTAGAGAAGAGCTAACACCTATCCTGCTCAAACTCTTCCAGAAAATTGCAGAGGAAGGTAAACTTCCAAACTCATTCTATGAGGCCACCATTACCCTAATACCAAAACCTGACAAAGATCCCACAAAAAAAGAAAACTACAGGTCAATATCACTGATGAACATAGATGCAAAAATCTTTAACAAAATTCTAGCAATCAGAATCCAACAACACATTAAAAAGATCATACACCATGATCAAGTGGGCTTTATCCCAGGGATGCAAGGATTCTTCAATATCCACAAATCAATCAATGTTATACACCACATTAACAAATTGAAAAATAAAAACCATATGATTATCTCAATAGATGCAGAGAAAGCCTTTGACAAAATTCAACATCCATTTATGATAAAAACTCTCCAGAAAGCAGGAATAGAAGGAACATACCTCAACATAATAAAAGCTATATATGACAAACCCACAGCAAACATTATCCTCAATGGTGAAAAATTGAAAGCATTTCCTCTAAAGTCAGGAACAAGACAAGGGTGCCCACTTTCACCATTACTATTCAACATAGTTTTGGAAGTTTTGGCCACAACAATCAGAGCAGAAAAAGAAATAAAAGGAATCCAAATTGGAAAAGAAGAAGTAAAACTCTCACTATTTGCAGATGACATGATCCTCTGCATAGAAAACCCTAAAGATTCCACCAGAAAATTACTAGAAATAATCAATGACTATAGTAAAGTTGCAGGATATAAAATCAACACAGAAATCCCTTGCATTCCTATACACTAATAATGAGAAAACAGAAGAGAAATTAAGGAAACAATTCCATTCACCATTGCAATGGAAAGAATAAAATACTTAGGAATATATCTACCTAGAGAAACTAAAGACCCATATAAAAAAACTATAAAACACTGGTGAAAGAAATCAAAGAGGACACTAATAGACGGAGAAATATACCATGTTCATGGATTGGAAGAATCAATATAGTGAAAATGAGTATACTACCCAAAGCAATTTATAGATTCAATGCAATCCCTATCAAGCTACCAACAGTATTCTTCACAGAGCTAGAACAAATAATTTCACAATTTGTATGGAAATACAAAAAACCTTGAATAGCCAAAGCGATCTTGAGAAAGAAGAATGGAACTGGAGGAATCAACCTACCTGACTTCAGGCTCTACTACAAAGCCACAGTCATCAAGACAGTATGGTACTGGCACAAAGACAGAAATATAGATCAATGGAACAAAATAGAAAGCCCAGAGATAAATCCACACACATATGGACACCTTATCTTTGACAAAGGAGGCAAGAATATACAATGGATTAAAGACAATCTCTTTAACAAGTGGTGCTGGGAAATCTGGTCAACCACTTGTAAAAGAATGAAACTAGACCACTTTCTAACACCATATACAAAAATAAACTCAAAATGGATTAAAGATCTAAACGTAAGACCAGAAACTATAAAACTCCTAGAGGAGAACATAGGCAAAACACTCTCTGACATACATCACAGCAGGATCCTCTATGACCCACCTCCCAGAATATTGGAAATAAAAGCAAAAATAAACAAATGGGACCTAATTAACCTTAAAAGCTTCTGCACATCAAAGGAAACTATTAGCAAGGTGAAAAGACAGCCTTCAGAATGGGAGAAAATAATAGCAAAGGAAGCAACTGACAAACAACTAATCTCAAAAATATACAAGCAACTCCTCCAGCTCAACTCCAGAAAAATAAACGACCCAATCAAAAAATGGGCCAAAGAACTAAATAGACATTTCTCCAAAGAAGACATATAGATGGCTAACAAACACATGAAAAGATGCTCAACATCACTCATTATCAGAGAAATGCAAATCAAGACCACTATGAGGTACCATTTCACACCAGTCAGAATGGCTGCGATCCAAAAGTCTACAAATAATAAATGCTGGAGAGGGTGTGGAGAAAAGGGAGCCCTCTTACACTGTTGGTGGGAATGCAAACTAGTACAGCCACTATGGAGAACAGTGTGGAGATTCCTTAAAAAACTGGAAATAGAACTGCCTTATGATCCAGCAATCCCACTGCTGGGCATACACACTGAGGAAACCAGAAGGGAAAGAGACACGTGTACCCCAATGTTCATTGCAGCACTGTTTATAATAGCCAGGACATGGAAGCAACCTAGATGTCCATCAGCAGATGAATGGATAAGAAAGCTGTGGTACATATACACAATGGAGTATTACTCAGCCATTAAAAAGAATACATTTGAATCAGTTCTAATGAGATGGATGAAACTGGAGCCTATTATACAGAGTGAAGTAAGCCAGAAGGAAAAACATAAATACAGTATACTAATGCATATATATGGAATTTAGAAAGATGGTAACAATAACCGGTTATGCGAGACAGTAAAAGAGACACTGATGTATAGAACAGTCTTATGGACTCTGTGGGAGAGGGAGAGGGTGGGAAGATTTGGGAGAATGGCATTGAAACATGTATAATATCATGTATGAAACGAGTTGCCAGTCCAGGTTTGATGCGATACTGGATGCTTGGGGCTAGTGCACTGGGACGACCCAGAGGGATGGTTTGGGGAGGGAGGAGGGAGGAAGGTTCAGGATGGGGAACACATGTATACCTGTGGCGGATTCATTTCGATATTTGGCAAAACTAATACAATTATGTAAAGTTTAAAAATAAAATAAAATTTTTTAAAAAAGAGAAAAGGCAGAGAAGCCAGAGATCAATTTGCCAATATCAACTGCATAATCAAAAAAGTGAGAGAGTTCCAGTAAAACATGTACTTCTGCTTTATTGATTATGCCAAGGCCTTTGACTGTGTGGATCACAAAAAACTGTGGAAATTTCTTAAAAATATGAAAATACTAGACGACCTGATCTGCCTTCTGAGAAATCTGTATGCAGGTCAAGAAACAACAGTGACAAATGGACATGGAACAACAGATTCGTTCCAGTTTAGGAAAGGACTACATTATGGCTGTATATTGTCACATTGCTTATTTAACCAATATGTGAAATGTTGGGCTGGATGAAGCACAATCTGGAATCAAGATTGCCAGGAGAAATATCAATAACGTCAGATATGCAGATGACACCACTCTTATGGAAGAAAGTGAAGAAGAACAAAAGAGCCTCTTGATGAAAGTGAAAGAGGAGACTGAAAAGATTGGCTTAAAACTCAACATTCAGAAAACTAAGATCACAGCATCTGGTCCCATCACTTCATGGCAAATAGGTGGGGAAACAATGGAAATAAGTGACAGACTTTTTGGGGGGAGAGGGCTCCAATATCACTGCAAATGGTGTCTGCAGCCATGAAATTAAAATCCGCTTGCTCCTTGGAGAAAAAATTATGACCAACCTAGACAGTATATTAAAAAACAGAGATATTACTTTGCCGACAAAGGTCCAACTTGTCAAAGTTATGGTTTTCCCAGTAGTCATGTATGTATGTGAGACTTGGACTATAAAGAAGGCTGAAAGCTGAAGAGTTGACGCTTTTGAACTGTGGTGTTGGAGAAGACCCTTGAGAGTCCCTTGGACTGCAAGGAGATCCAACCAGTCCATCCTAAAGGAAATCAGTCCTGAATATTCATTGGAAGGACTGATGCTAAAGATTATGGTAACAATAACCCTCTGTACGAGACAGCAAAAGAGACACTGATGTATAGATCAGTCTTATGGACTCTGTGGGAGAGGGAGAGGGTGGGGAGATTTGGGAGAATGGCATTGAAACATGTATAATATCATCATGTATGAACGAGTCGCCAGTCCAGGTTCGATGCGATACTGGATGCTTGGGGCTGGTGCACTGGGACGACCCAGAGGGATGGTATGGGGAGGGAGGAGGAGGAGGAGGTTCAGGATGGGAACACAGGTATACCTGTGGCGGATTAATTTCGATATTTGCAAAACTAATACAATATTGTAAAGTGTAAAAATAAAATAAAATTTAAAAATAAAAAAATTTAAAAAAATTAAATATACCAAAATACAATTATAACCATGAACCTACACACATTTTAGATGTATTCAAATATTTTTCTATTTTCATTATTCACAATAAAATCTTTAAACAATTAAAAAAAAATAAAGATGAAACTCCAATACTTTGGCCACCTGATGCAAAGAACTGACTCATTGGAAAAGACCCTGATGCTGGGAAAGATTGAAGGCAGGAGAAGGGGACGACAGAGGATTAGAGGGTTGGATGTCATCACTGACTCCATGGCCATTAATTTGAGTAAGCTCCGGGAGTTAAATATGGACAGGGAATCCTCGCATGTTGCAGTCCATGTAGTCGCATAGAGTTGAACACGACTGAGTGACTGAACTGAACTGAGGTTTGTCATAGCTTTTCTTCCAAGGAGAAAGTGTCTTTTAATTTTGTAGCTACAGTGACCGTCTGTAGTGATTTTGGAGCCCAAGAAAATAAAGTCTGTCACTGTTTCCATTGTTTCCCCATCTACATGCCATGAAGTGATGGGACCTGATGCCATCATCTTAGTTTTATGAATGTTGAGTTTTAAGCCAGGTTTTTCACTCTCCTCTTCCCACTTCATCAAGAGTTTCTTTTTTTTTAATTTATTTATTTTAATTGGAGGCTAATTACTTTACAATATTGTATTGGTTTTGCCATACATCAACATGAATCCGCCATGGGTGTCCATGTGTTCCCCATCCTGAACCCGTCTCCCACCTCCCTGCCCATACCTTCCCTCTGGGTCATCCCAGTGCACCAGCACCGAGCATCCTGTATCATGCATCGAAACTGGACTGGCTATTCATTTCACATATGATAATATACATGTTTCAATGTCATTCTCCCAAATCATCCCACCCTTGCCCTCTCCCACAGAGTCCAAAAGACTGTTTTTACATCTGTGACTCTTTTGCTGTCTTGCATTTTGCTGTCTCACATACAGGGTTATCATTACCATTTTTCTCAATTCCATATATATGCATTAGTATACTGTATTGGTGTTTTACTTTGTGGCTTACTTCACTCTGTATAATAGGCTTCAGTTTGATCCACCTCATTACAACTGATTCAAATGTATTCTTTAATGACTGAGTAATACTACATTGTGTGTATGTACCACAGCTTTTTTTTTTTTTCTTTAATAGAAAATTATTTAATTAGTATACATGTGTTCCCCATCCTGAACCCTCCTCCCTCCTCCCTCCCCACACCATCCCTCTGGGTCGTCCCAGTGCACCAGCCCCAAGCATCCAGCATCGTGCATTGAACCTTGACTGGCATCTCGTTTCATACATGACGTTTCACATGTTTCAATGCCATTCTCCCAAATCTTCCCACCCTCTCCCTCTCCCACAGAGTCCATAAGACTGTTCTATACATCAGTGTCTCTTTTGCTGTCTCGTATACAGGGTTATCGTTACCATCTTTCTAAATTCCATATATATGCGTTAGTATACTGTATTGGTGTTTTTCCTTCTGGCTTACTTCACTCTGTATAATAGGCTCCAGTTTCAGTTGCTTCCATGTCAGGCTATTATAAACAGTGTTGCAATGAACATTTGGGGTACACTTGTCTCTTTCGATTCTGGTTTCCTCGGTGTGTATGCCCAAAAGTAGGATTTCTGGGTCGTATGGCAGTTCTATTTCCAGTTTTTTAAGGAATCTCCACACTGTTCTCCATAGTGGCTGAACTAGTTTGCATCCCCACCAACAATGTAAGAAGGTTCCCTTTTCTCCATACCCTCTCCAGCACTTATTTTTTGTAGACTTTTGGATCGCAGCCATTCTGACTGGTGTGAAATGGTACCTCATAGTGGTTTTGATTTGCATCTCTGATAATGAGTGATGTTGAACATCTTTTAATGTGTTTGTTAGCCATCTGTATGTCTTCTTTGGAGAAATGTCTGTTTAGTTCTTTGGCCCACTTTTTGATTAGGTCATTTATTTTTCTGGAATTGAGCTGTAGGAGTTGCTTGTATATTTTGAGATTAATTGTTTGTCAGTTGCTTCATTTGCTATTATTTTCTCCCATTCTGAAGGCTGTCTTTTCACCTTGCTAATAGTTTCCTTTGTTGTGCACAAGCTTTTAATTTTAATTAGGTCCCATTTGTTTATTTTTGCTTATATTTCCAATACTCTGGGAGGTGGGTCATAGAGGATCCTGCTATGATGTATGTCGGAGACTGTTTTGCCTATGTTCTCCTCTAGGAGTTTTATAGTTTCTGGTCTTACGTTTAGATCTTTAATCCATTTTGAGTTTATTTTTGTGTATGGTGTTAGAAAGTGTTCTAGTTTCAGTCTTTTACAGGTGGTTGACCAGTTTTCCCAATACCATTTGTTAAAGAGATTGTCTTCCTCCATTGTATATTCTTGCCTCCTTTGTCAAAGATAAGTTGCCCATAGGTGCATGGATTTATCTCTGGGCTTTCTATTTTGTTCCATTGATCTATATTTCTGTCTTTGTGCCAGTACCATACCATCTTGATGACTGTGGCTTTGTAGTAGAGCCTGAAGTCAGGCAAGTTGATTCCTCCAGTTTCATTCTTCTTTCTCAAGATTGCTTCGGCTATTTGAGGTTTTTTGTATTTCCATACAAATTTTGAGATTATTTGTTCTAGCTCTGTTAAAAATGCCGTTGGTAACTTGATAGGGTTTGCATTGAATCTATAGATTGCTTTGGGTAGTATACTCATTTTCACTGTACTGATTCTTTTGATCCATGAACATGGCATATTTCTCCATCTATTTGTGTCCTCTTTGATTTCTTTCACCAGTGTTTTATAGTTTTCTATATAAAGGTCTTTTGTTTCTTTAGATAGATATATTCCTAAGTATTTTATTATTTTCCTTGCAATGGTGAATGGAATTGTTTCCTAAATTTATCTCTATTTTCTCATTATTAGTGTATAGGAATGCAAGGGATTTCTGTGTGTTGGTTTTATATCCTGCCACTTTACTATATTCATTGATTAGCTCTAGCAATTCTCTGGTGAAGTTTTTATGGTTTTCTATGTAGAGGATCATGTCATTTGCAAACAGTGAGAATTTTACTTCTTCTTTTCCAATCTGGATTCCTTTTATTTCTTTTTCTGCTCTGATTGCTGTGGCCAAAACTTCCAAAACTATGTTGAATAGTAGTGGTGAGAGTGGACACCCTTATCCTGTTCCTGACTTTAGGGGAAATGCTTTCAAGTTTTCACCATTGAGGATAATGTTTGCTGTGGGTTTGTCATATATAGCTTTTATTATGTTGAGGTATGTTCCTTCTATGCCTGCTTTCTGGAGGGTTTTTATCATAAACAGATGTTGAAATTTGTCAAAGGCTTTCTCTGCATCTATTGAGATAATCACATGGCTTTTATTTTTCAATTTGTTAATGTGGTATATTACATTGATTGATTTTTGGATATTGAAGAATCCTTGCATCCCTGGGATAAAGCCCACTTGGTCATGATGTATGATCTTTTTAATGTGTTGTTGGATTCTGATTGCTAGAATTTTTTAAGGAATTTTTGCATCTATGTTCATCAGTGATATTGGCCTGTAGTTTTCTTTTTTTGTGGCATCTTTGTCAGGTTTTGGTATTAGGGTGATGGTGGCCTCATAGAGTGAGTTTGGAAGTTTACCTTTCTCTGCAATTTTCTGAAAAAGTTTGAGTAGGATAGGTGTTAGCTCTTCTTGAAGTTTTTGGTAGAATTCAGCTGTGAAGCCGTCTGGTCCGGGACTTTTGTTTGCTGGAAGATTTCTGATTACAGTTTCAATTTCGGTGCTTCTGATGAGTCTGTTAAGCTTTTCTATTTCTTTCTGGTTCAGTTTTGGAAAATTATACTTTTCTAAGAATTTGTCCATTTCTTCCAGGTTGTCCATTTTATTGGCATATAATTGCTGACAGTATTCTCTTATGATCCTTTGTATTTCTGTGTTGTCTGTTGTGATCTCTCCATTTTCATTTCTAATTTTATTGATTGGTTTTTTTCTCCCTTTGTTTCTTGATGAGTCTGGCTAATGGTTTGTTAATTTTATTTATCCTCTCAAAGAACCAGCTTTTGGCTTTGTTGATTTTTGCTATGGTTTATCTTGTTCCTTATGCATTTATTTCTGTCCTAATTTTTAAGATTTCTTTTCTTCCACTAACCCTAGGTTTCTTCATTTGTTCCTTTTCTAGTTGCTTTAAGTGTAGAGTGAGGTTATTTGACTTTTTTCTTGTTTCTTGAGGTATGCCTCTATTGCTATGAACCTTCACCTTAGCACTGCTTTTACAGTGTCCCACAGGTTTGGGGTTGTTGTGTTTTCATTTTCATTAGTTTCTATGCATATTTTGATTTCTTTTTTGATTTCTTCTGTAATTTACTGGTTATTCAGCAGCGTGTTGTTCAGCCTCCATATGTTGGAGTTTTTAATAGTTTTTCTCCTGTAATTATGTTCAAGCTGGTTTTAGAAAAGGCAGAGGAACCAGAGATCAAATTGCCAACATCTGCTGGATCATGGAAAAAGCAAGAGAGTTCCAGAAAAACATCTATTTCTGCTTTATCAACTATGCCAAAGCCTTTGACTGTGTGGATCACAATAAACTGTGGAAAATTCTTCAAGAGATGGGAATACCAGAACACCTGACCTGCCTCTTGAAAAACCTATATGCAGGTCAGGAAGCAACAGTTAGAACTGGACATGGAACAACAGACTGGTTCCAAATAGGAAAAGGAGTACGTCAAGGCTGTGTATTATCACCCTGCTTATTTAACTTATATGCAGAGTACATCATGAGAAATGCTGGGCTAGAAGAAACACAAGCTGGAATCAAGATTGCCGGGAGAAATATCAATAACCTCAGATATGCAGATGACACCACCCTTATGGCAGAAAGTGAAGAGGAACTCAAAAGCCTCTTGATGAAAGTGAAAGAGAAGAGTGAAAAAGTTGGCTTAAAGCTCAACATTCAGAAAATGAAGATCATGGCATCCGGGCCCATCACTTCATGGGAAATAGATGGGAAACAGTGGAAACAGTGTCAGACTTTATTTTTTGGGCTCCAAAATCACTGCAGATGGTGACTGCAGCCTTGAAATTAAAAGACGCTTACTCCTTGGAAGGAAAGTTATAACCAACCTAGATAGCATATTCAAAAGCAGAGACATTACTTTGCCAACAAAGGTCCATCTAGTCAAGGCTATGGTTTTTCCAGTGGTCATGTATGGATGTGAGAGTTGGACTGTAAAGAAAGCTGAGCGCCTAAGAATTGATGCTTTTGAACTGTGGTGTTGGAGAAGACTCTGAGAGTCCCTTGGACTGCACGGAGATCCAACCTGTCCAGTCTGAAGGAGATCAGCCCTGGGATTTCCTTGGAGGGAATGATGCTGAAGCTGAAACTCCAGTAGTTTGGCCACCTCATGTGAAGAGTTGACTCATTGGAAAAGACTTTGATGCTGCGAGGGATTGGAGGCAGGAGAAGGGGACAACAGAGGATGAGATGGTTGGATGGCATCACTGACTCGATGGATTTGAGTCTGAGTGAACTCCAGGAGTTGGTGATGGACAGGGAGGCCTGGCGTGCTGCAATTCATGGGGTTGCAAAGAGTCAGACACGACTGAGCGACTAAACTGAACTGAACTTACTGCATTGTGGTCACAAAAGATGCTTGGAATGATTTCAATTTTTTTGAATTTACTAAGGCTAGATTTATGGCCCAGGGTGTGATCTATCTTGGAGAAGGTTCCGTGTATGCTTGAGAAAAAGGTGAAATTCATTGTTTTGGGGTGAAATGTCCTATATATATCAATTAGGTCTAACTGGTCTATTGTATCATTTAAAGTTTGTGTTCCCTTGTTAATTTTTTGTTTAGTTGATCTATCCATAGGTGTGAGGGGGGTATTAAAGTCTCCCACTATTATTGTGTTATTGTTAATTTCCCCTTTCAGGCATGTTAGCATTTGTCTTACATATTGTGGTGCTCCTATGTTGGGTACATATATATTTATAATTGTTATATCTTCCTCTTGGATTGAGCCTTTGATCATTGTGTACTGTCCTTCTTTGTCTGTTTTCACAGTCTTTGTTTTAAAGTCTATTTTATCTGATATGAGTATTGCTACTCATGCTTTCTTTTGGTCTCTATTTGCATGGAATATCTTTTTCAGGCCCTTCACTTTCAGTCTGTATGTGTCCCTTATTTTGAGGTGGGTCTCTTGTAGACAACATATATAGGGGTCTTGTTTTTGTATCCATTCAGCCAGTCTTTGTCTTTTGGTTGGAGCATTCAACCCATTTACATTTAAGGGAATTATTGAATATCTCATTTTAATTTTGATTTGCATTTCTCTAATAATTAGCAATGTTGAGCATCTTTTCATGTGTTTGTTAGCCATCTGCATGTCTTCTTTGGAGAAATTCTGTTTAAGTTTTTTCCCCTTTTGGATTGGGTTGTTTGTTTTTCTGGTATTGAGTTGTATGTGCTGCTTGTATATTTTGGAAATTAGGCAGACATATCTTTCCTTTTCTCCTTTGCCTTTCTCTTCTCTTCTTTTCTCAGCTATTTGTAACTGATAGCCATTTTGCCAATTTGCATTTCTTTTTCATGGGGATGGTTTTGATGACCACCTCCTGTACAATGTTTTGAGCCTAAGTCAATAGTTCTTCAGGCATTCTGTCTATCAAATCTAATCCCTTGAATCTATTTGTCACTTCTACTATATAATCATAAGGGATTTGATTTAGATCATATCTGTATGGCCTAATGGTTTCCTCTACTTTCTTCAATTTAACTTTGAATTTTTCAATAAGGAGTTCATGATCTGAACTCCTTGTTTTTGCTGACTGGATAGAGGGTCTCCATCTTCGGCTGCAAAGAATATAATCAATCTGATTTCGGTATTGACCATCTGGTGATGTCCATGTGTAGAGTCATTTCATGTGTTGTTGGAAGTGCGTGTTTGCTATGACCAGTGTGTTATCTTAGAAAAACTCTGTTAGCCTTTGCCCTGCTTCATTTTGTACTCCAAGGCTAAATTTGCCTGTTCCTCCAGGTATCTCTTGACTTCCTACTTTTGCATTCCAGTCCCCTATGATGAAAAGGACATCTTTTTTTATGTTAGTTCTATAAGGTCTTGTAGGTCTTCATATAATCATTCAACTTCAGCTTCTTTGGGCTTAGTAGTTGGAGTATAGATTTAGATTAGATAGTGAATGGTTTGTCTTGGAAATGAACAGAGTTCATGTGTCATTTTTGAGATTACACCCAAGTACTGTATTTTGTACTCTTTTGTTGACTATGAGAGCTACTCCATTTCTTCTAAGGGATTCTTGCCCACAGTAGTAGATGTAATGGTCACTTTAATTAAATTTGCCCATTCCTGTCCATTTTAGTTCACTGATTCCTAACATGTCAATGTTCACTCTTGCCATGAAAGGCAAGCTACAGTTTCACTCACAGCTGATGTTGATGGCACAAGTTCTGGTTCCCTGTTGGATTCAATCCTATCTAACTTTTTGAAAAAAATGATCCAGTAATGTTTGAGTAGTAGGTCTTTTTTTTTTTTTTTTTTTTCTCATAGATAGCACTGTAGCACTGGATTCCATTCTAAACAGCTGCTGAAACCTTCATGTACCATTTTACATTTGAGTCCTGTTCCTCAAACACTTACAGTGCCTCCTTAAATAAAGAAAAATCTCCTTGCATTTCCTGTGCTGTGAATCTCTTTGGTTCTTCAATACTTCTTTTTCTGTCTCTTTCCGTCTTTTCTCTACGTCTTCAATTCCATCAGGTCTTCATTAGTAAGCTCCTTGTGTTGCATAGCAACAGTATTGTATGTTAAAGTACACAAAAGTACAACCACTTGTAGATGCTCCCATGACAATGTTCACTAGACACGTGAACTAACTTACATGATTGGACATGTGCACACACATTTGCATCTCTGAAAGTTCACAAATTGAAGATTTGTATGTACAGAATTTACTGTATTTATGCTTTTATTTTACATAAAGAATGATGTGCTGAATGATCTCCAAATCTAACTATTCTGAACTAGAGCATGTCTAGCTGTTGGATCTATATGACAAATATATGAATTTCACCATTTCCACCAGCCAATATGAAATACAAGGAAAAACTAAACAGGGGCTAAGGTTGAAAACTTTAATCTATATAGCAATTGCTCTTAACTTTTGGAAGATTTTGGATCCTTAGAGAATTTGATCAAAGCTAAAGATTCTGAAAAATTTACATATGCATATACACATGGAGTTTTCACATGCAATTTCTAGAGATTCACAGATTTGAAAAATCCTCTTTCTTAGTTTATTTTGGCTTTCAGCATGGTGCTTCCTATCCTGGCTAAAGATATAACATTCTTACCTGAATGGCTAGTTGGGTTGCCTTCCAGAGACATGGTCCTTGCTTTCTCTGTTCCTCAGGTACTATGTGGATGAAGTGTGAATAGTGACACAGCTCAGGTTCACTTGGGGTCCTTGGGAAACTGACATATTGCCACAAGTAGTATCCCTGTCTTGGAGGCTAATGTGCCAGCTCATGTATAACAATAACATAGTAAAAATAACAGAACAAGAACTCCCCAAACTGTTTTTATCCAGCACATTGACAGACATGCAAAACCTGACTGGAGGTGTAACTATTTTTTGCTTTTCTACATTAATTTTTCTTCCTGATTTCAATTAGCCAAACTTGAATGGAGACATTACAGACAGTTCAACCCCACCTCAGAGCTGTGCAGACAGCATTTGCTGCCAAACTGTCTATCACCAAGACAACTAGGCCAATGTGCTTTGCTCTGAGTAAATACCTTGTCTGAGCCAGTTGCAGAAGGAGCCTCTTTGCAGTGACTTCCCATCAGGTCAAAATTGTTACTCTTAGCAATCCAAAATATTTTTTAAAGTACCTGGGGTATATATAATCATTGTTATTTTAAAATAACCTTTCATGCTGATTAACAGGAAGTTTATTTTCAGAGATAGTCTCACATTACTGCTGATTGATGTAAGGGATCTCAAGGTCTGAAGTTCCTCTATTTGTGAGTCATTATTATTTTTTTCATTCGCGTTAATCATAACTTTCTTCCAACATCTTCTAAGCCACAAATTCCCCTGAAGTGGTCATCAGTAATATAGCAAACTTCTGTCTCTAGTCTCTTCTCTTAAAAACATTTTGAATAAGAGATGATAAAAAGTAAGATGGCTGACATTGTTACCTCAAAAGAAAAACTGAGGAGATGGGTTAACTTTCTGGACACAGTGGCATTACCAAATTTTTGATAGGTTCAGATATACATAAATGAATGAAAAGTAAAAAACTCAAAAAAATTTTCTTTAGTCTCAGCATTAAAGTGTTGTTTTGGTCCTTGGGGACCCAACAGAGGTGCCAAATTATTCTACTCCTCTCACCCAAATTTCATTACTGCTTATCTACTCTCAGAAACCTTCTGAGCAGCCCTTCACAAACAGCCCCTGTTTGTTGGTCTCCTTGGTGGCAGGTGTCTGCTAATCAAAGACTTAAGAAAGTGTGGGGTTTAGGAGCCAGCCCTGACTGGAAGGAAAACTTTCCATTCAGCTTTGGGCAACAATATTGGAGTTTTTTTAATGTTGTAATCAACTCTGTGCCAAATGGGGCCCAACCTCTCCCTTCACAGCCCCAAGAATCCAAAAAAAAGAAGTGTTTTCAATTCTTTTCAGAATGTCTGCTCTCTCACACTGCAGACCAAATAAAAACAGTCTGGACCAATTGTGCCTCCCCTACCCCCATCTACTGTGCAATCTGCCTGGGAGAAACTCAGGAAAGTTGACCTCAGGCCAGTACTGGCCTTCTGTAGAGGCAGAAAAATTCCCTCACCTTCCTTCCATGGACTTTTCTGGACACCTCCCAGAGCCTCTATCCCAGATATCCCACAGAGAGAGGCAGCTGTGAGAGTCAGGGCAGGGCCCGAGATGATATAGCTGAGATAAGACCTAAAAGGTTCTAATATCTATGTTGTTACGGTCTGTATGCATACTACTTTGTTAGTTACATTTTTTATTATTAGGTAGACTATGAGGAAAAGTGGAAGGAGTTGCTTGGGAGTTGAAATGATTAGGAATTGAACCTCACTGCTTACTAACTATAACCTTAGGCAACTTATTTTACAGACTAAGGCTCTCATCCAGTGCTCCCACTGATCAGCCCTATGACCTTGGTCAGATCCCTACCCCCAACCTTGGTCTTCCCAGAACAAAAATGAAGTTGCACTAGAAAATCTCTAAGGACCTTTTCCAGTCTAGTAGTTTAAATCACACTTCTGGGATCTTGAATTAAGAAAATATCCAAGTGAGATTAGACACTTGGAATTTACTGTCCACCCCATCTTCAGCCACCACCAACTTCAGTTGGCTTTGGCTATAGCTCCCCAAACCATTCTCCTGGGGGAGGGTCTTCTTGACCCAGGAACAAGAAGGAGGAGTAGGTAAGGACAGGTCCACAAAAATGTCTAGCTGGCCATGCTCAAAGTAAAAGCAGCTTGAAACTATGTTTACAGTTCAGAACTAGCTTATGGGCTAATAATAAGGTAATACCAACATTTCCCTAAAAATCTTACCAAGCAAAGCTTGTCAGATAGCTGAGGACATTGTTCAAAACCACCATAGTCAAGGCTCAGACCAGGGATACAGTTAATGCGTCCTGAGCATATAAAGGGAAGAGTGAGTGGTCCAGTCCAGGGGAATCATGGAACATGAGGCTGGGAAAGTTTTTGGACACATAACTATAGAAGGAAACACCTCTAAGAACCCAGTAAAAGGACACAAGGACAGAAATCCCTTTCAAGCTGGGAGCATTATCAACTATGCACCAGAGGAGATGACATCAAAGGCCTGCATAAACCACCAACAAATAATGGAATGAGGATACTTAGAAACCAAAACTTACAGAACTAAATTAACAAAAGGTTAAAAAGCAATCATGAAATTTTAGATTCTGTCATAGCTTCTTTAGGAAAACAGTTGGGAGGGTGGAATGGGATAGTGATGTTGAAAAGAATTCCATGAAACTTATGTTGTTGTTGTTGTTCTTAAGATATAATCATTACCACTTAAAACTGTTGGAGATAGGAATATGAGGAACACTATAGTGGAATTCTAAGCAATATGATGCTTATAGTAGACATACAGACTATTTCCATACTGAAATATTTTAGTTTGAATTTATTAAAATAAAACTAAATAAATAAACCTCAAATAAAACTAAAGTAAGGACAAGGCTAAACACAAACTTACATTTTTGTGTTCATGACACTAAATAAACCCATTTTAGTGAATTCCCCCTTTTTAACTCATTGGTTGGTATTGCATGGATGCAGCCAGCATCTAATATGCTTTCAATTGTATCCTCAGCCCTCAAGACCCTGGGGGTCTGAAATCTCAGCCAACTTTGCAATTTAATCCAAAACCCAAAAGCAGTTCAGATTCCAAGTAACCTGTTACCCTCTGCTAGCAAAACATCACTCATGGTTTAAAAAATACCATTTTTAATAACCTCTTTTCAGTTTCCTGGCAGGCCCCCAGCTTCACTTCAAAGTTGATTTTCCCCAGTGAGAGTACAGCTAGAAGAATGCAAAAGTGCACTGCACCATGCCCCCACTATCCCAGGCTGTGAAGGTTCAGCTCTAAGGCAACAAAGAAGGCTGGAGTGAGAAGGTGGGCAGGGGGAGGGGATGGCTATGGATCAGAAGCAACTGGCCTAAATTCAGGCCTTCCCAGAGACAAAACAATCTATCACCATCAAGAGTGAACAACTGGAGAAACATAATCCAAATTAAATTTTGGATTATATCATTTTGGCTTATTTTTAAATAAATTTGATAAAAAGAAACCACTGTAATTTGTGTTGCCTCTTAAGTGCCCTGTGTGTTTTATTTTAGTGACCCATTCTTCAGATGTCACTCAAACAGATGCCAAGAAAACAATCTATGAAGAGAGGAAGTAGAGGCAGGAGTAAGGGCAAGGAAACAGAACTTCATCTTTGGAGACCTAGGGTCCCTTAAGTACCCACCGAATTCCCCTTAAACTCCAAGACAGTAGCCTTGAAGCCCTAGATTTACTCTTGTTATTTCTTGCCCAGGACTAGTGAAGTTAGGGTTGCCAATAAAATGACCACTTTGCTCAAAATGTTGCATTTAAAATCCAAGTCTTCTTGAAACAGCACAGTAGGATTTTGGCCAGAAAGTGCTTTCTAGTACAAATACTAGTGCACTTTTACAAGGCAGGTAAAGCCCAAAATTACGTTGCTAATTAATTTTATATTTCCTTCAACTACCTAGAACCAACTGCAGCCCAACATTCCCCAACTGGGATTTTGCCAAGAATTCAGATAACGCCATTTATGGATCATGCCAACAGCTGAGGTCATATTTTCTGTCTAAAGGGGAAAAAAGAAAGAAAAATAAATAGGGAAGGATTCATGGGAAGTGCATATTAGAAGATAGGGTCAGAAGGGAGAGGAAAGAGACAAGAGGTAAAAATCTTTTTATAGCAATCAACCCCAGACAGACACACACACTAAATGAGGGCCTGGAAGTTTTGAGTTTATATTATTTGCAAGTAAAAGTGAAAAAAATAGGAGAATGAAGTGATTGTAGGGAATTTTAGAGAACCAGCAATTTGCTCTCAAAAAAATAACCTTCTTCCATTCAAAATGTAAAGAACATAAAAAGGGAAAGCCCTGATGCCTTGTACCATGGCTGGCACAAATATTCTCTGTCATGTGCATGCCAGGAATGTGAATTGCTTGCTAATTTATTTGGGGTTCTGTAATTATCAGCCTTTTTTTCTCAGAATGAACTGTCATTACAAGGACTAGAAAAAACCTCTACAAGTACAGTATCCTAAACATTAGAGCTAGAAAGGAACTTGGATCTCATCTTATCTGATTTTTCCCATTCGAGGGATAAGAAAAATGAAGAAAAGGAAGAGGAAGCTTGGCCAAATGTTAGCCAGTAAATTATCAGCAGAGTCAAAAATAGAACCCAGATCTAATGGGGCAGTACCTAAATATCAGTTTATAATGAACATTTCACGTGTCCGAGGGAAAAATGAGAAAAACAAGGATTACATAATGATTGCTTTATAAAGTTGAAACAAATTGGTTTATGATCAATGCCTCATCCTGTCTTTTGTTGTGGTAACTTCAAGTTAGCATAAAGCCCTGATTTAACAGGCAATAGCTCTTCCACTATTTATTTATATTTTTCATTTGTGGCTTAATTCAAATTTTCATCATGAGAAAAAAAACACAGATACTCAAAATTTGTGAGGTAGGTACATTGTATAGAAGAAGCTAAAAGAAGTTAACTGACTTTCCCAAGATAACTTGGTTGACATGGGATTGTTCCAGGAATAAATCTTAGAACTTCATTCCAGATCTCATAATCCTTCTTTATCCCTTCACGAATCACATAAGACATGCCATGCAGGGCCACCCAAGATAGACAGGTCATAGTGAAGACTTCCAACAAAATGGCCCACTAGAGGAGGGAATGGCAAACCACTCAGTATTCTTGTCACAAAAACCCCACGAACATCATGAAAAGGCAAAAAGATATGACATGGGAAGATTAGACGAAACAACAAAAGACTCTGAAATGCAGTACTTGGGTGCAACCTCAAAAGTAACAGAATGATCTTGGTTCATTTCCGAGGAAAACCATTCAGCATCACAGTAACCCAAGTCTATGCCCCAACCAATACTGCCAAAGAAGCCAAAATTGATCAGTTCTATGAAGATCTATCTACAAGACCTTCTAGAATTAACATCAAAAAGATGTCCTTTTCATCATAGGAGATTGGAATGCAAAAGTAAGAAGTTAAGATACACCTGGAGTAACAGGCAAGTTTGGCCTTGGAGCACAAAATGAAGTAAGGCAAAGGCTAACAGATTTGTCAAGAGGAGAAACACTGGTCATAGCAAACAGCCTCTTCAACAACAGAAGAGATGATGTCTATGCATGGACATCACCAGGTGGTCAATACCAAAATCAGATTGACTATATTCTTTGCAGCCAAAGATGGAGAAGCTCTATAGAGTCAGCAAAAAACAAGACTGGGAGCTGTTTGTGGCTCAGACCATTAGCTCCTTATTGCAAAACTCAAGCTTAAATTGAAGAAATTAGGGAAAACCATTAGGCCATTCAGATATGACCTAAACCAAATCCCTTCTGCTTACACAGTGGAGGTGATAAATAGATTCAAGGAATTAGATCTGGAAGACAAAGTGCCTGAAAAACTATGGACGGTGGTTCATAACATTGTACAGGAGGCAATAACTAAAACCATCCCCAAGAAAAAGAATACGAGAATGCAAAGTGGTTGTCTAAGGAGGCTTTACAAAAAGCTGAGGAAAGAAGAGAAGTGAAAGGCAAGGGAGAAAGGGAAAGATGTATTCAACTGAGTTGGATAGAGTTACAGAGAATAGCAGGGAAAGAAAAGAAGGCTTTCTTAAATGGATGATGCAAAAAATAGAGGAAAACAATAGAATGGGAAAGATTAGAGATCTCTTCAAGAAAATTGAAGATACCAAGGGAACATTTCATGCAAGGATATACACAATAAAGGACAGAAATATAAGGACCTAACAGAAGCACAATAGTTTAAGAAGAGGTATACAAGAATACATAGAATTGTACAAAAAATATCTTAATGACCCAGATAATCATGATGATGTGGTCACTCACCTAGAACTGAACATCCTAGAAAGTTAAGTCAAGTGGACCTTAAGAAGCATGACTGTAAACAAAGCTAGTGTAGGTGATGGAATTCAGGCTGAGCTATTTCAAATCCAAATTTGAAAAATCCAAAAATGATGCTGTTAAAGTGCTGCACTCAATATGTCAGCAAATTTGGAAAACTCAGCAGTGGCCACAGGACTAGAAAAAGTCAGTTTTCATTCCAACCCCAAACAAGGGAAATGCGAAAGAAAGTTCAAACTGCTGTACAATTGCGTTCATTTCACATGCTAGCAAGATTATGCTCAAAATCCTTCAAGCTAGGCTTCAACAGTACATGAACTTATAGATATACAAGTTGAATTTAGAAAGGGCAAAGGAACCAGAGCTCAAACTGCCAACATATGTTGGATCACAGAGAAAGCAAGGGAATTCCAGAAAAACATCTACTTCTGCTTCATCGACTACACCAAAGCATTTGACTGTGTGGATCACAACAAATTGGAAAATTCTTAAAGAGATGGGAATATCAGACCACTTTATCTGTTTCTTGAGAAACCTGTATGTGGGTCAAGAAGTAACAATTGAACTGGACATGGAACAATTGACTGGTTCAGAATTGGGAAAGGAGTACATCAAGGTTGTATATTGTCACCCTGCTTATTTAACTTATATGCAGAGTACATCATGTGAAATGCTAGACTGGATGAATCACAATCTGGAATCAAGTTTGCTAGGAGAAATATCAGCAACCTCATGTATGCAGATCATGCTACTCTAATGGCAGAAAGTGAAGAGAAACTAAAGAGTCTCTTGATGAGGTTGAAAGAGAAGAGTGTAAAAACTGGCTTGAAACTCAACATTAAAAAAACTAAGATCTTTCTTTATAGCTTAGTAACATTCCATTGTATATATGTACTGCGATTTCTGTATCTATTCATCTGTCGATGAACATCTAAGTTGCTTCCATGTCCTAGAAGTGCTCTGTGACCACCTAGAGGAGTGGGATGGGGAGGGAGATGGGAGGGGGTTCCAAAGGGAGGGGACATATGTATACCTGTGACTGATTCATGTTGATGTATGGCAGAAAGCAACACAACATTTCAAAGCAATTACCTTCCAATAAAAAAACTAAGATCATGGCATCTAGTCCTATCGCTTTCTGGCAAATAGATAGGGAAAAAGTGGAATCAGTGACAGATTTTATTTTCTTGGGCTCGCAAATCACTGTGGATGGTGACTGCAGCCACAAATTAAAAGCTGATTGCTCCTTGGAAGAATAGTTATGACAAACCTTATACATCATATTAAAGAGTAAAGACATCACTTTACAACAAAGGTCTGTATAGTCAAAGCTATGGTATTTTCAGTAGTCATGTACGGATGTGAGAGTTGGACCGTAAAGAAGGCTGAGTGCCAAAGAATTGATGCTTTCAAATTGTGGTGCTAGAGAAGACTCTTTAGAGTCCCTTGGACTGTAAGGAGATCAAACCAGTCCATCCTAAAGGAAATCAACCCTGATTATTCATTGGAAGGACTGATGCTGAAGCTGAAGCTCTAGTACTTTGGCTACTTGGTGTGAAGAGCTGACTCATTGGAAAAGACCCTGATGCTGGGAAAGATTGAAGGCAAAAGGAGAAGAGTTCAGCAGAGGATGAGATGGTTAGATAGCATCCTCAACTCAAGGGACATGAATTTTAGAAAACTCTGTGAGACAGTGAAGGACAGGGTAGCTTGGCATGCTGGGGTCTATAGGGTCACAGAAAGCTGGACACAACTTAGTACTGAACAGCAACAAAAATCCTTCTTTGAGCCTACATTTCTATCCTGTATGCATCTTAACTGAAATTTTGGATATGACCTGTCAGCTTGTCAAAGATTTTACAGTATGCCTCACCTGTCCCCAAAGTGCCCAGCATCACCGTTGTAGGTGCCAGGTACAAGAAGCACCAGGCTCCAGGACCCAGAGGAATTAAAAGGTTACTGAGACTATAAAGGCCTCGGACTCCTGGATACTCATTGTAGGTGCCCCAACAGTCCCATCATTGTAGCCATCTCTTGCTACCACTTTTAGCCATATAAAGGCAAGAGAATTGAACTAGTGTATCAAAATGCACAGTTAAGCAGCATCATCATCTTTATCATTACCAAATTTTCAGTGATCCTCCTTGAGATGACTTGACTTACAGATTATTTAGGTTAACTGTTTCATCCTAGACACCATAACTTTCCACCACTCAATCAAGACCCGCCCTGATAATACAAATAGATTTTAACATCAGCCTAAAGCCAAAGAATTTTAAATGTAGAGCAAAAATAATCCAAAATATACTCCAATGTCAAACACAAGTGCCTTTGAGACTCCTGCTATTTGGAATAGTAACTGCTTGGAATGATCTTTGGGATTCTGGATGTTTGGGGCAATCCCCATCTCTGCATCCCTTTATGTAAGTGGGCAAGAATCACATGGTTTTTTAAAGCAGATGGCAAAACCTGACTTCTGCCTGTTTGTTAGGTTAATGGCTAGCAACTTCCAGGGCTCTAACTCAGCACAGTGCTAGGAGGAACTACATAGTAGTCACTTAGCTGAGGTGCAGATAGGATCTGCCATCATTTATAATAAATAACCTTTGAAAAGAAAACCAGTATCTCTATCTGGATAGGCACACCCCAGTACAGATCTCAGACCAATGCTTCAATAAATGTTCATCTCTCAGACTTTGGTAGAACAAAACAGCGCTCAGAGATTTTGGATAAAAGCTAGCTTTCAAGATTCACATGGGAAAAGTTAATATTGTGGTGAAGAGCCACTTAAAGGCCTGTCTGCCTATATTACAATAACATGCCCTTTTCATTCCCTCAACAGCTCTCAAAGGGCACTGTGGACAGCCACATTTTGTGAGTATTTCTCCCAGTCCTCACACCTACCCACAAAAAGCAAATTCCTTTTTTTGTCTCTCAAACTTTGTTATTTATAGTAATAGATATTAGGGTTTTCCCTTTCCTTTAAGTGTTTTTCTGCTTTTCTTTCTTTTGTGCTTTGTATCCTTTGAGATTTTTTTTCTTTTTATCCTTTCTAGTGTTTGGGTATGGAGAAAACGATGGCACCCCCACTCTAGTACTCTTGCCTGGAAAATCCCATGGACAGAGGAGCCTGGTAGGCTGCAGTCCATGGGGTCCCGAAGAGTCGGGCACGACTGAGCGACTTTACTTTCACTTTTTACTTTCATGCATTGGAGAAAGAAATGGCAACCCACTCCAGTGTTCTTGCCTGGAGAATCCCAGGGATGGGGGAGCCTGGTGGACTGCCATCTATGGGGTCGCACACAGTTGGACACTACTGAAGCGACTTAGCAGCAGCAGCAGCAATGTTTGGCTATTTTTTTCTTTGCTGTTTTTGTTGCTGCTACTGATTCTATTATTCCCTTTCCTTCTTTCCATTGCTTTTCCTTTATGTTGTGCTTTGAGGAAATTTCCTTTTCTGTTTGGGGGGTTTTAATTTGTTTTGTTTTGTTTTGTTTTCAGATTTTCCTTGTGTCTTTTTTATTTTGTTGTTTTGTGTTTTATGGGGTTTTGGTGTGTTTGGTGTATTTCTTCCTTTTTTGGTTGGCTTTTTTTTTCCTTTTCCAGTTTTTCTCTTTTTACCTGCTTTCTCTGTTCTGTTAACATGTTTTCTATTTTTTTGTATTTTCTTTTCCATTTTTTTTCTTTCTTTAGGTTTTATTATGTTTTCATTTTTTTTTTTTGGGATTTTTTGAGGTGCTTTTTAGATTTTTAGAATTTAGGTCTTTTTCTTTTAAAGCTTTCCTTTTTTCTTTATTGTTTCTTTAAAAATTCTATGTTAATTTCTTCTGTACAGCAAAGTGACTCAGTTATACATATATATTATTTTTAGTATTCTTTTACTATATTTTTTCTTTTTAAAAATCTTATCTTCTCTTTATTTTTCACTTTTTGCCTCTTGTCTTTTTTTTAACATTTTAGTAATATTTTAACTGTCAAATCAGTTTAGATTTATAGAAAACTTACAAAGATAGTGCAAAGTGTTCCCGTTTACTCAACCCCCAGTTTTCCCTATATTAACATCTTTCATTAGTATGGTACATTTGTTACAATGAATGAACTAATTCTAATATGTTATTATTAACTAAAGTCCACACTTTATTCACATTTCCTTAGTTTTTACCTAATGTCCTTTTTCTGTTCCAACATCCCATCTATTATATATCTATATTACATCCAACTGTTGTGTCTTCTTGGGTTCCTCTTGGCTCTGATAGTATTCCAGATTTGCTTTTTGATGATCTTAATGGTTTTGAGGTATTGGTAAGGTATTTTATAGAATGCTCCTCAGTTGAGATTTTTCCAATTGTTTTCTCATGACTAGTCTGGGGTAATGTGTTTCAGAGAGGAAGACCACAGAGGTGAAGTGCTTTTCTCATCACATCAAAAAAGCACCCAGTATCAACATGACTTATGGCTACTGAAGCTAACCTGATCACCCGGCTAAGGTATGTTTGCCAAATTTCTACACTATAAAGTTATTTTTCTCTCCTTTCCATGTTGTATTTTTTTATATCAGGTCATTAAGCCCTGTCTATATTTAACATGGGAGAGATTAAGTTCCATCTCCTGGACAAGGTGAAAGTGAAGTGAAGTCGCTCAGTCGTGTCTGACTCTTTGCGACTCATGGACTGTAGCCCACCAAACTCCTCCATCCATGGGATTCTCCAGGCAAGAATACTGGAGTGGGTTGCCATTTCCATCTCCAGGGGATCTTCCCGACCCAGGGATTGAACCCAGGTCTCCCGCATTGCAGGGAGACGCTTTAACCTCTGCGCCACCAGGGAAGCCCTTAAATATAAGAATACAGTCTCTCAGAAAACCTCCTATAGAGACACAGAACTTCAGATCCAAGTACTAACATCAAAGATTTCAAAGGGAGGAAAGGAAGCCAGGTTGAAAGAAGAAGGGGGAGGAGGCGGGAGAAGGGAGCGAAAGGGGTAACCTTACAGACGTCTCCTGCCACCTACAGATACCCAGGACAAGATACCCTGGACAAGGTACACATACCCAAATAAATTATTTGCAGCACAATATCACATTACTTATTGTGTTGCTCCAATTATTCTAGCTTTGGCCATTGAGAGTTCTTTCAGGTTTGTTCCTGCATTCCTTTGACATGCTCCCTTTATTTTTGTTTTACCACTTGTTTAACATTCTAATATTACCTCTTCCTCTTTTACATTTGCTTCAGTCTCCTTTTCTTTTTTTAAAAAACATGTTCATTGATTATTCTTTTTTTTTTTTTTTTGGTTGCACTGGGTCTTCGTTGCTGTGCACAGGCTTTTCTCTAGTTGCAGCTAGCAGAGGCTACTCTTTATTCTGGTGCATGGGCTTCTCATTGCAGTGGTTTCTCTTGTCATGGAGCATAGGCTGTAGGCACACTGGTTCAGTAGCTGTAGCACACAGGCTCAGTAGTTGTGTGTCTCATAGGCTTAATTGCTCTGCAGCATGTGGAATCTTCCCAGACCAGGGGTCGAACCTGTGTCTCCTGTATTGGCAGGTGAATTCTTACCCACTGAGCCACCAGGGAAATCCCTTCAGTTTCCTTTTTATTTCTATTTTCATTTTACCCCTATTTTCCCCTCCCCGTTTTTCTTTCCTGTTAGCTTTAAATATTTTCTCCTTCCCTCCTTATTCTTTTTTTCCTTTACATCTATGATTTTAAAGTAATTTTTTCCTTTTCGAATATTTCTTACATTTTTGCCTTTATTAAAATTTTTCTTTATTAAAAATTTTAAATATATTGATGAAGAGTTTACTGTAACTAGTAAAACAGTGTTCTTATTGTTCAATTGCTAAGTCACGTCTGACACTGCAGTTCCATGAACTGCAGCACGCCAGGCTTCCTTGTCCTTCACTATCTCCCCAAGTTTGCTCACATTCATGTCCGTTGAGTTCATGATGCCATCCAGCCATCTCATCCTCTGTTGCCCCCTTTTTCTCTTAATCTTTGCAAGCATCAGGGTCTTTTCCAGTTAGTCAGCTCTTCACATCAGGTGGCCAAAGTATTGGAGCTTCAGTTTCAGCAACAATCTTTCCAATGAATACTCAGGGTTGATTTCCTTTGGGATTGACTGGTTTGATCTCCTTGCAGTTCAAGGGACTCTCAAGAGTCTTCTCTAGGACCACAATTCAAAAGCATCAATTCTTCAGCACTCAGCCTTTATGATCCAACTCTCACATCCATATATGACTACTAGAAAAACCATAGCTTTGACTATATGAACCTTTGTTGGCAAAGTAATGTCTCTGTTTTGTAATATGCTGTATAGATTTATCATAGCTTCTCTTCCAAGGAGCAAGCGTCTTTTAATTTTGTGGCTGCAGTCACTGTCTGCGGTGATTTTGGAACCGAAGAAAATAAAGTCTATCACTATTTCCATTTTGTCCCTATCTACTTGCCATGAAGTGACGGGACCAGTTGCCATGATCTTAGTTTTTTGAATGTTGAGTTTTAAGCCAGCTTTTTAAGATGCAAAAAGAATATATCCTCTTTCCTACCCTCTCAGCCTCATTGCCAATATCTTGGGTCAACTACTAGATTTCATACACCACTGTAAAACTCTGTGCTCCCTGACAGGAATGACCAGAGGACCTTGTGTGGTAACTCTTGAGGTTCTGACATGTGTGTGTGTGTGTGTGTGTTTTAGTTGCTCACCAACCCTATGGACTGTTGCCCTCCAGGCTCTTCTGTCCACGGAATTCTCCAGGCAAGAATACTGGGGTGGGTAGCCATTCCATTCTTCAGGGGAACTTCCTGACCAAGGGATCAAACCTGGGTCTCCTGCACTGCAGGCAGATTCTTTACCATCTGAGGATAGCTTCCTTTAAAATTCAATTCTCCCAAAAGTCATAGCCTTTAAACTGGAGATTCTCTGGAATACCAAAGCAGTAATCAGACATTTGATGCCTTTCTTAACTAGAAGCATCCACAGTAAAAATCATTTTGGCTGGCTATGTCTAGAGAGAGATTCCTTGGTGGGCTTAGATGGTAAAGAATCTTCCAGGATTGTGGGAGACCTGGGTTCGATCCCTGGGTTGGGAAGATCCCCTGAAGGAAGGCATAGCAACCCACTCCAGCATTCTTGTCTAGAGAATCCCCATGGACAGAGGAGCCTGGCAGGCTACATACAGTCCACGGGATTCAAAGAGTCAGACACAGCTAAGTGACTAAGCATAGCACATAGCACAGCATGACTACAAAGTCCTTCTCCAGGATCTTCTAGCTCCTAGTGTCAGAGCAATGTGTATATGTGTTTATACACAATCCTAAGGTCTCTGCCCTCAAACTCAGGGAGCTATTGGGAACCAGGAAGAAGAAATGTGCCAGAACCTAGGGAACTTGAGAAGAAAAGCCTTGTCAGAAATGAGATATTCATGTAAATAGAAGGCACCAGAAAGACATAAGAAGCTTTATAACTCAGTATTAAGAACAGGGTTAGCTTACTTGGAGATCTCATTCTGTCTTCACTTTCTTATCAAAACTGTTTTTTCTCTGTCTGGGTATGTTTTCTGGAAAGTTGACATTTCTAGCCTAAGCACATGTGCAGTCAAGCTGACAGGTAAAGCTGGGTTCCTAAATTCCTTTGCTTTTTTTGCATTCCAGTTTCCCTGGGTAGAAATGGCAATAATCCTAGAGCCTTTCCTAACAAGTCTTGACAAATTCAGCAGTTAAGAGCTTATTTCAAGTATAATGCTGAATGGGGGCTGGAGGTGAGTGAGAGAAGAATGGGGTGAATTAGATGACCTCAGAGCCTCCCTATGAAGACATGACTCAGTCAGCTGAGGGCTTTTGTAGTTGCTATCAGTTGAGGTTGACACCAGGGGCCAAGCAGACTCTGTGAGATAGATAAAGCTGTATTTTTAGAGCTGGGGAGAAGAGAGATTATCACTCTAGATCCAACCAGAGCCTTCTACTGCTCTCTTTCATTATCATGCATCTGCTTATAAGAGGGGCTAAAGACCATTCCACTAAAAACTTGTCTCATCTTTCCAGTAAGAGAGCCCTTTCAACCAAGCCTGATATGGAATGGTGTTCCAACTCTTAGGGCACTGGCCTGGAGCACAGTTTGCTGACTAGTAGAGATCCCACTATACAGTGTCAGAGAGTTATTTTTTCCATCTTTTGCTTTCCATTGTATATCAGCCAAGGTCTGATATTGGCACTGGGACTTGAGGCCATGTGACTTTATGTTCCTTAAATATGGTATTAATTTTTACCAGGAGAAAGGAAAGTGATTAATTGAAATCAGGGACTTAAAGTAACAAGAGGGATAGAGTTTTGCCTTAGAGCAAAGCATAAGGGCTTGATTTTCTCAGACTTCTCAATGTGACTCAGGTCAGCCATAATTAGTTTGGGGCGGGGGTGACACAAATGCATGAGGTGAAGCCTTCAACCCAAGACCTGGAACTGTAAGAATTCACTAGTTCACAAAAATAGTGGCTTTAAATGGTCTACATGTTGGAGGCATTTCCTATGTAGCTGTAATCTTCAAAGTGATCAGACTGAGCAAGCTAACTCTGAGAGGTAACCTCAAAGGGCAAAGGTAATATTGAGATGTGGACAGAGGGGTGGGGAGATATCAAGGGAAGCTCCATAAGAATGATGAACTTTCTGTGTTGTTGGTCCTTTCCTAGTCTAAGGCATGGGATAGTGTGGGGCTGGGGGGATCACAGTTTGCAAAGATAAATCTATGTGAGGGATACTAGGAAGGCCTTCACCCAAAAATCAGCCTCTACAGGACCAAATATCTCACTGTTAACATTAATAATCCATTTCTTTGGTTTAAACAATGCGAATTCCCTGAGCTTCCCTTGGAAAAAGAAGTGCATTCAATCCCCGACACTGCAAATCCTAAAGAAGGTAGAGAAAAAGGGCCAAGAGGAATGGTTATTCTTTGGAATGTGAAATACTTACTTCAAGTGAACAAAAAACTTGTAAAGCTAGAAGTGATCTTAAGGAAATTTAATTCACCCTGAAACTTAACTATAAAAAGTAGTCCTTCAGATTACCAATTAGAAATGAGTGTGGGGGCTTGGACTGGAAAGAGAGAGGTTTTAGGTTATATAGAAGGGTTAAACCAGGAAAAGATTTCATTTTGGGGGTGGTTGGTATATGAACTTAAAGGGAAGAGACAAGATGGCACTCAGAAAGAAGACAGGCCAAAGTCAAAACTAGCCCAGGGTATGGGGCAAGAGTGTGTTGAGGTCTCATATTTTAAAAAGAAGTTTCAATGAATTCCAGGGGTGAAGAAAACTCTTTTGAATGGCAAGACATCTACATGATGGTTTTCTTTAGTTTAGGTCCCTCAGGCTAATTGAAATAGAGTGTTTCTGTTAAACCAAACACCTAGCAGACCTCAGACCAAGTTATAACCCCCATTCAAATAAAAGTATAGGCAGAAAGGGTGGCAAGTGTTAAACTTTATTCTCTTTATAATACAAAATATAAAATGTATACTTTTGAGGGTTGTTATGGACCTATTTAGAATGTTTATAACATACAGTAACTCATCTCACACTCTAGCAAAGTAATGCTCAAAATTCTCCAAGCTAAGCTTCAACAGTATGCGAACCAAGAACTTACAGATGCTCAAGCTGGATTTAGAAAAGGATCAAATTTTTAAAAGATCAAATTTCTGACATCCATTGGATCATAGAAAAAGCAAGAGCATTCCAGAAAAACATCTGCTTCTGTTTCACTGACAATGCTAAAGCCTTTGACTGTGTGGATCACAACAAACTGTGGGAAATTCTTCAAGAGATGGGAATACCAGACCACCTTAACTACCTCCTGAGAAATCTGTACGCAGGTCAAGAAGCAACAGTTATAACCAAACATAGAACAGACTGGTTCCAAATTGGGAAAGGAGTACATCAGGTCCGCATGTTGTCACCCTGCTTATTTAATTTATGTGCAGAGCACGTCATGGAAAATGCCAGGCTGGATGAAGCACAAGCTGGAATCAAGATTGTTAGGAGAAATATCAATAACCTGAGATATGCAGATGACACCACCCTTATTACAGAAAGTGAAGAGGAACTAAAGAGCCTCTTGATGAAAGTGAAAGAGGAGATTTAAAAAGTTGGCTTAAGTCCAGGTTCAATGCATGATACAGGATGCTCGGGGCTGGTGCACTGGGATGACCCAGAGGGATGGGATGGGGAGGGAGGTGGGAGGGGGATTCAGGACAGGGAACACGTGTACACCCGTGGTGGATTCATGTTGATGTATGGCAAAACCAATACAATATTGTAAAGTAAAAAAAAAAAAATTTAAAAAGCACTAATAAGAAAATATAGATAAACAAAATGCCTATTAAGAGAAAAAAATAAATAAAATAAAGCAAAATTAATAAATTAAAAAAATAAAAGCTGGCTTAAAAACTCAGCATTCAGAAAACTAAGATCATGGCATCCACTCACATCACTTCATGGCAAATAGATGAGGAAATAATGGAAACAGTGAGAGACTTTATTTTCTTGGGCTCCAAAATCACTACAGATGACTGCAGCCATGAAATTAAAAGATGCTTGCTCCTTGGAAGAAAATCTATGACGAACCTAGACAGCATATTAAAAAGCAGAGACATTACTTTTGAGACAAAGGCCTGTATAGTCAAAGCTATGATTTTTCCAGTAGGCATGTATGGATATGAGAACTGGACCATAAAAAAAGCTGAGCACTGAAGAATTGATGCTTTTGAACTGTGGTGTTGGAGATGACTCTTGAGAATCCCTTGGAACAAGAAGATCAGACCAGTCAGTCCTAAGGAAAATCAATCCTGAATGTTCATTGGAAGGACTGATGCTGAAGCTGAAGCCCCAATACTTTGGCCACCTGATGCTAAGAGCTGACTTGTTGGAAAAGAGCCTGATGCTGGGAAACATTGAAGGCAGGAGGAGAAGGGGATAACAGGGGATAAGATGATTGGATGGCATCACCAATTCAATGGACATGAGTTTAAGCAAGCTCCGGGAGTTGGTGATGAACAGAGAAGCCTGGCATGCTACAGTCCATGGGGTCACAAAGAGTCGGACATGACTGAGCAACTGAGCTGAACTGAAAATACAATAGGGCTTCCCAGATGGTGCTAGTGGTAAGGAACCCACTTGCTAATGCAGGAGACACAAGATATGTGGGTTCGATCCCCAGGCCAAGAAGATCCCCTGGAGAAGGGCATGGCAACCCACTTCAGTATTCTTGCCTGGAGACTCCCATGGACAGAGGAGCCTTGAGGGCTACAGTCCATGGGTTGCAAAGAGCTGGACATGACTGAAGCGACTTAGCAAACACATAGACAAGACACAATAAGCCCAGTCATGAAAAAAAAAAAAAAAAACAGGAAAAATTCAGTAGCAAGCTCCATTTTTATGTTTCCTTCCTCTGTACTAAACCCTATTATTTGTATAGGAGTGTTACAGTGTTATTTTGGGGAAAGCATAAAGATGGGGAAGTGGAAAAAAAAAGTTCCTGTGTTACCTTCCAGAGATAATCTATATATTTACACACATACATATACACATACATGTTATAAAAATCTCTGTGAAGGCAAGGTCCAAATCATGTTTTCAAAACAATCTCCAAAGATTCAGACAGGCAACTGTCTACCTCAATATATACCCAGGACCTAAGACATCAAGGGGTAGAATGGGGATAAAATCCTGGGAAAATGTGTTGTTCTTTTAGGAAAATAGTGCTATTAATATCTATGTTAGAGGATTGTTGTTAAATCCTGAAAGAAAAATAGTATGCATAAAAGGTTGAAAACACTGCCTGGCACAAGTAAGTACTATATAAGTGTTAGCTGCTATCACCATCATTTTTATTGTTGTGTTGCTGTTGTTACTGGGAGAGGACAGCTTAGGGATTTTTGAAGCTGCTCTCTATTTTATCTTGGTTTTCCTCAGAGGTACCTCCAAGTTGGGAGCCTCTATCTGTTACTATTCTTCCTTTGGGATACCTCCCCCACCAGGATCTAAAGTGTGGAGCCAATTGGTAACCAAAGTTGCACCTCAAAATGTCTTGTGGACACAAGGAAATCTTAGCCTCACTGCCTGACATTCCTCTCATGGCATCAATGAGATAAACTGTTTCATATGTTATTACTCATGACTCTTCTTGCAAAGACCATGGAAATGCATGGACAAGCAGCAGCTCACTACACTTTCTGGGAATTATTCAACCTGGAATGCATTGTTTCCCTCTCCTTTGTGTGATTCAGTTCTTCCTTACCCCTATACCTCTCACTTCTTCTGGGGAGTTGCATGTTACTGGCTAGCCACAGACACTGCACTGCCTTAATCCACTAATTAGGCCTTTAGGAAGCTAGTGCTACTGGGAAAGGCCGGACTCCACAGTCACAGATCAAACACCCTCTACAGCCTGAGTGTGCCATCTCAATACCTTAGAAGCTCAATGCAATCCCTATCAAGCTACCAACAGTATTTTTCACAGAACTAGAACAAATAATTACACAATATGTATGGAAATACAAAAAAAACCTTGAATAGCCAAAGCAATCTTGAGAAAGAAGAATGGAAATGGAGGAATCAACCTGCTTGACTTCAGGCTCTACTACAAAGCCACAGTCATCAAGACAGTATGGTACTGACACAAAGACGGAAATATAGATCAATGGAACAAAATAGGAAGCCCAGAGATAAATCCACTCACCTATGAACCCCTTACCTTTGATATAGGAGGCAAGAATATACAATGGAGAAAAGACAACCTCTTTAACAAGTGGTGCTGGGAAAACTGGTCAACCACTTGTAAAAGAATGAAAGTAGAGCACTTTATAACACCATACACAAAAATATACTCAAAATGGATTAAAGATCTAAATGTAAGACCAGAAACTATAAAACTCCTAGAGGAGAACATAGGCAGAACACTCTCTGACATAAATCACAGCAGGATCCTCTATGACCCACCTCCCAGAATATTGGAAATAAAAGCAAAAATAAACAAATGGGACTTAATTAAAATTAAAAGCTTCTGCACAACAAAGGAAGCTACAAGCAAAGTGAAAAGACAGCCTTCAGAATTGCAGAAAATAATAGCAAATGAAGCAACAGACAAAGAATTGATCTCAAAAATATATAAGCAACTCCTGCAGCTCAATTCCAGAAAAATAAAAGACCCAATCAAAAAGTGGGCCAAAGAACTAAACAGACATTTCTCCAAAGAAGACATACAGATGGCTAACAAACACATGAAAAGATGCTCAACAGCACTCATTATCAGAGAAATGCAAATCAAAACCACAATGAGGTACCATTTCACTCCAGTCAGAATGGCTGCTATTCAAAAGCCTACAAAAAATAAATGCTGGAGAGGGTATAGAGAAAAGGGAACCCTCTTACACTGTTGTTGGGAATGCAAGCTAGTACAGCCACTATGGAGAACGGTGTGGAGATTCCTTAAAAAACTGGAAATAGAACTGCCATGTGACCCAGCAATCCCCCTGCTGGGCATACACACCCAGGAAACCAGAATTGAAAGAGATATGTGTACCCCAATGTTCATCGCAGCACTGTTTATAATAGCCAGGACATGGAGGCAACCTAGGTTTCCATCAGCAGACAAATGGATAAGAAAGCTGTGGTACATATACACAATGGAATATTACTCAGCCATTAAAAAAGAATACATTTGAATCAGTTCTGATGAGGTGGATGAAACTGGAGCCTATTATACAGAGTGAAGTAAGCCAGAAAAAAAAATATCAATACAGTATATTAAAGCATATATATGGAATTTAGAAA
This sequence comes from Bos mutus, assembly GCF_027580195.1. NCBI lineage: Eukaryota > Metazoa > Chordata > Mammalia > Artiodactyla > Bovidae > Bos > Bos mutus. The sequence continues at coordinate 66,148,752 of NC_091646.1, read as the reverse complement.
GATAGCAACAATAACCCTATATGTGAGACAGCAAAAGAGACACAGATGTTTAGAACAGTCTATTGGACTCTGTGGAAGAGGGCAAGGGAGAGATGATTTGGGAGAATGGCATTGAAACATGTATATTAGCATATGTGAAACGGATCGCCAGTCCAGTTTCAATGCAAGGGACAGGGTGCTTGAGGCTGGTGCACTGGGATGACCCAGAGGGATGGGATGGGGAGGGAGGTGGGAGGGGGTTCAGGATGGGGAACACATGTACACCCGTGGCTGATTCATGGTAATGTAAGGCAAAATCACTACAATATTGTAAAGTAATTAGCCTCCAATTAAAATGAATAAATTTATTTAAAAAATACTAGTACCAAAAAGTAAGTTTTCTATAAGTGATCCATTGATAAATAAATAAATTTTAGAAATTTTTCATTCTAAAAAAAAAGATTGGAAAAGCAATGTTAAAAAAAAAAGTTTTACCTTTCCCACTACACCCAAATGTGGGATATCAAGAACTGAGATGGGGCTAGTGATATCCTACTCCTATTTCATGGCTGCATTCTCCAATGAAGCAGGATCAAGCATGGGCTAGATGCCAAGTCACTACCAGGAAATAGAATGAATCAAATGTAGTTTTCTCCATGTCATAGGTCAGTATTTCTCAGAATATTTTAAAGGACAACCTGCATCAGAGTCACTTGAGATGCTTGTTAAAACAGCTGGGCCCCATTGCAGACATATTGAATGAGAACATGGTGACTGGGTACCTAGAATCTGCATTTTCAACAAGCTTCCCAAGTAAATCTTTACATGCTAAGGTTTGAGACTCACTGACACAGACAATCATGATATCATGATCAGAGGGTCAATAATATGGCTTGTCAGTAGTATCTGCTAAAAAATTTAGGAAGTTTAGTCAACAATATACATGATATGAGTCAGTGGTAAGGCATGGAGACAAAAAATGAGCTACTGTGACCTTAGGCCACACACATAAAAGTATAGTGTCTAGAATGAAAGAGGTGATGGTCTTGCTCTTACTCCAAACCATACCCGGAGTACTGAGTTTAGCATTAGAACACCTCAAGAATAATGAAACCAAAAGGTGATATGTCCCCAAAAGAACAATTTGGTTGACGAAGAGGCTGGAATTCAAGACAAGTGCAGAATTATCAAAGATAATTCAGACATCATCTAGGGTTGTCAAGCCTAGAGAATTGAATAATCTGGATAACATAACTGTCAACCTCAAATATCTGAAGAGCTGTCAGAGGGAAGTGATTCCTCTGCCTAGGCAATGCTATCTATGCTTATATTTTATATGCCTTCCTCTTGGCTGTTGACTCTCAAATCTGTACCTCAAGACTAGGTCATTCTCCTGAGATTCAGGCTTCCTAATGTCTCCACTTGGATTTTCCACAAGTACCTCAAAGTATACATGGCTAAAATCAAACTATTACTCCCATTTTCTCAGATAATAATTCTGAAGCTCAAATAAGTTAAACAATTTCCCACAGGTTCATGCAAATAAATCCAATCTGTCTGACTCTAAAGCTCATGCTTTTTTTTCTTTTTCATTTTCAACATGCTGGCTTCTATAATATTGGGGGTGGGGGAAGCAAACCAGATTACATGCTTATCTTGTAGCTCTGAAACAGAGTAGCAAACTTCACAGGGGAGTTATTCCTTCCTGAAAAAAAAAAATCTTTTCTAAGAAACTCTAATCCTAAATTCACTAGGTTACATTTAAAAAAATAAATCTTTGGCACTATCAGAGGCAAAATATGGAAGAAGTAGAAGTCCCTTTTGTTCTCTGAATCACAACTTCTTATTCTTAAAAATAGATAGAATTGTCTGGACTTTGAAGATCTTTGCATCCTTTTACAGCTGTATCATTTGAAGAGTCTATGGAAAACAACATTCCGTATAAGTACAGACATTATGAATAAACAGTCAAGCCATTTAGTCTGTGTAATAGCTCAGCTGCCTTCCAACACCATCCTCCAGGACCTGCTGGACTAGAGACTGATCATATATCTTCATGATATTCTCATCTACTCCAGGCACCCAGCCCAGCATGACGCATTTGTCCACACTCCTGACTTGCCTCTGGCAATACCAGCTCTTTACTCAACTGGAGAAGTGATCAGGTAAAAATTAGAAATTCTATCACATTTTTCCCTACATAGGGTTTCTGATGTGCTTCCTCAAAGTCATTTACTAGCTGTATGACCTTGAGTAAGTCACTGAACTTCTCTGAGCCTGTTTTCTCATCTGTAAGTGAAAGTCACTCAGTTGTGTCTGACTCTTTGCGACTCCATGGACTATACAGTCCATGGAATTCTCCGGGCCAGAGTGGGTAGCCTTTCCCTTCTCCAGGGGATCTTCCCAACCCAGGGATCAAACCCAGGTCTCCCACATTGCAGGCAGATTCTTTACCAGCTGAGCCACCAGGGACTCCCATAAAGGCAATGTTAATAATACAAAATTCACCCAATCGTTGTGAAAATTAAAAAAATACTGTGTGTAAAAGCACCAAGCACACATTAGGTACTTAGTAAATGCTTCCTTCCTTCGGTGTAGTCCTTGGCTAGGCAACACCAGCTAACCCCAGGGTTTCCTTGGATTCACTACTTATTATCAGGGTTTGCCTTATTCGTCTCCTTTCTGGTCACCACCTCTCCATCAACTAAACAAAGAACATTCAGTAATGTCCATGGCAATTCTCTTAATCCACTGGATTATAGCAATTAAGGCTGCATTTAAGATTTTGTAGCAAAATTTCAATCCTTAGTAAACAGCCAGCTTCTGCTAAAATGTTTCCTATGATAGGGAATTCATTCCCTTCTAACACAGCCCATTTTATCTTCAGTCAGCTCTGCTTTAACTTCCACCTAGCAGTCCTAATTCTGTCCCTTGGGGTCGCATTTTACAGATAAAATTGTCTTTTTTATGACAGCCCTGCATGTACTGGAAGATAGCAATCATGCCCACTCCACTCTCCAGACATCTCTTCTTTTTCCCATTTTTTTAATTTTTACTTTTTATTTTTTTAATTATGAAAGTATAGTAACACATTTACAAGAGACTTGGAAAAATACAGAACAAAGTTATATGCAGTTCTACTACAAATTATTACTATTTAAGTAAATAAGTTAAGATTTTCAGTTGGAGTTTCAATATCAAACTCCCAAAAATTAATATAAAGATTAGACAGAAAAGTAGAAAGGTATAGTAGACCTGAAAAGCACTATGAACAAATTCAACATAATTAAGGTTTATATTAATACAATTTTCACATAACAGCAGGATACAAATTTGATTCAAGTTCCCATAGACTATAAACTAGGAGACACTGGAACATATACAGGGACATAAAACAAGATGCAAAAATTTTATGGTCTAAAAGTACTGAAATTATACAGAGTCTGTTCTCTTTTCACTGTGGAATTATGTTAGAAATCAATATCAAAAGATATTTGAAAATAACCCACATATTTTCAAGTGCAATGTGACATCAACTTTGCAATGTGCCTGACTCGACTCCCATCCCCTTCATCTCTGAATGGCAGAATCAGGACATCCACCTTCATGAAAGTGAAAGTCACTCAGTTGTGTCCGATTCTTTGTGACCCCATGGACTCTATGGAATTATCCAGGTCAGAATACTAGAGTGGGTAGCCGTTCCCTTCTCCAGGGGATCTTCCCAACCCAGCAATTGAACCCGGGCCTCCTGCATTACAGGTGGATTCTTTGCCAGCTGAGCTACCAGGGAAGCCCTTCATGAAGGTCTATATCATTGCCTTTCCTATTGCTCCTGTACCTGATCCTGCTATTTTCAGGGAGGGTGACAAATCCAGGTGAGGTAATTCAGGCTTGCTGCTGCTAAGTCACTTCAGTTGTGTCCAACTCTGTGCGATCCCATAGATGGCAGCCCACCAGGCTCCCCTGTCCCTGGGATTATCCAGGTAAGAACACTGGAGTGGGTTGCCATTTCCTTCTCCAGTGCATGAAAGTGAAAAGTGAAAGTGAAGTTGCTCAGTCATGTCTGACCCTCAGCGACCCCATGGACTGCAGCCTTCCAGGCTCCTCTGTCCATGGGATTTTCCAGGCAAGAGTACTGGAGTGGGGTGCCATTGCCTTCTCTGTAATTCAGGCTTGCCTTGCAATAAAGCAATTTCAAGATGTTTTCAACTGCAGGACAGATTGTGATACCCACAATGGGCCACACCCATCAATTATATTTTTCATAAAATCCCCTCATCTCCCATCACCCACCTTTATTCACCACCACTTATAATGCTGCATACCACATCTCAGGGCTTCTGGTGGCCACAGGTCCAGGATGAAGTAGGAAATTAAACTAGAACCAGAGATATCTGTGAATCTGAAATACTGGAAGCTATGGCTTTTGTGAATATGTTGTTGCTTTTGTGTCACTTTAATGATGATTAACATATTAGTATAAAAGTAACAATCGCTCACATCTACACTGTGTTTTGGGCTTTCCTGGCGGCTCATCTGGCAAAGAATCCACCTGCAATGCAGGAGACCCGGGTTTAATCCCTGAGTTGGGGAGATCACCTGGAGAAGGAAATGGCAACCCACTGCAGTATTCTTGCCTGGGAAATCCCATGGACAAAGAAGCCTGGCAGTCTACAGTTCATGGAGTCACAAGGGTCTGACATGACTGAGAGACTAAGTGACTAAGCACACACACACACACATATTGTGATTTATAGTCTATAAAACCCTTCAATGAATAAATTCTCCTTTTTTCCTCAAGACAGTTCAATAGCTTCATTTGAGGACAACGTTGTTGAACATTTTAAGAGAAATTGTCTTTATTAGGCTAAATTACGTATTATTTCCTCCATGCATCCACAAAATAATCCCTGCCACAAAATCTAGTTTAAACAAATAAAAATGTTCAATGGCAGCTACTTTGCTCAAAAAGGCATAAACTCTAAGGTTCTTATTTTTTAAGACATTTGATATTTATTTTATAAATGAGGAAAACAAGTCTTTGGGTTAGATAATTTGCTCAACATTCACATAGTAAATAGCAAAACCAGGATTCAAAGCCTAAGTTGCTGCTGCTGCTGCTGCTAAGTCATTTCAGTTGTGTCCGACTCTGTGCGACCCCATAGGCGGCAGCCCACCAGGCTACCCTGTCCCTGGGATTCTCCAGGCAAGAATACTGGAGTGGGTTGCCATTTCCTTCTCCAGTGCATGAAAGTGAAAAGTGAAAGTGAAGTCGCTCAGTCGTGTCTGACTCCCAGCGACCCCATGGACTGCAGCTTACCAGGCTCCTCCATCCATGGGAAGTTATATGACTCCAAGTTTTCTAATTTTTTTTACCTCAGCATTTGAAAGTGCCATTCAGCTGTTTTCACTAAAATGGCCACCATCCTCCCCTGTCATGAAACAGGCACTGGCTAACTGAATTAATCTTCCTGAAAGACATCTTTCAAATCACAGGATACTAAGCCAATTCTTTCACAAAAGGATCTGTTTTCTTCCCAGACAGCTAAGTTCCTTTGCCATTCTAGGAATCTTTTCTATTTTACCTTTCAGGTAAGCAACCAAAAAGCCTCATTCATCTGCAGAAAATATGTTGAGACATTTTGTGCCAAACCAGAGCTCCAGCCCCACCCTCAATCTTGCAGCATTCTGTCACTTATCATCAAAGCATCCAGGCTGTCCATTGTCCCACTGCAGAGATTTTGCACAAATTGGAAATGTTATAGTCTACAAAAATTTATTTTCATCCTCCATTTTTAAAAATCCCTATCCTTCATAGTGCAGTTCCCACAAAGGACAGAAAGATAACCACCTGGAAGAAATACTAGACAACACAGGCCAATTTCTACTTCAGCCCACAGTAATGAGGAGATAGATAAACAGTTCCACAGCTGAGAAATTAGATACTGTTCTCAACCTTTTCTTATACATCTTTCTAAAAAATTGCAAGGTATAATCCTCAACTCAGTTTTTAATTAACCAGGTCACTCACTTCATGTCTTACCTATTGTAATTAACTCTTTTCTTCAGGGTTTACCAGTTCTTCCTTCTAACCTAAATAGCATCCCTAAACAGCTAAAAAGTACCATGACCATCCATAGTTAAAGGGGTGAAAAGGTTGTCATTCATGACTTGGGACTCTAAAAATTGCAGTCTGAAATTAAGCCAGATACAAAGAATGATCCCATGGGATGGCTTACAGGCAACACTGGACCCACATACAATCTAGTTGCAGCTCTAGCAGGATGGGGCTGCTAGAGGCTATCAGTTCCCACACTGCTTACCAGACATACCAACACACAGAGTCCCAAATCCTGAATTACCTCCTCAAAACGGCCTCCCATCTCTCAAAATAAATAGGTTTGGATACAATTAGTCTCTTTTGGACCACCCTTTAACCAACTCTGGCAGCTATATTTTTCTGTCTCATTTGATCTGTTTTCTTTGCTAGTTCTCAGATCAATTTCAACATTTGTGTAAGTACCTGATTCCTTGCTGTGGCTCAAATCAGAATCATCCTCAGCCATCTTCCTGGGTTTATCGACCTCAGGCTCCAGTTCTGTAGAATTAGTTCAAATTGGTCAAAATAGATTTGAAGTGGTCAGAACTAATTTTCCCTTGTGAGAAAATATTTGAACTGGTCAAGAGCAACTATTGACCATTTTAACTGACGCTTTGGGCCAGTTTTACATTGCTAATGCAAGAATAAGCCACTGAAGGGATCAAGATGAATCAGGAATGAGATTAAGCAGCTTCAGTCTCCTTGGAAGACCAGTGGGAGTTACAAAAAAGGATCTGATACTAAGGACCATACCATTTGTGAAGCTGATGCTGGAGGGGGATCAGAAAGGACCTAATAGTCTATGAGGTAGGATCAAACCACTGTAGATCCGGGGGAGGAGCTAAAAGAAACTGATGCTCAGTGACAAAGGATTAAATCATAGGCATGAAAAAGGAGGGGAAAAGATGCTGATCCTCTCCAGACAGGATCAAACCACTGAGATGCATAGAGGGCTGAACAAGGATGCTTTTCTATCAGGTGTCTTCAAACCACTCTGGGGTAAGGATGGAAGAAGATAGAATAAGAACACAAAGGGCCTAGTAGTTTGTGAGATAAGATGAGACTACTGTTGAGGATTTGCAGAAAGGGAATGCTGTTCTAAGAAACAGGATCAAACCACTGTGGGAGGGAGGAGAGCAAAAAGAAGCTGAACTTTCTTGAAGCAAATTTAAATTTCTTTTAGTAAAGTAATAGTGCATATGATATACTGCAAGACTGAATCAAACTTTGTTTTTATCAATAATAAAGGACATTTACATGATCTCATTTGCTCTTTACTCCTCCCTGACCAGTTGGGTCAGATCATGTTCCCACAAAGGCCTCTGTAGTAATTCCCAGCTGCCTCTGATGGTTGCTAGGCAACAGAGTAGCAGCTGCCTAATGAACCTTGCCCTTTTGACATTAATCCCTGGGTTTCTGGAAGGGAAATAATACGTGCACAGGTTTAAAAATTGGGGAGCAAATTGAGATAGTATCATCAAATACTAGGTCGGGAAATGTGGGGGAGACAAACACATAGACTTTAAAAATTAAAAGGAAGGCAACAAGTGATTTTAAAATAATGGCTATGTGGAGGAAGAAAACTCACACTAAAAACAATCCTATTTAGACTTAGAAAGCATCAAAACCAAGTTCCCACAAGATTCAAAGGTATTCCTCTATGATATCCCTCACCTGTGGTGCTTGAATACCTTTGATGAAAAATTAGCAGTTTTAACTTCCTGGGAAATCTGTTCTATTTCCCTATAATCTAATCATTTTCTTCAGCCAGACTATCTCCCCCATAATTTCCACACAGTAGTCCAGTCCTGTCTTCTAGAGCAAAGGTTGGCAAACTTGGGCTTGTGGGCCATATCCAAGTCACTGCTTATTTTTGTTCAGCATGTGAGCTGAGAATGTTTTTTACATTTTTAAATGGTTGAAAAAAAAGTATTTTATGACATGTGAAAAATTATATGAAATTCAAATTTTAGTCCATAAAATTTTGTTGGAACACAGCCATGCTTATTAATTTACAACTTATCTATGACTGGTTTCCTGTTACCACAGCAGAGTTGAATAGCTGCATAGAAGACCTTATGGCTCTCAAAGCCTAAAATATTTACTATCTGACCCTTTACAGAATAAGTTTCCTGACTCCCAGTCTACAGCAACAAAGAATCAGTTTTCAACAGAACTGTGCTCAAGTAGGAATGTAATGGGAATGTTAGATAGAGTCTCAAATTCTCAAAGACAGGGAGGGGACTGGTGCCAAAGTCCTCTGAGCCCACAAATAACTTAAGTCACTTCTTGTGGCTTCTAGGGATAAGAAGGAGGTTTAACTTGTATGGAATTACTGAGAGTCTTCAAAAAGAATGAGAGGACAGATGGAAAAAAGGTTGGGATAAGAGTGTGAAAGGCCTTGAATACCAAATACAGTTGCTTGGCCATCCTGAAAGCAGTGGAAGAGTTGGGCTTCAGGTAGGGTTAAGTGACAGGGTAAAATAAATATTGAGGGAGGTGATTCAGAAATCACCTAGAAATCACTCTAGTTCTATTCTACCTCTAGACAAGTAGCAGTGATCTGAGAAGTTCGAGTCATTCTGGTCAATCAGGTTCAGAAACATCTTAATACAAGTATCCCAGTCTGAACACATCTGGTTGAAGATCAGGATCCTACAGCAAATAAAAGATATATACTGAGTCAGTTTCAAAATATCTCTGCCTTGGGAGCATAAAAAAACACTTATCACATGTTTATTCTTACCCACTTTTCAGAACTCAACCCAACCCATATCTCTCCCAGAGCTTTTGCCCTCCTCTGAATTCCTTCAGCACTTTGTGCCATTCATATGGTCCTCTCTCTACCCTGTGTAGTGTTGGAAATATCTCTTTGTGAAAATGGCCTATTTCCCCAGAAAGACCTTGAGATCCTGGGGGGAAAGGGGGATTCTAAATGATACTTTTCTGTGTTCGCATGGTATCTGATTGATTGACTGATTGGTGTTATTGATCTGATGATCTAGGGGTACCTCAATGTGTGGGGAGGTCCCCACATAGAGGACTTCAGGCACTTTGGGAGCTATGTCAGCTCTAACCACACATATACCTTCCCAGATGGTATACCTTGGGAAAGGGTGAGGTGTTGTGATATATTCTAGCCAGTCCTGAGCTGCAATGACCAAGCAAAAAGCAGCTAGATTTCTGGCCCTGATAGGACAAGGACCCCAGCTCCCCATCTTTCCTGCTTTCATGAGTTCAAGGCTGAATGCCCTGTTCAGGAAGACAAAACCCACAGTTCTGGTTGCCAGACATCTAGTCCCATTTTCCATGGCCTCTGTTGATCCTGGACTTAGCCTTTGGGCTGGACTCAAACAATTCAGGACAAAAATAGGCCCTTGGCTGGGAAGGCTGGCTTTCCACAAAGTGCTCTTTCCCCCAACAGCCAAAGCAAACGCTGCCGGCCAGGGCTAAAAGCCAGCCAGCCGCTCCCGACCTCTGCCGGCTAGCACCATGGAGGCCCAGAGTCAACAGTGCATGGACAGGTCTGCTATTTCATTCCTTCTCATTCCTCAAATATCAGATTTATCTTCAGTGAGTCTTAATAACCAAATAGAACTAAAGTCAACTCTAGTCTCTAGGAAAATGTCAAAGATCCCCCATGGGCCTCAATTGCTGGTAGAGAATCAACACAGCCCCCACGTCCATCCTCTGCTTCTCAAGGGTACCCAAACCCACAGGCCACTTTCTTGAGTCTCTGTTTAAATTTATTTTCTCTCCTCCTTTAGGAAAGAGGAAGGAGATATGTAGGAATGAGCTTTCCGTACCCACTGTACTTGCTGGCTCACAGGCCAAGCTAAGACTCAAAAGAGAGTTCAATCATTTTTCTGAATTAAGTAGCCAGCCTCCCCTAATCATAATGGGGCAGGGCCCAGGTTTTAGACACAGGTCAAGAGGTACAAAGAGAGAGGAAGAAGAGGAAGGGGAAGGAAAAGGAGGGTGCAAGAAACCAGGCAGAAGGAAATATTTTGTTTACCATACAGAAGTCTCCTTTAAATGAGTGACTTTTGGCTGATGAGTGAAGATAGAGAAGTGGGAAAATCTTGGCAAAGGTAGAAAATGGCACTGCTTTGAAAATGAAGTTTTCTTGTTTGTTCACAAAGAAATCACTCTCCCCGCAAGACTGGGGGAGGTTCATGCTGACTTGGAACAAACATGAGACTAGACAGGATTACTAACAAAAAGTTGGTATCCCTCCTCAGAGATATGAAACATGAGTTAAACTACTGGACGAGTCTCCTTTATGGTACCCAGGTCCCTTCTAATAATAATTACAGGCATTTTACAATAATAATAATAAATACTATGTACTTGGCACCAAGTATGTGCTTGGCAATGTTTTGTTCCTAAACTGTGCACCAAAACACCCCAAAGTACCATAGTCAACACATAGGGGGGTAATTTAAGAGATTTTAGATTTGAGGGAAACACAGTGACATCTGTCGGACATGGCATGAATTACTACCATTAAGTTTTTATACCTAATTACTTAATAAACAGAAATGTTTATTTCTTTTGGCCTAGGGGTGCTGTGAAAACATTTTCAAAAAATTACACTAAAGGCACAGTGATCAAAGAAAATTTGGAAACTTTTTTCATATGTATTACATGGATTATCTTATGCAATCCTCAAATCTTACATGGTATGTCTTAATATTTTACCCGCATACAGATTTCTCGGAAGGCAGATCAGGTGGTCTGGTATTCTCATCTCTTTAAGAATTTTCCATAGTTTGTTGTGAACAGTGAACAGGCTTTGGCATAGTCAATAAAGCAGAATACATGTTTTTCTGGAACTCTCTTGCTTTTTTGATGATCTAGCAGATGTTGGCAATTTGATCTCCGGTTCCTCTGCCTTTTCTAAAACCAGCTTGAACATCTGGAAGTTCACAGTTCACATACTGTTGAAGCCTGGCTTGAAGAATGTTGAGAATTAATTTGTTAGCATGTGAAATGAGTGCAATTGTGTGGTAGTTTGAACATTTCTTTGGCATTGCCTTTCTTGGGATTAGAATGAAAACTGATCTTTTCCAGTCCTGTGGCCACTGCTGAGTTTTCCAAATTTGCTGGCATATTGAGTGCAGCACTTTCACAGCATCATCTTTTAGGATTTGAAAGAGCTCAACTGGAATTCCGTCACCTCCACTAGCTTTGTTCATAGTGATGCTTCCTAAGGCCCACTTGACTTCACATTCCAGGATGTGAAGTCCAGCTCTAGATGAGTAATCACACCATTGTGATTATTTGGGTCATGAAGATCTTTTTCCTGTAGTTCTTCTGTGTATTCTTGCCACCTCTTCTTAATATCTTCAGCTTCTGTTAGATCCATACCATTTCTGTCCTTTATTGTGCCCATCTTTGCATGAAATTTTTCGTTGGTATCTCTAATTTTCTTAAAGAGCTATCTAGTTTTTCCCATTCTATCGTTTTCCTCTATTTCTTTGCACTGATCACTGAGGAAGGCTTTCTTATCTCTCCTTGCTATTCTTTGGAACTCTGCATTCAGATGCTTATATCTTTCCTTTTCTCCTTTGCCTTTAGCTTCTCTTCTTTTCTCAGCTATTTCTAAGGCCTCCTCACACAACCATTTTGCCTTTTTTCATTTCTTTTTCTTGGGGATGACCCAGACTTGCCTGTGAGTGTCCAGGGGTCTCCGGTGGAGGCATGGGTCAGCAGTGGCCTGCTGCAGGGTTGTGGGCACTGAGTGGGGCAGTGCATGTGTGGGAACTTTTGAAGGAAGTCGCCATTATCTTCATTACCTGACCATAGTTTGGTCTCAGGTCAAACAACATGGAGGGAACACAGCCCTGCCCATCAACAGAAAATTGGATTGAGATTTACTGATCATGGCCCCACCCACCAGAACAATTCCAAGTTTCCCCCAAAGTCAGTCTCTCTCATCAGCAAGCTTCCATAGGTATCTTATTTATTCCTCAGAGGGCAGACATAATGCAAACCACAATTGCATAAAACTAATCAAACTGATCACATGGACCACAGCCTTGTTTAACTCAATGAAACTATGAGCCATGCCTTGTAGGGCCACCCAAGATCGATGGGTCATGGTGGAGACTTCTGACAAAACGTGGTCCACTGGATAAGGGAATGGCAAACCACTTCAGTATTCTTGCCTTGAGAATCCCACAAACAGTATGAAAAGGCAAAAATATATGACACCGAAAGATGAACTCCCCAGGTCAGTAGGTACCCAATAAGCTACTGGAGAATGGTGGAGAAATAACTCCAGAAAGAATAAAGAGACAGAGCCAAAGCAAAAGTAATGCCCAGTTGTGAATGTGACTGGTGATGGAAGTAAAGTCCAATGCTGTAAAGAACAATATTGCATAGGAACCCGGAATGTTAGGTCCATGAATCAAAGTAAATTCCAAGTGGTCAAACAGGAGATGGCAAGAGTGAACATTAACATTTTAGGAAGCAGTGAACTACAATGGACTGGAATAGGAGAATTTAGCTCAGACGACCATTATATCTACAACTGTGGGCAAGAATCCCTTAGAAGAAATGAAGTAGTCATCAAAGGAGTCATCAAAAGACTTGGGTGCAATCTCAAAAATTTCAGAATGATCTCTGTTCATTTCCAAGGCAAACCATTCAATATCACAGTAATCCAAGTTTATGTCCCAACCAGTAAAACTGAAGAAGCTGAATTTGAATGGTTCTATGAAGACCTACAAGACCTTCTAGAACTAACATCCCCAAAAGATGTCTTTTTCATGATAGAGGACTGGAATGCAAAAGTAGGAAGTCAAGAAATACCTGGAGGAACAGGCAAGTTTGGTCTTGGAGTACAGAATGAAGCAGGGCAAAGGCTAACAGAGTTTTGCCGAGAGAATGTGCTTGCCATAGCAAATACCCTCTTCCAACAACACAAGAGGAGACACTACACATGGACATTATCAGATGGTCAATACCAAAATCAGATTGATTATATTTGCAGCCAAAGATGGAGACGCTGTACAAAGTCAGCAAAAACAAGACCAGGAACTGACTGTGGCTCAGATCATGAACTCCTTCTCACAAAATTCAAACTTAAACTGAAGAAAGTAGGGAAAACCACTAGACCATTCAGGCATGACCTAAATTAAATTCCTTACGATTATACAGTGGAAGTGACAAATAGATTAGATCTGATAGATAGAGTGCCTGAAGAACTATGGACAGAGGTTCGTGACATTGTACAGGAGCAACTGAACTGAACTGAAAAAGCCTAACACATAAGAGATGCTCCATAAGAATGCTTTCATTGGAACTTAATTGAAATTCTAAATACTCAGTCAATGTTAGCTCAGTTCTCCTTCCTCCGGATAGCAGAATGATGGCTGGCAGACCCTATTCTTACTGCAGACTCCAAAGGCTTGTGGACCTGATTCACTCTAATCCAAGCACATGGAAAACTACAAATGGTAATACTCTGTCTACTGATCCAGTATCCAACACCTTTTGCACCAGACCTGACATAAGTCAATCAAGAGTTGCTGGGATAAGCTGTGGGCCCCACTGAACCCAACCCAGACAGCAGCATCACAATAAAGGCCACGACAAATGCAGCCAACTCTCTAATCAGAGAAGTACAGAAGTATTTTTAGAAAGGCCCTTTGGGCAAAGGTTCTTTGCCCTCTTCACCATCTCCAAATCTGCAGTTCTTCCATAACAATTTAACTGTGTTAACTGAGGGCTTCAGCTTTTTCTAATAGCCAATTCTTCTCTGTACAGTACTTGTCCCTTCTGAATTTCCAGAGTGCTATACACATTCTTCCATTATCATTGCTCTTATTGGCTTGTGATTAACTGTATATGTGTCTGTCTTTCCCACTAAACTGTGAGCTCTTTGAGCATAATAAATGTGTTTCCTCAGTCTGCATCCCATGGACTTAATATAGTCCCTAAATTAGAATGGGTGCTCAGAAAGTGTTTGTTGAAATTAATTATTGTCCGATTAATTATTGTCAAAGGAATGAATTAGAGGTATCGGTTAGATTCGATGCCATTTTAAACCCTTGATATACCTCCTTGTGCAGCGGAAATATTTAAGAATTGGAGATAGTGGTAGAAGACATGGATTTAAACCTTCTTTGGCAAATTACTACTGCTATATCCTTATACCCTATGTCCTTATATCATGTACCCCTATATCCTTGTTGAACTCCTATAACGACTCTGAACCTTAGTTTCTTTCAGTTCAGTTCAGCCGCTCAGTCGTGTCTGACTCTTTGTGACCCCATGGATTGCAGCACTGGTGCCAGGCCTCCCTGTCCATCACCAACACCCAGAGTTTACCCAAACTCATGTCCATTGAGTTGGTGATGCCATCCAACCATCTCATCCTCTGTCATCCCTTTCTCATCCCACCTTCAAACTTTCCCAGCATCAGGGTCTTTTCACATGTGTCAGTTCTTCACATCAGGTGGCCAAAGTATTGGAGTTTCAGCTTCAACATCAGTCCTTCCAATGAACACTCAGGACTGATCTCCTTCAGGTTGGATTTCCTTGGAGTCCAAGGGACTCTCAAGAGTCTTCCCCAACACCACAGTTCAAAAGCATCAATTCTTCGGCACTCAGCTGTCTTTACAGTCCAACTCTCACATCCATACATGACTACTGGAAAAACAACAGCCTTGACTAAACAAACTGTGTTGGCAAACTAACATCTCTGCTTTTTAATACGCTGTCTAGGTTGGACATAACTTTCCTTCCAAGGAGTAAGCGTCTTTTAATTTCCTGGCTGCAGTCACAATCTACAGTGATTTTGGAGCCCCCAAAAATGAAGTTTGCCACTGTTTCCACTGTTTCTCCATCTATTTGCCATGAAGTGATGGGACAGGATGTCATGATTTAGTTTTCTGAATGTTGAGCTCTAACCCAACATTTCACTGTCCTCTTTCACTTTCATCAAGGGGCTCTTTAGTTCTTCTTCACTTTCTGCCATATAAGTGGTGTCCTCTGCATATGTTATTGATATTTCTCCTGGAAATCTTGATTCCAGCTTGTGCATCATCCAGTCCAGCCGTTCTTATGATGTACTCTGCATACAGTCTTGACATACTCTTTTTCCTATTTGGAACCAGTCTATTGTTCCATGTCCAGCTCTAACTGATTCATTCTGAGTTGCATACAGATTTCTCAAGAGGCAGGTCAGGTGGTCTGGTATTCCCATCTCTTTCAGAATTTTCCACAGTTTATTGTGATCCACACAGTCAAAGGCTTTGGCACAGTCAATAAAGCAGAAATAGATGTTTATCTGGAACTCTCTTGCTTTTTTTGATGATCCAATGGATGTTGGATCAAACCAGGATAAAATTGATCTCTGGTTCCTCTGCCTTTTCTAAATCCAGCTTCAGCATCTGGAAGTTCAGTTAACGTATCGCTGAAGCCTGGCTTACAGAATTTTGAGCATTACTTTACTAGCATGTGAGATGAGTGCAATTGTGCAGTCGTTTGAGCATTCTTTGGCATTACCTTTCTTAGGGACTGGAATGAAAACTGACCTTTTCCAGTCCTGTGGCTACTGCTGAGTCTTCCAAATTTGCCGGCATATTGAGTGCAGCACTTTCACAGCATCATCTTTTAAGATTTCAGATGGCTCAACTGGAATTCCATCACCTCCACTAGCTTTTTTCACAATGATGCTTCCTAAGGCCCAATTGACTTCACATTCCAGGATGTCTGGCTCTAGGTGAGTGATCACAGCACTGTGATTATCTGGGTGGTGAAGATCTTTTTTGTATAATTCTGTGTATTCTTGCCACCTCTTCTTAATATCTTCTGCTTCTGTTAGGTCCATACCATTTCTGTCCTTTATTGTGCCCATCTTTGCATGAAATGTTCCATTGGTATCTCTTATTTTCTTGAAGAGCTCTCTAGTCTTTGCCATTCTATTGTTTTCCTCTATTTCTTTGCACTGATCACTGAGGAAGGCTTTCTTATCTCTCCTTGGTATTCTTTGGAATTCTGCATTCAAATGGGTATATCTTTCCTTTTCTCCTTTGCTTTTCACAGCTATTTGTAAGGCCTCCTCGGAAAGCCATTTTGCTTTTTTGCATTTCTCTTTCTTGGGGATGGTTTTGTCTCCTATACAATGTCATGAACTTCCGTCCATAGTTCTTCAGGCATTCTGTGTATCAGATCTAGACCCTTAAATCTATTTGTCACTTCCACTGTATAATCATAAGGAATTTCATTAAGGCCATACCTGAATGGTCTAGTGGTTTTCCCTACTTTCTTCAATTTAAGTCTGAATTTGGCAATAAGGACTTCATTATCTGAGCCAAGTCAGCTCCTGGTCTTGTTTTTGCTGAGTGTAGAACAACTGTAGAGCTTCTCCGTCTTTGACTGCAAAAAATATAATCAATCTGATTTTGGTGTTGACTATCTGGTAATGTCTATGTGTAGAGTCTTCTCTTGTGTTGTTGGAAAAGGGCGTTTACTATGACCAGTGTGTTCTCTTGGCAAAACTCTGTTAGCCTTTGCCCTGCTTCATTCTGGACTCCAAAGCCAAATTTGCCTGTTACTCCAGGTGTTTCTTGACTTCCTACTTTTGCATTCCAGTCCCCTATCATGAAAAGGACATCTTTTTTGGTGTGTTAGTTCTAAAAGGTCTTTTAGGTCTTCATAGAACCATTCAACTTCAGCTTCTTCAGCATTATTGGTCAGGGCATAAACTTGGATTACCACGATATTGAATGGTTGGCCTTGAAAACGAACAGAGATCATTCTGTCATTTTTGAGATGCATCCAAGTACTGCATTTTGGACTCTTGTTGACTATGAGGGCTACTCCATTTCTTCTAAGATATTTTTTCCCACAGTAGTAGATATAATGGTCATCTGAGTTAAATTCACCCATTCCAGTCCATTTTAGTTAGATTATTCTTAAAATTTTGATGTTCACTCTTGCCATCACCTGTTGGAGCACTTCCAATTTGCCTTGATTCATGAACCTAACATTCCAGGTTCCTATGCAATATTGCTCTTTTTTTTTTTAATTTTAATTGGAAGCTAATTACTTTACAATATTGTAGTGGTTTTTGCCATACATTGACATGAATCAGCCATGGGTGTACATGTGTTCCCCATCCTGAACCCCCCTCCCACCTCCCTCCCCATCCCATCCCTCAGGGTCATCCCAGTGCACCAGACCTGAGCACTCTGTCTCATGCATTGAACCTGGACTGGAGATCCATTTCACATATGATAATATACATGTTTAATTGTTCTTTATAGCATCAGACCTTATTTGCATCACCAGTCACATCCACAACTGGGTGCTGTTTTTGCTTTGGCTCTGTCTCTTCATTCTTTCTGGAGTTATTTCTCCACCAATCTCCAGTAGCATATTGGGCACCTACAGATCTGGGGAGTTTATCTTTCAGTGTCTTATCTTTTTACCTTTTCATACTTTTCATGGGGTTCTCAAGGCAAGAATACTGAAGTGGTTTGCCATTCCCTTCTCCAGTGGACCACATTTTGTCGGAAGTCTCCACCATGACCCGTCCGTCTTGGGTGGCCCTACGTGTCATGGTTCATAGTTTAATTGAGTTAGACAGGGCTGTGGTCCATGTGATTAGATTGGTTAGTTTTCTGTGATTGTGGTTTTCATTCTGTCTTTGCTCTTGTGCTCCAGAGGTCTGATATGGCCTTCCTTCCATCTTCTTCTCAATATCATTTTTTTTACTTTTACAATAAAAGCAATATAAATGTGCCTCTCAAGATTGTAGTAAGGATAAAATATACTGTCTGAGTACATTCACGTTGTGAATGCAATAACTTGTGAAAACATTGAATTATCATATATAACAAAATTTAATTGAAAGAATTTTTTCATAATTCTTTCTGCCAAGAGATATACAGGGGTTCCTTCAGACAGCTGCAGGGATTGCCATTATATGTGCTGGATATGCCCTGAGGGACTTTTCGTGACTGTACACCCATTTTCTCTGCCCCTTCTATTAGACCATTAGACGAGAAACCGCTTTCACCCTTCCTTTCAGCAATCTTTCCTTAGTGGTGCTGAAGATTGGCAAATGGCAGTGGGAACATCCCAGAATTGGCACTTAGAATCAGTACTAGAATGACATTCATGCAGGTGAGAGGCCTTCCACATTCAGCCACACTTCACTTAATATTAACACACATTTTATGTTTCCTGAGCACCTGCAAGCTGGATGGTGCAAGAAGCCATCTAGGAACAGGAATCATGTTAGGGGAAAAGTGACCACTGAATGCCAGACTAAAGTCTGCCAAATTGAACTACTTATTGCTCCTCATACATGCCCTATGATTTTTCTACCTTTGCTCTTGTGCTTCAGAGGTCTGAAATGGCCTTCCTTCCACCTTCTTCTCAATGTCTAGTGCTAATTATCCTTCAAGGCTTGGCTCAAATTTTATCTTTATAAAAATTTCTCTACATATCAAACACCCTACTTTTTACCTGAAAGTTGTTTCTCCCTCTTTGATATCCCCCCAAATCACCTTCTAGCACTTAACTACTTTTATATTACTTACCTCTGTTAGTCTTTCCAATTTACTCTCTTCCTAGGCATTCATCATCTCTGCTTAAAATATTACAGTTAATACTAAACAATCTCCATGTCACCAACTTTTCCAGGCAACTTTCTGAAATGCAGACCACTCTTAAGATTTAAAATTTTTGGTAGCAAGAGAAAAATCTAAATTCAGTAACACGATATAGCCTGTGTATGCATGCTAAGTCACTTCAGTCACGTTTGACTCTTTGCGGCCCTATGGTCTATAGCCCCCCAGGCTCCTCTGTCCATGGGATTTTCCAGAAAATAACAACAAAGGTCAGTCTAGTCAAGGCTATGGTTGTTCCAGTGGTCATGTATGGATGTGAGAGTTGGACTGTGAAGAAAGCTGAGCGCCAAAGAATTGATGCTTTTAAACTGTGGTGTTGGAGAAGACTCTTGAGAGTCCCTTGGACTGCAAGGAGATCCAACCAGTCCATTCTGAAGGAGATCAGCCCTGGGATTTCTTGGGAAGGAATGATGCTAAAGCTGAAACTCCAGTACTTTCGCCACCTCATTCGAAGAGCTGACTCATTGGAAAAGACTCTGATGCTGGGAGGGATTGATGGCAGGAGGAGAAGGGGGCAACAGAGGATGAGATGGCTGGATGGCATCACTGACTCGATGGACGTGAGTCTGAGTGAACTCCGGGAGTTGGTGATGGACAGGGAGGCCTGGCGTGCTGCGATTCCTGAGGTTGCAGATTCGGACACGACTGAGCGACTGAACTGAACTGAATACTGGATTCAGTTGCCATGTCCCACTCCAGGGAAACTTCCTGACCCAGGGATTGAACTTTCATCTCCTGCGGCTACTGCATTTCAGGCGGATTCCCCCACTGAGCCACTGGGGAAGCTCGATGTAATATAACGCAGTAGCTACCAAATACAGATCCATGAACTCACTACATCAGAATCATGAGGGCGAGGAGGAGGGTAGAGGGAAGCTTGTTAAAAGCTTAGATTCCCAATAAGTTTCTGGTTCCTGAAAATATATAGTTTTAAAAAGCATTGCAGTTCAACCAAGGACGGCAAATATATTTCATCTCATGATTCAATTCAAATTGACTACAAGTAAACATTTGGAACACTGTCTTTAGGAATATTCTTTCTAAGCCATATCTAGACTCACTTGGAAAAAAAATGATATGTCTGATTAAAATTTCTGCCATGGATATGGGAGGAGCCAATAGTGGTGATCATGCCAAGCATTTACCACATCTGCTTGAGACACAGAGAAACAAGCCATTTCCTAAACTAGCCAGACAACCCCTACTTTGTGTGATGTTCCATTTGTCTGGAATGACTCCCCCCACCCACACCCCCAATCCCCAATTCCCTAGAAAACTCCTAATCATCCTTTGAGTTAAATTAAAATATATGATCTGGGAGTCTTTGGCCAATTCACTCCATATCATTCCTTCTCTCATCTGGGCTCTCATTAAAATTTATTCATAAGCAAAATTTGCCATGTTCACCACCTCAAATCCATTTTATAAATGAAGAAGGATATAAATAAACTATTTTTGATACTGAATTATGTTGTAAAGTTCTGTACATATTTACCTACACTGTTAGACTTTGACCTACTCAAGGTATACAAACATAGCATATTCATCTTTTTATTGCAAGCCACTGGTTCAATGCCTGGTACCCACAGGGTACTCAGTAAATATGTATTGAACTAGTAGCAGACTCCATCTGAGAGAGCAAGAAGAGAGGTAAGTAACTAAATCAAACACATCATCCTTCCCTGAAAAACCATGGAGATAGGGTCAGGTCCATGGGTGTAAAAGAACATTTCTGAATGAAGGAAGACAAAAAACTGATAAGAATGCAGCCTGAAATAAGTGGAAAGATGTCTCCTTTCCTCCATAATGACTTCTTGAAATATTTCAGCCCTCAGTTGTTGTTGCTGTTCTTTAGTTGCAAAGTCATGTCCAACTCTTTATGACCCCATGGACTGTATCCTGCCAGGCTCTTTTGTCCATGGGATTTTCCAGGCAAGAATACTGGAGTAGGTTGCGATCTCCTTCTCCAGGGATCTTTGCCAAGGAATCTTTTCAACCCAGGGATTGAGCCTGCATCTCCTGCATTGGCAGGCTTTTTACCCTTGAGACTCTTTACCACTGAGCCACCAGGGAAGCCCTCGGCCCTCAGTGATCTCCTGTTATTCTTTATAGTGCTTATTGTCTATATCTCACAAATTGGTATCTGCTTGTCTCAGGCAGGTGAGTCTTGCCTTCACTGCTAGACTGGTCCTAGAAAGTAGGATTCAGAGCTGAACATCTTTATATTTCCTTAAGCATCTAGAACAGATCTAAGCACATGTGAGGCATTAAAAAAAGGCTTGCTAATTGGTTAGTGAATGACTGTCACTTATGGTTTACTAGGTCAGGCATTTATGTAATACATGGTCTAGTTGTTATTGCCCTCCAAAACAAAAGAGAAAAATGTTCAAGGAAACTCTTGTTTATGGAAAAGCCAAATTCTTCCACCTCCACATTAATCTGCCTAAAGCTTCCTTCTCCAGATTGGTGGTGCCTTGCCTTTGCCCTGTATTTTAAAAATAAGATTAATTTTTGTGTCTAGAATGCTACAGTATAGAAAGTTGTGAATATAGGCTTAGATGACTTGAACTCTTCTTATGACTGCCAACAAATTGATGAATGACCCTAGGCAAAATACTTCTCCTCAGTCTTCTGTTACATGAGGGAGGTAAACAAGGAGGTCTCTAAGGGCTGCTTCTGCTCTAACTTCCATTGTTCTATTAATACAAGTATGTTTATCATGAGGAACATGAATGGGGGAATTGAAAAGTGTTTTTCCTTAGGTTATGATGGTCTTGTTTATTTATTTACTCGACAGAATTTTTTTTAATGTCTACAATGTGCCAAGTACTGTTCTAAAAGCTAGAAATACAGCATTGAACAGAACAACGTCCTTGTTCTCAAGCAACTCATATTCTACTGAGGAGAGATAGACCATAATGAAATAAATAAGCAAAATCGTAGTATGTCAGTGGGCACAATGAAAAATAATAAAGGAGAGCAAATACTAATTCACATAAAGAAAGGCCTCTTTTGTAAAGTAACATTTGATTAGGAAGGAAGTGAAGGACCCAACCACATATCTGAGGGGAAGATAATTCCAGGTACCAGAAACAGAAAGTACAGAATCCCTGAGAAGGGATGTACTGGAGATATGCAAAGAAATGCAAGGAAGCTAATGTGGTTGAAGCAAAGCAAGCAAAGGGCGAGTATTAAGAGAGGAAATCAGAGAAGTTGCAGGTAGCATGATGAGTATGGAAGGGCCTTGTAGGCCACTGTTAAGAATTTGAATACTACTCTGAGTGAAATTGGGAAACACTGCAACATTTTGATCATAGGAAGTGTTATGATCTGATTTATAACTTAAGAGGATAGCTTCTTTGTTGAGAGTAAACCAGTAGACCATACGGAGGGCAGTAAAAGCTGAAGCAGGGAAAAGTCAGAAGGTTTTCCTAGCAATGATGGTGACTTGTTGGGGGGAACATAAACATCTAACACAAACATGAAAACTCAAATAGGAATAATGAAATTACTACACATGGAATATACAGTTTAAGTACTATGGTTGAGGGGCAGTGGAGGGATGATAAAGCAATGGAACTACTGTAAAGGAGGTAAAGCTCAAGCTGGTCCTTAGAAGATAAAGAAGTGGGATCTATAAAATGAAAATAAGGATCCAACCCCTGTCAACCCCATAGGATTAATGTGAAACTCAACTGAGAGCCTTGATTGAAGAGAATTATGTAAAACACAATGTAGCATATGGAGATAGGAATTACTATCCCTGCTCTTTGATCTGACTACCCCCTACTCTTCACAAGCAGATACAAAAAAGGGACTAGTGACTGTGTACTTTTAGTCTGGGGTACTCAAATCCCACTATGGAACTGATCAACTCTAAAGACCTGTGTATATGGTAGTCCGTATGAGTTGCCCTATTCCCATGAATGGGGTAGCACTGAGTTGTTAACTAAAGCCTACCTGTTCTACAGCATTTCAGTCTGAGTGCCAAAGCTACACTAGTGGAAAATATTATCAACAGTCAAACTTCACTCAATTGAAAAGTCCCAGTGTTTGATAACCAGCATCACAGAAGCTGCTCCGACCCCTAAGCCTGAGGATTCTTCTTTCCTGATCTGTGTAATAACAGAGAAAACTGCCAGCGCCATATGGTACAGCCTTTTCCTTTTGTTCCTTCCTCAACTCTGTGATACCCATATTACTCAGGAAACCTCCTCAAATTCTTGAATAAGCTATAAGGAGAGGTGAGTAAAGGTTCCCAGTGCTGTTACCAGAAAATCAGAGTCAAAGTGTCTGACTTTGTGTGTCTCACTTCCCACTGAGTGACTCTGTTGAAGCAGAGGGATGACTAATAGCTCTCCCATCCACCTCCACTTCAGCAGGCCCTGATGGGCCTTTCCACATCTGTAATATACCACAGAGTAGTTTGAAAGCTAGTCACCTAACCAACAAGTATCCTCATTCATAGATGAGGGTTACTGGGGCTTAGAGAGGGTAAAATTTTCCAGTCATAAACTGAGTGCACAACAGAAGTAGCCTAAACCCAGGTTTCCTAATTCTCTGCCCCATGCCATTCCTGCTATAACCAAGCTGCCTCACTTCATCTAGGTTTGCACATTTACTTTTCTCAGATGATCATCATTTGTGTCTACAGGTCCTATATGTGTCCACAACTCAAAGGCATCATTTTGACTCTCCTAACATTTTTCAACCTTGGATACATTTTAAGGACTGTTTCCATGTTGGGAGGCCTCATCTAAAACAGCCAAGTTATGTCTATATGAATCACAATTTTTCCAGGCTCAAAACTGTATAGATTTTGTCTGTCTCTCCTTTATCCTTTATTCTCAATTATTGCTGCTCTAGCATGTCACTTTGATTCTCAAAACCCAAATAAAATTATTATCCTCACACATATAACCTATACCTTGCTATGTGTTACTTTTCTCCTTAACATATTTTTATAATTTATTTACTTTTAATTGGAGGATAATTGTTTCACAATATGTTGGTTTCTGCCATGCATCAGTATGAATCAGCCATAGGTATACACATGTCCTCTACCTTTTGAACCTTCCTCCCACCCCATCCCACTCCTCGAGGTAGCCACAGAGCACCAGGTTTGAACTCCCTGCATCATACAGCAAATTATTACTGGCTATCTACATTACATATGGTAGTGTATGTTTCAGTGCTACTCTGTCAACTTGTCCCACACTCTCGTTCCCCTTCCTGTGTCCATAAATCTGTTCTCTATGTCTGAGTCTCTTTTTCTGCCCTTCAAATAAGTTCATCAGTACTATTTTTCTAGATTCCATATATATTCATTAATATATGATATTTGTTATTCTCTTTCTGACTTACTTCACTTTGTATAATAGGCTCTAGATTCCTCTACCTTACTATAACTGACTTAAATGTGTTCCTTTTTATGGCCCAGTAATATTCCATTATACACACACACACACACACACACACACACACACACACCACTATATGCCACAACTTCTTTATCCATTCATCTGTCTATGGACATCTACATTGCTTCCATGTCCTGACTATTGTAAATAGTGCTTCAATTTACACTGTGTCTTTTTCTTTTTCTTTTTTTGGTTTCCTTTATTTCACTTTTTAATATAAATTTATTTATTTTAATTGGAGGCTAATTACTTTATAATATTTATTGGTTTTGCCATACATCGACATGAATCAGCCATGGGTGTACATGTGTTCCCCATCCTGATACCCCTCCCACTTCCCTCCCCATCCCATCCCTCAGGGTCATCCCAGTGCACCATCCGCAAGCACCTGTATTATGCATCGAACCTGGACTGGCGATTCATTTCACGTATGATAATATACATGTTTCAATGCCATTCTCCCAAATCATCCCACCCTTGCCCTCTCCCACAGAGTCCAAAAGACTGTTCTATACATCTGTGTTTCTTTTGCTGTCTCACATACAGGGTTATCATTACCATCTATCTAAATCCCATATATATGCGTTAGTATACTGTATTGGTGTTTTTCTTTCTGGCTTACTTCACTCTATATAATAGGCTCCAGGTCCATCCACCTCATTAAAACTGATTCAAATGTATTCTTTTTAATGGCTGAGTAATATTCCATTGGGTGTATGCACCACAGCTTTCTTATCCATTCGTCTGCTGATGGACATCTAGGTTGCTTCCATGCCTTGACTATTATAAACAGCATTGCAATGAACACTGGGGCACATGTATCTCTTTCAATTCTGGTTCCTCAGTGTGTATGCCCAGCAGGGGGATTGCTGGGTCACATGGCAGTTCTAGTTCCAGTTTTCTAAGGAACCTCCACACTGTTCTCCATAGTAGCTGTACTAGTTTGCATTCCCAACAACAGTGTAAGAGGGTTCCCTTTTCTCCACATCCTCTCCAGCATTTATTGCTTGTAGACTTTTGGAGACCAGCCATTCTGATTGGCATGAAATCATTGTGGTTTCGATTTCTGTTCTCTGATAATGAGTGATGTTGAGCATCTTTTCATGTGTTTTTTAGCCATCTGTATGTCTTCTTTGGAGAAATGTCTGTTTAGTTCTTTGGCCCATTTTTTTATTGAGTCGTTTATTTTCCTGGAAATGAGCTACAGGAGTTGCTTGTATATTTTTGAGATTAGTTCTTTGTCAGTTGATTCCTTTGCTATTATTTTCTCCCATTCTGAAGGCTGTCTTTTCACCTTGCTTAGAATTTCCTTTGTTGTGCAGAAGCTTTTAAGTTTAATTAGGTCCCATTTGTTTATTTTTCTTTTATATCCAATATTCTGGGAGGTTGGTCATAGAAGATCCTGCTGTGGTTTATGTCAGAGAGTGTTTTGTTAATGTTCTCTAGGAGTTTTATAGTTTCTGGTCTTACATTTAGATCTTTAATCCATTTTATTTTTGTGTATGGTGTTAGAAAGTGTTCTAATTTCATTCTTTTACAAGTGGTTGACCAGTTTTCCCAGCACCACTTGTTAAAGAGGTTGTCTTTTCTCCATTGTGTATTCTTGCCTCCTTTGTCAAAGATAAGGTGTCCATAGATGCGTGGATTTATCTCTGGGCTTTCTATTTTGTTCTGTTGATCTATCTTTCTTTGTGCCAGTAGCATACTGTCTTGATGACTGTGGCTTTGTAGTAGAGCCTGAAGTCAGGCAGGTTGATTCCTCTAGTTCCATTCTTCTTTCTCAAGATTGCTTTGGCTATTCGAGGTTTTTTGTATTTACATGCAAATTGTGAAAAAATTTTTTCTAGCTCTGTGAAAAATATTCTTGGTAGCTTGATAGGGATTGCATTTAATCTATAGATTGTTTTGGGTAGTATACTCATTTTCACTATATTGATTCTTCCAATCCATGAACATGGTATATTTCTCCATCTATTAGCGTCCTCTTTGATTTCTTTCACCAGTGTTTTACAGTTTTTTATATATATACGTCTTTTGTTTCTTTAGGTAGATATATTCCTAAGTATTTTATTCTTTTCCTTGCAATGGTGAATGGAATTGTTTCCTTAATTTCTCTATTTTCTCATTATTAGTGTATAGGAATGCAAGGGATTTCTGTGTGTTGATTTTATATCCTGCCATTTTACTATATTCATTGATTAGCTCTAGTAATTTTCTGCTGGAGTCTTTAGGGTTTTCTATGAAGAGGATCATGTCATCTGCAAACAGTAAGAGTTTTACTTCTTCTTTTCCAATTTGGATTCCTTTTATTTCTTTTTCTGCTCTGATTGCTGTGGCCAAAACTTCCAAGACTATGTTGAATAGTAGTGGTGAGAGTGGGCACCCTTGTCTTGTTCCTGACTTGGGGGGAAATGCTTTCAAGTTTTCACCATTGAGGATAATGTTTGCTGTGGGTTTGTCATATATAGCTTTTAATATGTTGAGGTATGTCCTTCTATGCCTGCTTTCTGGAGGGTTTTTATCACAAATGGATGCTGAATTTTGTCAAAGGCTTTCTCTGCATCTATTGAGATAATCACATGGCTTTTATTTTTCAATTTGTTAATGTGGTGTATTACATTGATTGGTTTGGGGATATTGAAGAATCCTTGCATCCCTGGGATAAAGCCCACTTGGTCATGATGTATGATCTTTTTAATGTGTTGTTGGATTCTGATTGCTAGAATTTTTTTTGAAGGATTTGTGCATCTATGTTCATCAGTGATATTGGCCTGTAGTTTTCTTTTTTTGTGGCATTTTTGTCAGGTTTTGGGATTAGGGTGATGGTGGCCTCATAGAATGAGTTTGGAAGTTTACCTTCCTCTGCAATTTTCTGGAAGAGTTTGAGTAGGATAGCTGTTAGCTCTTCTCGAAAGTTTTGGTAGAATTCAGCTGTGAAGCCGTCTGGTCCGGGACTTTTGTTTGCTGGAAGATTTCTGATTACAGTTTCAATTTCGGTTCTTGTGATGGGTCTGTTAAGATTTTCTATTTCTTCCTGGTTCAGTTTTGGAAAGTTGTACTTTTCTAAGAATTTGTCCATTTCTTCCAAGTTGTCCATTTTATTGGCATATAATTGCTGATAGTAGTCTCTTATGATCCTTTGTATTTTTGTGTTGTCTGTGGTGATCTCTCCATTTTCATTTCTGATATTATTGATTTAAATTGTATTCCTTTGTTTCTTGATGAGTCTGGCTAACGGTTTGTCAATTTTATTTATCCTCTCAAAGAACCAGCTTTTGGCTTTGTTGATTTTTGCTATGGTCTCTTGTTTCTTTTGCATTTCAGTTCAGTTCAGTTGAGTAGCTCAGTCGTGTCTGACACTTTGCGACCCCATGAATTGCAGCACGTCAAGCCTCCCTGTCCATCACCAACTCCCAGAGTTCACTCAAACTCATGTCCATCAAGTCAGTGATGCCATCCAGCCATCTCATCCTCTGTCGTCCCCTTCTTCTCCTGCCCCCAATCCCTCCTAGCATCAGAGTCTTTTCCAATGAGTCAAATCTTCACATGAGGTGGCCAAAGTATTGGAGTTTCCGCTTTAGAATCATTCCTTCCAAAGAAATTCCAGGGCTAATCTCCTTCAGAATGGACTGGTTGGATCTCCTTGCAGTCCAAGGGACTCGCAAGAGTCTTCTCCAACACCACAGTTCAAAAGCATCATTTCTTTGGCGCTCAGCTTTCTTCACAGTCCAACTCTCACATCCATACATGACCACTGGAAAAATCATAGCCTTGACTAGATGGATGTATGTTGGCAAAGTAATGTCTCTGCTTTTCAATATACTATCTAGGTTGGTCATAACTTTCCTTCCAAGGAGTAAGCGTCTTTTAATTTCATGGCTGCAATAAGATTTCTTTCCTTCTCCTAACCTTGGGGTTCTTCATTTCTTCCTTTTCTAGTTGCTTTATGTGTAGAGTTAGGTTATTTATTTGACTTTTTTCTTGTTTCTTGAGGTATTCCTGTATTGCTATGAACCTTCCCCTTAGGACTGCTTTTACAGTGTCCCACAGGTTTCGGTTGTTATGTTTTCATTTTCATTTGTTTCTATGCATATTTTGATTTCTTTTTTTATTTCTTCTGCGATTTGTTGGTTATTCAGCAGTGTGTTTTTCAGCCTCCACATGTTGGCATTTTTAATAGTTTTTCTCCTGTAATTGAGATCTAATCGTACTACATTGAGGTCAGAAAAGATGCGTGGAATGATTTCAATTTTTTTGAATTTACCAAGGCTAGCATTTATTGCCCAGGATGTGATGTTTCCTGGAGAAGTTTTCATGTGCACTTGAGAAAAAGGTGAAATTCATTGTTTTGGCGTGAAATGTCCTATATATATATCAATTAGGTCTAACTGGTCTATTGTATTAGTTAAAGTTTGTGTTTCCTTCTTAACTTTCTGTTTAGTTGATCTATCCATAGGTGTGAGTGGGGTATTAAAGTCTCCCACTATTACTGTGTTATTGTTAATTTCCCCTTTCAGACATGTTAGCATTTATCTTACATATTGCGGTGCTCCTCTGTTGGGTGCATATATATTTATAATTGTTATTTCTTCTTCTTGGATTGATCCTTTGATCACTATGTACTGTCCTTCTTTGTCTCTTTTTCAGAGGCTTTGTTTTAAAGTCTATTTTATCTGATACGAGTATTGCTACTCCTACTTTCTTCTGGTCTCTATTTGCGTGGAATATCTTTTTCCAGCCCTTCACTTTCAGTCTGTATGTGTCCCTTGTTTTGAGGTGGGTCTCTTGTAGACAACATATATAGCAGTCTTGTTTTTGTATCCATTCAGCCAGTCTTTGTCTTTTGGTTGGGGAATTCAACCCATTTACGTTTAAGGTAATTATTGATTACTATGATCCCATTGCCATTTACTTTATTGTTTTGGGTTCCAGTTTATACACCCTTTTTGTGTTTCCTGTCTATAGAATATCCTTTAGCATTTGTTGGAGAGCTGGTTTGGTGGTGCTGAATTCTCTCAGCTTTTGCTTGTCTGTAAAGTTTTTGATGTCTCCGTCATATTTGAATGAGATCCTTTCTGGGTACAGTAATCTGGGCTGTAGGTTATTTTCTTTCATCACTTTAAATATGTCCTGCCATTCCCTTCTGGCCTGAAGAGTTTCTATTGAAAGATCAGCTGTTATCCTTATGGGAATCCCTTTGTGTGTTATTTGTTGTTTTTCCCTTCCTGCTTCTATATTTGTTCTTTGTGTTTGATCTTTGTTAATTTGATTAATATGTGTCTTGGGGTGTTTCACCTTGGGTTTATCCTATTTGGGACTCCCTGGGTTTCTTGGACTTGGGTGATTATTTCCTTTCCCATTTTAGGGAAGGTTTCAACTATTATCTCCTCAAGTATTTTCTCAAGGTCTTTCTTTTTGTTTTCTTCTTCTGGGACTCCTATGATTCAAATGTTGGGGCGTTTAACATTGTCCCAGAGGTCTCTGAGATGGTTCTCATTTCTTTTAGTTCTTTTTTTTTTTCTATTTTCCTCTCTGATTCATCTATTTCTACCATTCTATCTTCTACCTAACTAATCCTATCTTCTGCCTCCATTATTCTACTCTTGGTTCCCTCCAGAGTTTTTTTGATCTCATTTATTGCTTTATTCATCATATATCGACTCTTTTTTATTTCTTCTAGGTCCTTGTTAAACCTTTCTTGCATCTTCTCAATCCTTGTCTCCAGGCTAATTATCTATGATTCCATTTTGATTTCAAGATTTTGGATCATTTTCACCATCATTATTCAGAATTCTTTATCAGGTTGATTTCCTATTGCTTCCTCTTTTGTTTGGTTTGGTGAACATTTATCCTGTTCCTTTACCTGCTGGATATTCCTCTGTCTCTTCTTCTTGTTTATATTGCTGTGTTTGGGGTGGCCTTTCTGTATTCTGGCAGTTTGTGGAGTTCTCTTTATTGTGGCATTTCCTCACTGTGTGTGGGTTTGTACAGGTGGCTTGTCAAGGTTTCCTGGTTAGGGAAGCTTGTGTCGGTGTTCTGGTGGGTGGAACTGGATTTCTTCTTTCTGGAGTGCAATGAAGTGTCCAGTAATGAGTTATGAGATGTCAATGGGTTTGGAGTGACTTTGGGCAGCCTGTATGTTGAAGCTCAGGGCTGTGTTCCTGTGTTGCTGGAGAATTTGCGTGGTATATCTTGCTCTGGGACTTGTTGGCCCTTGGGTGGTGCTTGGTTTCAGTGTAGGTATGGAGGCGTTTGATGAGCTCCTGTCAATTAATGTGCCCTGGAGTCAGGAGTTCTCTGGTGTTCTCAGGATTTGGAGTTAAGCCTCCTGCTTCTGGTTTTCAGTCTTATTTGTACAGTAGCCTCAAGACTTCTCCATCTAGGTTAAAGATGAAGTTTCTCCACAGTGAGGGACACCCAGAGAGTTTCACAGAGTTACATGGAGAAGAGAAGAGGGAGGAGGGAGATAGAGGTGACCCGGATGAGATGAGGTGGAATCAAAAGAGGAGAGAGCAAGTGGAATCAAAAGAGGAGACAGCAAGCTAGCCAGTAATCACTTCCTTATGTGCGCTTCACAGTCTGGACCACTCAGAGATGTTCATGGAGTTATACAGAGAAGAGAAGAGGGTGGAAGGAGACAGAGGAGGCCAGGAGGATAAAGGGGGGAATCAAAAGTAGAGAGACAGATCCAGCCAGTATTCAGTTCTCTAAGTGTTCTCCACCATCCGGAACACACAAAGAGATTCACAGAGTTGGGTAGAGAAGAGAAGGGAGAGGGAGGAGATAAAGGCGACCTGGTGGAGAAAAAGGAGAGTCCAAAGTGGGAGAGAGCAGTCAAGCCAGTAATCTCACTCCCAAGTAAAAATGAGTACTGAAGATTGGGTTCTTAAAGGTACAAAATTGATAACAAATACCAAAAAGCAAAGATTAAAAGTCTAGAGTAGAAGTTGGATTTTCAAAAATAAAATATTAACAACAAGAAGAAAAACCAAAGTCACAAAAATTATATATATATATATATATATATATATATATATATATATATGAAGTTTGCTTTAAAAAATAGGGTCTCTCTTTTTTTGAAAGTAATATTGGGTTATAAAAACGACAATTAAAGGAGTAATAGAAGACTTTAAAATTAAAAAAATTAAATTAAAGAATGATAGTAAAAATAGTAAAAATATATCTAGGATTTTCTCTGGTGTTGTTGTGGGCAGTGTGGAGTCAGTTCATTTTCAGATAGTTCCTTGATCTGGCTCATATTTCTCAAGATCGATAGGCCCCTTCCTATGTAGTCAGTACTAACTACAGGGTTTTAATCTATTGCATCTGTCACTTCCAAGAGGGTTCCCTCTGTTTTAGCTTCTTCTGTTTGCTGGTCTCTTCAGTGTCTAATTTTTGCCCTGACACAGGGGGCGGTGGTGGACACTTTTTTAGGCTCACTTGTTTAGTCGTGCTGTGGGGAGGGCTGGACGCTGCAAACAAATAACACTGGCATGTGTTTGCAGTGTCTCTGCCACACTGGGTTTGCCCCTGCTCACGGCGTGTGTGTTTTCCCTTTGTACACTGCTTAGGCTCTAGGTTGCTCCGTCGGGAACTGTCTGAGTCCAGCCCTGGGTTGTATGCACTTCCCAGGTCTAAGCCACTCAGGTTCAGGTACTTGGGTAGTCCTGAGAGATGCAGACTCGGTTGTGCCTGCGTTTTGTGCCCTTCCCATGTCTGAGCAGCTCAGGTGACCAGGTGTTTGGTGAGTGCAATCACTGCAACTTATCACCTCCCCCATCCCTGCCACTCGGTTTTCTGGGTGTACAACAGGCGCACCTTCTCAGGCAGATGTCAACCGTCCAGAATCCCAAGAAGTCTTGGTTAGCAACGAAGCCTGCTTGCAATTTGATAGATAATGCCTCTCTGGGGCTGCAATTGCCCTCTTTCGGCTCTGGCTGCCCTTGCCTGACTGTCACCGGAGGGGAATAGGCCAGTCTGCAGCTGGCTAGCTCTAGTCAGTCCTTTGTTCTGTGTGCGGGCCTGGAGGTGTCTTAGGTTAGGGCTTTTCCCGTGGTAGCTATCCCACAGTCTGGTTTGCTAGCGCAAGTTAGTTCCCTCAGATTGCCCTCGGGGCATTCAGGCCCAGTCTTTACTCTAAGCAATGCAGCCTGCGCCTCCCTGCCCAGCCCCTGCTTGCTAGTGGCAGATACAGGCATCTGCACTGCTTCTCTGCTGGGGGAGTTACCACTGGACACATAATCTGTGGGGTTTAATTATTTATTTATTTTTCCTCCTGATTATGTTGCCATCTGTGGTTCCAAGGCTCTCCACAGACTCAGCAGTGAGAGTGTTTCCTGGTGTTTGGAAACTTCTCTCTTTTTTAAGACTTCCTTTCGGGATGGAGCTCCATCCCTACCTCTTTTGTCTCTCTTTTTGTCTTTTATATTTTTTCCTACCTCCTTTAGAAGACAATAGGCTGCTTTTATGGGTGCCTGATGTCCTCTGCCTCATTCAGAAGTTGTTTTGTGGGATTTACTCAGCATTCACATGTTCTTTTGATGAATTTGTGGGGGAGAAAGTGGTCTCCCCATCCTATTCCTCTGCCATCTTAGGACCACCTCTACATTGTGTCTTTTTCAATTATGGTTTCCTCAAGGTATACGCCCAATAGTGGGATTGCTGGGTTATATGGTAGTTTTATTCCTAGGTTTCTTAAAGGAATCTCCATACTTTTCTCTATAGTGGCTGTATCAGTTTACATTCCCACCAAAACTGCAAGAGGGCTCCCTTTTCTCCACATCATCTCCAACATTTATTATTTGTGGATTTTTTATTTTTAGCTTTTTTTGATGATGGCCATTCTTACCAGTGTTAATACCATCTAATACACTACATTTTCCTTATCTGTTTGTTTATCTCTTTTTCCAATCACAATGTGAGCTTTATAATGGCAAAGATTACTGTTTTGTCGTCCTATCCTTAGCATCTAGAACAGTGCTTTGTATATATTAGCCACTCAATAAATATTAAGTGAATCAATACTTCACTAGGCAGAAAGTAGTCAAATGGCCACACCTGGCTGCAAAGGAGGCTTAACAATACTAAAAATTAGCTGTGTAGCCTTGTATTCAGCAAAAATCTCTACTACTACTACTACTACTACTACTGAAGAAGTAGTAGTTGGGATCTTCACAACCCAGGGATCAAACCCAGGTCTCCCACATTACAGGTTAATTTTTTACCAGCTGAGCCACAAGGGAAGCCCACTACAGAAGAAGAAAAACTAATATTGAAAATGCTAGAGAGGGTGTGGAGAAAAGGGAACCCTCTTACACTATTGGTGGGAATACAAACTAGTACAGCCACTATGGAGAAGAGTGTGGAGATTCCTTAAAAAACTAGAAATAGAACTGCCATATGACCAAGCAATCCCACTGCTGGGGATACACACTGAGGAAACCAGAATTGAAAGAGACATGTATACCCCAGTGTTCATTGCAGTACTGTTTACAACAGCTAGAATATGGAAGCAACCTAGATGCCCAGTGCCAGAAGAATGGATAAGAAAGTTGTAGTACATAAACACAATGGAATATTACTCAGCTATTAAAATGAACACATACGAGTCAGTTCTAATGAGATGGATGAAACTGGAGCCTATTATACAGAGTGAAGTAAGTCAGAAAGAAAAACACCAATACAGTATATTAATGCATATAAATGGAATTTAGAAAGATGGTAACAATGACCCTATAGACAAGACAGCAAAAGAGACACAGATGTAAAGAACAGACTTTTGGACTCTGTGGGAGAAAGCAAGGGTGGGATGATTTGAGAGAATAGCATTGAAACATGTATATTACCATATGTGAAATAGATGACCAGTTCAAGTTCAATGCATGAAACAGGGCACTCAAAGCCAGTGCACTGGGACAACCCAGAGGGATGGAATGGGATGGGGGGGACACATGTACACCTGTGGCTGATTCATGTCAATGTATGGCAAAAATCACCACAATACTGTAAAGTTATTAACCTCCAATTATAATAAATAAATTAACTTAAAAAATACTAACATTGAAAGCTAGCAGGCTCACAAAGCAAAGAAAGTTAAAAAAAAATTCATGCTTAATTTATAACCAGTCTATAGCTTGACTCTTCTATTAACTGTCTTTTAACATATTGATACATATATGTGTGAGAAATAGCCTCTCTCTCCAGAAAACTAGCATTAGCACAGTAAAATAAGTCATTTCATGTGTGTAATGTTTTTCAAATTTGAGAAATCTGCAAGTTCCAACCCAACACTCTGAGACCTTGACCAAGTGACATGATATCTTTAGACCTGCTTCCTTATGTACTGAATAGTAAAGTTCTGAGTTTCAGGTACAATAGAAGGTGCAAAAGTGATCTGTAAACTGCATTACCTTATACAACTGAGAAGCATTATCATAGCTGATATCACAACTATGCTATAAGGGAGGCAGCTCCAACCTATCCTCTGCAACTGCCCCAAAGATAGGGTTCAGGTTTGGTATTTCTATTGTACTCACTTTTTGCCATACTTGCCTCCATTAAAGATGGTATTTCAGCTACCTAGAGAAGAGGTAGGAATGTAGGGATCAGCAAACTAAAATGGACAGGAATGGGTGAATTTAACTTAGATGACCATTATATCTACTACTGTGGGCAAGAATCCCTTAGAAGAAATGGAGTAACCCTCATAGTCAACAAAAGAGTATAAACTGAAGTACATGGATGCAATTTCAAAAATGACATAATGAGCTCTGTTGGTTTCCAAGGCAAACCATTCAATATCACAGCAATCCAAGTTTATGCCCCAACCAGTAATGCTGAAGAAGCTGAAGTTGAATGGTTCTATGAAGACGTACAAGACCTTCTAGAACTAACAGCCCAAAAGATGTCTTTTTCATAATAGGGGACTGGAATGCAAAAGTAGGAAGTCAAGAGATACCTGGAGTAACAGGCAAATTTGGCCTTGGAGTACAGAATGAAGCAGGGCAAAGGCTAATGGAATTTTGGCAAGAGAACGCACTGGTCATAGCAAACAGCGTCTTCCAAAAACACAAGAGAAGACTCTACATGTGGACATCACCAGACAGTCAATACCAAAATCAGATTGATTATATTCTTTGCAGCCAAAGATGGAGAAGCTTTATACAGTCAGCAAAGACAAGACTGGGAGATGACTGTGGCTCAAATCATGAACACTTTTTTGCCAAATTCAGACTTAATTTGAAGAAAGTAGGGAAACCACTAGACCATTCAGGTATGACCTAAATCAAATTCCTTATGGTTATACAGTGGAAGTGACAAATAGATTCAAGGGATTAGATCTGAAACACAGAGTGCCTGAAGAACTATCGACGGAGGTTCATGACACTGTACAGGAGACAGGGATCAAGACCACCCCAAGAAAAATAAAAGCAAAATAGAAAAATGGCCGTCTGAGGAAGGCTTACAAATATCTTTGAAAAGAAGAGAAGCTAAAAGCAAGGGAGAAAAGGAAAGATATAAGCATCTGAATGCAGAGTTCCAAAGAATAGCAAGGAGAGATAAGAAAGCCTTCCTCAGTGATCAGTGCAAATAAATAGTGGAAAACAATAGAATGAGAAAAACTAGAGAGCTTTTCAAGAAAATCAGAGATACCAAGGGAGTATTTCATGCAAGGACAGGCTTAATAAAGGATATAAATGCTATGGACTTAACAGAAGCAGAAGATATTAAGAAGAGGTGGCAAGAATACACAGAAGAACTGTACAAGAAAGATCTTCATGACCCAGATAATCATGGTGATGTGATCACTCACCTAGAGCCAGAAATTCTGAAATGTGAAGTCAAGTGGGCCTTAGAAAGCATCATTATGAACAAAGCTAGTGGAGGTGATGGAATTCAAGTTGAGCTATTTCAAATCCTAAAAGATGATGCTGTGAAAGTGCTGCACTCAATATACCAGCAAATTAGGAAAACTCAGCAGTAGCCACAGGACCAGAAAAGGTCAATTTTCATTCCAAACCTAAGAAAGGCAATGTGAAAGAATGCTCAAGCTACTGCACAATTGCACTCATCTCCCACGCTAGTAAAGTAATGCTCAAACTTCTCTAAGTCAGGCTTCAGCAGTACGTGAACCATGAACTTCCAGATGTTCAAGCTGGATTTAGAAAAGGCAGAGGAACCAGAGACCAAATTGCCAACATCCATTGGATCATTGAAAAAACAAGAGAGATCCAGAAAAACATCTATTTCTGCTTTATTGACTATGTCAAAGCCTTTGACTGTGTGGATCACAATAAACTGTGGAAAATTCTGAAAGAGATGGGAATACCAGACCACCTGACTTGCCTCCTGAGAAACCTGTATGCAGGTCAGGAAGCAACAGTTAGAACTGGACATGGAACAAAAGACTGGTTCCAAATGGGGAAACGAGTACATCAAGGCTGTATATTGTCATCCTGCTTACTTAACTTATATGCAGAGTACATCATGAGAAACACTGGGCTTAATGACACACAAGCTGGAATCAAGATTGCTTGGAGAAATATCTATAACCTCGGATATTCAAATGACACCACCTTTATGGCAGAAAGCGAGAAAGAACTAAAGAGCTTCTTGATGAAAGTGAAAGAGGAGAGTGAAAAAGTTGGCTTAAAACCCAGCATTCAGAATACTAAGATCATGGCATCCTGTCCTATCACTTCATGGTAAATAGATGGGGAAGCAATGGAAACAGTGAGAGACTTTATTTTCTTGGACTCCAAAATCGCTGCAGATGGTGACTGCAGCCAGGAAATTAAAAGATGCTTGCTCCCTGAAAGAAAAGTCATGACCAACCTAGACAGCATATTATCTTTTTTTTTTTTTTTTTTTCCCTCCTGGGACACAGAAGCATGTGCAATCTTCCCAGACTGGGGATTGAACCTGTGCTCTCTGCCAGAGGAACCCAGAGTCTTAACCACTGGACCACCAGGAAGTCCCTAGACAGCATATTAAAAAGCAGAGACATTACTTTGACAAAAAAAGTCTGTCTAGTCAAAGCTATGATTTTTTCAGTAGTCATGTATGAATGTAAAAGTTGGACTATAAAGAAAGCTGAGCACCAAAGAATTGATGCTTTTGAACTGTGGTGTTGGAGAAGACTCTTGAGAGTCCCTTGGATAGCAAGGAGATCCAACCAGTCCATCCTAAAGGGAATCAATCCTGAATATTCATTGGAAGGACTGATGTTGAAGCTGAAACTCCAATCCTTTGGCCACCTAATGTGAAGAACTGACTCATTTGAAAAGACCCTGATTCTGGGCAAGATTGAAGGTGTGAGGAGAAGGGGACGACAGAGGATGAAATGGTTGGATGGCATCACTGACTCAATGGACATGAGTTTGAGTAAACTCTGGGAGTTGGTGATGGATAGGGAGGCCTGGCGTGCTGCAGTCCATGGAGTCACAAAGAGTCGGACATGAATGAGAGACTAAACTGATCTGACCTGAGGGAAGATGACTGACCTAAATCAGTGCAGAGAAACTTATCTCATTCTAGAAATTTAATAGTCCTTGAGCTTCCAGTTCAAGGTGGTAGAGTAGAAGGATATGCGCTCATCTCGTCCTGCAAGAGCACCAAAATCGAAACTAGCTGTTAAACAACCATCAATAGGAGGATGCTGGAACCTGCCATAAAAAAAAAATATGCCACCTCCAAAGACAAAGAAGAATCCAGAACAAATGGCAGCAGAGGGCAATCACGATAAAATCAAATCCCATACCCACCAGGTGTGTGATGCACAATCTGGAGAACAATAATAGCAAAGTTCTCCAACTGTTGTGAAGGTTCTAAGCCCCAGGTCAGACTTCTTAGACTGGGGATTTGGCAAAAGTTACTGGGAATCCCCAGGCAATCTGTGAAGGCCAGCCGAATTTGATTACAGAATTTCCACAGGACTGGGGGAAACAGAGACTCCAGTCTTGGAGCACACAAACAAAATCTTGTATGCTCCAAGATCCAGGGGAAAGGATCAGTGACTCCACAGGAGACTGAACCAAAACTACCTGCTGTTGGAGGGTCTCCTGTGGAAGTATGGGTCAGCAGTGGCTGGCACAAGGATGGGGGTACTGGCAGCAGCAGTCCTGGAGGTGGTCTCATGTGTAAGTTCTCTTGGGGGTTGCCATTAAACTTACCATAGAGCCTGTAGACCTCAGGACTGGGTAGCCTCAGGCCAAACAATTAACAAGGAGAGAGTGACACTCCACCCATCAGCAGATAGTTGGATTAAAACTTTACTGAGCAAGGCCTTGCCCATCAGAGCAAGACCCAGTTTTCCCCACTACTAGTCCCTCCCATCAGGAAGATGACACAAACCTCTCAGCCTCAACCACCAGAGGGCAGACATAAGAAGCAAGAACAACCACAATTTCACAGCAGCTAGAATGAAAACCTGGAGAAGGCAATGGCACCTCACTCCAGTACTCTTGCCTGGAAAATCCCATGGACGGAGGAGCCTGGTGGGCTGCAGTCCATGGGGTCACTAAGAGTCAGATACGACTGAGCAACTTCACTTTTACTTCTCACTTTCATGCATTGGAGAAGGAAATGGCAACCCACTCCAGTGTTCTTGCCTGGAGAATCCCAAGGACGGGGGAGCCTGGTGGGCTACCGTCTATGGGGTCGCACAGAGTCAGACACAACTGAAGCGACTTAGCAGCAGCAGTAGCAGCAGCAGAATGAAAACCACATTACAGAATGTTAATCGAGATGAAAAAGCAGAGAATTCCAACCCAGATGAAGGGACAAAATATAAAACCCCAGAAAAACAACTAAATGAAATGGAAATAGGCAATCTTCCAGAAAAAGAATTTAGAATAACAATAGGGAAGATGATCCAGGATCTCAGAAACAGAATGGAGAAGATGCAAGAAATGTTTACCAAAGATCTACAAGAACTAAAGAACAAACAGAGATGAATACACTAGAAAGAATCAATATCAGAATAATTGAGGCAAAAGAATGGATAAGTGACCTGGAGGACAAAATTGTGGAAAGCACTACTACAGAACAGAATATAGAAAAAAGAATGGAAAAAAATGAAGACAGTCTAAGAGATCTCTGGGACAACAACAAATGCACCAACATTTGCATTATAGGGGTCCCAGAAGGAGGAGAGAGAAAGGACCTGAGAAAATATTTAAAGAGATAAGAGCTGAAAACTTCCCTAACATGGAAAAAGAAATAGTAAACCAAGTCCAGGAAGCACAGAGAGTCCCAGGCAGGATAAACACAAGGAGGAACACATCAAGACACATAGTAATCAAACTGACAAAAATTAAAGACAAAGATAAAATATTAAAAGCAACAAGGGAAAAATAATAAATAACATACAAGGGAACTTCCATAAGGCTATCAGCTGATTTCTCAACAGAAACTGTACAAGCCAGAGGGGAATGGCATAATATATTTAAAGTGATGAAAAGGAACAACCTATAATCAAGAATATTCTACCCAGCAAGACTCTTGTCCAAATTTGACAGAGAAATAAAAAGCTTTCCAGACAAGCAAAAGTTAAGAGAATTCAGCACCACCAAACCAGTCTTCCAACAAATACTAAAGGAGCTACTCTAGGCAGGAAACGCAAGAGAAGGAAAAAGCCTACACAAAACAAACCCAAAACATTTAAGAAAATGGTTTTAGGATCATACATACCAATAATTACCTTAAATGTAAATACGTTAAATGCACCAACCAAAAGACATTGGCTGAGTGGAAGAAAATATGTGCATGTTTGTGTGTCCCCTTACCACATCACTCTATTTAACCTTCCAAATTACATTCAATAATTTTATATTGTTAGGTTAATCATGTTTCTCATTATGTTAATCATTATGGCTTGCAATTGTAATTATCATTTATTTTTTGTCTGGCTATGGTTTTTGATAACTAACAAACATCTTTTACTGTGTGATTATGTAACTATTATTCATTTAATACCATTGTATCATGATTGGTTAACAGAAAATACTAGACTTGTATATCACTAAAACTCCTATTTAATAGAAAAACCTGTAATCACTTTTTAAAATTCAGATGCATATCAGAATTATCTTGGAATTTTTGAAAAATGCAAATGCCCAAGTGTTGCATTTTTTATCCAAAGCTCCAAATGTGTTTCTAATGAACAGCCATGTTTAAGAAAAACTGGACTATATAATGATCTTTTACTTTTATTTAGTTTGTTTCACTTTTTCTATTTCATATTTAAGGCTTCCATTTCATTTAGTTTATGTTTTTCTAATTTCTCTCTTTTTTTCAGATGTTCTGTCTCAAGCCTTTATAAAGCATAGTAGAAAAACATAGTACATATATATATATATATATATATATATATAATGTACAATATAATACATATGTCCAAGTTTCAGGAAAGTTGGATTTTTGCCTAGAAAAATATTTGATATTTTGATTCCACTTGTTTGATATAGTATGAATAGAATGCTAGATTTCTTATTTATATTCACTCACAACTTTGATATGGTTCCATGTATTCTGGCATCTAGTATTACTCCTAAAAGTCTAGAAAGTTTATTATCTTAGTGATTATTTTTTTAAAGAAATTTGAGTCAAGCTTGAAACTTCTAATCCAATTCTGAGACTATAAAGAAATACTATGTTGCAAAAACTAGGAAATTAACATGTAATATAGTATTATTAACTATAGAGTTTGTTTGAATTTCACAATATTTTGTGCTAGCATCCATTATTTGTTTTCATACCTTATTCAAGACTACACATAGTATTTAACTGCATTGAGCAGCTTCAGCATACAACAAATTCTGGTAAACTCTCCTTTTATTCTATTATAAATAGTTTCTAATTTTCTTTGTTATGGCTTTTTGGATACACACGTCATTTAAAAGTGAAAATTTACCTTCCAAATATATGGGATTTTTAAAGTATCTCTGATGCTAATTTCTCATTTTGATATTAGTTTCTCATTTAAATGTTTCTTCTCTGCAATCAGCCTCTGTGGTTTTTCAGTCCCTTAACTTTATTGAGACTTTCAGTGGCTAAATCAAAGATCTCTCTTGAT
Source organism: Bos mutus (assembly GCF_027580195.1). Classification (NCBI taxonomy): domain Eukaryota; kingdom Metazoa; phylum Chordata; class Mammalia; order Artiodactyla; family Bovidae; genus Bos; species Bos mutus. Next base: position 66,107,526 of record NC_091646.1, on the reverse strand, counting down.
AAATGTCACATTGCACTTGAAATCATATGGGTTACTTTCAAATATCTTTTTATATTGATCTCTAATATAATTCCAAAGTGATAAGAGAACAGACTTTATATGATTTCAGTACCTTTAGATCATAAAATTTTTGCACCTGCTCTTATGTCCCTAAATATATTCCAGTGTCCCCTAGTTTCTAGTCTATGGGAACTTGAATTTGTATCCTACTCCTGTGTGAGAATTGTATAAATCTAAGTTATGCTGACTTGGTTCATAGTGCTTTTTGGGTCTACTATATCCTTGTACTTCTCTGTATAGTCATTCTGTTAATTTTTGAGAGCTTGATATTGAAACTCCAACTAAAAATCTTAATTTATCTACTTTAAAATATAATATATATTTTATATTATGTTGTATATAATATAATTTTATATTATATTCCACATATGTTCCACATATATTATACATATATGTGGAACTCTATGTAGCTTTGTTCTTTACAAAGAACAAAGAACATCTTTACTATATGTTCTTTGTTCTTGTTTTCCAAGTTTCATGTAAATGTGTTATCATATTTTCATAATTTAAAACAGAAAAAAGAAATCTATCAGCCCTTGAAAAACTATTGCCTTAATGAGCCATTTATAACATCATTATTTAATAGGGTTAATCAGCTCTTGTGTACCCTATAATATGGAAGAAAGAGAGCAGGTCCTGTTCTCAAGAAACCATTATCTCAGTTCAGTTCAGTCACTCAGTTGTGTCTGACTCTCTGGGACCCCATGAACTGCACCACACCAGGCCTCCCTGTCCATCACCAACTCCCGGAGTTCACTCAAACTCATGTCCATCAAATCGGTGATGCCATCCATCCATCTCATCCTCTGTCATCCCCTTCTTTTCCTGCCCATAATTCCTCCCAGCATCAGAGTCTTTTCCAATGAGTCAGCTCTTCGCATGAGGTGACCAAAGTATTGGAGTTTCAGCTTTAGCAACAGTCCTTCCAAAAACAAGAGCAGGAGCTGACTGTGGCTCAGACCATGAACTCCTTATTGCCAAATTCAGACTGAAATTGAAGAAAGTAGGGAAAACCACTAGACCATTCAGGTATGACCTGAATCAAATCCCTTATAATTATACAGTGGAAGTGAGAAATAGATTTAAGGGCTTAGATCTGCCTGATGAACTGATAGATAGAGTGCCTGATGAACTATGGACTGAGGTTCGTGACATTGTATAGGAGACAGGGATCAAGACCATCCCCATGGAAAAGAAATGCAAAAAAGCAAAATGGCTGTCTGGGGAGGCCCTACAAATAGCTGTGAAAAGAAGAGAAGTGAAAAGCAAAGGAGAAAAGGAAAGATATAAATATCTGAATGCAGAGTTCCAAAGAATAGCAAGAAGAGATAAGAAAGCCTTCTTCAGCGATCAATGCAAAGAAATAGAGGAAAACAATAGAATGGGAAAGACTAGGGATCTCTTCAAGAAAATCAGAGATACCAAAGCAACATTTCATGCAAAGATGGGCTCGATAAAGGACAGAAATGGTATGGACCTAACAGAAGCAAAAGATATAAAGAAGAGATGGAAAGAATACACAGAAGAACTGTACAAAAAAGGTCTTCACGACCCAGATAATCACGATGGTGTGATCACTGACCTAGAGCCAGACATCCTGGAATGTGAAGTCAAGTGGGCCTTAGAAAGCATCACTATGAACAAAGCTAGTGGAGGTGACAGAATTCCAGTTGAGCTATTCCAAATCTTGAAAGATGATGCTGTGAAAGTGCTGCACTCACTATGCCAGCAAATTTGGAAGACTCAGCAGTGGCCACAAGGCTGGAAAAGATCAGTTTTCATTCCAATCCCAAAGAAAGGCAATGCCAAAGAATGTGCAAACTACTGCACAATTGCACTCATCTCACACGCTAGTAAAGTAATGCTCAAAATTCTCCAAGACAGGCTTCAGCAATATGTGAACCGTGAACATCCTGATGTTCAAGCTGGTTTTAGAAAAGGCAGAGGAACCAGAAATCAAATTGCCAACATCCACTGATCATGGAAAAAGCAAGAGAGATCCAGAAAAGCATCTATTTCTGCTTTATTGACTATGCCAAAGCCTTTGACTGTGTGGATCACAATAAACTGTGGACAATTCTTCAAGAGATGGGAATACCATACCACCTGACCTGCCTCTTGAGAAATTTGTATGCAGGTCAGGAAGCAACAGTTAGAACTGGACATGGAACAACAGACTGGTTCCAAATAAGAAAAGGAGTACGTCAAGGCTGTATATTGTCAGATTACATCATGAGAAATGCTGGGCTGGAAGAAGCACAAGCTGGAATCAAGATTGCCGGGAGAAATATCAATAACCTCAGATATGCAGATGACACCACCCTTATGACAGAAAGTGAAGAGGAACTAAAAAGCCTCTTGTTGAAAGTGAAAGAGGAGAGTGAAAAAGTTGGCTTAAAGCTCAACATTCAGAAAATGAAGATCATGGCATCTGGTCCCACCACTTCATGGGATATAGATGGGGAAACAGTGTCAGACTTTATTTTTGGGGGCTCCAAAATCACTGCAGATGGTGACTGCAGCTATGAAATTAAAAGCCGCTTACTCCTTGGAAGGAAAGTTATGACCAACCTAGATAGCATATTCAAAAGCAGAGACATTACTTTGCCAACAAAGGTTCATCTAGTCAAGGCTATGGTTCTTCCTGTGGTCATGTATGGATGTGACAGTTGGACTGTGAAGAAGGCTGAGCACCAAAGAATTGATGCTTTTGAACTGTGGTGTTGGAGAAGACTCTCGCAAGTCCCTTGGACTGCAAGGAGATCCAACCAGTCCATTCTGAAGATCAGCCCTGGGATTTCTTTGGAAGGAATGATGCCAAAGCTGAAACTCCAGTACTCTGGCCACCTCATGTGAAGAGTTGACTCATTGGAAAAGACTCTGATGCTGGGAGGGATTGGGAGCAAGAGGAGAAGGGGACGACAGAGGATGAGGTGGCTGGATGGCATCACTGACTCGATGGACGTGAGTCTGAGTGAACTCCGGGAGCTGGTGATGGACAGGGAGGCCAGGCGTGCTGCAATTCATGGGGTCACAAAGAGTTGGACACGACTGAGCGACTGATCTGATCTGATCTGATCTTCCAATGAACACCCAGGACTGATCTCCTTCAGGATGGACTGGTTGGATCTCCTTGCAGTCCAAGGGACTCTCAAGAGTCTTCTCCAGCACCACAGTTCAAAAGCATCAATTCTTCAGCGCTCAGCTTTCTTCACAGTCCAACTCTCACATCCATACATGACCACTGGAAAAATCATAGCCTTGACTAGACGGACCTTTGTTGGCAAAGTAATGTCTCTTCTTTTCAATATGCTATCTACGTTGGTCATAACTTTCCTTGCAAGGAGTAAGTGTCTTTTAATTTCTTGGCTGAAATCACCATCTGCAGTGATTATGGAGCCCAGAAAAATAAAGTCTGACACTGTTTCCACTGTTTCCCCATTTTTTTTTTTGCCATGAAGTGATGGGACCAGATGCCATGATCTTCATTTTCTGAATGTTGAGCTTTAAGCCAACTTTTTCACTCTCCTCTTTCACTTTCATCAAGAGGCTTTTTAGTTCCTCTTCACTTTCTGCTATAAGGGTGGTGTCATCTGCATATCTGAGGTTATTGATGTTTCTCCCGGCAAACTTGATTCCAGCTTGTGCTTCTTCCAGCCCAGCATTTCTCATGATGTACTCTGCATATAAGTTAAATAAGCAGGGTGACAATATACAGCCTTGACGTACTCCTTTTCCTATTTGGAAGCAGTCTGTTGTTCCATGTCCAGTTCTAACTGTTGCTTCCTGACCTGCATATAGGTTTCTCAAGAGGCAGGCCAGATGTTCTGGTACTCCCATCTCTTTCAGAATTTTCCACAGTTTATTGTGATCCACACAGTCAAAGGCTTTGGCATAGTCAATAAAGCAGAACCTTTGTGTGGGTCAGTATAATATCGAAAATATCTTTTACAGTCATACAGGCTTCGTTTTAAATCTCATTTCACCACTTGGGGCTGTGTAGTCTTGAACAAATAAGCCTCTTCCATCTTTAGTTTCCTAAACAGTAAAATTAGGACAATAGTTTCTACTGTTATAAGGTATACTCAAGATATAACTGATGAAGTAATGAATGAATACATTGAATGTAAATCATTTAAAAATATGCCTGGAACACAGCAGGTGCTTGGCTTTTTGCTCCAAGATTAAGGTCCTATGATTAGTAAACGTCCTAAATATTCACTGAAAATGGTAGTCTGAAGGTTAAATGACTATCTTTGTATGCAAATAAGTTACTTTCAACTAGAAAGAACACTGGGTAGCAAGGTGAATTACCTGAGATTCATCATTCCTCCATTCATTAATTCATTCAATTAATCAGGAAATAACTGAAAGACCCATTCCACGCCAGGCCCTGTGCTACATTCTAGGGACATGGTAGAGAGTTAAAATTGACATGAACTTGATCTTATGGCACTCACAATCTACCAGAAGACACAGATAGCTAATATATTATTATAATATATAATTATAATTATTATGAAAGTTAAAGTTAGTCATGTCCGACTCTTTGCTACCCCATGGATTATACAGTCCATGGAATTCTCCAGGCCAGAATACTGGAGTGGGTAGCCGGTCCCTTCTTCAGGTGATCTTCCCAACCCAGGGATCCAACCCAGGTCTCCTGCTTGGCAGGCAGATTCTTTACCACTGAGCCACCTGGGAAGCCCCTATAATTATTATAGTAAAGAATAATAACAGCATATTAATAAGCAAGTCTTGGGTGACACAGGAGTGCAAAGAGGCAACTAACCCATTCTGAGTAGGGAGGCAGGCAAGAGGAAGTTCCTAGAGGATACAAAGTTGAAGTTAGAGCTTGAATAACATGAGTTCTTGGAGCTTACCAAGTGAAAAGGATGGGGGAACAGAGTGTAGAAAGCAGAGGAAATAGCATGTACACACACAAGAGGCAGAATTTTCAAAAACCTGAAAAATTTCAAACTTATTGCAGGAAAGAATGCAAAGGAGTGGGAAGAGCTAGAGATAGTGACTCTCTACCATTCACAGCTAAGTAGCCCAGATTCAAGATGTTGCTTTTTTTTTAATTGAAGGATAATTGCTTTGCAATGTTGTTTTGGTTTCTGCCATACAACAATGCAAATTAGCCATAACTATCGACATATCCAATGGGCTTCCCTGGTGGCTCAGTTGTCTGGTAAAGAATTTGCCTTCAAGGCAGGAGATCCAGGTTTGACCCCTGGATTGGGAAGATCCCCTGGAGAAGGGAAAGGCAACTCACTCCAGTATTCTTGCCTGGAGAATTCTGTGGAAAGAGGAGCCTAGTGGGCTACAGTCCATGGGGTCACAAAGAGTCAGACACAACTGAGCCACTTACACTTTCACTTTCAGGGGCTTCCCTGGTGGCTCAGACAGTAATGAATGAATCTGCCTGCAACGCAGGAGATTCAGGTTCGATCCTTGAATTAAGAAGATCTCCTGGAGAAGGAAATGGCAACCCACTCCAGTATTCTTGCCTGGAGAATTCCATAGACAGAGGAGCCTGGTGGACTACAGTCCATGGGGTTACAAAGAGTTGGACACAACTGAGCGACTAACATCTTCACTTTCTTTTAA